>NC_057850.1:194708544-195315210 GCF_015237465.2 Chelonia mydas | reverse complement strand
AATTACTGGGTGACTGCAAATGTATGCATGGACCAAATATATGTAAATGATGACAGTATGAGCTCGGTGTTCTGTTTGCCCAGGCACACTAGAAGCACATGATTTGTTAATTATGATTTCTAGGTGTGATATGTTACATGAGGTTCCCTTAATTGGATACTTCCTCCCTTATTCTCTACCCAGTGGTTTGCATGGGTAGGTTTTATGCTAATGGAACCTTTCCTGTAACCAGTGGAGTTCTTGCTGATTATATTAGACTGCCCCTTACTTTTGGGGACATGAGTATAATAAGCTTCTGGTGGCAGATCATTATATAATGCAGAGATGCTACATTATATTAAAATTTAGTGAGTTCTAGCGTGATTTTTGCTAATCTCACAGTCCAGACCCACAATATCTCTTTATTGCAGAAAAGGGTTGCTTCTGAGAATTATTACATGGTGGTTTTGTGACACAACTGTCTTGTCTCTTAAGGCTAAATTGAAAGTTACCAGATTTTCTTGTCTGCTACTCTAAAATTGAACCTAACACTCAACACTTGTAAGATGATGCACCAGCTCTCCCTTGGCATAGGGGAGAGGGGAATCAAGCTTCATTTTAATGGTGTATGAATCTAATGCATTTAAAACAAATGGCTCATTGGGTAGTTAGACTTCATTTTTATTCAATTTAATTGACTAAAATATCAAATGATGGATTGTGGTCTTTTTTTTTTAATTCTTTTGAAAGGATTGGGCCACAGTACCCCAAAATGAGTCCAAGCCCTGTTTCATTACCTATGTTTGACCTGGACCGTGTGGTTAATAGAGCCTAAGGTGAAGCTTGGGTTGGGAGTGGGACATAGGGCAGAGCATATTAGATATGAGGGGGCTGAGGAATCATCCCAAACTTGCTGCATTTGGACCATGTTACCATCCCATTGAACTATACATGTTTTCCCCTACTACATAAAGTGACAGATGGGTTCCAACATTTTCCTGGCTAACAGTAACCAATGACCCAAACAAATTGGGCTGAATGGAGTTCCCATTTCTCCCAGATTAAGTGCAATTCTTAATCTCATAGCTGGTTTCCAAGTACTAGTGGGATAGGAGCACATAAAATGCTCCTAGTAATTGTACAAGCTGGTCTAACCGGCCATTGTCAGATACTTGTTTGGTGCAATGGAGAGTGATGTCTTTAAATGTTCTTAATTTTAAAGCACTAGTGCTACAAAGTCTCAATTTAATGATCAGAGATGATTTCCATGCCAAAAGATACCCTTTTGTTTCTGTTTATCCTGAGTCTGTCTTCTCACTGTAGAATCTGGTTTAGACTGGGAATGATCCTGCTTTTGTTCTGTTTTGAGACCTGTGACACATCTGCAAAGCAGTTGAATACTTTGCTTCAAATCCCACAAGGACCTTGTATACACTAGTGAATTTGACCCCAAAAATTCCCCAGGGAGATTTAATGAACAGAGATATAACTAGTGAAAGCTAACAGCACCTTGTCTAGACTAAAGCTACCACTGTGCATCTGAACTGTGGATAGCAGTGGTGAGAATTTATTGGTAATATTCCCTATTGTAATTATCAGTTGATGTACTTGTGGCTATTGCAGCTCTAGTCAGGTAAAAGCAAGATTCTATTGAAAACAGAATCAGATCTGAGCAGAGCTTCCACCTAAAACACTCGCAAAGAGGAAAAGAATCTGCGTAAATTACCCCTGAACATTACATTTCAAGAGATTGGTAGCACTAGCTCTCCTCCCCATGTAACAACAGAATAAAAGAGGAGGCAATTACTCTTGGTTGGCTTCATTGACCCAGTACTATAAACAGCAGAAGCAGCCAGACCCTTGTCTAAACCCAAGCACCTGAGCTGCTACTAATGCCAGTGTTTTGTTGTGGTGGGAGTGGGGTAAAATTCCCTAGTGTAGACATTGCATATGTGTCTCTACTTAAGTTTGACCCACGTTTGGCTTAAGTTTTCACCAAAGTTAAAATGAATAAGGCCTGGGGAAAGGGAAGACTTCTGATTTTGTGCCTTAAAATGACAGCATGTCCCACACTAAACCTTCAGTTTTCCTCTCAACTGTTTGTTCCACTTTTTTATGCCGGTCATTTTTCCTGCATCCCTCAAAGTCTTGTAAATATACCAGTGACCCTAAATGTTCACTTAATTTACAGCTGTAAGCCAAACATACTATCAGATATATGGATGAACTCTTATAGAATAAGCTTGATACTTATTGTCTGACATTAGCATCCATTGCACAGGGTTTCGTCATGTACCCTCCAGAATGTCAAATAAAACCTCTTACCGCTAAACTTGCCTTAGATTTTTTTTTTCCCATTGTAATTGGGGATGGGAGGAAAGCACCCAAAAAAAAAAATGCCCAACCCCCAGCCCAAAAAACAACAAACAACAATTCCATAAGTCAATAACTTACATACCAATGTTAGCAATATGCAGTATCCCGGTACTGCTTTCAGATGGCTTTGCTGAATTATTGCTGTTGTTTTCAAGCAGCATTGTCGCCTCTTGTTCCTTGATGCTCTTTTCCTTTTCATTACTGATCCTTTCCACTAAACAGGTAACAGCTGTGCAGCTACTCCAGCGAACTTTTGAAACCTCATTCCTTCCAAGTCGTAAAAGTCTGTCCATTCTCCAAAAGGACTTAGCATATGCTTTGTGAATCCATTCATAAATGTTTGGCTTGGTTGTCTTATCACTATCTGTTTTACCAGAAAAAGCTTTTTCCTGATCCCTGTAATTTCCCTTGATTACTGTGACAAAAGAATCTAGGATCTGTTCCTCTTTTCCACTGACTTTGTAAGAAGAATCAGTCTGAGACAGCTGGTCAAGAAATAAAAGTGGAAACTCTGCTGAAACTGTCTCAGCAGCAAACACACCATGAGAGCCATCAAATAAGCCCAAAAAACATGTATCTGACCTATTTCCATAATTATCTAGCACAATGAATGTGTCTTCCATATCTGCTCGCCATGTTGAATTTTTGTCTTGGCAAATTGCTAATGCTTTTATTAGAGAATTGCTTACTTTCTTGAGGTATCCAGAACTGTCAAGAATATTATCAACATTAAAATATGGGGTGCCCTTTGATTTATTCTTAAGTAGCTCTAGTGAACAATCAATCTTCTGTTTGTCTCTTTCAGTGTATTTAGAAAACTTGATCAGTCTTGAAATTAATTGCTGTCTCTGAAGTAAAAGTTTGTTGGTGTCTGTTTCAAGCCATGGACGATGATAACCCAGTAGAGCTAGGGCTTTGTGCTCTTTTTTATGATAAAAAAGTTGATGTGGGTATATTGTTTGTTGACATATTGAACAAAGAACTGGAATATCCCCAGAATCTACTTTCCTGGGCACAAAACCGACCTTTTCAGCCTGATCTTCCTCATGTCTGTAGAGTTCAAAGTCAGCTGTTTTTAAGGTACTTTGTAAATTTGGTTCCCATGTCATTCTGCAAAAGGAGTTGAATATTGTTAAAATCCCCTTTTAATATCCAATACAATTACAATAATCTAGCCTTCATACATGCCCTCTTTTAATCTCAAAATTATTAGAATTACTTTATATTCATGTATATGTCCGAGGAGCTGGAAGATTTAAGATGAATGCACATGGTATATAAACTTACAAATTCGTGTTGCAAAGCCAAGCACTCAAAAGTTAGGAAATGCCAGAATTCGGGGCATAGACTGAATAGCGCTCACACTGCATAAGCAGCTTCTTTTTTTTGTTTTTATCCTTGTCCAATGTATATGGTCCCACTCCTTATTTACAGCACACTATTAAAACACTTCTTTGAATATAGAATTATTAATTTCTTCATGGGCTTTTGTGTGGGTCTCATTTTCACAACACCCTGGTAATAGGGCACTATCCCCATTTTATAGATGTGGAAGGGAAGTGCAGAGAAATTAAGATAATGTTGGATGCCCAATTTGAGACTCCTACCGTCAAAGAAACATATGTAAATAGCACTTTATATGTTCAAAGTGCAGCTCCCATTGACAATTTTAGCTGTAAAAACTCAGCCTTAAGGTCTCAAGTGGAAAAATAGTATGTATTTATGTAATTAAGACTCTCATCATGTATATGCACAAAGGGACTGAATTAACATTGCACAGGTGACCTTAATTCTGGCCTTTTCCTAACTTTTGAGTGTTTGACTTTGCAACCTTATATTCTTTAATGTCATTTTTTATGTGTAATTTCCTAGCTTTTTAAAAAAGCAAACAGAAAAAACCACATTGCCATGCTGTGGCTTCATACTGACCCCTTCATGGCTCATAAGCAGGGTTGTAACCTTTAGATCCACAGCACAGACTTCTGTCACTTGAGCTAAGGGAACAACTGATACTAATAGCAGGTTTTCTTGGCTTCCATTTCAGTTTCTTCAGGGGAGTATTCTCTAGTGGGCATTGACCCTTCCATCCCTGTGCCTTCCAAACCTAACCCCTTTTGCTGGTCCTTTCTCTCCCTGTCTCTCAATTCCTTATCAGAGTCTCTACTCCCTGTGCTCCTTGTCCCACTCTCCAATCCCCCAGACAGGACCAGCTCTAGGCACCAGCAAAGCAAGCACAATTCCAGGGGCAGCATTCCGGCCACCCTTTTTTTTTTTATTTTTGCTTGGGCAGTTGCGCTTTCGGAGTTTGGGGCGGGAAAAAAGCCGGCCCTACCCCCAGACCCCCCCATCCAAGTCCCAATCTTTCCCCAACTCTATCTCCCAGTTTCCCATCTAAGCAACTTGTTCTAATCCCCACCTGGCTTTTTGTGCAATCTCAGTCTTCCCCCACACTGGCTCTATGTCCCCTTGCCCAGCCAGTCCCAATTTCCCCCTACCCCTGGCTCTTCATATGATTTCAGTCTCCTCCCATTCCTAGCTCCCAGTCAGTCTCCTTGCCCAGCTGGTCCCAGTATCATCCCCACCACCACCAATTCCTTGTTTTAGTCTACCCTTTCCACCCCATCTCAGCCCCAGGTTCAGCTCTTGTCCCCTCTTCATTTCAGTCCTCATCCTCCACGCTGACTGAACCAGCAGGGGGAACATTGAAATCAGAGGAGAGAGAGTTTCCCTGTTCTCAGATCTTAGGCCTGACACTACTGGAGCAGCAAGTGCAGAGAAAGTCTTGTTCAACCACTGCAGCTCCTGCATGTAGCATGCTCAGTGCAGATGGAATTGTCAGGGAATTTAGCTATCAACCACTAATAAAGTCTCTATGGAGCATGCGTGAACTGAGATTTTCCAGGAGCTTATAACCTGACATACTTGGAAAGATTTGCCTAGGGATGGCATAAGGCACATATCTGACACCAGGATGAATCCCTCGCCAAATTCCTAATCCCTGCTCTCGAGCATGGGGGCACAGGAGTGTCTCAGTTATAAGAATGTGTTTTAACATGGGCAAAACAATGTGTTTTTCCTAGTCTTATTCTTGGAAACAAATTAAAAACAAATAAATAAAATTAAATTAAAATAAATCAGTCTGAAGTGTGGAAAAATCCACTCAAACCGCTAACGCTGTAAGTGGAAAAAGATGGTATTATAAGGGAAAGTGTCAGACAACTTTATCGATAGGTGGCACTACCAACTCTGCTTATAATATGTAATGGCTAAGAAATCATGCAGATGGTATTATGAAGCACTTAAACTCTCTCTCCTTTGCTTACATTACTGTAATGTGATATGATATGTATAAAAATCACAACTCCTTGTGTAGCATTACCTGGCTCTAGATAAATAGATTAACTAGTGTGTGTACATAGGTCCTCAGATACTACAATGATAGGTACAGTATAAGAACCTAGAAGTGTTTGTGTGTGGCACAGCTAACTACAGCATACGGCATTCTATCTAGCAAATACACATACATGCTGTGTTTATACATATGTACTCATACATACAAAGATGAGAGAAAATAGCATTTGTTATAGGTAAGACTGCAAAATAATTTTCACTGTAACTTTTAGTCACCAACGTAATTTTCCAATATACTCTTGTAATACAGTGGGGAGACATCCACCAGCAAGGCCATGTCTTTGTCAACCATTTCTTACTCCCAAATGCAGGGCTGCCCTACTGTAGGAACTCTTCCCTAAAGTGCCTTTCTGGGGGCTGGCCCTTTAAATGTGGTAGACCCAAGCGGCTGCAGGCCCAAGGTGTCTACCTGGCAATTAGCACTGTGGCCTGTAGTTCCCTATTGCCAAGCTGGTAATTATCCTACTTGGCGTCTGAAAGACGGGGATATTTTCTGATGGCAGGGGGTTGGTCAAACAAAATTCTTTCCATTGATTTTTGTTCTTAGTCACAGGAGAGTTAAAATATTTTTGCTATGGTAAAAAGCCTGCAATATATTTAAGATGCCTTATTGAACCTAATACCTCTGATTAGTTTGAGACAGGAAAAATCATTTAAAAAGTTATACATGGACTCCCCCCTTCTGTGGTCAGTAGCATCTGCTACAATATTAGCAAACCCTTATTAAAACCTTTGTAATATCATAGTGTGTGTTCTCCCTGCCCAGACAGGTAGCTATTGCTCTCAGGCTCCAGGAGCTATTTGTATGAGGGAGGTGGTGTCTTGCTGAAATATGTATAGCAAGATTCTCTTAAAATGCTGCACGGCCTTAACAATGCAGAGGAAATAATTGCACATGTAACCCCTGTTGCTGGAAGTGGTACGCTGTCCCCCTCTGGTGGTGGCTAGGCCCCTTAGAGATTCACGAGCCTGCTACAGGCTTGGCCAGTGGTTCTGCGCCCACAGCCCAATCAGCACACAGCTCGGTCCATGTGCCATCCTCAGGGCATACAGGTAGTGTGTATATATATATATATTGTGTGGATGCGGCGCACATAGCTGCATATGTGACTCACAATGGTTAATTGGTTGAGAATTACTAGCCTTGGCTAACAGAGAGGTGTCTTTTAGCTCATGCACTAGCAGCTCATGCATTTAGCTCCAGAGTTCCCAGGTTTGATCCCCACTGCCAACACCCATGTGAGGGTCAGCATTACACACACACATGAAAAAAGGTTGCAGCTTCTGTGATTATGGTGCTCTCTCCATGGTTTTGTTGCATTCTGCATATTTTAAATTTTGAACTGAAGGGTCAAAAAAGTGGTGGCATCAAAAAGGCCTGATGTAAGTGGGGGCATCTCCAGACTAAATAGGGGTAGAGTTTTTACAGTCTTGGTTCTGCACAAAAGTTGTCTGGTTTAACTAAAATCAGTTTTCAAATTAATTTACTTAAATCAGTGCTTTCCCACTGGTGGGCACTCTTAGGGTTTGTCTACACAGGAAAATTGTACTAGTTATACTGCTAGAATTAAACAAGGATAGTTACACTGGTATAAATCCTCGTGTGGACACTCTTATACCAGAATAAGAGTGTCCACATGGCACTGGTAGGTGTTATACTGTCTTTATGATTGATGTATAGAGATTGACTCATTTTCCCCCTGCTTGTTTTTTCCAGGAGAGCTATAAGGTCTTGACTTCCCTATTTCTGCTGGAGGGCGAAAGAACTGCAGGGAAATAGTGATATCACAATATACTGAAACTGAGTTACTGCTTTCTGAGCCCTACATTGAGTGGGAGAGGAATGAGAAGACTTAAGGTTCCAGACTATTGCGATATCCCTGTGCAACTCCAGTGCTCCAGCAAGAAAAGAGAAGCCAAGACAGGTACTGCTGATGTGTTTAAACATAAAAATAAAGCAGAGAAAAACCACACCTTAAAATGGTGAGGAAAAAATGTCAGGTCACCTTATTAAAGAGCAGTAAAAGGGCACCAACAATATAATATTTGCTAAGCTGTTTGCATCTGAGAGCCCATGCATTAAATCTTGGTTAAAATGTTACTACTATAAAATGTAGGCTACTTGGCTTCTGTAGCACTACTCATGTGAGCAAAGCTACTTACACATGTAAGTGTTGCAGGCTACCAGGCCATAGGATTGTGGGCCACAGGCTAATATTGCACAATGCACCACGATCTCAGGAACATTTTAGTTCTGGGCATTGGTTTACTGCTATACTGCTATTGCACTCTGAGCTGGTCAATGTGGGTATAGCATATAGTTAGTCTGTATCTGCTGCTGCTACAGTTTGGCTATAATGCAGTCTAGTGAGGTGACATTTCAATCACATGGTTTGTAATTTGTGAACCTGCCAGTAATTAAACTGAGCATCAAAAATCTGATGTGTAATGAAAAGTAAAATGTTCAGATGTTGTGTAGCCATTAAGAATGCAGTATCCAAATGAAAGAGCCCTGTAAACAGCTTTCCTTACCCACGTCATTCCTCTCCCTTCTCCAGGATGTGCTCCTTCCTCACTTACCTGCCATGGCCATCACCTCAACTGTAAACTCTTTGGGCCACAGGACCTTCTTCCTTGAGCTTTCTCTGAAACCCCTCCTATACTTGTGGGCACTACAAATAATAATAACATGGATGCAGGAAAGGTGGTTGGCTGACTTACCTTTGCAGTCTAGCACATATAGGAGGAGGAGGAGAAGGAAAAGATGATGTGTCTCTGAGGTCATAGTCTCCCTGAAAATGTCATCATAATATCACCCAACACCACATTTTTCATCCTCCAAAGGCCACAGTGTGGGAAATTCTCCCTGAACAAGGATCATTCATACCCCCTCCCCCCATTGTTTTTCATCTCCTTCCCTTCCCTCCTGTCTCCCTGTCTCCTCCCTTCTTTCTCAATCGTCCATTCCTTCTCTGTCCCACGTTTCTTCCCTGAGCTTGCTCGTCCCTATCAGTCCCTCCTTGCCAATGGTGTGGAAATGCTGCTCATACTATCTCTATGCTGTCAGGTCTTCTCCTCTCCTTCTGACTTGTGCTCTGTTCCCTTCGCATGTAATACATGGACAGGTTGGAGGTAGCTCAAAAGGGAATTGCTTGCACTCAAGACTGTTAATGTTCCCACTACCATTACAACCGTCTAGCAGGCATGTCACACACCTGGCAGCCACACAAATGCTTCCAATGGGAACTAGTATTCGCAGCATCACAGGTACAGCTCTTCCTCTGAGCATCGATAAGCTCTGTGTGTCCCTACTCCACTGTAGTGCCAGTGTAGACCGCAAGGGCTGGCATAGTGGCTGCAATGGTGCAATTGGTCCCTAAGTGCAATTCCACAATGCTCCGGCCCTACCCCTCAGTGACAGCTCTGACTGCCCAGAGCATGGCTCTGTCACTTGTCAAGATACCCCCTTACCAGCTGCATGCAGGCCCAAGAGCACTCAAGGCAATATTTATCTGGTCTCAGCGCTACCCAGCCCCTTACCCTAAAACTCCAACTACAAAAGCAGCATCAGAGGCCCACAAGTTTACTGTAAAATAAAATTTATATAAGCTGTATTGAATACTTCTAAAACCTATATAAAAACTCCACCCGAAAGACAAAACTCCCTTGTTAGCCAGAACAGCAATCACATCATAAACCTTCTACCAGGGCACTTATGTCATTATGGGGTGGACTCAGAGACCATGCACAGCCGCAGAGCATCTGAAAAAGGGACCATAGCAAAAGGGACATTAGTTAGGGGCTGGACAGGAACACTACACTGTGTCTTCCCCAAGTGAATCAATATATCTTACCATAATGCTCTAGCACCCTCTGGTCAGCACCCACCCATGGTATATCCCAGAGCAATGATACAGCCCCACTAGGCCCCCACTGCAGGACATATGGGCAGGGGAGAAGGGAAATTTGGCTGGCCACATGGACGGGGAGGGCCTAGAGAAACTTGGGCCCAGACCACTCCCGTTTCTGGATCCTAGAGAAAAACACAAGAGATGGAAGCTGTTAGTCTAGCTACAAAGCAAAAGAAGAAAATACAAACATAATTAGAATAATTATAGAAAAAGTGAATGAACATAATTAAGCTCCTTACTTCCCTCCTTGAGAACAGACACTCAATGCTGATGGTGCTCAGCATAATATTGCCTGATACTTCATGCCATTGTCTGTGTGGCAGCAAATTCAGAGGTTGCTACTAAGTTTCCACCATCGC
This sequence comes from Chelonia mydas, assembly GCF_015237465.2. Lineage (NCBI taxonomy): Eukaryota > Metazoa > Chordata > Testudines > Cheloniidae > Chelonia > Chelonia mydas. The sequence goes on along the minus strand of NC_057850.1, from coordinate 195,305,174 downwards.
ATTTGCAAGTGTGAGGGTGTAAAAGGGTGTCATCTCAGTCCCTTAGGACAGACATGCAGTTCTTTGTGAAGAGCAGATCCATTCAAAGTGGGCAATGGAACCAACCAAAAGTGCTGCAAATGTACACTTACGTATTCTAGATATTATGCATCTGCTTCAGGGAGCTGTGCTGGCCATTGTAGGTCAGGTGCAACAACCTACAAACCTGTAATCCTTGCAGTAACAGCTATGCCATGGACATGGTGCACTCTTTGCACTCAAAACAGAATGCTTCGTAGGTACGCACTGCGCTGTTGCAGCTTGCACCCGTGCAGGTTGCAGTGGTGTTAATTTGACCCATAAATATTGAAGCAAATCAGAAGGGCGTTTACACCATTGGCATGAGGTGGCCACAACAGGAAAACCTCTAAGCCTTTTCTGGGACAGTTGCAGAGAAAGGCATACAAGTTTTCCTAATGTAGCTGCATGCACCTGACGGCAGTAAGTGGCTGTGTCTTCCTTAGCATTTTGCTTTCTCTCACAGCACGGTAATACCAACAGTGCAGCTCCAATGCTGGCAGCAATAGAAGCAGCATGGAATAGTCCAGCTACTGCATTTTTAACTCCCCGTTACCTGACCCTGGTAAAGGATATACTAACCCTCCCACCATCACTAGCCCCCATGGACCTGCCTTGGTGGTAGTATATGCTGGGCGATATTAAGAAAGAAAAACATCAGTGCCGACAAGTAGCCGGTTGAGATGGGGCCAGGAAAAGTGCTGAGAAGTGGGATGATGCAGGACACTGAAGAGGTCTAGCCAACCACGAGCTGTTCAGAGCAGCAGCAGGTGAAGAAGATGGGAACTCTGACAATGCTACCACCTAACAATGAGCTTTTCATAAAATAGTAGTGGCAGGAAGGGGAGAGACAAGGGTATTGGAAAGGGCAGTGGAGTGGGCAGGATACAATGGGAGGAGTAGTAGGGGGAGAAAGGGGAAGGGCAAAACAACGCATGGGGCAGCCTACCATCTTTGAATCCTGTAAAATAATACAATAGAGGCCTATACAATACATAGTAAGACATTGACCATGTCTTTAAATTCTCATTGTGGGTAGCTAAATAGCTCCTAAAATGAGCTTCTGAACTTAACACCGGTACACAGTCGCTGATTTTATAAGGCGCTCAGCAGTTTGTAGGTGCGAGTAGCATAGCATCCTGTGCTTCTATGGCCAACTGCTAAAGCACTTACTTCGTTTTTGCTAAGTCAAAACTCTTACTGAAGTCAATAAGGTAGTGTTCTGCGTAAGCATTGAATACAAACTACATCATTTCCCTGTAGTTTGTGTTACTAAAATAGCCCAGGAATATTGTAATGATCCTTTCTCTCGCTCTTCCATTTATCAGTTTTTACTTTAAAAATTTAGTATATTTGGGAAAAAGCAAATCTATCAGGAAGGTCAATAAATAAAAACATCTCCAGTTCTTATTATCAACTTGGGCTCCTAGGCAGGGAAAGCAGTTGAAAAATGGGGGTTCTCTTCTCACAAGTGACTATGTAACATAACATTCCTGCTCTTCAGATCTGATCCCTAAGTCTATTCAGAGTCTTATCTTCCTACATAAGTGACAAAAATAAGTGCTTTTTACTTCTGCTAGCTCTGCGGGACTAACATAAGCCCTGGTACTTCAAATGCTTGCAAACATGCTTAACTTAATGCATACATGTGGCCTCACGGGGGTCAATGGAGCTAGCCACATGAGTAAAGTTACACATATGCTTGTGTTTGTAGGATAAGAATTATAGCTAGAAGCGAATGAGGTGGATTTGACTCCTTTCTGCGTATCATCAATAGAATTGTTCACTAATTTCTGGTTAGTGCCAATTAGTCACACCTAGGTAAACCAAGTGAAGCGTCACTGAGGGCAGAATTTGAAGACGGTGGAGTTTCACAGAGGTTACTTGGGGTATAATTTACCTTGCAGCGTCTTTATTATTGATGATGAATAAGAAGGAAAGAAGCCTCTGTGGGGTTCCGCAGGGATTGGTTCTTGGCCCTATGCTATTGTTTTTGATTAATGGCCTGGAAGAAAACATACAATCTTCACTGATAAAAGTTTGCAGATGACATGCAATTTGGGAGAGTGGCATATAATAAGGTGGACAGGTCACTCAGACAGAGGGATCCAGATCTTTTGGTAAGCTGGGCACAAGCAAACAATGTGCCTTTTAAAAGGGCTAAATGTAAATGTATACATCTCGGAACAAAGAACTCAGGCCATATTTATATGATGGGGGCCTCTATCCTAGGAAATGGTGACTCTGAAAAAGATGTGGGTGCTGTAGTGGCTAATCAGCTGAACATGAGCTCCCAGTGTGGCATTGTGACCAAAAAGGTCTGATGCAATCCTTGGTTGCATGAACGGGGGAATCTCAAGTAGGGATAGAGATGTTATTTTACCTCTGTATTGGGCACTGGTGTGACCGCTGCTGGAATAGTGTGTCCACCTCTGCTGCCCATAGTTGAAGAAGGATGTTGGTAAAGAGGAAAGAGCCACAAGAATGATTACAGGATTAAAAAACATGCCTTATAGTGATAGACCCAGAAGCTCAATCTATTTAGAAAAGGTTAAGGGGTGACTAGATTACAGTCAATAAGTACCTACACAGGAAACAAATATTTAATAATGTGCTCTTCAATCTAGCAGAGAAAGGTGGAACGCGGTCCAGTGGCTGGGAGTTGAAGCTAGACAAATTCAGCCTGGAAATAAGGCATAAAATGTTAATGGTGAGAGTAATTAGTCATTGGAATTTACCAAGGGTCGTGGCAGATTCTCCATCACTGACAATTTTTAAATCAAGATTGGATGTGTTTCTAAAAGCTCTGCTCCACGAATTATTCTGGGGAAGTTCTATGGCCTGTGTTACACATGAGGTCAGACTAGATGATCACAATGGTCCCTTCTTAGTCCTGCCTCAGTGCAAGGGACTGGACTAGGTGACCTATTGAGGTCCCTTCCGGTTCTACATTTCTAGGATTCTAGGCTTGGAAAGTATGACTCAATTAACTAGTTTGATTTACAATCCCCTAACTGAGTTTATGAAGTTCAATTAGAACAGCTATTTTTGTACTTATAAATTAAGCACACTTGATACCAGAGTATCAGTGAGACACACTAAACAGGGAACTTCATAATATCATAGCAATACTGACTTCATTGGAGTTATGACAAGTAACACCAGCTGAAGATCTAGCCCAATGTTTCCAAGAAGTGAATCACCCTTATATTTTACAAGTGCCAATGTAGTGGATGGAGACAGGTGGGCATATTTTGACTGTCACCAATGCAGTTTAATACAAATTTGTGTCAGGCTTTGATTTATTTACTGAATATTTTAGCAGAGGATTTGAATGAGGATAAGGAATGTAATACAACATTTCCTGTTTTTGTTATTGAATGAAAAATTATAAAGCTTACCTATTACCGCTAAAAAGTGTTTTCTTTTGCAGCCATTCCTCTCTGTAACACTAAAGTAGTACTTCTGCATTTGTAGTGACAGGGGTGTTTGCAGCTGTTACTATAGCAACTGTCTCCTTAACCACAGGCTGCTAAATTTATTGTTTGCATTGTCTATTAAGCAATAAAGTTAAAAGATATGGGTGCTGTAAGATAACCACACTCTTGGGGATAGAAGAAGGAAGAACTATAAAAGTGTTATTTCAAACCATAATACCCAATATCCTATCCTATTTTATTTACTTATGACATTGAAACATAACTCATTTTCCCTTCACAAAACTTACATGAATGTCATATACAGAATATAAACCATGCTAGACAAAGTAACAACTGCTTCATAAAAAGCAGTATCTCATAACATTTTTCATCTTTGCTTTTATTTTAAATGGAAATAGAATCACTTAAGGCTTTTTAAGACCTTGGAGGATAGACTGAAGCAGTTATTCACATAGGCCGTGAGCCTGCAAGTGCTTCAACATGTGTTTAACTTTACACGCATGAGTAGTCCTGTTGAAGTCAGTGAGACTACTCACGTGTGTAAAGTTAAGTGCATATATGTTTGCAGGATCGGGCCAGACAATGCACTTTTCAACCTCAATTTGCAGACTGAGCGTAAACTAAAGATGACTGATCTTGAAGAGAAGCTCGTATTTGAGGGGAAAAAAGGCACTTCAACAAAGCCTAAGAGAAATGTGCTCAGGAATGTTAAGAGTCCAATGGAAAAAGATTAATTTTTAAGAAATAAACATTTCACTATAGTGTTTGCAACCTAAACCATGCAGTAGAGAACCTTAAAGTGAAATTGACAAATGTAGTTGAGAGGAAAACAAAAAATAGACAAAAGTAAATGTGCTTAAAAATGATCTTTGAATGATCTAATGTGGTGTTTATAACATACGGTAGATAAGAATTATTATTATATTTAATCCATCAAAGAAATAAAACACTAAAATTATAACAATTGTATTTTTAAAAGGACTAACTTTGTAAGCTAATATGAGGTTCAGTTTCCACAAACAACTTTAACTGATGTCCACATTATCTATTGGTATTCTGTATTACGTGGTACTGAATGACTAGGCCACCGGGACAGTCTGTCTTTAAAAAAAAAAAAAAAAAAAAAAAAAAGATGTCAGCCATTTTAATAGAACACTGTTAACTTGAATATCACATATTTGTCAGAAAATGTTGTACCACTTATAGTTACAAGCATCATTTACATTTACTAGAATTGAAAGAAGTTGGAATTTTCCCCTTTGTTTATTTCGTACATTTTGTGCATAGTCAGTTATACTTTACCCTGTGTAATAACCAGTTAGGCCCTGAACCAACAAGTGCCGAGTCCGAACAAGTAGACTCATACACTATAGCAGCTGTACATCACCCTGGAATTCACCTGTGCACCAGTGCTATTGCCTTCAGTGCACACACTGAGGAATTGAAAAAAACCAAAACACTTAAATGCCCACAACCTTAACTCCAACCTTTTACATTGTGATTTTGTTATTATGGAACTGCCGTTTGTGGTTCCTCATAGCTGAGTTGAGTTTTGCAATTGAAGCTGGGTTTCAACCACTTTGCTTTGTATTAAGAGTACAGCATATCCTGCCCAAAATCACTATTTGGACACAGAATGAATATTCTGAGAATTCACAAGTAAATCATTTAATTAGTTTTGAGTTAAAATGTAATTAAAAATAGGTCCATTACGAAATTTAGCACCTAGTGTCAAGCTGCTTGTTTTTTTGTTGTTGTTGTTTTTGTGTTTGCTTTTTTTGGTTGGTTGGTTGGTTGGTTTGGGATCTGGAATGATCTTAATAAACAGACTCTTCAAACTTCCCATATAGTTAAAACTGATTGATATTTCATGCATTGGCTACTTTTGACATTTTATTTTTCAAACAAGTCATAAAAGAAATCCAGACATGTTAAGGTCTGAAAATACACAGTTAAGGCAGCCACACAACCTTAACTCTGCCCTGTAGTGACACCCTGAGGGAGGAAAAAAAACAACCTAATATGCCTTTAACTAGAAGTCCCCTAGAAGTTGTTTTTTGGAATTACACTTAGGCTTTGTCTACACTAGCACTTTTTGTAGGGAAACAGCACAGAAACCCCTGACTGACATAAATTTCATGAACAAAAGAGCTGGTGTGGACAGTGCTATGTCTGGGGGAGACGCTCTCCTGCTCACATTGCTACCACCACTTGTTGGGGGGCGGTTTAGTTATGCCAGCGGGAGAGCTCTCTCCCGCTGGCATAGAGCAGCTACATGGGAGACCTTACAGCAGCACAGCTGCAGCGGTACAGCTGTGCCTCTGTAAGGTTCGTAGTGTAGATGTAACCGTAGTAGATTGTGTAGGCTGACTTCATTGCACACTTTATCCCTCCGTTCCTCCTACAAGCTCCCTGTATATCACCCTTCCATCCCACTCTACTGTAGGGACTCCTTGCAACCCTGCTGCCACCATCCCGTCCCTCATGCCTTGGGCTTTGTGTCCCCACCGCTTCCCTCATACCAGGGTCCTGGATTCTCTACCTCAACCCCAGGGACTCACCCCCATTCCCTCTTCTACCCATATTCCACTTTTCCCCTTCTCCCATATGCTAGAGTTCCCCAATCTCCCTCTGCTAGGGATTCTGTGTACCCCCATTCCCAGTCCTCCTGTAACAGGGTCACCCATTCTTTCCCCATGCCAGCAATTATGTGTGCATCCCCATTGCCTCTCCTCACCATTCCAGTGGCTCTGTGTGGCCCCCTCCCCCATGCCAAGGTCTCTCTGCCCTCCATTTGCCCCTCCCCCATACCAGGATCCCCCATTTACCCCAATGCCAGGGGCTTTGTGCATGCCCCCATCACCTTATTATATGTCTTCTTCTTGTCTGAAAGATAAGTCATCCATGGGGCCAACATGTTAGTGTTACATCTTTTTGACATGAGCAGCTAGTCAAAGTTTGAGGTTCTGCGGATGTTCCAATTGGGAGTAGAAATCAAGGATGGAATCTGGTATTTTCTTTGATGCAATCTTGTTTCTTTACAAGGAATGTACAAAGTCCTGCTTCTTTGAATGTAGGAGGAACCAAAAACAGGAGATAGCTTCTTTGATTACAGCACCAAGCCTCTCTAGACTGCACCAGACCCAAAAGCTCTCTGATCTTGGCTTATGCCAGTGTCAAGCCCTGTTTATGGGATCCTGCTTGGCTTGCTCTGCTTCAGTCTCTCCCTGTTTCTTGTTTGTATCCCAGATTGTGTTTTTACACACACTCGGCTGGTTAGAACAATATCCAATGGACCATTCCACGCACACGGTGCTAGCTTCTGGACACACTAACTCTAGTAGGCCTTGCTTTAGGTGTGGTCCCTTAACACTATCTATTTTAAGAGACGAGCACATTCACAGCAAGCCAGCACTAGGCATAATCAGACTAAGCAATTGCTTAGGGCCCAGAGCAGCTCAAGGAGGCCCCCCCATTAGCTTTTTTAGTACAGTAGAACCTCAAAGATACAAACACCAGACTGACTGGTTAACCAGACACCATGTGAAACCGGAAATAACCAATCAGATAGCAATGGAGACACCCTCCCCCCCCGGCCAAAAAAAAAAAAAAAAAGAAAAAAGCAAATACTACTGTACTGTGCCTGTATTGCATCTTAAAGGTAGGCACATCTGGGCTGCCTGTCCCCACCTCGCTCCCACCCCCACGTGCAGGGCAGCCACTTACAGCTAGGTGGTAAAGATGCTGGGGCTGCCAGCCCAAGGCAGCTGGAGCCGGCAGAGCAGGAGCAGCGCTGGGGTCTGCTCCACTTTAACCCCCCCCCCTCCCGAGGGGGATGCGCTGTTTCCCCCCAGGATCCAGCGGAGAAGGGGTCTTGCTGTTTTCTCTCTCTCACACACACACATGCACGCACAGGATGGGACGGGGACAAGTTTGCAAACTCAGTCCAATCCAGAGAAAGAAGCTGCCAGCGCTGAGGTGGGAGCTCAGCTGCTGTTGAAGCCTGGCCTGGAGTGTCAGCTGCTGGAGTTGCAGCCCGAACTGTGCTTTATGCAGAGTTACCGACAACCTCCATTTCCCAGGTGTCGTAACTCTGAGGTTCAGATGTATGTGTTTTGTGTGGGGGAAGGGGGAAATATGGGCTAGCGCTGCCTCTGCATTTACACATTAGTTTCAACCCCCTAACTCAACACATAAGATTTAACCTTAGCTCATAAATAAGGCTGATTTTGTCATGGATATTTTTAGTAAAAGTCATGGACAGGTCACACGCAATGAATAAAAATTCATGGAAGCTTGTCCCTGACTTTTACTAATAATAGCCCTGACAAAATGGGGGCGAGGGGAGAGGAGAGTCAAGCACCCTGCACCACTGCACTGGCTGGGAGCTTGGAGGGACTCTTGACTGCTGGGCTGGGATCTGCAGGGTCCACTGGCGGAGGCTTGGGCCCTCCAGGGCATCCCTCACCACCCATGGAGGCTGTGGCATTCAGGGGATACCTTGCTGGTGGCTGGGGCACTCCGGGGAATTCCCCTGCTGCCCAAGGGGCCTGAAGAATCACAGAATCATAGAATATCAGGGTTGGAAGGGACCTCAGGAGGTCATCTAGTCCAACCCCTGCTCAAAGCAGGACTAATCCCCCATAGTTGCCCCAGATCCCTAAATGGCCCCCTCAAGGATTGAACTCACAATCCTGGGTTTAGCAGGCCAATGCCCAAACCACTAAGCAGGATTCCCTCAGTGCTGACGGGAGCTGGGGGGCCGCTGCCTATGGGGGCTGGGAAGTTGCCGGGGATTCCCCAATGCTGGGAGCTAGGGGGTGCCCTGCTGCCGGTGGCGGCTGGGCTGCTATGGGGCCCCTATGTCAGGGAGGTCTCTGAAAGTCAGGGATTCCATGACTTCAACCTTTGTGACATATTCATAGCCTTACTCATAACATTAGATTCTATTGAGAATGGGCAGGGATGAGTTAGGGGTATGGTTATGCTGGAAGATATTAATGGCTGTTGTTAACCAGCTCTTTGATCTACAGACACTTGCAGAGGTGCCTGAGGCTGTGACTGCTATACAGATGACAGAATGTCCATGTGTCCCCCATGTTTCACCTTTCTTGTTTTCCCCCAGATCAGTAAGGTAGTACCTACTCATGCCTAGAACATTCCCTGAAATCTTGGAATTGGTCCATGTGGTGTTCAAAAGGTATCATGTTATAGACAGAAATGCTACTCAGTTAAGCACAAGGCCTTGCAAGCCTGACTAAATATTAGTTTAATTTAGCCTAGGAGTACAAACACTTACGTACCAGTCACAATTATGTGGCTATTGCATGGTGTCATTAGCTAGAGTTAAGCTAATAGAGTTAAGGTCATGGGGTGCTTAGGTAGTTCCAACCCTTAAAATATTTGCATTTCTTTTAAATTTAACCTTAACCCTCCATTTCCTGGGTTTGTGATGCTTGTTGTGGGGATAATCACAATATTATGCTTCTGATGTTGTTTACTGTTATTTTACAGATATACACTCAATCTTAACTTTATTTTAATATAGGTTTTGTCTGGTTTTGGAATAGCATATATACATGTATTGATTAAGTCTATTTGTGTGGGAGGTTTAGTAGTATGTATTGACTATAGCTGATCTTGTTATTGGAAAGCCACAAAGTAGACATATAGTAGAACTTAGTGTTTTTGGTAGGGTAGTGGTTTTCAACCTTTTTGCTTTTGCAGACCCCTAAAACATTTCAGATGGAGGTGCAAACCCCTTTGGAAATCTTAGACGTCGTGTGCAGATGCCGATGGTCTGCGGACCACAGGTTGAAAAACACTGTTCTATGGTAAGGACGACTTTTCAGGGTCCCCTGAGACATAGTCTGCGGATCCCAGGTTGAAAACCACTCTGGCAGGGTAAGAAACGTTGACTCTAATAAATATTGCCTTCTTTCTCTGGAGGGTGTAAGTTTCAGTTTACATGCTAACTGTGTAAATTAAGTGTCGCTTTGGGAGTTGGGGTGAGAGTGGAGTTTGAGGCAGCGCACTGCCCCGTTAGGGTAGGGTGTTGGTGAACTGAAAGGGTGCGTGTGAGACCAGGAAGGTGGCCGCTAGCAGGTCATGGCGGGGGGACGACGACGACGACACGGACGCTACCCTTCCTTTATACTTTTTTGCGATGCAAGAAATACACTGCAGCAGCAATCTTAAGTCTCCGCTCAGCCCAGGTTTGGGCTGTATTCTTTTTTCTGGGGGGAGGGAACACAACAAAGCCGATATTGCACGCACCCTGCTTGTGCCCGGAGGACGGAGGCTGGGAGCGCTGGGCTGCCGCAGACAGCTGGACTGAGCGGCTGGCGATGCTCCCGGCGGGCTGGGCAAGGTCCCTCCCCGCTAACAGGTCGGTGCCTCCCTCCTTGAGCTGGGGGAGCCCCGTGGGCTGGGAGGTCCGGAGCCGGGAGCACAAGGGGCGGCCCTCCCGGCAATACCGGGCTGCCGCTGCTCCCCGCCTCCCGGCTCCAGAGGGGCCGCCCGCGGCGCGGCCAGTCCCTCCCCCCGGGGAGCAGCCGGCGGCGGAGCGGGGAAGGGGAGGGTCTAGCGCTCGGCGCACCGAGCCGGGCACGGAGGGAGCTGCCGGACGGGCGGCTCCTGCCGGGTTCCGGGCCGGAGACGGCGGCGGCATGGCCGAGGCTGGCGGGGCCGGGGCGGGAGCGGCAGGAGGCGGCGGGGCCGGGGGGCTGCAGCAGGGCTCCCCGGCCGCGGGGGGGCTGGCTGCCGGCGGGCCGGCCCGTGCCGCTGCAGCCGCCGCCGCCGCTGAGAGCCCCGGGGGCGGCGGGGAGCCCGGCTCGGCCCGCAGCGCGGGGAAGAAGGCGCAGCTGCGCTCCGCTCCGCGGGCCAAAAAGCTGGAGAAGCTGGGCGTCTACTCCGCCTGCAAGGTACCGAGCCGAGCGGCGGGGGGCTGGGCAGGTCCAGTCCCTGGCCTGGGGGCGGGGCCGGGCTCCGGCCCCTGCCGCCTGGGGAGCGCGGAAGCGGCTGCGCCCTGGTTGTTTGTCTTTGGTTTGAAACCAGGCGCAAAAAGGGAGGCCCCTAAAATGGAGCTGGGGAATGGTGTATGTGGGAGCAACCCGCGGCCCCCCCCCCCCCCCCGCAGTGCTCCCGGGCCCCCATCCCCCAGCTTGCCACCTCCTCCAGCACGCACCGGCCAGCTACCTTCTCTCCTGTGCACCCCCCGCAGTAACCAACCCGTCCTGTCACCTTTTGCCTCTGGGCAGCCTCCGCCCTGCAAACCCCCCCCCCCCAAGCCACGGTCACCTTCACCCCCTGCATCAACCTCGGACCAACCCGCCCTCTTCTCCCTTTTGCAAACCCCTCCCTGCCACCTTCACCCCCCTGCAACAACCCCGGGCACAAATACACCCCCGCCTGCCACTCCCCGGCAGCAACCCCCTCCTGTCCACTCCCCCCCGCAAACCCCTCCGTGCCACTGCACCCCTTTTGCAACGAGCCCCTTTTGCCTCTGTGCAATCTCTTTCCTGCCACCACACCCCCCCCCTCCACCTCTTGGCCACCTTCATCCCCTGCAACAATCCCGTGCACCCCCCTCTCTGCCACCTTCGCCCCCTGGAAGAGCCCCCATGCGACCCCCCCCTTTGCAGACCCCTGTGCCCCCTGCACTTTGTGGGTGGTTGTTGTGACATCTGCATGGAAGATCAGACCGAGGGGAGAGCCCCTCCCTTTCTCCTGAACAGCAGGAAGAGGGAACTTGGCCGTAGGAAGGTGGGGGCGGGACATCGGAGAATATTGCCTGTTTCTGCAGAAATAGTGGCTGATGGGGCAGGGGTGTCTAAAGGTATGTGTGCGGAAGACGGTGCACATGTCTGTCGGGAAGGCGATTTAGGCCAGCAGCACACACCAGCCCCTGTCATTACTGTATTATTTGTTTGGTGAAATCCTGCTGCAGCTGCTTGCCTTGTAAACACAGGATTTGGCAGCGGGACAAGCCCCAGCTTTGAACGCTGTTGCCTTGTTATTTTAACCCCCCCGCCCCCGTTGTCCTCCCCCCATGTTTGCAAGACGCTGCCTGGCAGATCCCGGTGCCTGCAGTGGCCCCTGCACGGGGGAGACGGGTGCAGGGCCAGGGTGGGAGTTGGGATCTGCAGCTGCACTCCTGGCCGCCGGGGCCCAGAGGCTTGGCAGCAGCGCCTTTGTTTTGACAGGATGACAGCTGAAGGAGGCGGGGACTTCGCCTTGTTGCTTCTGCGGCCTCTGGCTGACAAAAACATTGTATTACTGGATTATCAGTAATGTGACGAGGTCAGAGCCCAGCAGCCAGTGGTGGAGGAGCTTTCCCAGGGCTCATCCTAAAGTTCCTTTCCTTTCTTCTCCTCCTTTTCTAGAGAAAAGAGTCCAGGCTATGCACATTCATTCAAACACTATTAGAGACTGGGTCTTGAAGCTCTCGATTTTATTAATCTTTAAAAACACTTTAAAATTTTTTTTAAAACACCAGGGAGCAATGATGGCTGTTTGATGGTTTTAGCTTGGTTCCCAGTGGGGGGCTGTTGGCATCACAAAAGCCACTGCTAGAATTGGCACTCTCCTCTGCAGTCTTGGCAGAGAAGCAAAGGAGTGAGTACAGCCTCTTAACTCCCACAAACTTATCCCTACTGGTCATGATTTAGGCAAATTGGGGAAATTGATGTTGCCATTGCCTTTGCTTCTATGGCGAAATAGGCTATGTTAGTCTCTGGGGTCATTAATCCAGCACCTTTGATGAGCAGTTAGCTCATGTAAATTATTTTCAGTACTGAAAAGCATTACTAGAAGTGTTGAGGTGAAAAAGAAAACTGAGAAACTGTAGAGCAGTTATAAAGCAGACAGCCTTATTGCAAGGGTCAAGTAGAATTTAAAAGAGCAGCATGTCTAGTTAAAGCCTCAGTGAGATTGGCTCTAGTTACCTGAGAGATTGATTCTTCTATAGCCGTGGCCGTTCAGAACACCTACGTTTCACCAGAACAGTGAAAGTGTTGACTGGCAGTAGGAGCGAGAGGCTTGTGAATGTAAGAGACGGAACCTTCATGGGAGCTGAAATTGATGGAACTCAATCCCATAAGAATGAACACTTTCAGAATTAAATGTGAAATGAATTTCTTTGATTTAGCTCTCCCTGAATAATTTGTTGATGCAACACTCCTCCTACCCACAAACATAAGCAAGCAAGCAAACAAATACCTTTCCTATGAAGGAATCATACTTTTTCTCCTTTAGGCTGGGAGGGAGGGAAGAAAGGGGAGAGGTGCTATTTCTAAATATTTGGCAGGTGTTCAGGTACCATAGTGATGGGGCTCTAAAAGAAATAGTATTTGCAGGAGGTTGCAACAGTGAAGAGGTTAACTTTGAATTTTCATGCTTTATGTCTCAACCTTTGATTCATTTTTGTGTTTGATTTCACAAGCTCTTAGATCACTGAAGTATGTAATTAGTGTTCCCATTCATGCAGTAAGCATATGTGAATAATGTAACAAAAGAGTAAATCTATGTATAGTTGTTCACCTTAGAGAGCGCAGGGAATGTGCTTGTCACTCAGCATGTTTGGCATTCTCTAGTCCTTGTATTTTTCTCCTCTCCCACTCCAGTGTGCATCACAGCAGTCAGCAAGATGGAATTTATTAGAATCTTAACCTTTGAGGGGCTGTAAGTAGCAAAGGAAGAGAGAACATTGATTAGGTCTGAAGAGACATGACAACACAGGAAGGATCAGAGAAAGTGAGAACACTGAATGGAGGAAGACTAGAGTGTGGGCCTATCTGGTAGCAAATGTTGCTATGCCAGAGATAAGACTTCCACAATGCTCTACTTCCACCCTTTGCTCCTCTGGAAGTAGGTTGTTCATACCTTACAGCTATTGCTCTCTAATTATTCCCTCTGGCTCATCTTTGAGAGGCACTGGCAAACTCTGCAGGGAGCGTGTCTGTGATGCTGTGCACAGAGCCTTTGGTGGAGAGAAAAAAGGAAAGATCTTATAGGACTATCCCTTAAGGAGGATACAAAGGAGAGGCAGGGCATAGGAAAGACAAAGCACTTTTACTAGAAAACAAGATGATAAAAATAACCATATATTCAGCACTACAAGTGTTTTTACAAAAACTGTCTTCATTAATTTTAATATACTTTTCTATGTGACATACTTTTTAAAAAAGCTCTCTAAAACCTCAAGTTAAAGTGCACAATTTACTTTAGATAGGCAAAATAGTATACAATTAAAATGAATTAAAACTCCCCTTTTTATTGGTATGCTTTGTAGTGCATTGAAATGGACACTATTATAAATATGAATGAATTCATAAATATTTATTTTGCCCAGCATGCGATTTGAGCATTTGAATGCAAGCTTGGCAATCATTGGTATGAAAATAGCACTGTGTGACTTACACTCATAAATGCATTTAGTGAAGATTGGAGGAGAAAAAATCATTGGCTTTTTATACATGTTCTTTCATGTGATGTAAACCAAGTCTCATTGGGAGCTATATAAATGTCTTTAAGTATGTACTGTTTTTGTACTCTTACATTTTCTATATATTAAAACAGGATTATTTTTTATTCTTAGTTATATGTAGTACAGTAATTCTTAGAGGTTATAACTGCGACTGGAACCCCATGGAGTTTGGCATTGTACAAACACTTAGACCATGTATGCACTGTGGGTATTAAAGCAGCACGTTAGTGTAAATGCAGCCGATAGTGACGGAAGGGGTTTTTCCATTGCTGTAAGAACACCACCTTCTAAAGTGACAATAGCTGGGTCGACAAAAACATTTTTCCTGGCTGTGTCTACACTGGGGATTGGATTGGCTCAGCTGTGAGGCTCAGGTGTGTGATTTTTCACATCCCTGAGTGTCTTAGATATGTTATCCTAAATTTTAAGCTCAGACCAGGCCATAGTAGGAAACAGTCCCTGCCCTGAAGAGCTTAGTCTAAATAAATGAGACAGACAAAATGTTGGAGGGGAAATGAAGAGGTGAAAGCGTGTCACAAGAAAATTAGAGCCAGAGTAAAACCCAGCTCCCCTGAGCCCCAGCTCAGTGATCTATCCGCTGGACCACATTACTTCTCATCAGGTTCTAGTTGTGCACTACTTCTGTAATGTTCAGATCCTGCGGTGAGCTCGGTGAGAGTGGACCTGTGTGCTCAGGTGGAGTCCCATTTCATGTGAAAGTAGGAGCTAACGAACATATCTATTTAGTGTAATATTTCAGTTTTAGTTAATGTTACCTGCTTTATAGGACTGACTGAGATGACCCTTGACTGTCCTACCTTTTGCTTAGCTTTGTACTCTGGAAGTATAACTTTTGGAAGCTTGTCTGAATGATAAATTAGTGTGTGAAAAAGAGTTGTTAGAGTTGTTCTCTGGACTATGTATAGTTCCATAGACTCAGATGTTTACTGCTTTCTCAATATCAGTTTAAAAGCTGGGGCAAACCTGTCTAACGAGGGTTTTGGGCCCAATCCAACTTCCATTAAAGTAAATAAAGAATCAGCCACTGACTTACATGTGCATTGGGGAATGGGGGAACAGGTCCATATTAGCCTACAGCTACTATAAAAGTAACAGCAAAATAGGAATAAATCAGATTCTAAAATTTGTCCTCAGAAATCTAAGGGCTCTACAGAATGCTTTAGTCAAATGGATCTGTTCCCCTCTTAATATCTCTGTGATTCTTCTCAGTGTGATATATTTTCATGGAGGATACTCGAAATTTGAGTAGGAACAATTAGGAATAACTTTTGCAAACGTTTTGAAAACGTTTTTGTTTTCGTCCGCATGAAGCTTCTTGTGTAAGAGTTTATCATTGTTTTGAGGTTACTGCTTGCTGGGGAGAGATGACTTTGCTAAATTTAGACACCCTAAACAGACTTGTATAACTTTTCTTTCTAAATCTGAAGGAAAGATAATCTTGTGTAAGGTTTTTGTTCCACTCCCTGGAATTTAGCAATTAACCTATTACATCCTGCTCCCCCTTTAATTACTAAATAGGTCAGTCCTTCAAAGAGCCAAGTACAATGCCTAGCTCAAAGAGCTAATTCTCAGAGTCATAGGGTCCTTTAATTTACAGCTAATCTAGCTCAGAATTTGTACCTTTCTGTGTTCATTTCCCCATCTTTAAAATGGGGATACTATTTCTTAGCATGTGAGGTATTGTGAAACATCACTCTTTAATCTTCTTTAAGCATTTTTAGAACCTTAGATGAGAGGTTGCATGTGCAACCTTAAGTTTGTCATTTCCTGACTTTTGAATGCTTCATTTTATAATCTTAACATTGTAATTCAACAATTAAAACAAACAACCATGGAGCTATAAATATAGAGTATCTGAAGCATGCTATTTTCAGACTCATTTTGGACATAGTGTCAGTGTACAAGGTTCTAAAGTGCAGGTCAGCCGTTTGTCTGTTGGACAGCAAATAATATTAAATGTAAAAGTTGTTTTTGGTTATTCTTGGTTCCTGGACAACATACTTTCCTAGTCTTAATACTCTAATTACACATAATATAGAGAAGGAGTACTTGTGGCACCTTAGAGACTAACCAATTTATTTGAGCATAAGCTTTCATGAGCTACAGCTCACTTCTTTGAGCATAAGCTTTTGTGAGCTACAGCTCACTTCATCGGAGTGAGCTGTAGCTCACGAAAGCTTATGCTCAAATAAATGTGTTAGTCTCTAAGGTACCACAAGTACACCTTTTCTTTTTGCGAATACGGATTAACACAGCTGCTACTCTGAAACCTGACATAATATAGAGGTATCATGAGGATTCAGATGTTCATATTTTTTACATTGCTTTTATCAAGTAAAGCCCATTGTAATTGCTAAGTTTTGTACTAATCCAAATCTTTCCAGCATGGGTTGAGGATGCTTCTGAGACAGCATACAAAATTACCTATTGTGGACATTTAAGGAACAGTGTTAATGGCCCCGGGGTTGGAAGGATGAGGCTCAAAACCAAAGTTCTCGAAGGCTGTGGTAAGGCAGGGGAAAATGAAAGTATCTTAAGTGCCCTTTATTAAAGCCCTGTAGTTGGCCTAGAAAATCAATACAAGAACTGGATGTACTAGGTCAGATACTCCTCCCAGACACCTCCACCCAAGACTGCTTTTGAAGCTAAATTAAGTATTTGAGGAGGTAATTTCATACTTTCCTTTCTAACAAAAAGCAGATGAGTGACATGTGAAAAGAAAAACCATCATGAGAGGGTCAGAGAAAGAAATGAGTGAAGAAAACACGGCAGAAGACTCAAAACAACTCAACGGGATGTAATTTAAGCCACTAAGGAATGCACACTGAGTATTCAATGTATTTGCACTGTCAGGGTCCATAATGAAGGCTTAGTTATCAAGAGGACCTTGTTCAGGTTGTGCTGCTGTGTTGCTGACCAAGCTTTTATGCTGTATCTGGTGCTTTATGCTGAGTTTTTAAATGTTAATGTTTGTTTGAGGCAGAGATCTCTGGAATATTGGAACAAAAGAATTGAACATCTGTTTCAAAAGATCTGGCTAGGTTAGGAAGTACAATTGAGGGCAGAAAAAATCTGCCACTGAACATATTTTATGTTCTGTGGGAGGGTTGATATTTAAATCTGGCAGTTTAACTGAGCTGTTATCACTATTCATACATCTGTTTGTTTGCATCTTTGGTGTTAATTATCGTGTGATGCTAAAGTTTGTGTAGTTACTTGCTGTTTATGGATTTAAGGATTTGGAGTAAACATTGTGTTGTGTGCTTATGTGAAATGTTGACTGATGCTCATAAGAAATTGTCTTAGAATTCTTTAGCCCAGCTTTTCTTACTATTTTTATTAGCTATGATTGACGCAGCTACAAGCTTAATATTTGAGTGGCTTTTTTATAGCATTAAACATTGCCTTTTGTTAGAGACATACTTGGGTCTGAGTGGAAAAAAACCCCAGTTCTGACAGACACATAGGGAGAAAATGGATGGATCAAATCCAAGTCCCTTTTAAAAAATATTCTGGTTTCTGTTTTTCAGAGCTTCTTTATTATTATCTTTTGAATTTTCCTTAATGATACTTTGTTATAGTCCAGGCTGCTCTTTCTTTCTCTGACAGATAACTTGCATTAGTGCAATGCTAAGGTTCTACATTTACAGTTATAATTTAGAAATTGCAAAAATTAGCAGTTTCATGGTAACACTGACTTTCCCACAGAGCATGTATGGGAAATTTGGGCGGCATCAGGTTTTGTCTTGCTCTGCAACCTAAGAAAAAATATGGTATCAAACAATCTCAAAGGGTATGTCTACACTGCAATAAAAGACTCGTGGCCCAGACGTGGCTGGCCCAAGTCAGCTGAGTTGGACTGCAGGGCTGTCCAGTTGCAGTGTAGGCGTTTGGGCTCAGGCTGTGGCCCAGCCTCTGAGACCCTGCAAGGGGGGAGGATCTCAGAGCCCGAGGCCCAGCCTGAGCCCAGATGTCTGCACTGCAATTTTATAACCCCATAGCCCAGGCTCTGAGACTTGATGTTGTAGTGTAAACATATTCAAAAAGACACTCTGTTGTAAACCCTGGAAAGGTTTACAACAGAGAGTATCCTTGGCTCACCGGCATCACTCAAACCTTTGCCTTTTCTTCCTAGTAACTAAAAACAAACAGGTTTCACAGCCATTGGGTGACTAAAACAAAAGTAGGACCCATGCTTGTCAGTGTGAAAAATAAGAGTGCTTCTCCAGATAAGCTGGATATCTGTGGTCTTCCAGATACTGGTGTATATTCAGGTATTTTTCTTATGCCTCGTCTACACTTACCAGGGGTTCAATGTGCGGCGATCGATGTGTCAGTGGTTGATTTAGCGGGTCTAGTGAAGACCCCACTAAATCTACCACAGATCACTCTCCTGTTGACTCCTGTACTCCACCTGAACGAGAAGAAGTCAAGGGAATTTGATGGTCTCCAGTTGACATCACATAGTGTGGACCCCGCGGTAAGTAGATCTAAGTACGTCTACTTCAGCTACGTTATTCATGTAGCTGTGTAATTTAGACCGGTCGCCGCCGCGTAGTGTAGATAAGGCCTTGGAATGCTAGAGAAAACTGCACAGAAGTATAGCCTAAAATTCACTAGAATTAACATAAAGCCTCCAGACCTCAGCTTATTGGAAAAAAAAATTATTGGAAAAAATTGTTCCTATAAGTCCCGCCCCTAGCTCCTCCAGAACTGACCCTCCCTTTTGCCACATACAGACTTATCTCCTGGGAGTAGGGTTGCCAACTTTCCAATAGCTGAAAACCGGATGCCCCTGCCCCCATCCCCTGCCCTGCCTCTTCTCCTAAGGCCCTGTCCTTCCTCTTCCCCAAGACCACGCTCCCGCTCACTCCTCTCCCACTCTCCCTCAGTTGCTTGCTTCTCCCTCCCCCGGGACTCACCTGCCACCTACAGAGCCAGGCTGGGAGAAGCTGACGCGGAGCCTGCCTGCCTGCCCGCCCAACTGGGGCACAGCAGTCAGGCTTTGGCTTAGAAAAGGAGCGAGGGGCTAGGGTGGGGCAGAAGGGGGGGGGGGGGGTTGGTCCCCAGAGCAAGGGGATGAGGAAGGGGCAATCAGGGCACAGGCTAGGGGGGTGAATAGGATCCCCCCTGCGGCGGTGCCAGTATCTACCTCTCCACTGAAGGCTTGAGCTGTGGGTCCGAGAGCCAGTTCTCTCTATCAGCATCTGGGAAGCTCCTCCAGGGAGCAGCTGCTGCTCTTCCTGCCCTCTCAGCAGGGAGATTGATTGCGGTTACTCCCAATAACCAGACTTTTAGTGTCTGGTTAGCAGTACTGACTGGACACTGCCAGGTCCAGGAGTGGTGGAAGTTCCCTAAAATTGAAAGGGCCACTGGTGCCCAAACTGTGGCCTGGCCCCCGTGCTGCCTCTTCCTGCGAGGATGCACCCCGGTGCCACCCCTTCCCCCAAGGCTGCATCCCCCACTTGCTCCTCTCCACCCCTTCCCCCCTGTCGCTCGCCCTTATGGCTGGTAAAAAGTGAGAGGGCTATGCTTTTAAGTGATGGGGCCATGGCCCGTTGGCCCCCCCGTTCCGGCACCCCTGCCAGATCCCCTTTTTGACTGGACTCCTGACAACCCTACCTGGGACTTTAGTGGCTCCCTCCCCTACCTGGATACACCTCTCAGCTGCAGATAGCTGCTCACGTTTCTGCCAACCATTTCATGCCCAGACAGTAGCATGTACGTGTGGAAGGGGAGGGAGAAGCACACTTCCTCTTTCCAAGGGTGGTGTGCTGTTATGTGCTTCCTGGGAACCTCTAGGGGTAATTCTAAGTCAGCCTGTTGACTTCAGCTGCTGCATGGACCTTCTGCATCCCTTCTAATGTGCCTGACTACATTGGGTGCAGTCAAACTATCATTTGGCGTGGATATGGTATCACAGGGATAGACTGGTGGTGCCACGAGCCCTTCCAAATATATCCAGTGAATGGTGATTGTTCAAACGTTGTGGAGAGAAAACATGGTATGTGTTGTCCAGCAAAGAGGCAGCATCTGGCATTGCAATGTTTAGTGCACAGGTTGCATGATTTGAAATGGTGGAGTTGAAGAACTACTTCAACACAGTTGACTAATATTTTCAGTTCTGGTACTTGAAAAGCTGCAGCCTCTGTTGGGCACTGGTACCTTAGGTATAAGGCAATTCAAAACAAAAGACAATGAAGTTTTTGTGGAATAAGCTACATTAAATATTTATTTTTCATACCTTTTCTGAACATAATGAAACACACAAGATAGACATTAACACCACAAATTGAAGTACTACACTTATTTTTAAGTTACTGTTAAGTATTATGCAGTAATTTCATTACTAAGAACCTGCAACAGCAAATGATTGTGTATCTTGTTACAGTGCAGTACACAAATATTTCTAAATATAGAGCAGAGAGGAGATGCTTTTCTTGGAGGTGGGTCTTCAGATTGGAATATGAGTTCAGTTAGGAAAATCCAGAAAGGCTTTAATTGCTTTGATGCTGGTACTCAGAAAAAAAATTACCTTCAGTGCTGCTCTTGTACCAAGTACTTTGCTTCTCAAGTGCTAGCATTCCAGTGGAACATTGCCACTTCACCCCTGAATGTCTGGAATTTGGCTACCGAGGCCCCACTGCCTACCTTATCATGTTATCAGTCCTGTTAGTTAAGATTTGCTGAGCATCTTTTAGAGTGGTAGCTGTGTTAGTCTGTATCAGCAAAAAGAACGAGGAGTACTTGTGGCACCTTAGAGACTAACACATTTATTTGAGCATAAGCTTTTGTGGGCTAAAGCCCACTTTATCAGATGCATGCAGTAGAAAATACAGTAGGAAGAGATATATATACAGAGAACATGAACAATGTTCAATGGCAACCTCCATTTTTTCATGTTCTCTGTGTGTGTGTGTGTGTGTGTGTGTGTGTGTGTGTGTGTGTGTGTATATATATATATATATATATATGAATATAATCTTTCTACTGTATTTTTTCCACTGCATGCATCTGATGAAGTGGGCCTTATCCCACGAAAGCTTATGCTCAAATAAATATATTAGTCTCTAAGGTACCACAAGTACTTCTCGTTCTTTTTGGGCATCTTTTGCCGTCAATATTTGGATCTAAATCTTCCAGGATAAGCAGCAGCATTTCCTTAGTAGAGACCAGTGCCTCTGGAATTCCCTCGTTTTGGTGGTTTGCTCAGACCTGTGGTTTTGACGCCTCTATTGCGTGACGTATTGTTTATTTTGTTTTGCTTTGTTTTGCTTATGTCTGTTGTATGGTGGTGTGTTGTATGGTTCCTAGTCGGCAGGATAGAAGACAGGGCAGTGATGCGGATGCTACCGGATGGGTGACCTATTTATTTTATTGTTTTAATTGTAAAAGGGTCTAGATGATATAGCAATAGGAGCCAGCACATCAAATAGGTGGATGCTGCTTTTACACAAAAGTTGGAGTGAGGACCTGCTGTAGAGGAGTTAGCCTGTGGTTTGGAGTGCTTGTCTGTTTTCTCAGCTGGTATCTTCTGACCAGCTGGAAGCAGTTATGGGCCGCCACAGATCATTGTGAATTCTCTGCTTTTAAGTAACAAGTTCTACTTTATTCCTGTGCATTTCTAGAAAACATGAAATACATTAGTTGTGTGGTAGATATATTAACTGTCTATTTTTATTTCAGGCTGAGGAATCTTGCAAATGTAATGGCTGGAAAAACCCTAACCCACCTCCTACTCCTCCCAGGGCAGATTTGCAGCAGACAATTGTCAGTCTTACTGAACCATGTCGCAGCTGTAGTCATGCACTAGGTAAGTATTTAGCTTCTCCTGGATTTGCAATCCATGTTCTTAGACCCTAGGTCATAATATGACATGTTCTGTTATTCCCAGACAAAAACTGTATTAAGATGGAGTTATGGTTGGGTGTATGCATCAGGAATTTAGAGTAAAATATGGTAGAGATGTGGAAATAATCTTAAAAACAAGTGCTACAAACCAGGAAATCCAGAATTAAGGTTAAACTTAAAAGAAATCCAGATATTTTTATGGTATGAAAACGCACAATTAGTTCACCAAACAACTTTAACTCTGCCCTATAGTTATTTATTTAGCGTGTGCATAGTCGTCTAGCCAAGCATTGGCATCTTCAGTGGTGTGATGCAGTTCTTCTGGGCCACTGCTGAACCTAGTCAGCAGGCATTCATCGACAATGTGCGTCATCGTCTGTCTTGCGCTGCAGCTGCACAAAGGGCTGTCACGAAAACCCCAGCGATATTGGTTGGCGGCACAGAGACCTTGTTCAACAGGGACCATTGGGGATGGGGCAGGTCAAAACCAGGCGGGCAGATTGTGGAGTCGGCGACGAGGGACTGGTTGGGGAGTATAACAGATATCCATTCCTCTCGGGAGAGCGTTTCCACCCTAACATCCTGGTGTGGCGGATGAGACCATAATGGGCAATGTGACGGCAAACGTGCAGCTGGTGGTTTAAAAAGATCATTGTGCAGTGGCAGGCTTGAGTTGGCGTGTACTTTCTCTAGTAACCTGCCAGTGGCAACCTCTTGTCTGATATGAGGAGGAGCAATATTGCTCAGAACTGGAAGCCATGGAGTCGGACACAGGATGCCAGAGATGATACACATGGCGGCATGTAACTGCGTATCTACCAGTTTGGTGTGTGATGATTGACACCAAACTGGTGCACGGGACTGTGCCACTGAATATGAGGTAGCAAGAGCTGACGTCCGCAAAGTTGGAGCTTGAGCACCCCATGACGAACATGCCAGTTTGCTAAGAAGATTGTTGTGCATCTTAACTTTAGCTGCTGTCTTCTTCAGGTGGGCATGGTAACTCAGTGTGCGGTCTAAGGTTACACCTCGATAGATCGGTTCTACTTCATGCTTCACCTTCTGACCATTGAGATAAACTTTCAGTTCTCAGGTTGCACTGGCGTGATGAAGATGGAACAAACTGGAGGCTGTTTTTATGATGCTTGACTGGAGGCACCAAGCCTTACAGTAGTCAGCTAACTGTATAATGTCCCAGTTCAAGGTGGCATCAAGCTCATGAAACGTCCAGGGCTGGGTACCACAACAAATGTCATCTGCGTAAATGAACTTTTGTGACTCCATTGTTGGCAGGTCACTGGTGTAAAGGTTGAACAGGGTTGGAGAAAGCACAGAGCCTGGGGTAACCCATTGCTCTGTCATCTCCAAGCACTCATCTTCTCTCCCATGTGGACTCTGAACTGCCTATCGTGGAGGAACAGTTCAATGATGCCTATGAGCCAAGGTAGCAGGACCTGTGATACCTTCATGAGCAGACCAGTGTGCCATGCCGTATCACACATCGCTGTTAGATCAATGAAAACAGTGCCTGTTTTCAAGTTTCTCTGGAAGCCATTTTCAACAGATGTGGTCAGCGCAAGTACTTGGTCGCATGTGCTATGGCCTCAGCGAAAGCTGGCTTGGTCAGGGCTCAAAATTCTCTCCACGTCAGGTAATATGTGCTGTAGGACCAAGCGCTCCAGTGCCTTGAAGCACACCAACAACAATGATATGGGACGATAGCTTGATGCTTGATTTGGGTCCTTTCTAGGCTTTAGGAGGCCAATGACTTTTGTGGTGCGCCATATCTTCGGTAGTCTACCTTCACTGATGACCTATAGTGAGACTATGCAATAATCATATGACTAAGATTAAGGCATTTTAGTGTTTGTAGTCCTAGATTAGATTAAACTGATTTTTAAAGACAGATTTAGCCCCTGCCACCTCCATCCCCTGTTGTCAATATTGTGGCTGATATCTGTGTTGTGATTCTTCTGAAACTACAGCCTCATTTGGGGTCTGTCTATGCTACGATTTCACCTCTGTCAGGTGACCTAGTTACAGCATGGTTGTCTCACAACATGGTTATTTTTGTAGTATAGATGAGACAGTGACTGTCTCTGGACAGTGCTAACGGTAAAAGTCCATGTACACTACCAAATGGAACTATGCTTGTACCATATGGTGTGAAACTGTGTTGGAACCAGTCTCCCTGTATGGTTAAAGCTGTGTTGTAAACAACCTCTGTGCTACAGAAACGACTGTTTAAGTCCATTGTGAAACATGGTTGTATCCCAACCAGGTTACAACATAATGATTCCTTACCAGTGTGGCCAGAAAAAAACCACCATGTATCAGGGACAGTTTGAAACTTTGTGGCTACTTAAGCTAAAACATGATTACTTAACATGGTTGTAGCATAGTTTTTCTGACCGTGAAGTCAAGAAGAAACACTGCTAATAACAGTTGGGACACAACAAATTTCAGAACTGTTTAAAATGAAACTTGTTTTGGTTGTGTAGATATGGCCTGAAATTACAAATCAGTAAAATCAGCAATTTTGTTAAATTATGTAAAATCATCACAATAGGTGATTTTTAAAAAAAGTAAACCAGTATACCTTTTGAGGGGTTATTCGCTGCAGAATTTCTGTAGAGGATTTATTTACCTCTCTGCTCTCCTTTTTGTGTGTTCTTTTGTTGTTTAACCTATTCCTGGGCTTTTCTTTATTCATTGTTTTCATTTATGTTCAAAATCTCTTCTTTCATGCAAGAGAGGAATAACAAATGTATAGCAGCACATGAGTTCAGCATGTTTAGCGAGGCAGTTCATTTAACTTCTCAACGTGTAGCATACTTTTGCTTCCTCTGGGATATGCAGTTAGATTCATTTATGTTATGAAACTCTTTCACACTGTGCCCTGGGATACTGAAGGCATTTCTTCACTGCTGCCTAATCCTGTTAGGTGCTGAGCCATTAAGCCACATCTTCTGTAGGATTTGAAGATGCTCACCTCCTTTCAGAAGAGCTCAGCGCTTCTGAGGATCTGACTTCTTCGATGAAAATCTTCGGTCACTCATTGAGAATCAGGAAAAGCAGTACGTTGTTACTTTTGAATAAACACTACAGACCATATCTGGTGCGGTGTTTCTTTTTCATTACTGCCACAGTGAAGAAAGATGAAGTCCTGTCCCTAACGAGGATGATGCCTTGTTCGGAATAACTGAAATAAATAACAAGTGCCACCTACCACTCAGTTGTACCGAACATGGAAAAGTGAACATTGTTCAGAAATACTTCTCAAGACATTTTTCCTATTTCTCTCATCCTGATCAGCATGTTTCCCTCTTGAATTCTTTTAAAACCTGAAAGGTCATGAGATATCTCTATTTCAAGTGCTTCACCTGCACTATCGTCTCTCTTTCTAAGTGAGTTCTGAAAAATAACTATGCAGAAACTTCTCTACTATTCTAGGAAATGTGGTGTTGGCTTTTTGTGCTTATATTTTTTTCAGCACTGGAGCCCAGGCATCAATGCACAGTAGGCTCTTCCCCACTCAGGACTTGTCTATATTCAGTTTCACTGGCTTAATTAAAGGTTTAGTTAATCAGATGCAAAAGACTGTGGATGCTTATATCTGCTTAAATTAGACTTATTTCTGGTTATTTTATGGGCAGGAAGGAGGTGGGGCTGGGGTGGAAAAAGTCAGGGTGGGGTGAGGGCGGTGCAGGGGCGAGAAGAGGTGGTGCAGGGGTGGGGGCGGGGTGTCGAGCACCCACGAGGCAGAGGAGAAGTCTTTGCCTATGACAGTGAATGTTTTATAAACAGGTGCAATAGAACCAAACAGACTAAATTAGGCTAAATAAAAGGGCCTACTGATATGGTTCAAGGACTGTATTAAAATCATGCTTGGTAAAAACAGAAGATGTAGAACTGGAGAGGATTGGTGTGCCGGATATTAGGCCTAATTGGTGGATAAAATAAAGAGGGGATGGGTTATTTCACCCATCTCTCTCTTTGTGGATCCTTAAAGAAAGAGACTTTTGGGGGAAAATGAGAAGAACAGATATTGACTACAGGAGTGAGCTTCACTATCATGACTGCCACGCCCCGCCATCTCCTGGATCTTCTTTGTCCTAATCCTAAGCAATGACCTGGCCAGATCAGGCCAGAGAGAAGGATCCAGATGACATCATTACCCCTATCAGCTCCAGCTGAATCCCAAACGCCACCTGAGATAACATGGGATTGGACTTTAACAGCAGCAGCAACGACTCCAACTCATCTGAATTAACTACTTCTTTTTCCGCCAAAGGACAGTTACCACCATCTTTAAATCATCTAACAGAGAGTGTCAAATATGGTTTTTTTTCCTTTTAAGACTCTTTCCAGCTAAAGGGAACAAGGGATGTTGTGAAGTATTAAATATGGCTTTAATTTTAACATTCTAAATGCTTTAACTGTTTTTCTTCTTTCTTTATCTGTAATAAAAGATTAAAATAATCCTTAATGATGTGTTTGCCATGATACTAAGCAGGCAGAGGTCTCAATAGACCAAACTCTGAACCTTGTTTAGTGCTGTTTAATGTTGGACAGTGAGTAGGTTGTGTTAACACCTTTAGCCCATTTATTCCATGTAAATTGATACAACAATCCACATACAGATTTACACTGGAATAACAAGGCCTGACTTTAAACCGATTTAGTTAAATCGGTGCAAACACCTGTGTGGACATTCTGAAACAGAAATAACAGTTCTGCTCATCTACCAAAGGAAAGTCTGAGTAGCTTTCATCACCACGGCTGGTTTTACTGCTAGGCATTCTTATGATATTGGTGCATATTTCTTTTCTGTTAGATTGCTGAAGAAAGCATTTGCAGCTTCTGTGAAGCTACTGTAGACGTGTTTGTATGCATGCTTCGGACCTTGAGTTTATTGCTCTTTTTAGGGTGATAGATCCAGAAATAATGGCTAAAGCTTTTCTTCATTTAAAAGACGCTTCTCACTTGTACCAGTGTAAATCAGGTGTAATTCAATTGAAATCAAGTGAAACCAATTGTAAGTGAGAGGAGAATGAGATTCTTAGATTTCAAGTTGTCAAGTACACACAGGGTTAAAGTGGGAAACTTCATGGAAGAATCTGCAATGTCTTAAACCCTGCTGTGTATATTGTGTGGTAGTGCCTGTGATTTATTCTTGGGTATATTAAAAGGGTAGAGAGTAACAAATTGGGATCCTAGTTAGACAATTTGTTCTGTTTTCTCAGTAATACTAATAATTAATGAATTAATAACACTGAATCCTTTATTAAATACAACATTTAGAACTTCTCTGAGGCCGCAGATAAAAAGTGCTTATGTTATGCACTTAGGCACTTCTAAATTCTACTATGGTGTATTCCGTACAAAACAGACTCTCTGCAGCATCAGAACAGCTGCAGTTCTTTTTAATTAAGAACACACTGAATCTGCAATAATCTGGATTTCTCCATTGGGGTCCTCAACTCAGTCTTTTGATCTATCTACTTCTGAACCAAGTTACTGTATTGTGCATGAGTGTTATATTTTTACTATGTGGGGATAACCACATTTCCCTGATGCACCTTGATTGGCTGGTAGACTCTCTCCTTTATGGCAACTGATGTTTGTGGGTTAGTCACCACTGGCTGCTGCAGAAGGATGTAAGCAGTGACACTCTTGTGGAGAATTGCCTTCTTGCTGGTACTGATTGGATAGTGCAGCTGATGGGGATTACACAGCTCTGGGTCAGTTACTCCGTATTTGGTACCAGTGGAGGGAAGGAAGCATTTCTTTATAGATGGGCTTTAGTATTTGCCCTTTAGAGGTGGGTGGCCAAAACATAATTTTAAACAGTCCACTAGACTGATATGATGATTTAAAAAAGTATTCACACCAATAATACAGAAATGGCAATCTGTGGTAAACACAAACTGTTAATATGTTTGAAGCAATTTACTGTTGGGTTCATCACATGGCGATTAGTTTGACTTTATGTGTTGACATATGACCACACACAAGTCAAGATAATATATTTGATAGCAGTTGTACAGGAAGTGGATGTAGCTGGCTTGTAATGCTGATACGCTCTAGTTGTTGGTCAATTCCAAGGTGCGCGTGTGTGTGTATGTGTTTTTTACAATGCTATCAATTTTTAATGTGCTGCTGATCTAGAAGTGAAAATTCATTACTTTAGCAAAATCAAAACTGACAGCTGGAAGTATTAAACTTTCATATCTTGTTGGAGGACAAAATTGGAAGCATTTTACTCTGCCTGGAACTCAAAATATTTTTAAATTAAAGAAGATAACTTCTGATGACTATCTCACTTTCAGCTGGAGAATGTTAGGGACATAAGAGATCATATTGCAAACACTGCTTTTGCACCAATATCTTGCACCAAAGTCTGCTTTCAGTTGCATCTGTACAAATCCACTGAAGTCAGTGGATTTCCAAGAACTGATTAAACTTTCCAAAACAAAACATCACCTCTGAGCTGACAAAAAATAAGGAATTTCAACTCAAAGGGCATTTCCTTCTTTGAAGTCATAAGTGCTTGAGAACAGGAGCATATGATGGAAATACCTTCTCAGTCCTAACCATATTTCACTCTTAGGATAACATGAATAATTTTACAGCAAGTGGGTTATGCCATAGAGTTCAGTGGGACTACTTCAGTGAGTAGAATTACTGAGGTGCTTAAGTTTTGCAGTATTGGGCTCTTAAGTTGTGAGCTCCTCAGAGCAGCGACTGTAATTTCCTTTGACTAGTATAATGCCAGTCACATTGTCCTGCCTTAACAAATAGTAAATTTCCTTTTTTCACAAAAATAAAAGTCCAGAATTAACATTACAGATGAAGGGCAGACTGAATATTTAGAAGTATATAATATGTGAACAGTCTCCTTTGACCAGATGACTACAAAGGCAGTAGTAGTCATGGAGACAGTTTGGCATGCTTCAGGAGTCTTCACTTC
Source organism: Chelonia mydas (assembly GCF_015237465.2). Taxonomy (NCBI): domain Eukaryota; kingdom Metazoa; phylum Chordata; order Testudines; family Cheloniidae; genus Chelonia; species Chelonia mydas. Next base: position 195,276,346 of record NC_057850.1, on the reverse strand, counting down.
ATGTTTCGTCAAAAGACATCATCCTTGATAAAAGGGGAAGGGGAATCCTTAAACACTGGGGGACCAGGCCAGACCAGAAGTCACTGAGCTGTTTTTGAGCTTTTATTCATCATGTGTCTAGAAATAGGTGAGAAGATTTGAGGTACAGGCCACTTAAAACTTTAGTAATTTAAAGTAATTTAATTTCTTCAGTCTTTATGGATTAATTTTACTAATCTAATGGAATGGAAGCTGCTGGCTTTTATCATGCTTATCATTGTTCTGTCTTTGTTAATTGAAAATGCATCTTTCAAATCCTTATCATGGATATAACCCTGAAAACCCTAGCCAGTTTCTAGGAGCGACCTGTAGAAGACACTGTGCTAGTTGTAGGGAGGAATGAGGAGGGACTCTTGGCTTAGAGCCAGTTAAGACCACTTACCATTTTTGGTGAACCAAAAATATTTTTTTTTCAGGTTTAACTTCTCTGTCTTCCTGCAGGTACTTTTGAGGCCAAGTTTTGAGACCACCTGTCAGTGGATTTCCCTCTTTGCACTTACAAAACTGCAGCCTCAAAGAAATTGCAAGTGCAAAATTATGCTTGCGTTTTGCAGGTGCTAAAAGGAAAGACTGGCTTTTGTAAATATGGCCCTGTATTTGAAAAACACTTCCCTAAAGCTTCTGCTTGGAAGGGCATGTAGAACATGCAGCAGGAGGAGCATTGTAAATATGACCCACACTGTGAATCCTTGGAACTTGATACTATATAAGTAGTAGAAGTAGAAACATATATAAGTAGAAACATACTTACTGGTGCCTAGTTTAAAGCAAGAAATTTTCATTTGTGAGCAGGAATTTTTCTCTCATTGCTGGTTAAATTGCTACTTGTAAATTGCCACTGTGGGGATTGAACTTGGGATCCCTGAGTTAAAAATCATGAGCCACTACTACATAGCTTTAGGACCAGATCCATTAGGTTGGAGGCAGTAGCATACTCATAATCTCTGTACATAACCTAGACACTAAAGAGAGAAAGAGAACTAACCTGCGTTAGTGTGAGTTACATAAATAGTGGAAGCCACAATCTGCTGGTAGAGTAAGGCAGTAGCAGACAGGATTTGTGGGTTCTGTTCTCAGCATGGCCACGGACTTGCGTGAGTTTGTACAAGTCACTTATCTCTGTGCTGTAGTGTCTCAGCTGTAAACTGTTATAAAAATTGTCCATATGGAGCCTGTGCCTTCAGGTTCTTCTGATGAAAGGTGCTGTTTAAGTGGTAATGGTGGTCGTGGTTGCAAGAGTCGTCCTTTGTGTTGTCTTTGAAATTATGTCTTATTGACCATAGAATGCCATCCTACTAGCTATTTTTTTTTCACGTTTGGATTTTTATTTTGTTTAGCTGCTCATGTTTCTCACCTGGAGAATGTGTCTGAAGAAGAAATGAATAGGCTGTTAGGGATCGTGTTGGATGTGGAATATCTCTTCACCTGTGTCCACAAAGAAGAAGATGCAGATACAAAACAAGTTTACTTCTCCCTGTTCAAGGTAAGATGAAGATTTTTCTCAAAATGCAACATCATACAATTGTATTTCTGCAACCTTAGATACACATGTAGCATCTTGTCATATTTTTCATTCATTTGTACTTACATTAATTTTATTGTCCTAATGGACCATTATATTTGTATTGACTTAGACAATTTGTAGGGAGGCTCTCCTTTTTCAAAGGTAGTAATAAGGTTTTTAATTTTGGACTAGATTCTACTACCCTTATGTTGTATAGTACCTGACTTCTGAAGTCTTCCTAATGATTTCAGAGTCTGGGCCAAAGTCAGCACCCGTTTGGTATTTGTTTTCTTTCCAACCATCAGCAGCATCTTCCTTAATTACAAGTCAGAAGAAGAGCCAGTTGACAATGAAGCTACTTTAGCTATATACACAGGCTCAGAACAGCCTTTCTTGGTGCATTTCAGAGGGCGAAGCAATTAACTCTGAAGTTAATTTAGCTGCAAACTTAGTTTATTACATGTACTAGCAAATATTTCAATAATAATATGTTGTACCAGTACAAATTTCACTGACTGTCAAGTGTTTATATAAAGATGTTAACCATTTAAAAATAAAATTGTTTTTTGATAGCTTTTGAGGAAGTGCATCTTACAGATGGGGAAACCTGTGGTAGAAGGGTCTTTGGAAAGCCCCCCCTTTGAGAAGCCCAGTATTGAACAGGTAAAACAGAATATGATAATTTCTGTGAACAATGACCCTGCTGCAGTCCACATGAGTGGATTTGGGCAATGTGTGAATATTAGTTCCCTGCATCATTTGGAACAAAGGTGAATCTGAGGTTTGCATGAGGATGATTTCCCCTCCAGCCCCTGGGAAGGGCATTTTGGTTCAGTTATTGAATTATTTTTCAGAGTGGTAGCCATGTTAATCTGCATCAGCAGAAACAAAGAGGAGTCCGTGTGCCACCTTAGAGACTAACAAATTTATTTGGGCATATGCTCTCGTGGGCTAAAACCCACTTCATCAGATGCATGGAGTGAAACACACAGTAAACAGTGTGTGTGTGTGTATATATATATAATACAGCAAATGAAAAGATGAGAGTTGCCTTACCAAGTGGGGGATCAGTGCTAATGAGGCCAATTCAATTAAGGTGGAAGTGGCCTATTCTCAACAGTTGACAAGAAGGGGTGACTATCAAGAGAGGGAAAATTACTTTTGTAGTGCTAACGAGGCCAATGCAATCAAGGTGGACGTCGGTCATTTCCAACAGTTGACAAGAAAGTGTGAGAATCAGCAAAGGGAAAATTACTTTTTGTGGTGACCCATCCACTCTCAGTCTTTATTAATTTGCAAACTGGACACCATCAAATTAGGCCTGAATAAAGACTGGGAGTGGCTGGGTCACTACAAAAAGTAAATTTCCCTCTGTTGATACTCACACCTTCTTGTCAACGGGCCACATCCACCCTGATTGAATTGGCCTCATTAGCACTGACCCACCCCGCACTTGGTAAGGCAACTCCCATCTTTTCATATGCTGTATGTATACACTGCTTACTGTATTTTTCACTCCATGCATCCAATGAAGTGGGTTTTAGCCCATGAAAGCTTATGCCCAAATAAATTGTTTAGTCTCTAAGGTGGCACACGGACTCCTCTTTGTTTTTGCAGAATTATTTTTACAATTCAACTTACATTTTAATGTAATCTAGAATGTTTTTTCTCAGTTTGAATCACAGGCACCGACTCTTCGGGTACTCTAGGGCTGGAGAACCCATGGAAAAAATATAGTGGGTGCTTAGAACCCACCGATCAGCTGTTCAACCACCCTTCACCATCTGCTATTCAGCCAGTCCTGCTGATCAGCTGTTCGGTGGTGGGAGGGAGGCACTTGGGGGAGGCGGCGGAGCAGGGGCAAAAGAGGAGGAGTGAGGGCATGGCCTCAGGGAAGGGGTGGAGCGGGAGTGGCAAGAGGTGGAGTGAGGGTGAGGCCTTAGGGGAGGGGGCATGAGATCTGGTGCTATTGAGATCAGTGGGAGTTTTGCCATTGAATTCAGTGGGGCCTGGATTTCACCCCAGGATTACAAAGCAGAAACAACTGAAAGAAAACCAACATTAGTTGGTGCCTTTATGAATACATGGATAGATAGATAACATACACAGAAACTGAGATTTTGATTCAGCAAGATACATAAGCATGTGCTTATCTTCAACCACACGAGCAGTTCTGTTAACTTCAATGAGACTGCTCACATGCTTGAATACTATGCTGAATCAGGGCCTGAATATCTTTCAAGCAATCTGTGGCTTAATGGGAAGTATACTCTTTTCTTACGTAGCCTATTTTAAACTGGCACACTGTGTAAATGTTTCTTTGAGTTTAGCTTATCATAACTCAGTAAAATAACACTCTTCATAGCAGCATTCCTTGTTTTTTAGGACTAATTAGAGTGTACATAATGTTATGTACTAAATTTCTTTTTTCAAAAAAGAATTAGTGTACGTAATATTGTATACTCCTACTCCCTAAAATATACATTTTGTACAGAACTTCTTTTTTAGCAGTAAAGCACTTTAAGTTTTCCTTTTGGTTAATTGGGTTAAGAAATCTCTGTGGGTTGTTACGAGGGGGTAATTCTCTTTACAGTTTATTCTGAAAGGATTTCATGTCAAATGAACAATATTTTCTGCTAAATTCTGGATTGTTATAAAATAAAAGAATCTAAGTCACACATTAAACATTTGCTAAGGCAGCAATGCTATTTTTTTGTTTGTAAGAGTATGAATTGTGGCAGTTTATTTTAATGACACATTTTAATTCTCTTTGAGTGTTTATTAAAGGGGTTGTCAAGGTTCCTTCCCCACTCTGAACTCTAGGGTACAGATGTGGGGACCTGCATGAAAGATCCCCTAAGCTTATTCTTACCAGCTTAGGTTAAAAACTTCCCCAAGGTACAAACTTTGTCTTGTCCTTGAACAGTATGCTGCCAACAGTATGCTGCCAATGTTTAAGCGATTTAAACAAAGAACAGGGAAAGAGACCACTTGGAGAAGTCTTTCCCCCAAATATCCCCCCAAGCTCTACACCCCCTTTCCCGGGGAAGGCTTGATAATAATCCTCACCAATTGGTACAGGTGAACACAGACCCAAACCCTTGGATCTTAAGAACAATGAAAAATCAATCAGGTTCTTAAAAGAAGAATTTTAATTAAAGAAAAGGTAAAAGAATCACCTCTGTAAAATCAGGATGGTAAATACCTTACAGGGTAATCAGATTCAAAACATAGAGAATCCCTCTAGGCAAAACCTTAAGTTACAAAAAGACACAAAAACAGGAATATATATTCCCTCTAGCACAGCTTATTTTACAAGCCATTAAACAAAAGAAAATCTAACGCATTTTCTAGCTCGATTACTTACTAACTTTACAGGAGTTGTAAGGCTTACGTTCCTGATCTGTTCCCGGCAAAAGCATCACACAGACAGCCCAAACCCTTTGTTCCCCTGCCCCCTCCAGATTTGAAAGAATCTTGTCCATTTTGGGTCAGGTGCCAGCGGGGTTACCTTAGCTTCTTAACCCTTTACAGGTGAAAGGATTTTGCCTCTGGCCAGGAGGGATTTTATAGCACTGTATACAGAAAGGTGGTTACCCTTCCCTTTATATTTATGACAGGGGTAATATAAAGAGTGAAGTGATGTGTATACGCAGTACAGGCAATTCATGAAGAAATAACACACTGTATAAACAGGAGTAAGATAGAAGTACTCCAAGCTCCACCCACACTTCAAAAGTAGCTGGAAGTTTTTGCTTGCATGATCCAGAATTAAATATTGTTAACAATATCTCTCCTTAAATCTTCATCTGTAGTCTTCAGCGCTAATGCTCATCTGCACTGCTAGTGTCATTGGTGGGTCTCGGAGTGATGGGGACATGCATGCCACCCTTTCCCCCTCCGTGTGGGTGAGGAGGAGGGAAAGGGGGGAACTTAGGCTCCCACTGGTGCCTCTCTTCCCTCTTGGGGGCAAAGGGCATGGCTTGGATCTAACAGAGTGTGAATTCTGAGCCTGTCCCACCCTTCCCTGCTGCCATTGGATGACTGGGATGAGGGCAGACCCCTTGTTTGGCTCCCTCCTGCAGAGATGGGGAGGAGGAAGAAAGGGTTGTTTCTGCCCTCTGCTGACCTCCTGAAACCATTTTGGCATTGTTCTGTCATGGGGATGATTGCAGGAAGCATACGCCTCTCCTAGAGCTATTGCTTTAGTCTGTCTGCTGACACCAGAATGCAGAATTGGAATGGATTTCCGTGAAAGGGTGCCTTTTCAATCATAAGGAATAGAAACTCTTTTTCTTAAGTGAAAACTTATATTTTGCAGAAACAGGAAAGTGTTGGTATGACTCACCAATGATTCGGTTGGTCTGACCCTGTGAGTTTAATGAATCCACGACTACATGGTACACATACAGTATTGGGGGATACAACCCAGAGACTTTGTTTCTGAAATGCAGACTTCCACCACATCCGCTAACATGTTGATGTATATACTCTTTGCAGGCTAATGCCACAAATATTTAATCAGATCTGAATTCCTTCCAGCAGAAAACTGTGTTACACATACACACTACTGTTGATAGACATTTCTATTGTGATAACACCTGGAGGTGATAACGCCAGGGCAAGGTTCCATTGTGCTAGGTGCTGTACAAACATATAGTTAATGACAGCCCTTGCCTCAAAAAATGTACAATCTAAAGGACAAGACATAACAGGTCGGTGAAGCAAACAGTAAGTGGGCTGAGTGTGGACAATTCAGTGGCAGACAGATTGTGCCAAAACATTCTGCTAAGTTTGCATGCAGTTCTGGCCAGTCAGTAACAGTAATCACAGTTGGTCATCTGCCTAGTCTTTCTCAGATGGCAACACCTTAGCTAGCATGTTACATGCTTTGCTCAGTCCCAGAGGGAAATGGAATCAAACACACTTGAGCAGGCATAACTTTCCATTTAGCAGAACCAATACTTTGGTTACTCCTCTGACAGGAGCAAATATTTCAAACGACCCAATATGTGTTTTTTCTGTTTTGTAATATAAGTTCCATTATAAGAAAAAAAGCTAATAGTGCTCACAGGGAAAAAGGTTATGCCTGAATTGTTAAATAATCATCACTTTCACCGTCTGTTTTAAGGGAGTGAATAATTTTGTACAGTACAAATTTAGCCACCTACCATCAAAGGAAAGGCAAACGATAGTTGAACTGGCTAAAATGTTTCTAAACCGCATCAACTACTGGCATCTGGAGACACCTTTGCAGCGAAAATTGAGATCACCTAATGATGACATTGCTGGCTATAAAGTGAACTATACAAGGTAACTATGCTTCGCTTCAGTTTTCCCTTTCAGAATATAGGCGCTGATTCTGTAGCTAGATGCGCCAACCCAGATTTCTTACAACCACTGTCTTTACCTGTAGACCTACTGGCATCAATGAAGTTCCATGCTATCATAAGAGGCCCATGCTGTCACTTCTATTTACAGAAATGGGGCTGTATTTAATAATTACTCTTAATCTGATTGGATGCTTAGTGGAATGTCAGGCTTCATTTCATGCACTATACGTTCATGAAGCTTGTTGTTTAAAAACCTTTAAAAAAATTTAGACATTTCAAAGCCTCTGTTTCAAACTGAAGTATGAGAAATGTGCAAATTAACACCATCTTTAAATATCTGAGAGCCAACTGGTTACCTGACATTATTAGATTCCTTAAAATGAAAATTCATGTGTGTATTTTCACCACTTCCATCAGAATTCTAAGGAATGACTTATTAATTGGAAAAAACTAATATATTTTAATTTCTGTAAACTTATTTTTCTTAAAAGGTAGTATAGTTTCTTTTTGGATTAGCAGCGGAGATGCTACTTAGTCTTCTGTAATAACAAATGCTCCAAGGAGGGGGTTAGAAAGGACTGCAGTTCAAGATCAACAGAGCTCTCTGTCTTTACACTGATCATCTTAATTTTATCACTTTTACAAAACTTCAATTCCATCAGCTGTATTAAAGAGGAAAGGCAAAAGTTTTCAGATAAAAAATTAATATTCCTAAGTTAATAAGAATAATTTATAATGTAATAGACTTCCCTAATAGACCACCGTATTGGTAGTCTTTATTCCCCCATCTGTTTGTGACAGTGATGACACATATTATTAGTGTGCGTAAATGAGGGGATATGATATCACTTCAGACTTAAATCTTGGTTATAAAATTGACTCTACATAGTCAACTGTACTGCTGCTTACCCCCTTCAGTGCCACAATCCATCCCCTGGAGAGATGTAACACAAAATGCTGTATTTTTATATTGGTCTGCTAATAGACTATACAGAACCCTTTATGGAATGAGTCACTTGTAAGTTAAGGAGAGTATTGGGATTAGATTTAGTGAGAGAAAGTGACTTGGAGAAAGGGAGGGATGGAAAGTTTAGATAAATTTGGTCAGTCCTAATAAAAAAGTGAAATTCCCCCTGCACATATGCTGTGATAAGGTATGTCTGATATGCTCCCTCATTCAGTAGCAAGAGTGTTTTACAGGGTCTGAAGTTTAGAGAGAGTTTGGGAAGATCATGAAAGGAGTTACCCAATTTTCAGAGAAATGGCAGACCATGCAAGTGCTACTTCGCTGTATGTGCAGGGGACCTAAAATGGATTTGTATAGTCATTTTGTCTTCTTTTGTTGCTAGTAGTTTTGACACATCAGGTTATTCACAGGTTGAGGTAATTATCTGGCTTTTTTGCTGTAGGTGGCTGTGTTATTGCAATGTTCCCCAGTTCTGTGACAGTCTACCTCGATATGAAACCACACAGGTTTTTGGGAGAACTCTGCTACGCTCTGTCTTTACTGTTATGAGACGGCAACTCTTGGAGCAGGCTAGACAGGAAAAAGACAAGCTTCCTCAAGAGAAACGAACACTAATCCTCACCCATTTTCCAAAGTAAGGAGTAACTGCTCATCTTCCTTTAAGATGGTTAACTAGCAATATGCAATTTTGTCTTGAGATGCAAAAATGCTTGTTAGAACAACTAACTGGTTACATCTGCAACAGAAAGACTATTTACTCCGATGTTCAGTGACAAATAGATGTTACACCAGCCCTCTGCTGTCACCTGCACTACACATAGTCATTTGGTACATTCATACCTTCTACTTATATTTAATACAGGGGCTGTATCTCTTCGAGATGGAGTTTTGTTTTGTAAGTAGGGCTGTTTTTGTTGCCAGAGGGGTTGTTCTCACTTTATACTGGAATTTATGATAGGATACTGTTTCTGTTTCTTTTTCCTTTTCTTTAGACCACATAAATACCTAAGGGCAGATCTACACTACCGCGCTACGCTGGAGCAGCTGCATCGTGTCTGGTGAAGATGTGCTATGACGACGGGAGAGTGCTCCCTCGCTGGCATAATTACTCCGCTGGAAGCGGAAGCTATGTTGGCGGGAGATCATCTCCCACTGACATAGCACGGTGTGGATAGCGCTTTAAGTGGCTGTAACTTGCGTTTCTCAGGGGGTGTCGTTTTCATACCCCTGAGCGATGTAAGTTACATTGACTTAAGTGGTAGTGTAGACCAGCCCTAAGTAGTACCATACATTTGTTCTCTATCAGTTTGTTTAGCTCTGCATCTTTCTATGCTCCTTTGCTGTAGCAAAGAAAAAATTAGTGTATTGTACTACTGTCATTGGAGTAATATTCACAGATCCTACTTTGCTTTCCATTAATGTATTTGAAATATAGTAACAGGACACAAAGTTGATTGTTTGGAATAGACCTAGATGGAATCATTTATTAAAAGAGATAAGGTAGGTGAGGCAAAATCTTTTATTGGACCAACTTCTGTTGGTGCAAGGTACAAGCTTTTAAACGCAGAGTTTGGGTCTGATCTGAAGAAGGGCTCTGTGTAGCTTGGAAGCTTGTACCTTGCACGAACAGAAGTTGGTCCAGTAAAAGATACTGCCTCACCTACCTTATCGCTCTCATATCCTGGGAGTAACACAAGTACAACAACACTGCAATCATTTATTTAAAGACAGACTGATCGAGGTGAAGATGCTGCTACCAGCCCCATAGTCTCCATATTAATGACAACCAATTCAACATATCTATATAATAAAATTCCAGGATTGTCATTCTGTCTGTGTGTCACTCTGAAGGCTAGAATGTCTGTTGAGTCAGTGTGAAACAATGGAAACAGCTACAAAAGAGCTCTTTTTGTTCAGAATTCCACCAAGTTCAATCATCACTGGGATTCGTGATCTGTTACTATCCAATTTTTAAATTCTTAGGCCTTTTGGCTTTATGAATTTCACCTGTGTGACAGCATAGGCTTTTGGCTATAGTAAGGCATTTATTTATGCTATGCCAAGAATCCTAGACCATTGTGATATCAGAGGTAACTCAGCCTATCACTACCCTAATTCTACAGCTAATTTGCATATAACAATTTCATTTGCTGTGTGAGGGAGTCTGCACAGATAGTGGATTACTTAGTAGTGGATAGTGGCTCAACTGGCACACCCATGTGACAGCACAAGTAGGGTGACCAGATGTCCCAAGATTCTCAGGACAGTCCCGATATTCAAGGCTTTGTCTAATATTGGCACCTATATACCCCCGTAGCCCCGTCCTGATTTTTCACACTTGCTATCTGGTCACCCTGTGCATGGGCTTTCAGCTACTAGTATTCCAGTATTCAGTACTAGTTGCAGCTTCTATCAGAACTGACAAAACAATAATATGCCGACTTTGAAGTGGGTGGGAGATATGTCTAGTCTCAGAACTTTGTTGAGGTAATTGGTCCTTAATTTCAAATGAACTTTATTTTTTAAAAATGGACTTGTTTGCACAAAATAGCACAGACATTTAAAAAAATAATTTTTTTTTATTTTATTTTTTGCAAAAGTGGCTCTGTTCTCCTATTGATATTTATAAAGGTTCCTTCTCCATGGAAAGAACGGGCTATACAAGGAAAGTAGTGAAACTGACCAAGCAAAGTGCTATGCAGCCATGTTGGTGCTAGGATATTAGAAAGACAAGGCAGGTGAGGTAATAGCTTTTACTGGACCAACTTCTGCTTATGAGAGAGACAAGCTTTCGAGCCAAACAGAGCTCTTCTTCAGGTGTGGGAAAGATATTCCCAGAATGACAGCAAAATGAAAGGTGGAACAGATTGTTTAGCACAGGGGTTCTCAAACTTCATTGCACTGTGATTCCCTTCTGACAACAAAAATTACTACACAACCCCAGGAGTGGGGACCAAAGCCTGAGCCCACCCACGCCCCACCACACTGGGCCGGGGAGCCCCCACTTCTGGCCTTCAAGCAACTCCACCCTCCCCTGAATCTCTTCAAGCTCATCATCTGGAGCAAACTCCCCACAGACAAGGACAGAGCAATTTGGAGTGGCACCAGACCCTGCCAGAACAACAGATGCAAAACCTGCAGACATATCTCCACTGGTACAATGATCAACACCCCCCACAACATACCTTTCAAGATCCATGGATCCTATATGTGCTTATCACAACATGTGGTGTACCTCATACAGTGCACTAAATGCCCCAATAGGAACCATGTGGGTGAAATCAGATAATCATTGAACTCACACAGGAAAATGATAAAAGACAAAAACACCTTCTCAGCTGTGGGTGAACGCTTTTCACAAAGCAGTCACTCAATATCTGACCTATCAGTCCCCAACCTCAAAGGAAACCTGCAGAACGCTTTCAAAAGATGAGCCTGGGAGCTTAAATTCATAACTCTGCTAGACACTAAAAATCATGGATTGAACAGAGACACTGGATCTGTGGTTTATTACAACAATCTGTAACCTACTAACCCCTTTTTGTCCTATGGCTGCAGAGATGTTAATGGGCCACTCCACCTTGAATGGTCCCTTACAATATGTGCTACCTACTTATTCTGAACAATCTGTTCCACCTTGCATTTAGCTGCGACCCTGGGAGTACCTTACCCACAGAGCTCTTCTTCAGGCGTGGGAATGTCTGCACTGCAATTAGACACCTCTGGCTGACTCAGGCTCCTGGGGCTCAGGCTGCGGGGCTGCTGAGCTCTAGGACCCTGTGAGGGGGAGGGTCCCAGAGCTCAGGCTGTAGCCCTACCCCAGAAGTCTACATTGCAGTTAAACAGCCCTGCAGCCCCGGAATCAGCTGCCATGGGCCAGCCATAGGTATCTAATTGCAGTGTAGAAATAACCAGTGTGGCTTGAAAGCTTCTCTCTCTCTCTCTCTCTCTCAGACAGATGTTGGTCCAATAAAAGATATTAGCTCATCAACCTTGTGTCTCTCAGCAAAGAGCTGTCAAATGCTAGCATGGATTAACACCAACAGGAGTAAAGAGCAATATAAACTTACCTTGGATAGTAAGGGCCAGATTGTGATACCCCTTACTCATATTACCTTTCATTACATTGAAGTCAGTGGAACTGCTTGTGGAGTTAAGGTATTTCTCAGGAAGGGAAAGGGGATCACAGTCTGGCCCCTAAAGTAAAATGGTAGTATATTAAATAGGGAGCAGATCTCTGGATCAAGAAGGTGCCATGTTTACATAGTTGTGGTTCTAACCCAAACTGTACTAGGCTTGGTGGAAATTTAATTTGAAAAGCACTTTTATCCCTGCAATTTCTTGATTTTTCTATTTAAAAGACGTGTGAGAAGTATGAGTGGAATAGTAAACCTTTTATACACTATACTCCTGCTCTGAATTATTTTTCCACTCTATCTCCCTCTGCTACCTAGACTTAGTTCATTCTGCAAGCTACAGTTTAGAATACTGAGCTAATTCTTATTTTCAAAGCGAAGTTTTCAGCAGTCAGACCCTGTATGGTCACTTGTACTTTGTTCAGTAATGTCTCCACATGGGTGGGTAAGCATGTGTGCCTTAAAAGCGATCTTTGAGGGATTTGTAATGTTATTTAGTTATAATTTATAACATCAGTGTTCTAGGGTAGTGTTTCTCAAATGCTGCCACCATGGCCTCATGCGGCCACCAGGGGCTTTTCGTGTGGCTGCAGCCTCCAGGGTGGTGATGGGTTGGGGGGGCAGCCCCTCCCATGGCAGCCGGTAGGGATTGGGCCCTGCCCCCTCTGGAGCCACAAATGCTGGAGGAGCAGGCAGGCAGCAGGGCTTGGGCTTCAGATCTGGGGTGGCAGGCGGCAGGCTCCAGCCGTGTGGTGGCAGGCTCCATACCCTGGCCACGGGCTTTGAGCCCTGACCCCAGCCCTGGCGCCATGCTCACCCCGCCCCCCCACCTGCTGCCTCCTCTGGCCCCGAGCTCTGGCCATGTGCTCTGACCCCCAGCCGCAGGGTTTTGGACCGCAGGGTTTTGGACTTTGACCCATGGGGCCACACGATCCAGCCATGTGGCAGTGACTGCCGGCCCCAAGCTCAACACCCCTGCACATCGCTCAAGGCCCCCACCGCGTCCTCCGGCCCCAGACTCATCGGGCTGTGCAGCTGCAGGCCTCCGGTCCCTGGACTCATTCCCCCTTCATCACCCCTGGCCCTAAGCTGCCTCCCTACCCACCTCCCCATCCAGGGCTTAATTTATCCCCCAGCTTGCCAGGGCTGAGTAAGTCCGTTGTGAAAAATGATATTTGTATGTTTGTTAATATCACTTTTCACTGCCTCCCTGCTAGCTAGCACATCTGCTGCTGTGAAAAGTGATATTAACAAAATACAAATACCACTTTTCACACAAACAGACTTACTAGCTAGCAAGGCTTAAAAAACACAGTATTTGTTTCTATTCTGTTTAGGTCCAGTAAAGAACAGAGAAAACTGTACATTATTTTTATTATTGAGTCTGCCAAAAAACCCTGCATAAATAAATTATAATGATTTGGACATGTATATGGGCATATTTATTTGTTAATTAAGTATTTTAGGACAAATTGTCAGAGCGGCCACCAGCAATAGTTGGTGGCCGCACTCTGAGGCCACCAAAAAATTTCTTGTGAGAACCCCGGGCTACGTCTAGACTGCAGTAAAAGACCTGTCGCACAGCTGCTGCTGCTGACCCAGATCAGCTGACGTGGGCTTGCAGGGCTTGGGGTGTGGGCTATAAAATGGCAGTGTGGACATTCAGGCGTGGGTGAAATCCAGGCTCTGAGACCACGTGAGGGTCTATGCTGTAAAGTGATTTAGTTATAATTATAACACCAGTGTTCTAGGGCAGTGTTTCTCAAATGCTGCCACCATGGCCACAGGCGGCCCAAACGTCCATACTGCTATTTTTAGCTCTGCAGCCTGAGCCCCACAAGCAAGAGTCTGCTGACTTAGGCTCTGAGACGCAGCGCCGTGGGTTTCTTGTTGCAGTGTAGATGTACCCAGAGGTTGTTGTTTTCTTAACCAAGATAATGTAGTATTTTAAAAAGAAAATAAGGAGGGTTAATTCAGAAGTATTTTCTGAGGTACAAGTTTATGGTGACACAATGACACAATGTAAGTATACACGTGTTATATCTGTGGGCGTCTAGGCAATGAGGGGAGTACAAGGACCACTGTGTCTTGGGCATGTACATTCAATATTTCTGACACCTGTAAACAGCCTGGACTAGACTTTAACCTCTTGTGATGCTCACGGTCAGTATGACTGAAAAATGGTTAGGGGGTGCGTTTCAACCGCTTAAAACGTTATATAGCCATTTTCAATTATAGTGGATATCAGTTGAGTCCCCAGGTGTCATATGTGTGTATAAATGTACTATGTCTAAAATACAATCCTGGGACTCAGTCCTGCAACCCCTTACTGCAGGGGTGGGCAAACTACGGCTTGCGGGCTGGATCCAGCCCCCGGGATTTCTACCCCCATGGTGCTGCGGGCCCCACTCCGGGAAGCAGCGGGCACCATGTACCTGCTGCCCCTGAGGGAGAGGGGGCAGACAGTGGGTACCTCCCCCAAAGCTCCCATTGGCTGGGAACGGGGAACCACATCCCTGCCTTACTGAGTAGTCCTTACTCATAGATTCATAGCTTTGTTTTTTTTGTTTGTTTTTTTAAGCCAGAAGCACTCATTAGATCATCTACCCTGCCCTCCTGTATAATACAGGCCATTACATTTCTTCCAGTTATCCTTAGATTGAGCCCCATAATTTGTGTTTGACCAAAGCACATTGTCCGGAAAGGCATCCAGTCTGGATTCGAAGGCATCAAGAGATGGCGAATCCATCACAGCTCTTGGGACTTTGTTCCAATGGCTATTCACCCACATTCTTAAAAATGTGGACCTTATTTCTAATGGGAATTTGTCTGGCTTCAGCATCCAGCCATTGGTTCTTGTTGTGCTAAAGAGCCCTATGTACCTGATATTTAAACCCAATCCAGGCATTAAAACACCATGATCAAGTCACTTCTCAGTCTTCTTTCCAGAAGTCCTGGGTTCTGTTTCTGGCTCTGCCCCTGACTTGCTGTGTGATCTTAGGCCTGTCACCTTCCCACTCTGGGCCTCTGTTCCCTCCCACCCTCCTTCTCTCTCTTGTCTATTTAGCTTATAAACTCTTGGGAGCATGGACTGTCTCTTATTGTGTGATATTGCAGCACCTAGCGCAGTGGATCCTGATATCACTTGGGGCCTCTAGATGCTAATGTAATACAAATAATTATAAATTATAATTATTAATAATGTTTGTTATTAATACTGAAAAAAGGAAGGAACAGAATAAGGGTTAAAACTGGACTGAGCTCTTGGGAGGTATGGGTAGCCTTTAGTACTCAGTGCTTCTATAGCAGCTATTGATCTGGAACTTGCAAAGCACTGTACAAAGGTAGTTAGTCTCATTACCCGCCTGTTTTACAGTGGGGAAACTGAGCCACAGATATGGGAAAGCAGAGCTGGGAACTGATCCCAGGTCATATGATCCAACAAAGAATTGGCCGTGATGATCTAGGTTCTTATTTCAGTGAGATATCACTTGGGAACTGAGTGGTGTCTGTGTCCACTGCCTGGTGTCTGGGACTGTGTACATGTGCATATCTACACGTGTGTGTGTGTATGTGTGGATGGAGAAGGTGGTTTGGGTTTTAAACTAATACAATCAGATGGTCTTCCAGCATTAAAAACCTATTAACAGTCCAGCTGCATTTACTCCCAAAGTCCTTCTGAAATCTGGTACTTGCTGTGGTTACAGGGGACTCTGGAGATGAGAGTAGTTGAGGTCGAAGAAGGAAAGACATGGAGTAACAATTGCATCTTCAGCCTTTTTTCTTAGTGCCCTTGGCAGCACTTTACATAGTGTCACTGAATCTCCTACAAAGTCAGTTTCCCAGTTGTTTTGTGAGGTCTCTCACATGGGGATATGGCAGAGAAAAACATTTACAAACAAAAAATGAGGTGGTAAAACCACAAAATGTGGCAGGGGGACCTTGGGGCAGCACCTGCAACGACTTTAAATCTTCTTTTGAAACTGCCTAGGTTACTGGTTTGACCTTTAAAGCCTCAGGAAAATTCACCCCTGGATCCTGAGTCAGTTTAACTGATTTCTCACTCAAATGATCACATTTGATTTCAGTTGGACAATTCACATAAATAAGGACTCCTCTAGAGAGTAAAATTGTGTGCTGTGAAGCTTCTGGCCTCTAAAAACCCTTCTGGGTACCACAGGGTACGACTGCACTGCAGGGGGAGTTGTTGTTCCCAGCTCGGACAGACACACACACCAAGTTAGCACACTAAAAGACACAATGTGGCCATGGAGGCATGGGTGGCAGCTCAAGCCAGCCGCCTGAGAACAGTGCTGTTTGAGATCCTTGCTGCATAACCAGGTGTCTAGCCTGTGCCATTGTGGTCTCACTGCCATTTTTAGCACGCTAGTGCAGTCAAAACTTGTGCGTGTATGTGTAACAGAGCTAGGAATTACATGGCCCAGCTTCAGTGTAGACCTATCCAGAGGATGTGCCGCTGTCTGAGCTATGAAAGGGAATTGCTGTCGTGGTCCTATGAAGGCATGCTGGGTGTTCTGATGTGTAACACTTGAGTGTTATGCTTGTGAGACATTCCATAAAAGAGTGTAAAGTACGTTCATTTTTTCTAAACGTACAGACTAATTTTTAAAATGTCATATAAGCACTAGGTGTAATTACGCACTTACATGTAAGTGTTTTCATAAGGCCAATGTAAATGGCTAATGCTACTGGGATTTTTGTACATCAACATGAAAGTAAGAATGCAAACTTGTGCTAAATCCTAGATTTTTCAGAATGAATCGGAAAAGCATGTATTGCAGTTGCATAAGACCAACACACTCTTGCTTGTCAACACACAGCTCTCCTATTGCTGCCCTCACTTGTGCTATGTAAATGCAGTATGCCGTCTGTGATCGAAAAATGTTTTAGTAGAGGAAACATTTACTTCTAGTTAAGGTGTATAACCTCAGGTTTTACACGTTCATCATGGGTATTTAATTAAAAAATAATTTAAAAAACTGTCCAGCAATGTTCAGTTGTAGAATCACCAGTTTCTTCATTCTGTATTCAAAAGATTTTAATGAAAGTTTTAAATGATTATTCTGAAGGAAGGCCTATCTTCCTTTGGGTAGTAGTAATTCTGTGGTGTTTAACATTGCCTCTATATTTCTGCATCTAGGTTTCTATCCATGCTAGAGGAAGAGGTGTATAGTCAGAATTCTCCTATTTGGGATCAGGATTTCATGGTGTCCTCTTCTCGAACTGGCCAGCTAGGAATCCAAACAGGTAATCTGCATTTAGGACAGGGTCAGGGAGAGACTATATAAAGAATATGCTACATCTGCAAAATCTTCCACTGAGAGAAAATGGTGTAATTGTACGAGGCAGTACTGGAAATGCAGATTTATATGGAAGCTTCTGTTAAAACTGGTAGCTTGAATATCAGTCCATGGCCAGATGTACACAGGAAGCAGTCTCTCTGGTTCCTCATGGAATGATGAAATACTCTCCTGATGAAATACTCCGCAAAAGCATACAACTGGTGTCTTACCTCAGAACATTTTATATCTTGTTGCTGTCATATGTACTTTAGCTGTCTTGTTTTTTTAGAGCTCCCTCAAGCGTTGCCTGGTGTCCATTGACACATCCTGCCCCATACCATGCCTGGTGTCTCTGATAATGGGGCTCTTACCGCATATTAGGGACCCTTCTATTGGGACAGGCATGTAACTTTGAGTAATTCCTAACTAGTATCTGATCATATATGGGCATTGCGAGGTTGGGGTGGAGGACACCTGTTGAAAAATATATCTATAAAAATTGCTAAATTGTTAAAGGGCCAAGTGAAATTATACTAAGATGCTTCCCCCACCCCCACCTAATCCATCCTGTTTATGAATGGTTTAAGAGAGAGGCCCAATATAGTGCTAAATGTATCTTGGTCATAAAGGCCATTTCACCAGCTAATCTTCAGTACACTTCAAATTTTGACGTGTACTCCTTCAGTGTCAAAGTAGCCAGGTTCTTCCCTCATGAATGTTTCAGAAAACAATTGAAAGGGGGCCTGCTGCTTTTGAGGCCATAACAGTAAGGGTTTACAAAGAGAGAGACTGCATGTGTCCAGTTTCCAAGGAACCACCTTGTCAGAAAATGATTAATGGCACTAAACAAATCTGAGCCTGTGGAATTAAATCTATTTGAGAAGGGGTGGAGAAGTGTGGGGTTTTTATTTTGAAAAATAATTGTATAGCTTTAAGTGGTGCCACAAGAGTCATTTTCATTGGATTCGGTTTGGATTGCACGTTCATAGAATCATAGCAATGTAGGAGTGGAAGGGACGTCAAACAGTCATCAAGTCCAGCCCCGTGTGCTGAGGCAAGACCAGGTAGTATAAGTGGAGTGCACTTGAGTGAAATCTTACATCTTTTCCTAGAAGACCCTTGAGAACTGGCTGCAAATCGTTTCTTGACGTGGCAGAATGCCAACTAGCTAGGTAGGTATGTTGAGGAAGCCCATTTTTACTAGCATTTGCACAACACTGCAGAGGAATAAAGCCTGACATTGGCAGTTGAGTAAAATTAGCTCTGTAAGACAATGGAAAGTGTTAGAGCTGTATTTGTTACCTGGAAGCTTTTAGAAGATACAGTTCGTAAATCCCCATCTGCACATCAAGGAACGTGGCTTGCTGTGCAGTATCAAATTTTAAAATACAATAAAAGAAATCAGAATAAAAAACCCCTTCTAAAAGTAGACACAAATAGCATTCTGTACCCTGGTTTTTGATTGCACTACATAGCATGGAGTGCTGTTGAAAACCCATTGGATACTTGCTACCAGTGTAACTCTTTGAAGTTGTTTGTTTGTTCTTCCAGTCAACGTTGTGGTGAATTCTAATGTCTTGAACATTCTTTCTCTTTTATATTGTTGCAGTTATCAGTCCTCCCCCTGTGGCAAGGTCTGTTTCGTATAATGCAAGTCCTTCATCTCTAGAACAACCCAACAGTGGAAGTATGAGTCCTGCTTGCAAAGTTTCTTCTTGCCATGACCCAGCTCTAGGTAACTTGAAAGGAAGTTGATCTTGTCTTCTGTTCAGCCTAATTATCACAACATGGCTTTATGTTGTGTCCAACCTATAGTTTTCTTTACTTTTAATAGCTGTGGCATAGCTGAAATCCAGACTTTGTTCCTTGATGGACCAGAGAAAACAAGTCACCTTTAAAGAATTGGTGTCCTTTCTAATGTAGACAAATTACAGCATAGCATTCACCACATGTCGAACTCTGGTGAACATATCCACTGTCACGGAAAGCAAAATGATGCCCAGTTTAGTTCAAACTCTCAGTTATTTACTGGACTATTGTTTTGTTTACAGATATGATTTAAAACTCCCATGTTAATCCAGAAGAAAAAAATCAAAGGTGACCCAAAAATCTTTTTTGAAAAATGAGGCAATTTTAGCGTCACATGCGTAATGTTCCAAGTAGTAGGAAGCAGAGGGATATCAGCAGATAACTGTTTATGAACTTGCTTTTTTCTTGGAGTTTAAAGTCCTTTGAAGTCATGTTACCGGCTTCCATTCCACTGCTGTGCTCCAGCATGTATCAGCATATGCTATTTGGATTACAAAATGAGACAGTTAAAAAAACAACAACCAAAAATGTTTGCAACACAATAAAAAAAAATCTTAACCCAGACCCCTTCCCTTCATATGTTGTCTCTGTGCACCAGTGTGTTTACTTGAAAGCTGTAACATCTCAGTATGATGCTTATTGGGACATCATAGCAGAGTGGAAGCCAGAGAACTGTGACCTAATACAAATAAAAGATAAATTTACAATTAGCCATATAGTGGATAATCTCTGCCCCTTGCTATTTGGGAGATTCAGCATTTAACTCATTTTTAAAAACAGTCTTCAGTCTGCCTTTACTACATTACATCTCAGTCTATAATTAACACCAGTGTTGTTTCTATTGTATTTTGATTGGGGGTTTTAATATCTTGGTTTCTTAAAGTTACATATGGTTGAAATATGATATATATACTGTCAGACCAGCTGCACTTTTGTTTCCACAATGAGTTAAAAAACATCAGTTGTGGATATTTAGTTCTAAGATATCACAACATGTAAGACATAACTAGCTTCACCGTTATATCAAGTTTTGGGTAAAATTACTTGAGTTAATTTTTTAAAGGGAAGTGGATTTAGTAAACTTCTGATGTTTTGAAGAAAATGGCAAAAATATGTACTATTGGTAGGGCCCTACCAAAGTCACGATCCATTTTGGTCAATTTCACGGTCATAGGATTTTAAAAATCATGAATTTCATGATTTCAGCTATTTAAATCTGAAATTTCGTGATGCTGTAATTGCAGGGGTCCTGACCCGAAAAGGAGTTGTGGGGTGGGGGGGTCGCAAGGTTACTGTAGGGAGGGTTATGTTGCCGCTACCCTTACTTCTGCACTGCTGCTGGCGGCAGCCCTGCCTTCAGAGCTGGGCAGCTGGCGAGCGGCGGCTGCTGGCCGGGAGCCCAGCTGTGAAGACAGAGCCGCCGCCAGCAGCAGCGCAGAATTAAGGACGGCATGTTGTGTTGCTACCCTTCTGCGCAGCTGCCTGCAGAGCTGGGCCCTCAGTCAGCAGCTGCTGCTCTCTGGCCGCTCAGCTCTGAAGGCAGCACAGAAGTAAGGGTGGCAATACTATGACCCCCCCTAAAATAACCTTCTGACCCCCTGCAACCACCTGTTGGGTCAGGACCCCCAATTTGAGAAATGCTGTATAGTATAGGGTAAAAGTACACAAAACACCAGATTTCATGGGGGGAGACCTGATTTCACGGCCCATGACGCATTTTTCGTGGCCAAGAATTTGGTAGGGCCCTAACTATTGGCTCCGAAGTGTGGGAAGCTTTTCAGAACTTTTCTGTGATTGTGCTAATTCACTATTCACTTTATTGGGGTTTCTTGTCATCCCCAAATGCTTGTAACAGTGCTAGTGCAAGTCTGTGAGGTTGATGTGATTTCCAGATGGTGGCAATACAAATCTCGGAAGAGGACATTGTGATGATGAGAAGCCAAATGGCTTTAATGTGAATTTATGGAAATAAAAGTGGTGCAAGCGAACGTATGTATGTCCTCAAGTCAGTGCTGACATTCCAGCATAAAGGCAATGTTGCTCTGGTGATGTTTACATATGATAATTTGATATAAACAAACATACCAGTGACCTTTCCTTCTATTTCCAGGTTTTTAAAAGAAATGAAATTATATACACGCACCAAAATCTAGTACTAATGTTAGAATGCAAACCAACTAAAGCAAGAACATGGTCTAAATTGATGATTCATAACCTAGTCCCATAGTGCTTAGACACACAACATGCTGCCAACAACAATAGGAGAAGATTAAAGTGCAGCTAAAGGCAAACAGGCAATTATTAAACTGACATCATTGGGTATCCTCTCAAGGACTTTCATATTTAAGCAGTTAATACTGCAAATCAAAATATGTTTATTTTTTAAATGCCAGCCTAGCATATACAGCAGGGGATCTGAAAGCTAAGCTCTTTTCTTCCTGTCTGTTACACAACAAGTAATAGATTATGCAGCTGGAATTCAGCTGCCAGATTTGTGGATGGTACATGAGTGAGAACAGAATCCAGCTCTGTCTTAAATAGCTATATTGTCTCTTTAGTGCAGACTGGAGTGAAAATTTGTTTTGGTCAGTAAAGCCATGCAGTGAGCAGATATGTTGAGTCAGAGAAGGTGCCATTTTTAGTCACTACTCATACCATAACTACACGTTAAATAGCAGTGGGAAGATATTTAATCATTATGGGACAGGTTTGTGGAGAGCTATTTAAGACAGAGCTGAATTCTGTTCTCACTCATGTACCATCCACAAATCTGGCAGCTAAATTCCAGCTGCCTGCATTAGTTCAGTGGTAGCTCAGTTGCAACTTAAGCATATAGTGTGGTTTCTTAGCAAGACTTGTAGTGATTTCCTAGGGCTCTGAGTAATGGATTCATGCCTAGTACAGACTTATTAATATAAAGATTGATCACGTCAGTACCGTGAATTGTAAAATTGACTTCTGGCATTGCTGAAAAAGCACGTCAAATCTAGTTCATTTACAGAAATCAGTTACATTAGGAAAGTGATTGACTGCCTGCTTGTGCTTGCTCAGATCCACTGCAGGATTCACTAGGCTAATTTCTTGCTGCTTTTGTCTTATAAATGGAATATGTTCTGTGTCTGTGGCAACCTGTTTGGCCTTTAAATTATCCTTTCTTTTTGTTCTGATTTGGCTGTGTAGGAGAGAAGAGAAAGAACACTGAACCTTATTCTCAGGAAGATTCAAAAAGGCCCAGAGTTGTAGGAGATATTCCTATTGAATTGATCAATGAAGTGATGTCAACAATTACAGATCCAGCTGCGATGCTGGGGCCAGAGGTGAGAAATATAGACCTGGCAATATTGACGGTTCACTTTTGTAACCATTACAACACAAATGGGATAATATAAACTACTAGAATTTAAGGATCCATTATAATTATCATGCCTTGTTTCTCTTTACTTAAAATGAAGGAAAATATTTGGTCTGTTTCTCAAATGAAATGCACTGTTTGACAGAACAATAAATAGAGAGTAAAAAAAAATCTTTTGTTATATAATACGTACCATTTACAAAGACACTTTGATACCAGGGGTAGCAAAGAAATGCTTCAGCAACTCAGATTGCTCACAGCTTGTTTTACGAGGTACTTTTACTACAGAGCAGTTCTATAATACTTCATTGTTAATTGCAGATGTTTCATATTTTCTCTTGTTACTTTAAAACATGGGTGAAGTTGGTACAAATCTTGTAGCAGAATATTAGATTCAGATTTGAAACTTCTCCCAATCACAGCAGGGTCGATTTTTCTTTAGTGAATATGTAGATGTGCTGAGGCTCAAAAATGAAACAACTTCTTTGCTTTTTCTCGTATAGCTTTTTCCTTAACGGGAGGGGGCGGGGAACGGGACATGGGCGACTGAATTGCATTCTACCCATTTTCTACATTAGCATACACACCACAACATTGCACACATTTTTTGGTTTGCATTGCCAGCTCTTCCTTCTCCTCACTCTCCTCTTGATTATGTTTTGCCGGTCTTTCATATTTGCCAAGTTTCAGCCAGAGACTGCAGAAGATTTGGAGCTTTTACAAAGTTCTTTCCCAAATTTTGTAATCTGACTGATGGGTATGTTCATTGTGAATGTTGGGACAATCAGGATGCAGGGCCTGGCAGTGACTGGATGCTCAGCAGCTAAACTTTGCCCTGGAAAGCAAACAATGCATGGAAGTCTGGTCGAGTGCAAAATAAACGTTACTGTGGGCACCACTGTAATTGGTGACAGTCCTATGTCTGTAGTGTGTTAGTTCCAAGGAGCACTGACTATGCAAATAAGTATGTGGTTTTCTCAGACAGCATTAGAAATATTTTAGTATCCAACAACTATCTTTAACCTTTTTAATCACATTTTAAAGGATAGGTGGTTAGGAGTACCTCAGGCTTGTTCACTATGAGTAACTGTGATGAGCTTTCATGACCTGTTCATTTAATTCACTATGATAAAGCTAAAAATTTAAAAACAAAATATAGCCACAATTTTAATAGGGCCCACAAAAAGTATTTTTTCCAGTATTGCTAGCGTAGCAATTAACAAATACTATTTTCAGACTTCCGCAGTAGATGCTGATTGCAGTTGATGCTGAGGTTGAAGACTCACCAGCGTGGCGCCTCCTGCTGGTCGTCTTGGGAATTAGCTCAACTCCAGCTTTGGAGCGCTCTTTGCTGGCTGGTGTCTCACCTGCCTCAGGCCCCCGTGTCCGTCCCGGACCTTGGTGCCCCTTACCCTGGGGTTCTGCCTACTGCAGTACCCCCTTCCCTGGGTCTTCCCTCCCAGGGGAACCTCCAACCCTCTACACCCGCCTTGCCTCAGGGGCTACTGGCTGTTGTCAGTTAGCCCCCGCTCGCTGGGGCAAACTGCAGTCTGTAAAGGCCACTCATCATCGGCAAAGGGGTTGGGCCAGCTGCCTCTGCCTAACCCCAGGCTGCACCTCTGCAACCCCAGTACCTGCTTTGGCCTTTAGTAAGGCCTGCAACTGGGAGATTTGCCAGGTTGGAGCTCCCCAGCATTCCTCTACTCCTGGTACCCTGAGCTCCCAGGCAGTCAGGTCCTTCTCTCTCCACAGCTAGAGGAGACTCTGACCCATTTCCTCCCTGAGCCCTTATAACAGGGCCAGGTGTGGCCTGATTGGGGTGTGGCCTGAGCTGTGGCTGCTTCCTGAATCAGCCTAGCTTTTTTCCACCAGAGTGGGGTAACTGTCCCGCTACACCCATGTAAAAGCAAAAATGTTTTGGCATGGTAAGGTGTTATACAAGTAGAAGTTGCTAAACAAATTGGCTGTATTAGTTTCCACTCCATTCGGATATAGACACACAATTGTCAGATTTTAGAAGCAAAATTAGAAGAAAATGAAATGTTGTTTTCAAATTCTTAAAGTAATTGTGTAATTATGGAAAGTAATAAAATCAAAACTCTGTCAGGCTTATTTGGCAGAATCACTTTTTATTTAACACCCAGAGGCAGCTCTGTTTGTAAAAGGATGAATGGGAGACTTAGAACATTTCTTGATTGTCCTATTGATAGATGTGAAATTAAGACCGTATCTCCTCAAACTCTCTCAAATGTATTTTTGTTCCCCTCTTGCACAACACAGACTAACTTTCTGTCAGCACATTCAGCCCGGGATGAAGCAGCAAGACTAGAGGAGCGGCGGGGAGTGATTGAATTTCACGTAGTTGGAAATTCCCTGAACCAGAAGCCAAACAAAAAGATTATGATGTGGCTAGTTGGCTTACAGAATGTATTCTCCCATCAGCTTCCCAGAATGCCAAAGGAGTACATTACACGCCTGGTCTTTGATCCGTTAGTATCTTCTTTCTGATGTATGAGAGTCTGTAATGTGCGGTAGATAGACAGGAAAGGATCAATTTACAGGACAAAAAGGACAGAAAGCATGTCTGTTCTATGCTTGCTTTATTATTTCAAACAGAGATTGAGCCTAGCAAATATATCAGGTTGCTACTTTCCGAATTTACTGAATGTAGATATCAGAAGGTGTGAGAAATCTGGAAATAATCTTCATTGTTGCTGTCATAAAAGTTAAAGATTAATAGCACTGGTTATTGGCTAGTGCAGAGAATGGATGCAGTGTAAATTTTCCCAGACCTTGAAGTTTGCAATAAAATTCTTGAACCTTGCCATAAACAGTTATGAAGCGTTTACCGATGGCAGTCTTGTTCTTTTAATGGTTAGCACATGGTGTAAGTGCTGCTGAAATGGATATTTCTTCTGATTTTTGCGTGCTTTTGAGAATAGGTGCTTAGAAATACCGATAATAATTGACTGCCTGGTCACCTATGCTGGAAATTGATCACTTAAGCTATGTAGAATGCACACAGGGAATCAGGCATCTGGTAGTAAAGGCTGAATGTTCTGAAGCTCTGTTAATCTCTTATTTAGCCAGGGTAAAGTCGTGATAAGAAATGCAACATAACTGTATAACTTATAGTGACAAAGGCAAGAAAACTCTTTATAAGGCATTTTACAGTAGATGAGGAATATGATGTTAGTTAAATCAGCAACTGTTCTATAGATACAAGCAATTGATTTAATTTCAGAGTAGCAGCCATGTTAGTCTGTATTCGCAAAAAGAAAAGGAGTACTTGTGGCACCTTAGAGACTAACCAATTTATTTGAGCATAAGCTTTCGTGAGCTACAGCTCACTTCATTGGATGCTGTAGCTCACGAAAGCTTATGCTCAAATAAATTGGTTAGTCTCTAAGGTGCCACATGTACTCCTTTGGTTTAACAAAGACATTTATAATTGCTTTTGGAAAGCAAAGAATAAATTTCTGAGGGAAAGATGGCACGTGTGCTATGGCCATGAACTAAGGCTGTCATTATTTTATGCATTCAGAAAACACAATACCCTTGCATTAATAAAAGATGGTCGTGTGATTGGTGGTATCTGTTTCCGGATGTTCCCATCTCAAGGATTTACGGAGATTGTTTTCTGTGCTGTGACTTCTAATGAACAAGTCAAGGTAAAGACAATGTTAGAAGTGGTTGATTAAGTCTTTTTGGGTTCTGCAGGGCCTGAACTCACTAATGGATCATAGTCATAATTTTGGAATCACCGTCTTCTCGCTTCCCTTTCCTGTTCAAGAATACTTGGCAATATATTTAACACACAAAGCAATTCAACTGCCTAAAAATGTTATAGGTCTGAGGACCACCCCCTTCAGAATAATTAAAAACATCTTCCATCAACATACTAATCTGTTGGCTCCCATTATTGGGCTCTTTACTCTTCAGTCTTCACTGACTGGCCTTATATCAGCTTATTGTAACATTCGTAGTTGAACGAAAATGGGCATTCTGCTTGTGAGACAGTAATGCTACGACCACAACCTTAAATCACTTCAATTAACAATACAGTTTTAAAAAAGTGGGCATATTCTTGCATCTAGCATGCTGTATAACTCTACTAGTGTGTACTTGAAGGGTATTTAAATGTTAGGCCATGTCTACACTATGGGCACTATAGTGGCACAGCTAGGATGCCATAGCTATGCTGCTGTGTCACCCATAGTGTAGATGCTCCCTAGAGCGACAGAAGGGGAGTTTCCATTGCCATAGAAACTCCACCTCCCCAGGCAACGGTAGCTAGATTGATGGAAGCATTCTTCTGTCGACCTAGCTATGTCTGTACTGGGGGTTAGGTCAGCACAGCTATGGAGCTCAGGAGTGTGGATTTTTGACGCCCCCCGAGCGCCAAAGCTATATTGACCTAAATTGCCTGAAGAATGAACCTCTCTGCTTAAAGAATGAAGAGTGTAAAAGTACAGTACCAGATTTCCTTTTAACAGAGGATTTCAGGTGAATCAAAATTATTGCTGTTTGATTTCAACCTCTTGCCTTTAGATGGTGCTGTAGCTGTATATTCAGTCAACTGTGTTTATAGATGAGAATGAAACTAATTTGGAGTTCACATCACAGAGTTGGCAGAAGTTATGTGCTACATTCAGGCTCTTGGAAACAAAGAGCCAGGGTGGAGGAATTGAATGCTTTTACAGCCTTAAATATGTTCCCTCAGTCTTGGATTCACTAAACTCCAGTTTTAGAGAGAGAGATTCACTCACTCTCTTAGCTGGCGGTCTGTCACAAGGGGATTCACCCAGCATTTCAGCAGATCTGAACAATAAAATATAACAGTCCAGATATGTATATTTCTAAGACTAAATAATTAGAAAAATGTGTGTTCACTGTGTAATGGCTTTTGCTGATTTAGTACAAAGTTGTGCTGACACACTTTGTGTAACAGTTCTGCTGGGGTAGCATTTTAAAAAACAAACAACCAAATAAAACTAACAAAGGCCAACTGTCAAAAGTAGCTGCTTAAACAATATATGCATGAGCACTTTGGTGCACAATTATCAATTTTACACTCCTGGGTGCCTGTTAACATACATATCTATTTGAGATAACTACATCTGAAAACTGGGCTTCCTGTGTTCCTTTCTGTGGAAGGTGGCCACAGTAGCTAATAAGAAAATCTTTACAAATGGATCTTGGCCTCTTCCTGCTGAAAAGTACTTCCTATCTTTATGAACTTTCAGATAGCTGGACTAAGTAAGATGGAGGACTATTTTTTTTAAATTTGGCTTTTGAAAGTTGAAACAGTTTTGAAGTAGCTGCATGAGACTTCTATGTACAATGTGCATTGTAGCTTGTATGTCTTAATTTCTCTGTATGAATATTCAGCTGCAGAAGTTTTTGTGAGAATGAATAAAATTTGAAGAAATAAATTTACATAAAATAAGATGGCTAAATTAAAAATCATCTCTAGGACAAAATGTTCCAGGTATATGTAATTGCCAGCGTCATTCTCAGAATTACTTTAAAAAAATTCCGTAAAGCCTCAGATGTGACACTCAGGGTTGGCAGTCAGACAAAATAATTTAGAACTCTTGAAATGGGTCACTAAATTGTGACCAGAGAATGATGGGCACTGAAAATGTCATAGTGTATGTCTACGCTGCATTTAAAAACGCATGGCTGGCCCATGCCAGCTGGCTTGGGTGAAGGGGCTGTTTAATTGTGGTGTAGATGTTTGGGCTCAGGCTTCAGCCTGGGCTCCAGGATCCAGCAAGGTGGGAGGGTCCCAGAGCTCAGGCTGCACACAGAGCCTGAATGTCTACACTGGTTAAACAGCCCCTTAGCCTGAGCCTTACAAGCTGGAGTCAACTGGCATGGGCCAGCTACGAGTGTCTAATTTCAGTGTAGACATACCCATAGTCTCTAACTTACTGTTTGGATTGTTCTGCTACAGAGAAATAAACTTGACTAGCACATCTCTAGTTTTTAGGTAAAAAATGATTTTTCATTACATTTTGATCATGGTTTCGTCTATTTAAATTAAACCCTTGTGAATTTAGAATTTGAACACTGAAAATCCCTTTATATCGTGTGCACTTCTGAGAATTTCTAAAGAACTTTTGGGACCCCTCAACGGTCCATGAGTTGTCAAATCACTTATTTGATACCAGTTGTACTCTTGGAAGGGCGAAACAAGTATCTTAGTAGTTTACTTAAATTTCAGAAATATGCAATTTAGTACGTAATCTGGGGTTGTAATTTTAAATGTGAAGTCTGTAAAAGGGCCCCAAACTTTTAAAGGGTAGTCACTGGAAATAAGTTGGTGCAAAGGTATTATACCCCACAGTGACAGGCTTTTCCAAGCATGTGTCATTATTAAGTATTCTGTATTAAATTTCCAATATTTATTTATTTATGATATAATTTTGTTGCCATGTTCCAGAGGCCATTAAAGATAGTGAATCATGAGTAATGTTGTACTTTCCATTTTGTAATTTATTGCTCTATTTCATGTCAAAGCATAAGAAGTCTCCCAATCTTCCAATGAAATAAGGAGACCCCAGATATGTTTCCCAGACATTTTTAAAAGACTCCAGTTTTTTATCCATTGCCTCAATAATTGCAGCATAAGCAGGAATGATTAATTCAGTTACATTGTGTGCAGTTAGCATAAAATACTCTGTCTCATTAGTGAAGGATTACTGGGTTTAGTCTGTATCAGTTCTTTTTCATCGCAAGAGAAAAAGAATAGGACAGTTTGGAAATATAAATAGCATGTTTATTTTCTGTAGGATTATTCACTTTTAGCTACATTATTGCATAATTCTCTTCTGTTTCTGAATGAGACTGGGAATTGTTTTATTTGGCATCAGAGGACATCTTTATTCATTATTTATTCATTTATATTGTGGTAGTGCCTAGAGACCCCAATCAGAGATCAGGTCTCCACTGGGCTAGGTGCTTTGCACATATAATAAAAAGATGGCACCCGAATAAAAAAAAGCCTAAAATCTTAGCATGTGATGAAAAACAACAGGTGGGTAAAATGAACAAGCAGAGGGGTAAGAGGACAAGGTAACAATGAAACAGTCATGATTACCATAATAAACAGCATTCTTAGCACATCAGCTGCCTAGCCATTACAAAGTGTTTTGTAAGTGACATGACCAAAGTAAGTCTTAAGGAAGAATCTGTTTCTCAGATATATCATTGTAGCATCCGAACACCTTTAGCTTTGTTAGTCCCCAAGGTTGTGAATCTATATACTTGATATTTAACTTAAATACAATATATAGAGATATATTCACCTTAAATTACAGCTATCTGAAAAAATAACCTCTAGATCAACACACTACTCCCCAAGAGAGTTGAGGTTGTTTCTTTTAGATCAAAAGTGAATCAATAATTAGAAGCTATGACATTCTGTGTCCTCCATTGGGTCACATATGTGACCTTCCAAGTATTGTAAATAGTTCAGTCTTTGCTAATAACTGAGGTCCTTGAGTTCAGCTCTGGAGAAATACTCCCTTCAAAGAACAGCCCTCGCTCCATAGCTTCTAATACATGTAACACCAAAAAGGTTTTTCTCATGAGATGAATTTCCTTAACTATTTCCACATAGGGTTATGGAACTCACCTAATGAATCATCTGAAAGAGTATCACATCAAGCATAACATTCTCAACTTTCTCACGTATGCAGACGAATATGCAATTGGCTACTTCAAGAAACAAGTAAGTCAGCCTAAGAAAAGTCTTCAGCCAATGTAAGACATGGAAATGTAGAAACCCTATGGCCAGGCCAGGTCTACAGTTACAAGCTTACAGCGGCACAGCTGTAACTGGATTTGTGTAGCTGCGTTATGCTGATGGCAGAGAGCTACCCTATCGACATAATAAAACCAGCTCAGCAAGTGGTGGTAGCTGTGTTGGCGGGAGGGCGTCTCCCCCCGACGTAACGCTGTGCACATGAGCACTTACGCCAGCAAAACTTGTGGCACTCAGGGGGGTGGTTTTTTTGCACCCCCGAGTGACGCAAAATTTGCCACCATAAGTGCTAGCATAGGCATTGCTTACGTAAAATGTATTAGCAGCTTGTGGTATCTAAGCGGCTGTGTAAAATGTGTAGTGTCTTTTTATTTTAATGTACAAAATATCTTCTGTGTTAGCCAAAGTTAAGGTACTATCTTTATAGAACAGTGTATTTTGAAGGAAAAATTTGATTGTATTTGCAGATTACATAATACTCTCAATTAAATGTTTTTTTAAAAAAAAAGTCACAGCTGAACTTCGTTAAGATAAATTCAGACTTTCTGATTTCCTAATTGTATGTTAAAAAGCTGTTACCAGCTCTATG
The DNA here is from genome assembly GCF_015237465.2 of Chelonia mydas. NCBI lineage: Eukaryota > Metazoa > Chordata > Testudines > Cheloniidae > Chelonia > Chelonia mydas. The sequence continues at coordinate 195,245,543 of NC_057850.1, read as the reverse complement.
CACTTAATAAATCACTGTTTTTGGAAGGAGTTTGAGGTAGCACAGATGTATGTGGGAATACAGTATTCTTACCACACTGAACAGAAATAGATTTACAGCTTTATCTTGTATCTCTCTTGTGCTCACAAATCATACTGAAACCAGTGAGTTATGCCAGCAGAAAATTTTAGTCTAGTGTATGGTGACTGAGACTGTTTTAATCTTACTTTGATCCTTCTTTAAAATAGATACTAACTAAAAAGTCAGTTCAGCACTGAAGCACCAGTCCTGTTTTGGGTCCACTACTATGGACCCATACACAGTGCTGTTAACTTCAGTGTGAATCCATGTGAGTGTAGGGGTCTGTGATGACAGACCCAAATGCAGAATTGGGGACCTATATTGGCAAATTTTAACAAAAACAAAACCAAGTCAGATTCCGCTAGTCTAAGAAAATCCATAAGGAAGTGGCCAAAGGGGAGGAAAACTTCCCCCTCCTTGTTTTGTCAGGGAATTATTGGGGCGGGGTAGCGTGTTCTGTCCCCAGTACCTGCAGATTTTATGAGATCTGTATGCTGTAATCTTTGGAACTTTCTTTGGTTTTATATTTTGTTTTTTATTTTTTGCACTTGATTTTTATGGGGCGGGGGGTGGGTTCGTTCTTTTGGGGCACAATGCAGCAGCCTTACTTAGGCAAAACTTTCATTGACTTCAGCAGAAGCCTTGCCTGACTAGTGACTGCAGGATTGAGACCCTTTAATGTAATGTTGAAATAGAGCTGAAAGTTGCCTTCATACTCATCTATAAACATCTTACTTTGAATAAAAAACTGTGTGTCTCCCTGCTTCCATCCCCCCACCCCCCCGAACATAACTGGTTACACTTTGGAGTTTAGTTTCTACTCTTGATATGGGCCATGAACCTGCACATGAGTAACTGACTACTTGTGTGTAAAGCTACTTATGCTTTAACTGGGGCCATGGTCTGTAGCTCTCTCTTTATATTTTTGGCATTTTGACAGTGTAATGAATCTGATTGTAATTCATAAATGTAAACAGAAAATTGTATTGTATCAATTTGAGTTTATCATTTCTTAGGGTTTCTCCAAAGATATTAAAGTACCAAAAGCAAAATATGTTGGCTATATCAAGGATTATGAAGGAGCCACTCTAATGGGATGTGAATTAAATCCAAGGATTCCCTATACTGAATTTTCTGTCATCATTAAAAAGCAAAAAGAGGTAAATAACGAAATAAGATATTGCTTAATATTAACACTGTTTTAAAAAAAGACACATTTAAAATGGTTTATATAAATATTTCTAGATGGCTTATATTTCTAGATGGCTTATATAAACATTTCTTTAGTCAGCACTCAGATGTCTACCTCCTTTCATGCCCATGTCTGATATTCAAAATATCACAGAAGCATTTGTTTAATTAATTAAAACCTATATTTTATTCTGGCCTTAAAATTATCATAAATTTACCATCTCTCAAGCATAAATTCTCCTTTCCTACAGTTAACATAATGATAACATTGAAAAAAGTATTGATATATTACTGATGTCACAAAATAAAATTACTCGTTCTGGGTGAGCAGATGTGTGAAATTTTGTGAGGTTGCTTTAATCTATTTTTCAAATGTGTTTTTTTTTTTTTAAGTAATTGAGTTACATAATCGTTATTGCAGCATTCATTAATGGTAATTTTGAGTGGAAAGTTCTTATTTATATCCTTTAACTAGTTCACCATTTTTTCACACAAAGATCCTGGTCCAGCAAAACATTTTGGCATTAAAGTGACCGTTAAGCACATGCTTAAGTGCTTTTCTGAAATGTGGTTCAGCTGGGTAGCCGATGAAACAGAAAATGTTCACAAAAATGTTTCTTTAAAAAGCACAAGGCTACTGGGTCCTTCTGTGACAGGGTCAGATCTTGTGATTTCAGTTTTATTTTGTAAAATGGTGTCTGTGTCAAGCAGCTGTTTCTTTTTAACAGGAGAACATCCTGACTGAAAAACAGCCTGCTCTGTTTGACAGAAGCTGTTTCCCATATTAGCCTTCCAAGTTCCAGTTGCTATTAATTGCATTACCTCAAAGGCAGAATTATTTTAAAAGATGAATGGAAGATGCAGTCTGTTCTTAGACAACAGACAGTCAAAACAACTGATTCTGGCCTTAATTTTTAAAAAAATCTCTCCTGATGCCCCTGTGTGTAAATCTCACACACATTCTCTCTCACCCCTTTATTTTCTACAGTTGATGCCAAGTAAAACAACTTTTTGTAAAAAATTCAGTCTTTCTGAACACATTGGTTTCTAAATGATGTCCAGGAACCTAAAGTTGACTAAAGTTGCATGTATACTTAATAGCTAATTTGCAGATCCTTCAAATACTAAAGCTTGTAATAGATCTATAATGTATCTATAATAGATCAAAATGAATGGAAATTTAAGATCTAAATCATGAAAACTTCATAGTTTTTTCCTTACTATTGTTTCTTCCTTTATGTGTATATTTAAGGAAAGAGAATGTAGATCAGGGTGGATAAAAATCAATGATTGTTAAAAAAAAAAAAAAAATCAAAACAATCAGATTTTTTTAATTTAAATCGGATTTTTTTGATAAAATGCTTTTTGAGGAAAAAACCTATCTAAAGATAGTTTTAATTAAGATACATTATAGCTCAAGGATATCTCATCACGGAATAGGGATTATAAATTCTAATTCTATAGTATGAGACAATATATTCATGTAATGTTTAAGAAAAGTTTTATAAATGTGTTCTAATAGTTAATGGACTAGGGGCCCAATCTTATGGGGTTCCAGGGGCTTCTGTATAGATTATTTAGGTTAATCTTTCTATCTACCCAGTGGGACTCCGTGCTCAGTCTAGAAGATACCATCAGAGATGCTTAGTTTTGCAGTTCTCAGACTGTGGATTTGTGTCTCCAGAGATAACATGCTTGTTCACAGCAAAAATGTTTTAAAATAAATAAATTAATTAATATATAGTGGTGAGAAATAAGACCTCAACCACTGAGTCAATCCCTTACCTCTCTCTAAAAGTGCAAAGTTTCAAAAAGTTCAATGAATAGAAGATTGTTGGAGGCGGAATAGATCTGGACAAGGAGAAGAAGTCTGGAGATAAATGTGGGAAGGGAGGGACTGGAAGTAGAAACAAAAGTGAAACTGTTTGAGCAGCATATTCTAGAAGTCTTGAGGTCTTTCTGAGTGTAGCCTTCACTGATTTGAGGTCTACCATACCATTCTCTCACCAGAGGGGAAAACCTATAATGGCCGCAGGCCATAAAAGAGACCCAGTTTGGGAATATTTTAATGAAGTTCCTCTACCTGTGAAGAATATGTATTGAGGCTATAACAGTCAACAAGAATGCACTTTTATGTAGAAATCCATGATTAAATCAAGTCTTCCTGACTAGTGATTTAAATCAAATCCACCCTGATGTAGATAACTATAGTCATCCCATCTGATTGTGGTAGTATATTTCGTGACATTGAACTACCTGTATCTATTTAGATTTTTCTCACATTTTGCCCTTTTGAGCAAAAAGTTTTTCTGCACAGTAGCTAACTTTCAGAACCTCAGGGCAGCTTGAATTTGACATATATGCTGTGTATTACAAAACATATTTTTGAGCTAATCAGGCAGCCAGATGAAATTTCAGATTTCTTCTCAATTTAGGTATCTGTAGGCTATATCCTTTTTTCCCCCCTCAAAAAATTCAGCCCAAGGATAACATTTTCAAAAGCGACCTGATCTGCACACAGATTTTGTACCGATTTCTGTTAGAGATGTGATCTTTTTTTCCCCCAGAGTAGCTATGCTTGAACACCTCTGGTGTGGGTACAGTTATAATGGTATAAAGATGCCTTATGCCAGTATAGCTTATTCCCCTTCCTACACGGGAATAAACTGTTTCGGTATAAGCACCTTCATACCGAGATAATTGCAGCCATACTACAGGAATTGTACTACTTTATCTATACCAGGATTGTTAAAGTATACAACTTTTGTATGTACACAAGCCCTTAATCACCCTTAAGCCTATTTTCAAAGGTGACTTAGACACTTAAGTCATTTAGGTGCTTTTTCAAATTTTACAACAGGTCTGGGTGCTTAGTTATTTTATGCAGTTTTCACTACTCAGCTTTGTTTAAAATGTTTCAAAGGAAGTTGAAGTGTCTCAGTTTGAAATAGATTGAAATGCTCCATATCCAGATTTTTCTAGTTCTATCAGCTTGTACAGGATTTGAGCTTCCATTTAAAGAATTGGGTTGTCTCCTGTGGTTGCAAAGAAGAAGGTTCTGAATGTGAACCAACACACTGCTGTCTGGCATAGTCTGTAAATAAACAGAAAACAATAGTTCTGGGAGGAATGAAAAATCCCAAATCACCTTGATGACCTGTTGTCTTTGAAGTCTAATTAACGTGACTTAAATGTCAAGATTAACTATTTAAGAAAACTATTGTAATTTAAAAGATATTGTGATCACTAACTAATTAAAAAGGTAAGTAAATAACCAATATTAAGTGTCTTAAATGTATAAAAGAACAATTAAACAGGAAGCAGTCATCTTGACCATGACATGTTTGAGAGAGAAAGTGTAGTTAAGCATTTTAATGTACATCAAGAGCAGAAAACCAAATTACTTAGAACTGAGATAACCAAAGGGAAAAATATAGAATAGAATTTATCTTCCGATTGGGGCAGTCTCTTGACCTTTTTATGCATCAGATTTTGAACTGAATTTGTGTCTAGACACAATCTAGACTTCCTTGGGGGGAAACATGAGTAAAATGGCAGCTCATTAACGTAGAAGCACCTTCCACAGTTTAAGATTTTGAAATGGAACAGGTTTTTCTAAAATCGGGAGTATAAACAGTGTTCTCATTTAGTAAAACATTTGTTGACGGGGTCAATCCTGCATTCTTTGTGCACCCAAAATGCTCACTGATTTCAGTGGGACTCTGTGAGATCAGGGGCCTGTTATGTTTCTCACTGCCATGGTTTTCTTTAATGTTCTACTACTTTGCCTTTGAGCCAGTCAACTACTTTCCTTGACTTTCAAAACTAAAATTGTGTCGTCCCCCCCTTTTCTCTGCAATATTATTACAGATCATTAAAAAGCTGATTGAAAGGAAACAAGCGCAGATTCGAAAAGTCTATCCTGGCCTTTCCTGCTTCAAAGATGGAGTACGACAGATTCCTATAGAAAGCATTCCTGGAATTAGTATGTACCAACCTCCCTTTGTTAATGTGGAGCTACATCAAAACAGACAAGGCCCAAGATTAGAGAAATTTGAATTTGCCAAGTATTGTCTTTTTAACAGGATTCAATTATCCTATTAATCTGATATAAGACAGGTTGGATCTGTTTCTAGTACAATTGTTCACTTCTAAGTCTCTGGCTTAGAGACTTCCCTAAGGTATTCTAGTGTAGTGCTTCTTTACATACATTTATTTAATTCTGCCCCCTTTGTTTTGCTTCACAGTGCAATCGGCATTTTCCCTCTGAGTCCATCTTACGTCTACAATTCTAGACCACAATACAGTCCTGTGCTAAATAGATACTGATTTGAATCAGGGCACAACAAAGCTACAACCAGTTATTTTTTCAGTTGTCTGTGTAATATATTTTATGTCCATAGGAAATTATTGTGTTGAATCATTTTTACTTCTATTTTCTTTACATAGAAGAGGCTAGATGCAATGATAAAAGATGGTAAAGAATTTTTAAAAACCAGTGCATTCCTTGTAGAGCATGTTACAGTATACTTGAATGTGTGGTATGTAGGAAATTAAATGGGGTGGGAGCTAGAGTGCTGTAGTTTTATTAGGATTAGTCTTTAGAAAGTGTTTTATTGAGGGAGTACTGTAATTTTATTAACTTTTTAGATTCATATTAACTTTCAACCTGAAGTAGTTCTCATGTAATGTTTAATTTTGTTGGTGTGCAGGAGAGACTGGCTGGAAACCAAGTGGAAAAGACAGAGGGTAAGTACTGCTTGGACAAAGGATAATGATGACGCAGTTTGGGAATCCTTTGAGAACAAACGTCTCTAAACTGAGTAACTTTGAAATATTTCTTTCCATCTATCACAAAACGGAGATAAGGAAGCTGCTGTAGAATAGCTCTTGGGTATTATTTTTCCATTAGTGATAAAATGTTGTAAATTTGTGAGTTGCTCTTATGAAATGTATAGCATTGTAGAAAATGAACATAAGAGATAAAGCTTATCTTCTTTGTTAATATTTTCTTTCAAGTAAAGAACCCAAAGATCCAGATCAGCTTTACAGCACATTAAAAACCATCCTGCAGCAGGTGAAGGTGGGTATTAGTTTTAGTTTACCTACTTTAAAGATTTTGAAATGATTTCCAATATGGAGTTTCCATATTAGATACCTTACTTTTTTCTTTACCAAAGAGCCATCAAAGCGCTTGGCCCTTCATGGAACCTGTGAAGAGAACAGAAGCTCCTGGATATTATGAAGTTATAAGGTTTCCCATGGGTAATGCCATTAACATTTTTAAAGTATAAACTTACAGATCTCTCTAGCTGGAGACATGTGAGACAAGTATAGTCATCAAGATTTATTACAAACGTTTTCTAATGTATTGCTTGCAGTGCGATAGTTTGCAACTCAGCAGTTGCAAAAATATATTGCTATCAGTTGAAATGTATGAATAGTTCGTAACCTCAGTGAAGCATCTATATTATGTACTCCTGTAAGAAAGCACAAAATATTACAGTACCTGAGAGGCTCCCAGCAACCTCTTAAGCTGGATCTGTTCCAGCACCTTTTAGCTGACTGCATGGGTTAAGAAACCTTTGGAGGTATGATCTTACACGAAGGATAATTTGTCATTGCATATTTTGTTGTGTATTTTTATCTAACTTGTTAAAAAACCCAGAGACAACATTTCCAGACTCACCTAAGTGACTTAGAAGCCTAGGTCCTGTTGTCCAGTTGTGCTGGAAAAAAGACAGGAGGCAATGGGTGTGGTTCCATTAGGCCAAAACTTTGTTCATTTGAAATATCTGGGAGTAGCTGGCAGTAAATTGTACAGCGCAAGTCCTCATTCTTTCCTTAATCATTTCTACATAATACCCAATTTGGTCCCAGCCATCATGCTGCTGGGACCTCTTCCCTTGCCTGAGGTGAAAGGGAGTTATGAAAGGAAGGAGGTCAACTCCCTACTATGCAAGACGAAGGAGCCTCAAACCCCCTTCCTCAGCTCCTTTAAGGGATGCTTTCCTTCAAATCCTTTTCCAGTCCATTTTATCCAGTAACCATGTCCCTTCCATACTGATTACCTGCACTGGACATCTGCTGCAAGTTTTGTGTACCAAATTGCAACATTATAACCTACCCCCTCTGCCCCACTGTGTCCCAGACCTGCTGTGCGGAAGGCAAAAAACCGCAAACAGCATAAAAAAGGGCCTCTCTGTGACTGGCTGGGTATAAATATCCCCCCCCCCCCCACACACACCTCCTCCCCGACTCTGGTCAGCAGGAAGGGCAACAGAGTGATGGTCTCTTGACTTGGCCCCAGTTATGTCCTGCCCTCCTGTCCATCCCTCCTCCTCACTCATTTAACTTGTAATTTAAATTTAAATCAAGTGCTTGTTTCAGTTTAAGCTCAGCACACGTGCTAATTATCATAACCAGTCTTACAACATTTTTATTTTGAGAACTTGAAAATCAGGGTGTGTGTTTTTTATGGCCCTTCTATTGCAACACAAGTGCTAATGAGAAAAAAATTGAATGTTTACATTGCCTTTGGCTGCTATGCTTTACAATCCTAGATAGTGATTCCATCCTGTTCTAAACTAATGCTTATTTGCTTTGTGGCACTACAGAACTAAAACTGAATCAAACTATGCATTCATTGCCTTACAATATCATTCCTCCCTCTCTTACTGCTTCAAGTCACGGCATTTTCTCTTGTGATCGGAGAACAGAACACAACTTCATTGAGACCACTGTTGGTATCTCTGTGAATCAGTCTGTAGGGCAAAGAAAGCCCTCTGTTTGGCTATACCGAAAGGACAGGAGACACTGGATGTGGTTTCATTTAGGCCGCAACTTTATTAACAACTGGCTGGGTGCACCCGGCAGATAAAAGTGTACAGTGCAGGTAACTCTATGACCATTTCAATGTCTGCATAGGGTGGGGGGAGGGCTTCCATCAGCCCCGCCACTTTTCATCCTGGTCCCCAGCCAATTGGCTGCTGGGTCCTTAAGATCCTCCCACCTCGAATGAGGGTTAAAGTGGGCTATATAAGGGGTGGGAGTGTTCGCTCCCTGCTGGGCCAGACAGAGGGTAAAAGTGGGCTATCAAGGGGGGGGGAGTGGTTGGCTCCCTGTCGTGCCAATCATAGGCGCCTCCCCTTCTGCCCCACCCCTGTTTCCGCTCCTTTAACAAACACCTGCTTCAAATCCTTTACCAAACCATTTATCTGATTACTGTGTTCTCTCTCTGCAGAGTACATGCACTGGGCATTCGTCCCAGGCTTACAGAATGATTTGCGACATCACAACCAAACTCCTGTTCTATGCTCACTTCAACTAAGCACCCACCCCCACCCCCCAAATGTGCGGTGGGGAAGGTGACCCCCCCCCCCACACATACTCTGTCTTGGCCAATCTGGTGGTGAGGAAAAATTGCTTTTCCAATATCCCCCACCCACACCGCCACCCCAAGAAAGGAGCCTTTAGTGCAGTGCCCACAATAGATCCTGACCAAACTTGGTCTTTCACCACTTTTATGGCTGGGAGGGTGGGTGCTGCTCTGCCTGGTCCAGATAAAAGAGAGCTTTTCCTGCTTGTCTTGCATCTGTGTACGCCCCACTCTTCTGGTCACCTGCGGGGGATGAGTCCGCGTGCCCAGGCTAACTTGCTCTGAATCTGCAGCGACGTCCATGCCTCTGCCCTTAAAGAGGTGTAGTGCTTCCCCCAGCAAGCCAGACAACGCCCCTGCCACCACAGGCTTAAGGTGTGGTGTGGTCATTCTAAAGAGTAGAGATGGCAATACCTAGCTTTTCTGTGGAGTCCTCGATTAGTTACTAGGAACATACCCACCAATCTGGCTTAATGATTATTGTACTGAACTAATCCTTTCCATATAGGAAATATATGTGTTTGTATAAAATAATAATCACCTTCCAGTATTCTCTTAAAGTAAAGGTATTTCATTTTCTCTTCTTTACCAGTGACGAAAATGAATGCCATATTGCTAAATATTATGAACCTGCTTTGTGCACAGAGGTTAGGCCACCATTTACTCGGAACAGTTTTATGATGATAAAGCACGCTTACTGCCTGGATTGGCAAGCCCAAAATCTAAATATTAGCCTTCATTTTTTAAAATGTCCCGTGCTGTGGATAAAATAAGCAAACTCTGTCAGCCTTCATTTTAAGGCGAAGATAAGTTTAGCTTCCCAACACCAGACAACTGAAAGCTCAGAGTTTTTGATTTGTGAGCCTGCACATTGTACTGTCCTCCTTCTGACTGCCAATATACTGACACTTTAAAAAAATCATCATGTGATTGAACATATCAACAATGAGAAAAGATAAACAGCCCTCAGCTTTGTGTTTTTCTTGTGTGGGATGAATGTGTTTTGCCAGATTTCTACATCCTTGCATTATCAAACGTAAAACACTCACAATAATGTTCTCTTTTTTAAAAGTTCCTGTGACGCCTAATTGCAACACATTCTATGGGTTGGTTTTCTGGTTTGGACGTAGGTTTTCTGACTACGTCCAAAGGCAGATCTTTCTCCGAAGGTAGTCCCAAAGATAGATAGCTAGCCTGGGTTTATCTGGTTTCCACTGTTATTCCGAGTGCTTTTGCAGATAGTTATTTTTCTAAACTTCATCATTTCTAAATGGTGCTGCCTTATTTCATGTGATCTTTCCTGTTCACCTGTGGTAGTTCAGGGTGCATGACTAAATGGAAAACACTTCTAGTTTTGCTGGTCATAGCTAAGTTTGATGATAACGTCCCTGTCAGATGAATGGGAAGACTCTGCACCACTGTTGGAGCTAGATTATACTGTTTGATTTCATGACAAAAGAGTGTTATGGTTAAACTAGTACAACCTGTTAATCTTTTTCTATGTGCATCCTTTGTAGAATTAATACCATTTATGTTTTTCCCCAAATCAGTCTGAATCCTAAAGGTACCAATCATCCCCACGTGAGCTGAATATGATATTAGCCTGAGGACTACGTTTCACAGTGCTGTGGCCAGGCCTGCCACACAAGTTGTGCTGATTTAGCGAAATAAGTTTAGGCAGATTTAGCTACATCAGTGCAAGGCCGTGTGTTAGACCCTCTTAAATTGGCTTAAGTGGGTCAGATGTTGTCGTAGGCCAGGTCCACACTAAAAAGTTAAGTCGACCCAACTACTTCACTCAGGTGTGAAAAACCCACACCCCTGAGCAATGTAGTTAAGCCTACCTAACTCCCAATGTAGACAGCGCTAAGTCAACTGAAGAATTCTTTCCTTCACCCAGCTGCCACCTCTTGGGGAAGTGGATTAACAAGAGTGATAGGAGAACCCCACCGTTTGCTGTAGTGAGTGGATACACAGCAGTGCTGCAGCTGATCCTGTAATGGTTTAAGCGTAGACATAACCTAAGCTAATGTCAGCAAGCAATCAACTTTAGCTAAATCGATACAAGGTACTCTTAATCTGATTTAAGAATGCCCTCAGAAGGTGGATTGCACTAATCTGACTAAATCTGTTTCTAAACACATTTACTGATAAATCAGTTCAACTTTTGTCTGACAAGGTCTGAGTGTCCAGGATGGGAAGGGCTTGACTTGTATACAGCTGGCATATACTACACAATTCCTAGTTTTTGTGAACTCAAGGTTCAGTGCTGCCAATATTCCATGTAAGAAGCATGGTGTTCCCTTCATTTCTCCAAAGATGTGTACCTCATTCAAGGCCCAGAAAGGAGCCCTAACACTGCTCCAAACCTTTGTAGTGGTAACACATTGCCTTCATGCTTCAGTTCTCTTCCCACCGTCACTTACCCGTTTACATGCTGAAATGTCCTCAATTTGGTGTAATGAACATATTGGCATACTTTTGTGTTACATTTTTGCATATTCCTACTTATTGTGCGCTGTATCTGCTTGTAAATTTGGGGTCACTGGTAGAATTGATTTACATAAAATGTTTTATTACTTTTGGCAGTGGCTTTGGCTTGTAGAATCAGTGACTTACACATTCTAGTGGCTGTTTTTCTCTTTTTCCCTACATTACATTTGCCACTAAGAAAGTGGTTTTTCCTTATGTGAATTTCTTTCCAGTAGCAGAAAGCTGAGGTCTGACATCATCCTACTGGTATTTTCCCCACTGCCAATAACATTCATAGTCTTCCTTCACAAACTAGATTTAAGGGCCTTTGGGGATCTAGCTGGCACTTAAAAATGCTATGTAGCTCTGTTTTGACATAGGCAGAACTGTGGCCCAAATAGCAATTTGACCGAAATCTGAAAGATACACTTAATTTGTGTAGGGGTGTGTGTATTGTTCACACATGTCTGCATTAATTTTTTCTACAATCTAAAGACGTTTATGCCATTGATTTAATAATGCGTTTCATAAAAATTAAAACAGAGATTCAGCGGAGATTCTTTCACAGCCAGGCAGTCTGTGTCAGCAATTTTTATTCCTCTCTTTCTCTCATTGATTTGTGTGTTTTATTTGGGTGGATATTTCATTATGTTCAACTAAATAAAACACACAAATCAAGGAGTTTACAAATCAAGTTTAGCAACATTTGAAACGTCTCCCTAAACTGATGTGTGCTTTAGTTATTTGTGGATTGCTCCAGAAAGAGAGACACGAAATCATAGCTCAGTGGTTGCTTTGTGCGTGTTATATGCAGACTGTACAAATATTGTTATATCTAATTGGGAGGAAAAAAACCTCTGAGGAATTGGGATGAAAATGTTGACTGTATACTCAGATAAAGAACCAGTAGTTTAATGACTTTACCCATTTTTAATATATGGAAGATGTCCATTAATTAATTATTTTTGATCACATTTACTCATTTAATGAAAAAAACTGGTAAAAATGGAGACGAAAGTGTCGCTGGATTACTGTCAGAGAGACAATAAAATAGTTTACTTACATGTATGGTTGAGTTACATTCTGCTAAAGACAGTAGGAGCTTGCCTTTGTGAAAACTTTGTCGGGATCTCAAGCCCTGGCCCCAAAAAAGAGCACAGGTGTAAGTAGGACAGAAAGCTCACAGTTGTTAGGTGTTAGATAAATGCAGTGTTCCAGGTTGTTGGAGGTACAAAATGACAGGAAGTGGATAAGACTTTGTCTTTATAGTAGTTGTTACTGAGGTTTTTTTGCTTCATTGCTATTCATAGGTGGAAGCATGAGTGTCTGTTAGCTGTTGCTTTTGTAGAATGCTGTGCAACAAGACTAGCAAATGGCAGAATTATGCAGCTAAGATTTCCAGGCTATTTGTGGGTACTCAGCATACCCATTCTTCTTTTCTGAAAGAATTTCACATTAGTCATAATTCACGTAGGGCGTGTCTCTTGATTGGAGTGTCCTCTTTTTTGCAGATCAAAGGCAGAAGGACGGGTGAAAAAAGCTCATAGTATCTTTATTTCTGCAGGGTCTGATACTATCACTCCACTGTAACTGAGACATGAATGTCATTTTTGCAGCTGTGCATTCTTCTTTAGGGATCTCATGGCTTTACAGGGAATGTGCCAGCATCTCCACTGCGAGCAGTGGATTATGCATGGTCCTTGGCAATGAGTAAGATTTTTCTGGTGCACTGATTAGATATTTTATTAAAATATTAATTTTTTTTCTTTCGTGTTTCTAGAGCCTGCACTCCAGCACTGCTATGATATAGCTGTGAACTGGAAAAGCATTCTGGCTATATGGTTATACCAATGCACACAGCAAGCATGTCACTACCTCTGAATTTTTATATCCAGTACTAGCACCTCCAAAATAGAAACAAGGTTTTAACAAGACCTAGTGTTGAACTATGGATTGTAAGGTCTAGATGTGTGTTGAGTTCATTGACGTTTTGTGAGCAAAAATAGTGGAGGACTTTCGTCACTTTGTTTCAAAGCTGCTGAGCAGTAGACAGTAAAATGCACTTGCTTAGATTGCTGAAAAACAGAAATCTTGTTTGATAAAAACGCTGTATATTTTACTTGATTTTCCTCTTCACTAAAATATAAAATAGCATTAGTGATTAGCTCTGGGCACAGTATATTACTTCTATGCACTTTTACTTACCATATGTAATAGAGAGAGGTGCATTCTTTGCTGTATTCAAACTGAATGGCTTATGTTGATTAACCTGATGCTGGTTTTGTTAATGCAGATACCTAGAAATTACATGACAGTTTGAACTTTTTATTCACATACTGTAGGGCCTCATCCTTCAAGGTGGTGAGCTCAACTTCTGAGGTTGAGGAGACTCAACGCCTTATAGGATCAGGGCCTTACAGAGACAAAGAAGAGTATCAGGAGAACAGCAAGTATGCCTTAACCTATACATTGAGACATTTTAGGCGCTGCAGAATTGCATTCATTGTTAGTGGAAAACATGCTTATGTGACGCAGGGCTTGATCCTGCACTCCTGTTCAGTTTTGCTGTTGACTTCAATGAGAGCAGGATCAGGCCCTAAGGGAATAAAAGTAATTAAGAATTAGTAATTTTCCACTGAAGAAATGAGCTGATGGCAAAGATTGCGTATCCCAAGCACTGCATGTGTCTTTAGTATTATAGGAATCAGATTGCTAATATTTTTTTTCCTGTACAGATCTGAAAACCATGAGTGAACGACTCAAGAATAGGTACTACGTGTCTAAGAAATTATTCATGGCAGACTTGCAACGGGTCTTTACAAATTGCAGAGAGTACAACCCCCCTGAGAGTGAATACTACAAATGTGCCAATATATTGGAGAAATTCTTCTACACGAAAATTAAAGAAGCTGGATTAATTGACAAGTGACAGTTGTTTCTTTCAGCCAATCCGTGTGCCTAACTTATAGGCACAGTATGCTATTCACCTTCATGTAGATTTGGGACTTAACACATGTATGTTCAAAAAACCTCTGTGTATTTTAACTAGCACTTTTAAAAGCCCTTTTAGTTTTGCAAACATGTATTATACTGAAGTTACAGAAAATGTTTATTTTATTAAAATGAAGCTTTATAATGTATTTAACATTACTTTAAAATTTCTTTTGCATACATATTTGCAGTATGGTCAAGAATAGGCTTTTTATTGGATATCCCCAAAACTTTCATATGGGAATTTGCACATGTTTGGGGATTTGGAATCAGAAATTCCCATGCAATGAATGTTTTAGCTTATCTAATGCAGTATATATTTGAAGAAGTTTTATTTTTTTCCAGTAAAAACAAAACATTAAGGGAAAATTACAATTTAAGAGGCACTGAAATATGTTTTGTCTCTACGTTTCATTGTAGAGTCCTTTATATTATTTTTTAAAAGAAGCAGTCAGCTAGTTGAGACGCTATGAGAGAGAAAAGCAACTTATTCTGGAAAGGAATTGCTTTGAATCTTTAGGAAAAAATCCTATATAGATGCAAACTTTTCTATGGATTTTGTTTTTGATAAATATCTACCTGCAAATAACTTGTGATTTCATAACCACTATTTAAACAAAAAAATCATATTGACTTTGCTTATGCAGGACATAAGTTCCCCAAATAACTCAAAAACTGTGGTAGGCATATACTATAGTCACATACTTTACTTTAGTAGGGATATGTTTTTGATGTACTTCAGTGAACTATCCCATTTCCTGGTCTTTTAATTGATACATTCTTTAGAGTTCCCAACACAGATCATGAAGACTGTTGCTTAAGTACATACCAAAATGTTACCATATCACAGCCTCTAGTTTATGTATTTGCCTAAACTGGATTTTCTACTAAGTTCCGCTGTAAACATTTTATTAATTAAAATGATATTTAGAATATTTAGACCCAGGAGTATATTTAAAAAGTTACACAGCTCATGTTAATACATCATAAGTATCAAATCAAGCACTTCTGTGTACTACTGCTTACACTACATATAGGAGGTACTCTTACCTTTCTAATAGAGAGAGAAATTAATACAGTCCAAAAAAGAAATTGTCACTTGACATTAATTTTATAATTGAAATTTATAAACTGGTTTTATG
Source organism: Chelonia mydas (assembly GCF_015237465.2). Classification (NCBI taxonomy): domain Eukaryota; kingdom Metazoa; phylum Chordata; order Testudines; family Cheloniidae; genus Chelonia; species Chelonia mydas. Next base: position 195,230,309 of record NC_057850.1, on the reverse strand, counting down.
AAGGCTCAACTTTAACTTGGTGTTTTTATATGTACAGATGTTACATGGCAAAGTGCAGTAGTTATCAAGTTGAAAATAACTGAGTTGTGACGGAACATATTCTTGCAAAATACCTGTGCAGTGTTAAATCACAATTCTATTCAACAAGTAGATGCCAGAAATTAGCTGGAAGTAGTTATTGTGGTACTAAAGGTATTCAAAATGTTAACATTAGAATTGCCTCAATACTTAATATCTGAAACCAGTCTGAATTACATTTAGATTTATAACTATAAAGGTACAATACAAGAATTGTATTAAAGCATCCAGTACTATAAACTGTATTGTAAACTGGGCCTACAGATGTACCTGTTGAGCTTGGTATCCTGTGAAAGTTTGTTATTTTCTTAGTAGATTTTCTTACTGTCTTTAAATCAGATTGTCTCTTCTATATTGAAAGCATTTGTTTTCTAATTTAAAAATTAATATTTTCATAGATATTGTGCAATAAAGCTACAGTAGGATGTGTGGTTTTGCAAATGCTTTAACAGCTGATAAATTTTACATTTGTAAAATTAATATATTGTACTGGTACAGAATAGTTTTAAATTATATATATATATACACATATATATATAAAAACTAATTATTTTGGTCTCTTATTTCAATAGATGACTGCTCTGAAGACATTTTATTAGTTCTCACATTTAAAAAAACACACTGAAGCAATTTATATTTTCTTGTATTGAACAGAGATTTGCAAGGCCCAGCTATGCAATTCATTTATCTGCCAGTTGCACTGTGGGTAGCTGCTCTAAAGTTAACACTGCAGGCCAATGAATTCATTTGAAGTGTAAAGTCTGCAGAATTGGGCCCTTCTTCACGAAGAGCAATGAAAATTCCAATAAGTCTGCAAATACAGTATATGCACTATTCGAGCTGAAACATTCATGTTACAAGTGCCTGTAATGGTTTGAATAAATCTTTATTGGCTTTAGCTGTTTAGTAAAGTTGACAGTCTATATTATTTTTATTTGGGTATCTGCTCTTGTGTGGTTCATGATAGTTTTTGCCCTCACAAGAGCCATTTGCTGTCTTCATTAGCTCCTGGCTTTTGATGTGTGTGCCATGAATTCCCTTGTCTAGATACTAGAGTACCTAATATTTGGATTTTAATTCTCTTCCACTTGGACACCACCTGTGAAGAAGCAGATGGTGGTAGGTACAATCCTTCTGCTGGGCTCTGTGCAAGCTGCAGATTATGGCTAACTTTCTTAGGCAGTCCTAGATAAAGTGCAGCACTGCCCTAGTCCAAGCTCAAACACAGGCGTAACTTCCAAAAGAGTGTAAAAGCGAAACTTTCACATTGTTGAGAGTTGGAACTAATTAGCCTTGTCCCTATGTGACACTTGGTCTGCCACTGTGTGTAAGTTGTAGCTCTGTCAGCACTTTGGGTTATGTCTATACTGCTATTAAAAACCCACAGTTGGCCCATGCCAGCTGACTCAGGCTCATGGAGCTCGGGTTAAGGGGCTGTTTAATGGTGGTGTAGGCATTCAGGCTCCAGCCCAAACCCAAATATCTACACTGCACTTAATTTAGTAGATAAGCCAGTGAGCAAGCAGGTGCCTTTCAGGACCAGCCTAGCGAATCATCTGGGTAATTTTGGAAATGATGCAACAGAGCAGAGGGTAGGGCCAGGTTCAGACTCTTGCCTGCAGTGAATCCTACCTGCTTCATGCATAGGAATGGAAAACGTATACATAATTTCCTTTCTGCTAGCAGCATAGCCCTCAATTCTGGACATCTGGGTTGCTTTCCCCTCTCTGCAGCTCACAGAGACAGATCCAGTGTTTTGGCATGACATGGTCTAGTCACACCCCCACTCCCGCTTTTAGCCAGATGAGTTATTACCAAGCTGTAAAATTTGCATAACATCATGAACAAATATTCCAGAGATAAGATGACTATACCCATTAGACCAAGGAAGACAGTCACATGATAATGATTCCACTTAATACCTGACGCCTGACTCATGAGCCATCCAAGGAGGATAGAATTGTGGGAGAGACTGCTAGCAGGAAAAAAATAAAAAAGGAAATTTCCTATTCTGCAGCCCAGCATCTCCCCCAATTCTGGGTATCTAGTACAAGTGAGCGAACAGATATAGGGAGGGTTATGAAGGAAAAGTTTGTCAGAAAAGAAACACTCCCCTTTTTCTGTGAGCTCACTTATCTCTGGGCCAGCAACTGTAGCACCTTCCTGCAGGTCCTCTGCAGAAGATCAATCTTGTGCTTAAAGAAAGTGTTACCTGTAGACCAAGTGGCCACTTTGCAAATTTCCAATGGCGACACACTTGCTTGTTCCATTTATGAGGTTGCTCAGGATCTCCTGGAGCATGCCTTGACCCTTCTGGGACAGGAGCCTCTAATGATCTGTAGGCTTCCACAATATATAGTCCACCTAGCAACAGAGAACTTGGAAGTTCTGATTCCCTGGCATTTCAGGCAAAAGGATATGACCAGGGAGCCTGATCTTCTGGATTCTGTACACCTTAGAGTTTCAACACTCTTCTGACTTCTAAGGTGTGCCACTCCTTTTCAGTTGGATGTTATGGTTTTGGACAAAACAAAGGAAATATATCCTCTTCAGAAGTGTGGAGGGAGGAATTTACCTTAGGAAGAAAGGATTCTGGTGTCCTGAGCACTGCCTTGTCCTCATGGATCTTGCAGTAAGGCTCCTTCCTAGATAAGGCTGCCAGCTCAGACGCTTGGTGGACATGACAGCTACTAAGAAACAAATCTTAATGGATAAATAGGCCAACACTGAAGTCAGAGGCTCAAAGAGATGACTTGTCAGAACCTTCAAAACTAGCGGAGGGTCCCATTTTGGGAAGAGTGGTTTGATTTGATGATCTAGCTTTGGACTGCTTGAAGGAATCTGGCTAGATCTGGATTGTTTGCCAGGGAGCCAGAGGATCCTGCAATTGCATGCTACTAATAGACACCTGACAAATAACTGGGCTGAAGGTATTTGTCTATGCCTTCTTGGAGAAAGCCAGAATGGTTGGAATTACAGATTTTTGGGGTTTGCACCGTGCTCCTGGCACCAGTTGTTGAATCTGGACCAGACAGAGGAATACACTTTTAGTATATATATTCTCCTAGATGAAAGCAATGTCTTAATGACTATGAAGGACAGACTAAGACCTTCTAGTCACTAGTGGTTCCCTCTCAATATTCAGGCTTAGCTGAAGCTGCTTTGTGTCCAGATGAAAAGGACCTTCAAAGAGGATGTCCTGTTTCCAGTGGGGCTCCAATATCAGCTCTATCTGTTCTGTGAGCCAGTCTCCTCGACCAATGGGGAGCTATCAGTATAACTATCTCCCATCCTCATTTTGTTTTCTGAATCGCCTTCGCCAGTACGGGAAAGGGTGGAAACTTGTAAAGGAGGCTCTGCAGCCAACTGTGCAATACGGCATCTGTCTCCATGCAGCTGGAGTCTGCTGCCCTTGTGAAGTATTTTGGCCTCTTAGTGTTCATACGATTCGCAAATAGGTCGGTTGAAGGGAGACCGAATGTCTGAACAATGAGATTGAAAACCTCCTCCTTCAGGCACCACTCTGAGTTGTTGACCCTGTGTCTGCTAAGCCAGTCTGCTTTTGGTTCAGTTCTGCTCTAATATGGATTGCGCAGGGGGAAAGGTGGAACTGTTCTACCCACCTCATTATCGCCGTTGCTTCTGCGTGTGATGTTGGACTTCTTGTTCCCTTTGGCTGTGTAAATGTGATTGCAGTCATCTTGTTTACTTGAACCAGCATGTGGTTTCCCCCTTAAGGTGGGCTGGAACCTTTGCATGCTTAGTTTGAACTCTCTGAGCTCTGGGAGGTTTATGCTGTGAACCCTTTCTTCCTTGTTCTTGAGCCCTGGGCTGTTTGGGTCTCTGCTTCCCTCCAGGCTGATGTTTGTTGTGAGGAATTGGACTATAGAATCTTGACGGCAGATGGACATGTCTTTGTGACGTTGTCATAGACTTACAGCCATTGTAAGGAGTTGAACATCTGTGTTGGAACTTGTACTTGATCTTTCATGTGTTCTAGAGAGTGGTCTCACACCTTTGGTATGAAGCCTTGAAGACTTTTGATGCGTGATTATTCTCATGAATGATCCCAGTGCATGACACCAGGAGTCCTAGCAGTTGTAGACATAGGACTATGGTATGGTTCCTACAGTTCTGGAGCAAGAAAATACATTACCGGATGGAACCAGAGAACTTTTCTTGGTTCTCATGATGAAGCTGAGCCTGGAGGAGATTCAACATCTGATATGTGGCCCTGTGCGCCGTTGACTGTGATTGAGTTCTGATTAGGATGTCATCCAGGAAGGGCTTCAAGTTAGTTCACTGCAACCTAAGTCTTGCTATTACCACCACCATCATCTCTGTAAAAATCCTGGGGGCCAAGGACAGGCTAAATGGGAGCGTTCAGTAGTGATAAAGTTTTCTGCTGAAGGTGATTCTCATAAGTCTAAGGTGGTACGGTTGGCTGAGGATATGCATCCGCTGAAGTCAAAGTCCTAGTGCAGGGGATGGCATGGTAGAGGTCAGGGCTCCAGCTATGCTTCATATTCTTCATCCACTTATTGAGACTTTTGGGGTTGAAAAGGGCTCTGATACCCCCAACCCCCATGCACTTCTGTACAAAGATGATGGAGGAGAGCCCTGAAAACCTTTCTTCTGATAATGTTATCACTCTCCTATCCAAAAGATGAGAGATTTGTTTGTATCAAATTGTTTTATGGTGTTATTGGAACTGGATGACTTGATGAAAAAGATGAGGTGGAGATGGCAGATTGAGGGAGTATCCCTGGCTCACTATTTCCCTGACTGACTTGTCCGTGGACAATGAGAACTATTCCTCTAAGAAATGGGAAATCTTATGGCTATGTCAAGAATTGTGAGAGATGCTGGGTGACAGTTCTTAATTATTTGGGCAACTTCTCACTAAGATGCTAGATTATAAATTGTAATGTCCATTGAACCCAGAATCCTCTCCAAAAGCTGGCTGTTTAGTTACTAAGTCTACATTTACTGTATCTTCTCCAAGTAAAGGTATCCCTTTTACAAATAAAAAATCCATCTGTAGGGGCTAAGAGCATATTCTGTTTAATTCCCTACAATCCTATAGAGAAACAGTGGCAATCCTAGGTGTGGGCAGAAGTGGGCTTCTTACTCCAGTAATGGAAATTTACAAGAGCTGGTCCTATATTAAAAAAGATACCTTAGGATAGATGTTTTAATTCAGTAGCTATTGCTTTCACATAGTTCTGCATTAAAAAATTAATACTTGGTGTAATTTTTTTTTATTACATGCTCTACTTTGACCACTTAAGGTGACACTCCTCAAGTTCTGCTAGCCCCATCCTTGATGGATTTGGCAGACAAACTTTTAAAAAGTGAATACCCCACCCCTATGGTATCAGAATTCCACGATGAGGAGGACCATCCTCTGCCTGGCTAGTGGCAGCTTTGCAACTACAGCTGTAGTGGGAGAAAGAGGCAGCTGCAAATTTTTAGTATAGTGAAATGAGCAGGTAGGAAAGTAAGTTTCTGTTTGACTAGATTTCTGTAAAACCCCGTTAAAAGGAAAACAACTTTTGCAGGAAAAAAAATAGGTAACCCAGGAGTTGTATAGTGAGAAAAGCTTTGCACATTCTACATCTTCATTTAAGGGAAAAAAAAGTGTTTCTCCTACACAAGGAACCTTCTTTTAGCTCCCACCAATAGACTCAAGTCAGAATTAACCAATGGCAGCTGTCAAAGCAGACTACCACAATTTACTCCCATCTGTGTAAGTTGTGCTGAACTGTGTTAGTCTGGTTAAAAACCATGTTACCAATCAACTTTCAAATCCATTGCCTTACTGTTGTTTTGACTATGTAGATGGAGCTTAATATTGGGAAACAATTGCATCTGAAGACTGCTTCATGATACATTGTTACTCATATACCTTATCCGATATTTTTGGTTTGACTTGTACAGTTTAGCTACATGCTAACTCTGCTTCTTTCACATGGAACTTAAAATGCCAACAGCTGGAGTCAGGGCAAGAAGCTTTTAACATTTTCTTTACCACCTCTGAGCCTGGGCACAGTAGAGAGTTTACAGCAGGGTAGCTGTGCCTCTGTAAGCTCTCTAATGTAGCTGCTCTAAGCCAATGGGAGAAAGCTTTCCTGTCAGCTTAACTTCTCCAGCCCCCACGAGCAGCAGAAGCTGTCGGTGGGAAAAGCTCTCCCACTAACATGTGCCGATGTGGACAGCACTATGTCAGTGTAAGTTATGTCATTCTGGGAGGTATTTATTCACCCCCCTGAGCAATGTAAATTATGCTGACATAAGCTGTAGTGGAGACATAGCTTGTCTCCGCTACCGGTGGGATCAATGCTGTGGCGATTGATCCACCAGGGGTCGATTTAGCGGGTCTAGTGAAGACCCGCTAAATCGACCATTGATCACTCTCCCATTGACTCTGGTTCTCCAGCGGAACGAGAAGAGTAACGGGAGCTGACAGGAGACTTTCTCTCGTCAAACCCACGGTAAGTAAATCTAAGCTACGTTGACCTGAGTTATGCTACTAATGTAACTCAAATTGCGTAGATTGACTTTTCCCCGTAGTGTAGACCTGCCCTTAGACGGAAACCATTGCAGTTAGAATGTAACTTCTCTACAAGACTTTATAAAATCTAAAAGTTTTATTATACATTTCATATTAGTAGACTACAGCTTTGTATAAGTAACAAGACATCTGTATAAACTTGCTCACTTAAAATTGAGATCTAATCCCAAGATTTACTATAATTCATCTATATCAACTGAGGGGTTACAATAAGCAGGGGCTGACAAATCTAGTAATCAGTCAAATAATTCACATATTGCTTATCTTTTTACACCAGAGATTCTCAACATGCCTTCAGATAATGGACTTCACAGTGGAGTTCAGGAATCAAAGAGTTTAAATAGAAACTACTGCTGGGTAGCAAGACTGCTTTTATAACGAACAAGCACAACAACAGTTACTCCTTATTCTGTTACCTTAAAGTGATTTAGATGTATTTATCTGAGCCCTACTGAAATTCCCATGAAATCTGAATTCAGAATAGTCTATAGTATCACTACCTACACAAATATACAGTTAAATTTCCTTGGTACACAGGACAGAGGCTGAGCAAGACATTATTCTAATGGCATAACAGTAATGTGAAATTTTGACAAGCATACAATTACATAGCAAATTTGTTAGCCAAATGTTCTTTGCCTCAGAACTCCACAAGGGGGTGCAAAAGGGCTTCTCAACGACATCCAACAAATGCCTCATTGTATTTGGACAGAGATTCCTTTTTAACAGAACTGTGTTTGGGATCTTTTTTCTGCTTGAAAATTGGAGAATTCAGAAAACACATATCTGTAAACGGATCTCCTCTTCTGAGCTTCCTGTCAAAATAATTTAGAAAAGAGTTATTCTTGCACAGCTTTAGATGTAACAAAATGTAGTTTTCAACTAGAAAGTTACATTTAACAATTTTACTTGAGCAATTCAAATTATTAAATTTCTCACCAAAGCCTTTATTTCCAATCAAATAAAATTCTAAATTCTAAATGTAAGAAAATTTTAGTACATTAACCTGGACAATAAAATAAGATACTAACCCGCTGATACTTGGTTCCTTGTAATTCACATTAATAGTACACCTGCGTTTGTGGCTGGGAATTCCTGGTTTTTCATCAATACTTAAAAATGGATGAGAGATTCTACTTTTTGTATCAGAAGATGAAGATATGTTGGTGACATCACAGAGATGAAGACGAGAAGTCTGAGAAGCCTCAGGTTTCCCTGCTGAAAAAATTGAATGGATACTTTTTTGCATTGCTATGCTACCCGTTATTTGTTTAAAACTAATTTACACAGTACTTATTGAGACAAGGATCAAAAGTTTTCCCTGGGGGAAACAAAGCTTAATGTAGTTTTGTCTAATAAAGGAATTTATTCCCTAAATCAGATTGAGCGTGGGGCAGACCAAATTACTCTGTTCTCAAGCAAAACTACTGTGTTGAGAGAAGCAAAGCAAACTTCCAACTCGCCAACTTCACGAAGTGCTTCAAACCTTGTCCAGGCTGAACTACCTCTAAAGAAGAAGAGAGGGCAATTTCATTTCCATACCCGTTCGAATTTTAGCCTTAACTGCTAGTAAACCATGCTAGTTCTGGGGACATCTATCCATTAAACCAGCGGTTCTCAAAACTTTAGCAACCCCAGGACCCCCATTTGGGTACCTCCCCTGGCTGCACAATTCCAGGGCTGTGCTGCTTTCAGAGTCCAGCTCTGAAGGCAGCAGCCATGGAGCTTCCTGCAGCCATGGGAGATTTCTGGAGATGTAGGTGAGTCTGATCTCTCCTGTGCTGCTGGGAACCTTCATAGCTGGCAGCAGCCACAGAGCTTCTTGCAGCTGGAGGAGGTACCTGGAGGTGGATCTGATCTCCCCACAGAGAGTGGCTGTGCAGGGGAAGAAGTCATCCTGTCCCTCCCCAGCCCGGCGGACTAGCAGCTGAAGCCCAGTGACCGGTAGGTGCTCCCGGCTGACTCCCCTCTAATAGCTAGATTTCATGGGGGAGGTCTGATTTCATGGTCTGTGATGTGTTTTTCATGGCCATTAATTTGGTAGGGCCTTAATTATCACCATGCCCCTTGTCAAACTGTTCCAATTCAGTTATCCTATTAAAACGTCACCCCTTATTTCTAGTTTGAATTTGTCTAGCTGCAGCTTCCAACCATAGGCTCTTGTTATACCTTCTGCTAGATTAAAGAACCACCTATCTGAAACTTCTTCCCCCAAGTCAGTACTTGTAGACAGTGAACAAGTCACTTCAACCTTCTGTTGGATATATTAAATAGATTAAGCTTAAAACCTTTCAGGGTAAGTCATGTTTTCCAGACCGCTAATAATTTTTAGCTCTTTTTTCAATACTTTCCAGTTTTTAAACATTTTGGAGGTCTGGACACCAAAACAGAACCCACCCCATTCCAATGCTGGTCTCATTAATTTCATATTCAGAAATAATACTACCTTTCTCTAAGTCTACTTGATATGTCCCTGCTTGAACATCGAAAGATCACAGCATTGCACTGGAAGCACATGTTCTTCTGGCTATCACATGACCCCTAAATGCTTATCAGGGTCACTGCATTCTAGGATATAGTTTCCCATCATAAGTGTGACCTAGTCTTTTTTCCTAGATGGATAACTTTGCATTTGGTGGTATTAACACATGTTCAAATGAGCCCACTTTACCAAGCAATCCAGATCACTCTGCATAATTGACCCCTCCCCATCGTTATTTACCACTCCACCAACTTCTGTGTCATCTGCAAATTTTACCACCAATTATCTTCTTCTTTCAGATCATCCACACAGACATTGAACAACAGTGGACCAATAACTGATTGCTGTGGAAAACTATTAGCAATGCTCCCTTTGGATGATGATTCGCCAGTTACAATTACATTTTGAGATCTACCAGTTAACCAGTTTTTAATTCATTCAATATAGACTACCTGATTTTGTATATAGTACTAATTTTTAATCAGAATGTCACACAGGACTACATCAAATGGCTTAAAGAAGTCTTAAGTATATTATGTCAAAGATAATCTAAATACATAAAAAATTGTACTCTAATTTATCAACAAGTTTGTAAACTCATTGAAAATATCAAGTTTGTTTTAAGGAAAACAGGTCCTGTCACACAATGTTGCTTGGCATTATTTGTTACCATTCTTTACTGATTGCATTCCATATTAGCCTTTCCATGACTTTGCCCAGGATCAATGTCAGGTTAACCTACTCAGGTCATCCTATTAATTCTTTTGGAATATTGACACATTTGCTTGTTTCTAGTCTTCTGAAACTTCCACGGTAAGCAACCATTTTTTAAAATTCAACATCAGGGGTTTTAGAACTTCAGTTTGATCTCAAGTATCCTGTTGAAGTTGATCATACCACGCCAACTACTAACTGATGTGGGGGTGTTCAAGAGCATTACCTTTAAAAAAGAATAATGGAACTTCAGGGATTTTTATTTTGTGGTTGTACAGCACCTAACACAATGGAGTCAGTGACCAGAGCTCATAGGTGCTACAGTGACAAACTAGTCAGAGATGGCAAGCAGCAAGCAACAAACAAACAAAAGTACCTTTAACAAAATTGCAATATGTATTTCCAGAGGAAGAATTCTCATCTACTTTTGGTACTGTATCCATAGCACATAGAAGAGAATGTGATTTTACTTCATCTACTTTCATCACAGTGCTTGCCTGAATGTTGATTTTCCTGATCAAGGAGGTACTATCCACTGGAGTATTTTCAACAGTGCCTGCAATTTTAAATAGATTTTTAGAACCACCACTGGTTTGTGCACTTTATTAGTGCCCCAAAATTTCCGTAATGCAGAGTCAAGATAGCTTAGTAGCGCCTTGTGCCTTTCCCGAACCTCAAGTTATCTACACTCAAACCTCTGAAAGCAAGGAAATACAAAGTTAAGGTAAATGCCACCCCTGAAACAACCCTAACTCTGCTGTCCCTGAGAGATGCCCCAACATGCCAACAACATAATCCTTTGTATCCCCTTGTTCCCACTCCATCCCAAGACCAACCTCTTAATCCCCTTCCCTACCATCCATCCCCATTTATCCCATCTTCCCTTAATGCCACAGCCCCCCTCCTCCTGATACATCTTCCTCCCTACACTGCTTCACTTCCCCTTCAATGTGTTCTTCCTTACTCCAGCAACCCCCCCATAGTCCCTAGATCTGCTCCAAAAAAGTTATGAGAATCTGGAAATGTTATGAGCTGTTCTTATTAGAGGAGCTGTGTATCATGAACCTCTTTACCAAGCAACCCTGCAGCTGCTTTCCTTTGATCACACTCAGTTCCACTGGCTAGGATAATTACATTACTCTAACTGCTTATTGTAATTTTTCATATTACCTCAATTTAATTAATGTTAATTTCCTTGACAATACTTCTAAAGTAAAATCACAGTCCACATGTAGCTTTTAGAGCACTTTAAAATGTCACTCAAACCAGAAATTTTGGTCTCATGGCAAAATTTCCAAAAGGCGCCCCTGCAGAAAGAGGCAGTGAGCAAGGAACATACACAACCCATATTCTCTAAAGGCTGCCAAGGGTAGGGCTCTCAGTGCTTGGGTATAGCTGAGGTTCAATGATCACAGCGTGTCTCCTTGAGCCACCCAATTACTGTGACAATCATCTGCCTGGAAGTTTTTTGATTGGTGGTAAAGGTTTAGTCTTCCTGCACATGCATGTTTCATTCTCTTTGTTTTGAGGTAATCACACTCCAACTCAGAATTCCTAGCTTAACTTTGAATAAATTCAGTATAACCCACCCAAAGGACAGTGCGTGCCATGCATTAACTGAGATAAATCCTGAGTGGCTAAACTTAGTTTGGGGAGGATTAGAGCCATAGTTTGAGGAGCAAACTATATTAGAACCAGGGTGATTTTAAAAAGGGGAGGGGCGGGTCCTGTATCTCAGGAACCCCTTGCTCAAATGACTTCAAATTTGGACCACTAACCCTACCCTGTACCCACATGAGGCAGGGTAAATTTCAAGAGAATCCAAGTAAGCAAGTGGATTTTAGTATTTAGTAGAGTTTTCTTTTAAACAGAAAACATGCACATTTAAGTGAAACCAGAGCTACTGCTGTCCTGTAATTACTCAATTATAGTAACAATAGTAGGTAAAGAAAGTAGTGTGATTATTTTTTTAAGCCGATGGCATCCTGTTAAGGTCTTAATTTTCTATAAAAACAAATTATTGCCTAGTACATCATAGCACAATTTATGCTACTTGTACTTTTGGATTTATCTTTTTGGTCTCCTGATTTCCCTCATCCCCAAAACACCTTCAAATACATCTGATTTGGGGAAAATTTACAAAAATGTATCATAGGAAATTTATTCCAATAACTTAATAGTTTTAAAAATTTAGCTTGTTTAATTGACTAAAACAACGACAAACCACTACTAAATAGGAAAAAAAAATGCAAAATGCTTTCCAAAAAGGTCACTTACTGATCAATTTTTCATTTGATGTAGTATTCTTAGTCTCTCTTTCATTACTGGTTTTCTGTTGCTGGTACACCACAGATCTTTTAGATCGTGGTCTTATATGGACTGGACTTCCATCATTTTTGCACTGTGAACTCTTCCTGTATTTTGATTTACTCCTGTAAGGCACATAGAGGCTGTCATCAGAATTCTCTTCTGAATCACTTGCTTCACTGCTCTGTGTTTTCAGTTCAGATGTATCCTCTCTTTCATCCATGTCATGATCACAAACATTCATCTTGTTTTGTCGGAAAGGTGTGATATGGACATTCTCCTCAAACTGAAAATCGTAAGCTTTATTGGAGCCAACTGATAAATCCAGTTTCGCTTCGGAAGTTTGTTCTGCCTGACTTCTCTCTCTTTTTGATCTTGTTCTGGAAGTCTTTTTACTTCCTTCCAATTGTCCTTTCTGTACTTTCTCTCTTCTTGTTTGAGAGTCTTCTCTGCTTTTAAGCTGAATTTGTTTAAGTTTATGTTCTGCAACTGAGCAGTTCAATTCAGTCAATGTATCTGCGTGATCCAACATTGGCTTCTTCTTTTCATTCAGTTGAGAAAGATTTGGCTCTATATTTTCTATATTACCTTTCTCTAGACTTCCCTCAAGTCTAGTTTCATCCTGTTTATGAAATTCTTTGGTCAAATAAGCCCTTTCTGAATTGTCTAGATTATGCACATGAATTTTCCTGTTTGAACAGTGACGCCTGGTAGATACAGTTTTTGGTAAGATATTACCAACTTGCCTATCCTCTTCATCTAAAGGAATATTTTCCAGGTTGACCTCTAGGTTGTCCAGATGAAAATCAGATCTTTGTCCTTCTGAAGAAGATGATGATAATACATGTCAAATTAATTGTTGTTGGAGGTGTTTAATTTGTTGGCAATTTTAGGCTTTTAACAAAGATGAACAATCTTAGAATTTTCTACAGGCAAGTATGAACCATGACACAAGGACAACCACAGTAATCCCTTGAACGCAGCCTCAAAAAAGTAATTCATAGCTGGACTTGGACTTACTGAGGTTTTTTCCAAGCACATGGGGAAAGATTAGTTTTGTCTTGGAAGATACTAATAGCTTACGCTCAATACTTTGCCTCCTGAGGGCTTTTGCAGCAGCTCATGCCTGTTTGTCAGATCAGGTTTTTTTTTTAAATGTTTGCATTTTAACAGTTATGTTTATATGCTAACAAAAAAAAAAACCCTTAGCCTGTACGCCAAGTTAGTTTAGTCTTTCAAATCATTCAGTAGGTAGTGAGAGTTAGTGTCTCAGAACAGGCCAGTTGTTTAAGAGATGCTGCCTTCTGATCCCTCCCCCTTTGTTTAAAAGAATTGTCCTTTCCTGGCCTTTACCTTCATTTTGAGGCCCTTTTCACTAGTTATCACTAGGTTTTTACATCAGGACATCCTTCATACTACACACTCTCCAAGAATGAGAATATATATGGACTCTTGAAAGAAGGAAAAATACTTAACCTGCTATTCTGCTTCTCTCAGAACATCTTGTAAAATTATCACAGAACCTCGGAATTTGGTGGCCTTTCATTTTTTTCCCTGTGGTACTATATCTGCATGTTAAGTTCCTTGGTGCTCCCTTTGAGTATAATATTTTTCAATCAAATGTTTGATGATTGGGCAGGGTTAATTAAGCCAACCACGAACTGACTGGAATGTTCAATGCTTCGTAGTTAGAGGTCAAAGGACACATAACCACTACTGCTGGGGTAGGTTGTTTCATATTCGAAAACACTATCACTGCTCGTACAAACAGAAAAAAACCTTTAGGGTTGGGGAGTTCTGCATATCTTTTAGAAGTCAGAATTCTACATTGAAGATATTTAAATAAGTAGTTGCTTCCCTTCTTACCCTCAGAAAGTATGCTGCATTTGTGTAGATCTAACATATGCTTTTATGATGGAGGAAGAGAGGAAGCTCTACTTTGGAGTACATACAGAAGAGTTATAACCCTTACTTCAACATGTATGGCGAGACCCTCCCATGGAGGCATACGCTGTAAATTGGGATGGTCACCACCTCAAAGAATTTTTTAAAAGGTAATTTGAAAAATCCTTTGGTGATTTGCTGCTTTTTACTGTCTAGTTGCAGGAATTTTAAAATGTTTATCAGACAACTGAAAACTAATGATCTTACTTTATTTAAAATTGCCAACCTGCCACATAAAGTAACTCCTCACTTAACGTCATCCTGGTTAACGTTGTTTCGTTGCTGATCTATTAGAGAACAGGCTCGTTTAAAGTTGCGCAATGCTCCCTTATAAGTCATTCGGCTGCTTGCTTTGTCCATGGCTTGCAGGATTCTCTGGAAGAGCAGCCCGTCCTCATGGGGGCTTGGAACCAGGGTGGGCTGCCAGCCCCCCCATCAGCCCCCCTAAGTTCCCTGTAAGCAGGTGTGTGGCTGTGCTCCCGCCCAGCAGGCTATCAATTGCCACAGTTCAGGTGTCCCTCCCCCACTATGTGCTGCTCCTGCCCTCTCCCTTGGACCTGGCTCCCAGGAGCCTCCTGCTTGCTGTGCAGAGGGGGGGGGAGAGGGGTGCTGATGTCAGGGTGTCCTCCTCCCCTTGCTCTCGTACCCCATCTCCACAGGGGGCAGGGGTTAGGGAGAAACACACGACAGGGCTCAAGATGGAGGGAGCTTGCTGGAAGTTGCTGCTGTGTCTGAACTTGCTGATCTACTTAAAAGGGCAGCGTACTTAAAGGGGCAACACACGTCTCTGACACACACACACACACAGCACTTTGGAAAGTCAGCTCCTGTGGAGCTGTGCATGCGCCGTCTGGAAGAGGGAGTGGTGCGCTCCAGCGGGATAGAGTGGGTTCGTCACCACGTTCAGTTTCTGCAGGGAAGTGTTCGCAGCCACTGCCGGGCGTCTATTATGTTTCCTCCCTCCTGCCTCAGTCCATGCTGCCTTGTAGAGTGTGAGGCTACATTAACAACAACGTGTTAACTCTTGAGGGCTCAGCCGAGTGCTAGTTCATCATTTAGCAGTGAGCATTCCCTGGGAAATATCCCACCCTCTTACTCTACCACCTCAAACAAGCTTCACAATCATCATTGCTGTGTACAGAATTAAATTGTTTATTTAAAATTGTTTAAAATCTATACTGTATATGTATATAATGTCTTTTGTCTGGTGAAAAAAGTTTCCCTGGAACTTAACCCCCCTATTTACATTAATTCTTATGGGGAAATTGGATTCACTTAACATCGTTTCGCTTAAAGTAGCATTTTTAGGAACATAACTACAATGCTAAGTGAGGAGTTACTGTATATGACCTGAGCAGCATACTAGTTTAACTGTACCCATCAGCTGTATGATCTGACTCGTTTCAAGGGTCAGAATTTTGCAAGAGAAAATCAGAAGCAGGAAAAGAAAGATGATGGTTTAACGAATCACTTTCAAAATCCTTAATTATGTTTTGAAAGTTACTTTCATCTGCTACTTCAATATTAGGAGGAAGAACCATCGCTAGTTTAAACCTAGGTTTAGTTACCTGTGTTTGTTGCCATTTTTTTAACTGAAGTGGCATTTTTAAAGGTCTGCCAGCATTCTGACATAGAATAAGATGCATTGTTTGTATCAGTATTATTCTCTACTTCACCTCCAAGCATTTCGCCTTCTATGCTAGCATCTGCAACAAGAACATGTGTAGGAAGTCCCCTAGGAACAAGAGTTAGAGTTTATGTATCAGTCATACATTTTAAGATAATTCATTTTATTTGATTATTATAGCAGCTTCCTCCCCTTAATTCCTACTATAAAGACATTTTGTAATAATCTGAAAAAGTATTTCCCACAGAAATTCTGTATAAAACACCAACCCTCTCATTTGAGATCATCATCAAGGAGGTATGTCTTTGAATGTAAAATTAAACTCTTTAACATTCTTTAACTTGAAAGTTTTAAGTCCATTTCTACCATCGTATTCTACCACCAATATGAAAATTTATCTACTTATAAAAGTGATGAGTTTCTTACAATGACTAACACTGGCAAAATTTATCTTTATCTCTAGAAAATGCTTCTGGAAGAGTGGTGACTGGAGTTGGAGTGCTAACTTGGTGATATGTACAGGATTGTGGTAACTTCATTCTAATGTCTATTTGTAAACATTTCAGCTTGCTCTTGAAAATGTGACTGCTGCATCTTTGCACACTACTGTGTCTACTGAACAATTTCTTAAATTGAAACTTTTTGTGGATGAAGGAGAAAGGAGATGTGTTGAAATATAATAAAGATGTAATTATGAACTGGTCTAGCAGTAGTACGCTATGTAGGAATTCAGGTAGGGTTTCTGAGCTCATGTCATGCCCTGGGACAACAAATATATTGAGTACATTTAGAAGCAGTAGTCCTTCTCCCAAGAGCTAAGTGTTGAGCAGAGCAAACACTTCTAGATGTTCCAGGAGTAGTGTTCCTCAGATCTGGATTTTTGGGGGTGGGAATGGGAAAATTTGGGGCAGATAGTTTTAGGAGAGAAAAACCACTAAGCATCCTCGAAAGACTCCCCACCACCACAAAAAAGTGACATTTTCATTGGCTAAACATATAAACAGGACTCCCAAAACCAAGATTTTGCTTCAAAACAGACATTAATGGCAATGTATAGATACATTTTGTCAAACATCACTGCTTATCCCTCATCATTATTTCATGAGCAAACAGAAGGATGCTGATTATGTTACTATAGTAGGCTTTATAAAGACAAAAATTAATGAATAAAAAAAAGCAGCACTTACAGAGAACCAGCTTGCCTTAAAATACTGGAGTCATCATCTTCAAGAACTGAGGGACACATCCTCTTGTTCTGTAAATGGAACAAATTGTACTGTGATGAAGTGGTAATATATAGATTGTTACAAAACTCTAGCAGAGCTAGGAGTTAAAGGGACACCATGACCTTGAAAAATCACATTTCTGCCTGAAAATTTTGTACATATATTACATGTAACACACATTACTATAATTGATAAAAATGAGCATAGAATTTTCAGTTTGTTTGCTTTCACATTTGACAGCTTCTTGTGGATGGTTAGTTTCACTGTTTCTCTCTTATTGAAAAAAAACCTCAGACTTCAAACAGAGAAGCCTTTAATTTTTTTTTATAATAACTTAAAAAAATAGGATACACGATTTAAAGATACTAGAATATCAAAATTAATTCTGAAAAAATTGTGTGTGTTCTTTTAAGACAGAATTTTCTTCTTGGTTATAAATTCAGTTTAATACTGTGCCATCTTTTACAAACCCCTTTTGTTAAAGCTCGTTATACAAGTTGTCAGCCTAGAAATGTATATTTTTAAACAACAAATAGTTTAATATTAAATGGTATTTTAGTAATCAAGTAATTAGAATAAATGATGACTGATTTCAATGCTTTTCCTTCCAGCTTTTGGACAACTGGAAAGCTACAAACATGATAGGCCAAATGTGGCACTAGATTTTTTTAAACAGATCATGCCTTTTAGGATGATTGTGGAGGGAAAGTGATGAAGAATTTGTCACAAAAAATAAAGCAAACTGTCAAAAAATGTGAATTCAGGTGGGCAAGTTTTCAAAGTTGGAGACAGGCACCCGGGAGGGGGAAAAAAAATAGCGTGCGTATAGTCTGTGCCTACATACCTTTTCCTGAAACTGGAAATCTGATAAATAACTGTGCGTACACGTATAAAACCAAGGTTTTATAGCATACATGCTGTATCTTACTTGGAAAATTTAGCTGAAAGTTTAAAATTTACCTAATAAGTATCAATTTTCTGAGAATGAAGATTTAGAAAAACCTAGAATCCAAAGGGATATGTAGTATCCCTCCAGATACCAATTTTAGAAAAGTCAAACTGAAAATGTGGGAATAAGATCTTGACTGCTATGTTATTGTAATAGTTTGTAGTTCTATAAACTTGTAAAAAATAGTCATAACAGATTGCCATCCATTTTTAATAGCTGTTCATATCCTCTTGGATAATAGGATTTAAGTATTTGGCAAAAATATCTCTTAAAATGGGCTAAAGGGAGAAAAACATACACTGAATATGTATTAAATATGCAAGTAACAGTCTTAAGTAATTGCATATCTTTATTTACTGTACTTCCTTATCCTCTGCACTGTTTCTTTTTGCAAAGGATTTTGAGATCTACAGGTGAAAAGTGCTGATAAAGAGTTAAGAATTATTATTTTGTTTGTAGATGATAAGTTCTGCCTCATATCTACAATTACACTGTAAGCGCCGCAGGGCAATGACTGTCTAGCTTATCTGTCTAAAAAACATCTAACATCCTGTAGGTGCTGAATTAATAATGGGGGGTGGGCAGGGGTGGGGGGTTTGTAAACACCAAAAGTGACTTAGGAACACAGGTCCCACTGAAAGCTAATGGGACTTATGCTAAGTCACTTTTGAAAAACCTATCCAAGAACGAAAAAAACCCACAATGCACAAAAATACATGCAAATCTAAGAAAAATACAGGCTGGACTTACAAGATCAGTGGAACACAAATCCTGAGCTGGACCAAGAAGATCAGCTGTATCGAGTAGGTTTTGAACAACTTTAGAAATAATCTTGCTCAAGATCAACGATCTGGTCTAATGGAAGGAGAAGAGCAAACAATTTTACTCTAATTCTATTCGAAATAAGCAATGTAAAACACTCTCTCGTACTATTAGGTAACTTCTCTCTTTAAGTGCACCATGTGTACTATGCTATACAAAGAAAAGAGACAATAACCAAACAGAAAAGAATCAGTTACAACTTGCAGAAGAAAAGTACATTTTTTTCATTCAAAAAAAATTAGTTTCACAATATTTGGGGTTTTCATATTTTCACTGAAAACCCAAACTCAAAATTTTTTTAACAGGAGGAAAAAAATATCCTGACTTGCTCTATTAATGCTGGTACTTAGGTAAGTACCTTTATAAATATGTATGAAGTTGAATAGTATTAAAAGGGGAGGGGAAAAACAGAAAAGTAAAAGATATTTAGACAGCTAGGAAATACCTGAAACCATTATAACAATTAGAGCTGGCTGAAAGTGAATTTCTGGTTTGGGAGAAATGTAGACATTTTTAATTGTTTTTTTCTGGTTTTCTTTGGAATAAAATTTTCTTTTTGAAATTTCCACAAACTAGAAATTTAAAAAAATAAATAATTTTAGAAACACCAGTACATATGGTGGTTCTAAAACAGAGTATGTTCCTGGAACTCAGGGCCTGCTGCCTTAAATTGACATGATTCTTCTCATTTTCACCTTGCTGGTAAAACTAACAAGAACAGTTTCAGTCAACATCTCCCAGAGTCTGCTGCTCTGGGGCAGCCCTACCATGAAGTCCAGCGTTTTCAGATTCCTGGGCGAGCTAGAGAATTTGGAAGTGGTGAGGTTGCCTGGTCAGAGCAGTCCACATGCCACAGCAGTCCCAGAGCTGTGGACCCTGGAAGCTATTCCCAGGACTTCAAGGCTCCGTCACAGGTAGCATTGAAATACTGACATGGCACGCTGCGCTGAAGCTTTGGACCCTAGAAACTTGAGGTTCCCGTCCATGGGGCAGCCCACTCTGGTGGGGCTCCCTTGGAGCCATGGATCCTGGAAGCCGTTAGGTCCATGACTCTTGGACAGTCTGCATGGCAAGGCTGACCTGGAGCTGTGGATCCTTTAGAAACCCAGGGGCAGTCCACATGACAGGACTGCCACAGACCCTAGAAGCTAGGGCTACCAGCATCCCGATAAGCTGGGTTTCATTGGAACTCTGCCTGTGATTTGATGAAAGTTCACTGAAATTGTACCATCTGCAAACCTTTTGTGTTCAAGGAATCAGTGTTTTCCAATTGAACTGTTTTGTCAGAAGTTTTCTAACAATGGCTAAGGAGACAATTTAGTCACGGAGGTCACAGATTCACCTCCGTGACTTCTTCGATTTCAGCCCCTGCTATGGCCGCCAGCTGCTGTGGTTGGAGCTATCAGCCCCCAGAGGTTATTTTTATAAAAGTCATGGACAGGTCATGGGCTTCCATGAATTTTTGTTTATTGCCCGCAACCGGTTCATGACTTTTACTAATAATAACTGAGACAAAATCTTAATCTTAACAATAGTTTTTGATAACTCATTCAAATTGAGTTAGATGTGTAAAACAAGCTCATGGATTGAAAGGTAGCCAAGTAACCATAAATGGGTGGTGATAAACAAAATATCAAAGTGTGGAAAGAGATGAGAGAGATATATCACAAGGACGGGTTACCTTTAACTGGAGTTGCAAGGTGCTAAGCACTTCTGAAAAGTCAGACCATTTATATAGGTGCCTAAATAAGGATTTAGGAGCCTAATTTCAGACACCTATTTTTGAAAATCCTGACCTTAGATTTTGAAATCCTTTCACAGATGTATACACTTTGGAGCCAGATTCCATCTAATAAATAAATGTGGTTCCAACTGATTTTAACAGGAGCCCTTCAGTGGGCACAATTCAGCTCTTGGTGTTGCATTTGATTTCTATGCATAGATTTATTTTCAACATTTCTAATTAAAACTGAAGTACTGATTGTTGTTTAAGTTTGACTGAAACTGAAGTACATTGATCACGCAAGTATATCTTCCAAAGAAAGTGTTTAAGTTAATCACTGATTCAGCTCATGATGTTGGAAAGCACTGTTTCTGGTTCCAGCAACAAAAAGGTTTTGTGAAACAGATATGTACAAGAAATTTTCGCCATGCAGAACTTCAGCAAATTCTAAATGAAGTTTTAACCCAGGTAGGACTTTCAGGCTGGGAAGAATGGTGAAAAAAAGGAAGGGAAAGGTTCAGTTTAAACATTTACTAGTAAATCTTTCCCTACTGAAAATCCCCCCAGTAAGAGTTGGATTAAACAGTTGATTTTGAGAGTTGCTGAGCACCCCTCATCTCGGATGGATTTCTACTAAAATTGTGGCTGCTGCACACCTTTCAGAATCAGGCCCTAAAACTGGTATTGTCTATTACAGTGTTTCCCAACAAACCGCGGCCAGTGGGAGCCGATCAGCCTAACCTGCGGATGCGGCAGGTAAACCGGCCCGGCCCGCCACAGGCTTTCCCTGAACAAGCAGCGTCCCAAGTTTGGGAAACACTGGTCTATTATCAGGGATTTTGACACCGATCTTGCAAAGATTCAGGCATATGCTTGCCTCTATCCATTTTAAGTAGGCCTATTGCCTTGAATGGGGCTATTCAGTATGTAAAACTTTGCAGTATTAAAGCCTTTCAGAATTCAACCTATTTCTTACTAGAATAGAAAGATGTAATTGCAATGAAAATACCTCAACAGGTTCTTTCGCTTGCTGTGAGTTAAGATTTCTTTGTAAAACAAATATCTGAAGCTTCAGAGACTGATACTCTTTCTTTAAATGCAAAATGATATCTTGGGCTTCTTTTGTTTTGGCTTTTTCCTCTTGCAAAGCTAGAGCTAGTGCTCGATTGTTTGCTTGCAAGCTTTTCAGTTGCACAGAACTGTTGGCTGTAAGAAAATAAACAATACTTAGAAATGATAAAAACCGAGCTTATGGAAAAATTGTGAAACAAAATAGTAAAGCATCTTACTTGCTATTTTGCATTTTATAGGCAAGACCTGGTTTGTTTTACCCAACTTTGCCCATTTTTGATTTCTTTTCTCTTTCATTCGTTCTTTTATGTCGTCCAGACTGTCCTTAAAGGGCCTTTTCAAGCACTTTTCTCCACCCATCTTCTACCTAAGGAAATGTAAGTGCAAAGAACTGATTAAAATATTTCAGAATATGTACTTGCAAGCAGCAGTTTACATGACTGCACTATGAAAAAATCCATTCTAGCTGAATTAGTTTTACAGATGAGTTCAGATAATAGATTCCTCACCACAGACACAGCTATATTTATAAGATATGAGATTTAGCACTGTTATTAAGAGCTAAATATAGTTAATACACTTTAGGAGATACTTGAAAAACAGTGACTTATAGCTTCACTATGTTGCTTGATTGAACTGGAACTTTCCACCTGAAAATGTTGTGCCTACTATTGTTACAAATAATGCCTGAGAGTAATAGAGAGAGGTTTTTTTTGTTTTTGTTTGTGTTTGTTTGTTTGCATTTGACAGCAATAAGAACAGCCATACTGGGTCAGACCCAAGATCCATCTAGCCCAGTATCCATCCTGTCTTCCAACAAGAAAAGGAGTACTTGTGGCACCTTAGAGACTAACCAATTTATTTGAGCATGAGCTTTCGTGAGCTACAGCTCACTTCATCGGATGCATCCGATGAAGTGAGCTGTAGCTCACGAAAGCTCATGCTCAAATAAATTGGTTAGTCTCTAAGGTGCCACAAGTACTCCTTTTCTTTTTGCGAATACAGACTAACACTGCTGTTACTCTGAAACCTGTCTTCCAACAGTGGCCAATGCCAGTGCCCCAGAGGGAATGAACAGAACAGGTAATCATCAAGCGATCCATCCCCTGTCGGCCATTCCCAGCTTCTGGCAAACAGAGGCTAGGGACACTATCCCTGCCCATCCTGGCTAATAGCCATTGATCGTCCTATCCTCCATGAATTTATCTAGCTCTTTTTTTTGGAACCCTGTTATAGTCCTGGCTTTCACAACATCCTCTGGCAAGGATTTCCACGGCTTGACAGTGTGTTGTGTGAAAAAAATACTTCCTTTTGTTTGTTTTAAACCTGCTGCCTATTAATTTCATTTGGTGACCCCTAGTTCTTGTCTTATGGGAAGTAGTAAATAACACTTCCTTTTTTATTTTCTCAATTGTGTAAAGTCAACTTTACTGTTTTGTTGATGGTTAATTACATTATTCATGAACTGCTCTGGGGGAGCTCAAGAGTACAGCTTTTCCAATAACTGATTATTCAACTAACTGACAGGACAGGTCAGAAAAGTTGAAAAAAAATCAGACTGGGTTGAACCAAAACTGAAGAATTCCAATTTTTTTGGTAAAATGACAAAGTCACTTCCTGATTGAACTAAACATTTTGTTTCTGGACATTTTTAAAAGGCTAGATTCACAATGGAGGAGGAGAGGAGGCAGCAGTGATGACTTGAATAACCATTGAGTTAGAGTATGATGACAGCCTGGTGGTTAGAACACTCACCTGAAAGTTGTGAGACCCATTTTCATGTTCCTGCTTCACATCAGGCAGAGGGGGGAACAAAACATGGTCTCCCACATACTGGATAAGTTTTCCTAACCACAGGGCTAAAAGTGATAGGAGACAGCATTTCCTCCTCTGGCTGTTTTGTGAATGGTACCAGACTCCTCTTGTGAGTCTAACCCTGCCCCCCCACCAATAAAAAAATTGAGGGGTCCAAATTATTAGTATCAAAGTCATGGATAGTATTGGGGCAACTGAAACAGCATATTTAACCAAATAAATTATTTGTCCAAAAAGCTTTGCCCAGCTCTACTCATGAGTGCTCTTTCCTGGGCTCTAAAGGTATGTCTACGCTGCAGTTAAACATCTGCAGCTGGTCCAGATCAGCTAAATTCAGGTTCATGGGGCTCAGGTTAAGGCAGTGGTCTCCAAACTATGGGGGCACAGAGGAACATTTGGGGGGAGGGAGGTGGCCTGGGGGGCTCAGGCCAGCCCTCACAGGGGGTGGGGAGGAGGTACCACCCAGCTCCGCTCTGCCCCCAGCTCCTGGCCATGGTTCCGCTCCCAGCCTCGCCCCCAGCCTCTGGCTCCGGGCTTAGGCCCTGCTCCCAGCCACAGCCGCAACCTCAGCCTCCAGCCCCGAGTGCAGCTTCACTCCCGGCCCCAGCCTCAGGATGCAGCCCTGCTGTCAGCCCTGGCTCCTGACTGCAGCTCCTGGGGGTGGGGGATACAGACAGATCACATTACAGGTAAGGGGAGAATGCAATGTAAAAAGTTTGGAGACCATTGGGCTAAGGGGTTGTTTAATTGCAGTGTAACGTTCAGGCTCAGGCTGGAGCCTAAGCTCTGGGACCCTCACGGGTACCCCAGGGGTACATCTATATTGAAAAAAAACCACTGGCTGTCAGCTTCAGAGCCTGGGTCTACAGTCTTTGGCTCAGGCTATGGCACTAAAAATAGCAGTGTAGACATTCCTGCTTGGCCTCCGAAACCCAGCAAAGTGAATGGGTCTGAGGCCAGAGCTGGAACAACAACATTGCTATTTTTAGCACCAGAGTACAAACCCAAGCCTCTAGACCTGGGCTCTAGGCTCAATGCTGTGGCAGGAGGGATTTTTTTTATTTTTTTGTTGTGATGGCGGTGGTTTTTTTTTCTCTTGTAGATGTATCCTAAAAGAGAGTGGTAGAGTAAAACTGAAAAAGCAGCATATGGCTCTTATGTGTGCTTATGATCAGTGAAGCTGAGTATATTTGGTGGTGGTCTTGGGAGACAGGAGGAAAACCTTTACTCTCATATTTAAAAAATGAGGGCATACTAGTTAAAGTGCATGATCAGAAAATTGATTTTTTTTTCAAAAATTAGTCAATTAAAAAGCATTGACAGTGCCTCTTTATGCATGAGAGAGAAACCTGCAGTGGGGCAGGAGGCCAGAGGAGCTGCCAGCTTTGGTTAATTTTCTCCAAAGGGTATAGCTACAATGCATGGTAAACCCCATCTGTGGGACACAGGCTTTCAGAGTTTGTGTTTCCAAACCCACACTTGAGTGTCCACATTGCTGTGTACACCCGGCTTCACAATTTCTGGACCTGGGTCTCACAACCATGCTAATGCATCCATCCTGCATTACACAGACCTTTTGACTCCGGTCTGCAGCTTGACCTGCAACCACACACTTCAAAACGGCAGGGCTTGGATCGGAGTCACACAGGGGCACTCGGGCTCTGCCCCAGTAGAGCGCTCAGACCTCAGGCCAGCTTGATTTGTGTGGACGGAGGGGACTTGGGCTAGTCAGAGCCGGGTTCAGTGCGCGGCGCCGGGTACCCACCCCCAAAGCTAGAGGGGAGCCTGGAGTCCCCAGGAAGCAGCCCCCGGGTATCTAAGAGGGGCTCGGCGCGCATGACCCCTCCCTTCTCAGGGCACAGAGGCAGCTGTGGAAGAGACCAAAGGCCCTGGGCAGCGGCGCACGCCGCAAGCGCCCATCACAGCCTGTCCCCGCTGCGCCGGGACTCCCCACGCGCTCCCGGGGCCAGGCGTGAGGGCGGGCCACGAGCCGGGGCGGGACGCGCTACAACGACCAGGCTACGTCTCCGCGCCGGGCCGAGTTTTACACGCCCCGCCAACTCGCTTCCCCCACGGGCCCTACGCGGCCCGGGCAGAGCTAGAGCTACGGCCTAACAGTGGGGATACAGGAAGCGAAACCCCGGGCCGCCGCCCCTCCCGCATCGGGCCCCATCCACCTGCCATTGCCCCGCATACCGGGCACCCCCGCCCGCTCGGCCCGCGCAGCAGCGCCATTGACCCCGGCCCGCACCCGTGTGGTAGCGGCCGCTGCTTCTTGCTCACTCGCGCGCTCTCGTTTATCTCCGAAACAGACCTCAACGGACTCCGGCGCTTAGACCGTTAGTCTCCTTCCTCGCTTCCGGAATCTTCCAAGTTCGAAATTCTCCGCTTCCTCCGCCCATTGGCTGGACGTCCCGCGACAAGCTATGCGTGACGTCACCGCGCAAACGGGTGCGGCGAACGTGCCAATGTTGCTGTTATCATCCGGGTTCTTCTGCTCCGCCGCTGTCGCCTGTTGCTGCCCCACCCCTTGGTTAAGCACGACCTCCTCGGCGCTCCTAAGAGCCTCGCGGCCACAGCTACGTACGTTATACGGTGGAGTCCCACGCGTGGGCGGCAGGCGCTTCAAGGTGGCTGCCCCTGCGCCACAGGCCTGGCACCAACAGCTACTGACAGAGCCTAGCCCGCACATGGCTCACTGTAGCTCCTGCCCCCTCAGTACCCAGCCCTGCACCCCTCTAGACCCTCCCGGTGCTGCCCCGCCCCCTCAGTACCCAGCCCTGCACCCCTCCAGACCCTCCCGGTGCTGCCCCGCCCCCTCAGTACCCAGCCCTGCATCCCTCCAGACCCTCCCGGTGCTGCCCCGCCCCCTCAGTACCCAGCCCTGCACCCCTCCCGACCCTCCCGGTGCTGCCCCGCCCCCTCAGTACCCAGCCCTGCACCCCTCTAGACCCTCCCGGTGCTGCCCCGCCCCCTCAGTACCCAGCCCTGCACCCCTCCAGACCCTCCCGGTGCTGCCCCGCCCCCTCAGTACCCAGCCCTGCATCCCTCCAGACCCTCCCGGTGCTGCCCCGCCCCCTCAGTACCCAGCCCTGCACCCCTCCCGACCCTCCCGGTGCTGCCCCGCCCCCTCAGTACCCAGCCCTGCACCCCTCCAGACCCTCCCGGTGCTGCCCCGCCCCCTCAGTACCCAGCCCTGCACCCCTCCAGACCCTCCCGGTGCTGCCCCGCCCCCTCAGTACCCAGCCCTGCACCCCTCCCGACCCTCCCGGTGCTGCCCCGCCCCCTCAGTACCCAGCCCTGCACCCCGCCAGACCCTCCTGGTCCTGTCCTACGCTCTCCAAATCCTCCCTGCCCTTCCCCCCCTCCCCAGTACCCAACCCTGCACCCCGCCAGACCCTCCTGGTCCTGCCCTGCGCTCTCTCCAAATCCTCCCTGCCCTGCCCCCCCTCCCCAGTACCCAACCCTGCACCCCGCCAGACCCTCCTGGTCCTGCCCTGCGCTCTCTCCAAATCCTCCCTGTCCTGCCCCCCCCTCCAGTACCCTACCCTGCACCTCACCAGACCCTCCCGGTCTTGCCCTGCCCCCGCAGTAACCAACCCTGCACCCCACCAGACCCTCCCTGTCCTCCCTACCCCCTCTCCAAATCCACCCTGCCCTGCTCCCTCAGCTCTGCCCCATTCCAGACCCTCCCTGCCCTGCCCTGTATCCCTCCGGACCCTCTCTGCCCTGCCCCCAGTCCTGCCCTGCCCCCAGTCCTGCACCCTTCCAGATCCTCTACGCCCTGCCTGTATCTCTCCCTGCCCTGCACTTCTCTAGATCCTTTCTGCCGTACCCTGCACCCCTCTAGACCTTCCCTGCCCAGCCTTCAGCCCTCCCCCACACCCCTCCAGGTCCTCCCTGCACTGTACCTGCACTCCCACCCACCAACACCAGTAGCCAACCATGCCCTGCACACCCCCAGCAGATCCGCCCTGCCCTGTGTATTCAGACACTCTCCTGATCCTATCTTCCCTGAAAGCTCACACACACCAGTATCCTGTATTACACACACACCCCAGCTCCAGATCTCCCTGCCCTACTCTAAACAGAGGTGCCCTCCAGATCCTTCCTGCCCCGTCTGCACATTCACACATCCGCTCCAATTCAGCCTTGCCCTGCACACACACCAGTATGCATCTGTGTCCTGCCCACTCAGATCCCCTCCAGTTCCCTTCTGCCCTGCACACATACTCTTGCCTTTTACCTTTTAAACCACACTGCTATCTTTCCCCTCTGACTTGCACCCGTCCCCCCTTCCATATTCCCCATCCTGTGGCTGTACACACACACACCAACAACCTCCAGCTTCCCTTTGGCCCTGTGCAGGAATCATCTACCACCCCCCTATATATATTTATACAAATATACTGCTTGTCACGGTAACCCTCTGCTCCTTGCCTCATAGGAGACCACCTAGTTCTCTGAGGGCAGCCTACTGGGAACAGTGGGAGGAAGTGGCTATATTTTCTAAGGATAGCCTATAACAGTAGTGCCTTTGAGAAAAAGTGGGAGCTAGTACCCATTTTGAAAGAGGGCAGTTCTCGGTGAATATCTCTGAAGAATAAACATTTTGTGGGTCAGCCCCTGCTGAAGGGTAGATTTTCAGTTATGAAGACTAATGGAAAAAATAATCATTGTTATTTAACTTTCATCACACTCCACAGTCCATTCCTGCAAAATGAGATAATGTCTTTGATTACATCCTTTTGTGAGATCTGGGCTTGCTGACCTGTTTAGCTTTAAGCTGTTTCTTGAGCTGTAGAGGACTGGTAACTTCTGATCTATTAAATGCAAAATGGAATACAAATGAATGATAACACATCAGTAATGGAGCAGGTAATTCCCATCCTGGTAATAAGTATATTGTTGCACACAACCAAAGAGAAGTCTGAGTCTGTTCCACTTGATTTTTTTCTATAAGGTATTTTACAATGACTGTGTCTTTCTGTTTGCCCATTTGATTGTAGATACAGGGACTATAAATTGTGTGACAGAAAATCACCACTGTATTCAAACTGTTGGAATTTTTGTGAATTGTGTATTGTTGGATATCAGCTTCTCATATATTCAGGTTGAATTACCCATTATTGCTTACCTATTACATGGAAGTTTTTGTGTTTCTTCGTCTCTCCATTTCAAAATAGTGGGCCTGATTCTCCTATTGTTTACACAAGTTGTTGCTATGGTAACACCACTGATTTCAGTAAAAAATTGACTAGCTCACTTTGTGCATATAGTTTTTACGATCTAGTATGAAAATGACCTCAGATGTGAGATGGCATATTATGAAGGATCATGAGCTTTTTAGAGTTTGACATGCAATACTGTAAGCCAATTGGACATGCTAATTAGTGCTTCTTTTTCAATTTGTGAATTCACACAAGGCCAAAACAGCAGAACTCTGGCCCTTTACTTACAATTTTCTACTCTCAGTGTCCCAAATGCATGTATTTTGTCTTTTCTAATGGCACCACACAAGTTCTGCCTGTAAAGCTTAGAATCTCTAGAACTCTGCCACTTAGGGCTGACGCAAATATTTTGCTTTTGGTCAATCAGCAGTTCATGGTTTCCAGCAATGAAGGTAATGGGGGTGTGAGCCACTGGCACCCCTATATTCACCACTGTCATATAATTATAATATGTTTTGTACAAAGTATGCCTTGTGAGGTATCATTCTAAAATTCTTGATCTGCTAGACTTTAATATCTCATTGAACTGTATGTGCTGTTGTTGTATGTGAAGTTATAGAGTTTGGCTATGTACGTGCTACTGAAACATGTTTGAGGTTGAGAACACCCACAAGCAGCCTTTCAGGTACAACAATAAAAAGGTCAAACAATGTTAATGGCTTATTGAGGGAATTCACACAAGCACAAGGATTAGCCCAGGAACTGTGTACAATAGAAACCTCTTAGACACAGCACCACACAATGCTGTTTGACCCAGATCACAGCAAAAGAGCTTTCCAGCAAGTTGGAAGAAGATATAAAAGGGAGAAATGACATCATGAGTACATCTCACTCTCTCTACAACAACACATCTGAAAGTACTGGAGGAAAAAGACTGAACTGGATGGGCGGGGTGGGGGTGCTGGTCCCACACCAAACTGATTTCTAGAATATTCATTCTAGAAATCAGTTTGGTGTGGGACCAGCACTTGGTGGACTGCTTGTATCATCAGCCAGGGTGAGAAATTACTAATTCATAGCTAATCTTCCTAGTATTTTAGGCTTAGTTTGCAGTTTTGTTTATTTACTAGGTAATCTACTTTGATAAGTTTGCCACCACTTATAATCACTTAAAAGCTACCTTTCTGTAGTTAATAAGTCTATTTTACATTTTACCTAAAACACTCTGTGTTGTTGGAAGATAGGAGATAAATCTCAGCTCATGAACAAGAGTTGGTACACATTCACTTTCCTTAGTAGAAGTGGCAGACTGGGTAATAAATTCATACTGGTAGGGGTTTTGACTAGGACAGGACGGAAAAGCTTTGGGTGTTAGGCTGGGGAGCTGGGAGTATTTTGGCTGTAGCTTCTCTATTGTGGGTTCATGAGTGGCTGGCCAGAGCATTCATGAACACAGCTGGGTGTGGTTCCTGCCTAGGGATGTTGGTGTGGTGGGTGCTTGCTTGGAGAGATTTGCAGCTTGTCACAATGTCACAGTGCAAGAGGGAACCCAGATTGGTGAGACAGAGGGCTCAGTTCCAGGCGGCACCCTGGGAGGGACTCATCACAGGGGGTTCTTCCTGAATTCTGTCTATTACTAGTCTGTCATAGAAAAACATAAGTCTGGCATTGAAGTTGTGCTTCAATTGAAAAGGAAATCTTTTCTCATTCCTAACCAACCGCTTCACTACCAGTGACTTACTGTTTTTTCAGAGAATACTGCAAAGGCATAATAATTTCTTGTCTCTTTCTACTTGCTCTGCTTTTGATGGTATCCACCAAATCATTTCTGACATAACTGTAAAGAGTATGAGGAGTTATTCTAGATCTCACTTTGTTTTTAAACATCTAAATTTTATGTTCTGATAATCTTTTATTCCTTTTAACGATGACTAAGTTGTGCACATTTCTTCATCACTCATCATCTTGAGACATTTATATCTTTTTGTTACTACATATTTAGATTGTTATAGGCTACATCTGCTATATTATTTTGTGCTATTTATAACATTTGATCCTTAAGCAGTGAATCTTTCTAGCTCAAATAACTCTTTGCTGTCAGCAATTTTATATTTTTCTCTATGGTGACTGATGCTATCTTATGTGTCTGGAGTGACCTGGATTAGTTTTTTGCTACTACATGCACTAACATGAAAAAACAGTTGTTGAAATCATCAGAGTTGGTAGGACACTAATAGATATACACCCTCACCTGAGCTTGAGCCCACTTCTGTTAAAAACCATAGAAAGACTACTTTAATGAGAGTTGGATTAGGCCTAAATGATTTGTAAAATAATAGCCTTTTTAAAAAATTAATGAGGTTTACCTTGGAGTTTAAAAAGTGATACCTTTATGACCAGTTAGATATTCTCTTCTAATAGGTTTTTGGAAAGTAATGAGGAGAGTTTTTGCAGTATCAAGCCTTTCTCAGAGCACATTTTCTGGTTGTTTGCATTTTTTAAAGTCTTTTTATTAGATTTTAAAGAGGCATGATAGCTCACAGTGTATCATACAGCACAATTATATTAATAGTTTCATTTCTCACTAACTTAAACTCAATACTAGAGGCAACCAAAACCATTACATAAATGAAAAGAAAAAAAAGATGAGAAAAGATAATGCCAGTAACCGTAACCATGAGCCTGTAAACGTTCTAAATACTTTTCAGCGGAATTCCAATTTAAGCTTAGTATAGTGCTATTGCCAAAGAAATTCTAAGCCCAGTCCAAGTAAAGTACTTATTCGTCAACACATTTATTATTTTTCCTTTCTAAAGAAGTGATTAAATTTGAGAAGTCAGATGGAATTTTAAAATTTTCCTTCTGATCTCGTAAGTGTTGCTTTTGAGTAGGCATGATAGGGTATACAAACTCCACACTGGACAACAAGGAGTTAAGGGGCTGCTCTTGGCTCAGGCAGCTCTTCTCCGCCACAACTACAAGGCATGCACAGGCTGGAGGAGGAGCTTAAAAGGGGAGAGAGCTACTGTGTGATGCCCAGCCACAAGGAGGCGCCAGCTGTGAGTCAACCCCTTCACAATTAGTGGAGAATGCAGGCATCCTTCACACCCCTCGAGAAGGCAGGGGAAGGTAGAACAGTCAAGAGTGTCTTCTTAAGTAGATTACTAAGGACCACCAGCAGCAATAGGCAGCCCAGCAGCAGCAACTGATGGGGAAAATAACTGTCCAGCAGCAACTACTAGTCTGGGATTTTGGGCACAACAACAGGAACACCAGTAAAGGCTCTGATGAAGGCTCAGGGTTTCTCTTCCAGGGACTGTAGACCTGGCCTGGTGACCCAGCCTGTGCCAGGAAACTCAAAAGATGAGCCCAGAGGCTTTCCTGGTAACGTTTAACTGAGTGGCGATGGAACCTGACCACTGGGCCATCCTGTTGACTTCTTACCTGATGGGGCCAACACAGGCTGTATACTGAGGGCTGGATGCAGAGTCTGCTCAAGACTATGTCCAAGTGAAAGCTGCTATGCTTAACTACTTTGACATCACAAAGGAGGCCTTCCAATAAATTCTCCGTTGGGAGAAATATCCCTGGGGAACCCAGCACCACCTGGTCACCCAGAAATTAAGCGACCTCTGCCGGAGTTGGTTAAAGTTGGAGATTTGGACTTGAGTCAAGATGGCTTAGCTCATCATGGTGGAGCAGTTTGCCCACATACTTCTGCTGGGTATATGGATTGGGTGCTTAAACACCGGCCAGAATCCCTAGCTGATGCTGTCTGGCTGATGGAAAATTAGTTGCTGAAATGACAGCGGCAGCATCACATGAGCAACTGCCTGAGGCCAAGGAGGCTCCTAGACACACTCCTAAAGTGTGTTTAAACCAGTGCCAGACGGAGTAACTGAGGGGACCCTGGAAGATGGGATCTTGAAACCTGTCATGTTAGCAGGAGTAGGTGAGGAGCTAGACCCTGGAGAGGGAGGAATTTGGCCAAGGGGCAGCTCCCCCAGAACAGCCATGCAATGGTGGTCCGCTGCAGGAGGGGGACATTCTAACTAGAGGGACTGACTTCATCAAGGATCAGAGAGAAGACAAACTTTGAGCTGAGTTTATGACCAACTGCCGGTGGTTAATGGGGAGGTGATAGACCTCCAACAAGCAGAGTAGTACCCCATTTTGAGCTTCAGGTAGAGTGACTGTAGCAGCTGGAGAGAGATTGACTGGTGGGTGAAGTTCGGTCAGAACTCCTTGTTCCCCAGCCTCACAGGTGCGAGGTTATGTGACTGGCTCATGCTATCCAATGCACCGCTACAGACTAGGGACCGAATGGCTAGGCAGCAGTTCTGCGGAAAAGGACCTAGGGGTGACAGTGGACGAGAAGCTGGATATGAGTCAGCAGTGTGCCCTTGTTGCCAAGAAGGCCAATGGCATTTTGGGATGTATAAGTAGGGGCATAGCGAGCAGATCGAGGGACGTGATCGCTCCCCTCTATTCGACACTGGTGAGGCCTCATCTGGAGTACTGTGTCCAGTTTTGGGCCCCACACTACAAGAAGGATGTGGATAAATTGGAGAGAGTCCAGCGAAGGGCAACAAAAATGATTAGGGGTCTAGAGCACATGACTTATGAGGAGAGGCTGAGGGAGCTGGGATTGTTTAGTCTGCAGAAGAGAAGAATGAGGGGGGATTTGATAGCTGCTTTCAACTACCTGAAAGGGGGTTCCAAAGAGGATGGCTCTAGACTGTTCTCAATGGTAGCAGATGACAGAACGAGGAGTAATGGTCTCAAGTTGCAATGGGGGAGGTTTAGATTGGATATTAGGAAAAACTTTTTCACTAAGAGGGTGGTGAAACACTGGAATGCATTACCTAGGGAGGTGGTAGAATCTCCTTCCTTAGAGGTTTTTAAGGTCAGGCTTGACAAAGCCCTGGCTGGGATGATTTAACTGGGACTTGGTCCTGCTTCGAGCAGGGGGTTGGACTAGATGACCTTCTGGGGTCCCTTCCAACCCTGATATTCTATGATTCTATGATTCTATCCCATCTGCAGCTCACTTCAGTCACCAGAAGAGGTTGGCCAGGAATCTGGATTGCTTTTTATGGCCTGGGTTTCACCAAGAAGTTAAAGACTTCATCAGCTCCTGCCCCGAATGCCAACTTGTAGTGTTAGGGAGATTTTTATTTTACCATGTTATCTCCTCTTTGGCCATTTTGTTTTCACTAGGTTGTTGTTGGCCTCCATATTGAGTACCCTCCTTCATGGAGCATTTGGCACCTTTTCCCCAAAAAAGAGCAGGAAAGGAGAGGGTCCGGTGACCAGTAATCTGCCTGGAAACAGAAGATTACTTAAGGGGCGTTTACCCATCCCTCAGTGCCGTCTGTCAGAGTGACAGTCAGTTTTCCACATGCACAGCTGCTAGCCCCAGAGCAGACCCAGACTCGTGGTATTCCATCTTATTCCATCTGGTTCCCTACTTGTGCCTACTTGCACACATGGATAATTCCATCAATCCATATACTACACTCAGGACAGCATGTCAAGTATCGAAGAAAGAAGATACAAAGACCGGTCACTTACCTGTGTAACATCCTCACATGTTCCAGTGTCCTGTGTTCCTGATACCGTGTCCTGTGGTTCTGCTCCTCCTTCCCTTTGGCGTCTGTGAGTCTTCTAGTTCTACGTGATATGGTATTGTAATAATCCTTTATTGTTCTGGTCATTTTCCCTAGTGTATGTATGTGGTGAGGCGGTGCCCCACCCCTGGGCAAGATTGGGCTACAACAGGCCAGGGTGGCTGTGCAGAACAGCAGCCAATCAGAGAGGGCCTGTGAGGGAGCCAGTCAGTGCCGAGCTGAGGGCAGCTAAACAGAGCCAGGCTAGGCCCTATAAAAGGCTGCCCAGGAGAGAAGCAGTGAGTCGCTCCAAGACCTTCAGAGGGAAAGGTCTGTCTCCTGAGCTAAGGAGACCAGCACCTCGGACAGCGCAGCGCAGTGCAGTGCTGGGCAGGCTTGGGGGAGCAGAGGAGAGCTCCAGCCTGATACCTGTCAGACTGCAGGCCCTGACTAGAAGGACCTAGAGGGTGCAAGGGGTCAGAGGGGAAGTGACCCAGGGAGGACAGATAGACGAGGAGATAGAAGGAGGGCGGAGAAGCTGCCACTAGAGGGTCCCTGGGTCGGGACCCAGAGTAGTGGGTGGGCCTGGGTCTCCTCCTTCCCCCTTGTACGGCACCTGGCCGTGGAAGAGTGGCCATGATAGACTGCAACTGGCCCTTGAGCAGAGGGGCTAGACCTTTTGGGGGTTATGGTTGGCCACTTCAGCAGGAGCAAACTGGAAAGACTGCTGTTAACCCCCACACCCTGGAAGGGGGTGAGGACGGACTAAGGGGCACTGTCGAGGGCAGTGACCAGAAGCGGACATCGCCGAGCAGGGAGCAACGTGGGTCCGGATACCAACCGGGGAGCAGACGACGAACAGGACATCACTGGCAGAGGGCGCCCCACAGAGGACAGAGCTAATTCCCAGATGTGCCAGCGGGAGGTGCTGCGGTGGTGAGTCCCAACCTCGTCACAATGTAAAAGGGTTTTTGGGCTCTGGGCTTTATGCCCACATTATATATGTTAACAACTGAGCTGTTTTGGTTTCATTGTTGTTCACATTTTGGTTGGGGTCCTTGCTTAGTATATTATCTGCTTACCTGTCTGTACAGTAAATCCTATTTGTTTTCACCCTATCCATTTAAGTTTTATATCACTAATTTAAACACCGTTGAACAGATGCAGATGGGGGCGGGGGACTTGTGATTAGCCCATTCTCAGGCTAACAGTAGGACCTAAAGGAGTGACAAAAAGCCCCTCTGGTCCCATTCCCTGTAGTAGGCATCTCATTTGAAAGAATCAGGACGGACCTCATTGGGCCCTTAGAAAAATGTGTAGCTGTATATAAAAACATATTAGTGATAGTTGATTATGCCATCTATTATCCTGAGGCAATCCCACGGCACACCACCAATACAAAGATGTTGCAGCGGTACTTCTAAAAGTCTTTGCTGGATTAAGGGTAACTAAGGAGATCCTCACTGATCAAGGCACCAACTTTATGTCAGTTAGTGAAGGAGGTGTGTGATTTTATAAAAATAAAAACTCTGTGTATGTCTGTCATCTGCAAATGGATGGTCTGTTGAATGATTCAACCCGACCCTGAAAAGGATGTTAAAAACTGTTATTGCTGAGGATGCCCATCATTGGGATGAAATGATCGCTCTCCTGTTATTTACTGTTCGAGAAGTTCTCTAGTCAACAACTGGATTCTCCCCATTTGAACTCTTTTATATGAGAGACAACCCCAGGGAATTCTTGACCTCATCCATGAGATGTGGGAATAGCAAGCTTCTAAGATGAAGACTGTTAGGGTGTACGCACTGAAGCTCCAGGAGAGGCTCGAAACCCTGAGTCCTTTGCCAAAGAGAACCTCCTCAGTGCTCAACAGACCCAGGAGTGAGCCTATAACAAAGGGGCACATATGGGCATATTCAAATCAGGCAGTCAGGTACTTCTAAGTGACTCACTAAATGGCAAGGACTGTACAAAGTAGTCCGCCAAGTTAGGCCAGAAAAGTATTAAATCAGGCAGCCCAACAAGAGGAAGCTAACACAGGTCTATCATAACATTCTGAAGCTATGGAAGGAGTGGGAGAGCTTATGTATTGCTCCTTCTCCCCCTGAGCCACAGCTGGGACCCCAAGTGCCCATCTCACCAGACCCAAACTCTACACAGATGAGAGAACATCTTTGCCTGGAACAGAGGGACCAGGTGAGAAGCTAATAAAAGCCTTCTTGATGGTGTTTGTGTCTCACCTGAGGTGGACTCACTTCATGCAACACCATGTCCAAACAGAACCTGGTCAACTTGTCCAGGAGAACTCACAGCTATGCTCCAAAATCATGCGGGAGCCCCTTAAGCATGAAGCCCATGTAACGTTGGAACTAGGGGTCATTGAAGAGTCCCGCAGAGCTGTCAAAGTCTGGTTGTACTGGTCTCAAAGCCAGATGGCACCATCCGGTTTTGTATAGTCTTTAGAAAGGTATCTATCCCTCCAGCTATATGCCTTCCAAATTCAGCATACAGTGGGAAAAACTCACCAAAATGTTGATTTTTTTTTAAGTGAGTACGTGGCTATTTTGAATAGTAGAAAATATAATTTATGTAGCAAAGCATTCTTTAACTCTTATTCCAGTCTATAACCAAGAAAGGCTCCTGTGTAAAATCCAAACTTCCTTTGGGTGCAGAGAGAGACTGGGCCAAAGCTGGCATATCTTATTCATTTATGTCGTAACTTCCCCTCTTTGAGATGATGAGCCATGGAGTTCTGAAATGTCAGATGGCTCATGGATTCAGAGGACAAGGCTTCTTGGCCTTACTCTTGATTCTTATGATTTGCAAACTTCATTTACTCCATCTTGCAAGGCCTTCAGACAACTTGTGTGTGAGGCCTGCTGTGGAGCCATGCAGGTCCAATTCAGTTTAAATCAGAACATCCTTAGCTAGTGTCAACTTGGAGGGTCTCGCTTAAGCCAGCAATTAAAAACATATTTGGTGTTTGCACACCACAGAGACTGTAAATTTGTGATTCTCAAAATATAAAAAGCACATGATACTTTTTTGAGGAAGCTGGCACAGCCTTATCTGGGTGAAAAGGTCTTGTGATGACGTTATATCACCATTATGGAAAGTTTAACAAAAATCCTATAAAAAATAACTAACTGTTTGAAAAGACCTAGAGGCAACCAGCCACTCATCCATTAACAAGATGAAAGATAAATTTGAACATTTTATGACCAGATGTCATCATTTTTTGCACAAGCAAGACAATTTAGTAATCTTTATATTTAGGAATTAGGCCTAAATCAAGCAGTTTATCTTTGAAAGTTCAGCTTGATAGAGAAAAGTTACTTTAAACTCTCTCAAACTAGAGCCAATTTAAGAAATAATTGAGGTTGTATATATAAGATTGGTATTCCCATATATACTATTTTTCTCATATAGTGTGGGGCTCTGCCAGACTGGACCCTTAAATTGCAATAATAACTCAAACAACCTGTGAATTGGAATAAGTTGTTGGTAGTGCATTTTTTCTGGTTTTCCAAGGATTTTGTAGCTGCCTTCCAGTGGGCTTTTTGATATTTATTTACTTAAAAAAAACCAAACAACTTTGTTATATTTACAACTAAAACAACAAATATACAGTAAGATTAAAACAGACATGAGTTAAGTGACACATAAGACGACATATGTCTCATTCAAATGTAATTAATATTAGGGCTGTTGATTAATCGCAGTTAACTCATGAGATTAACTAAAAAAAATTAACCGCGATTAAAAAAATAATCACGATTAATCATAGTTTTAATCACCCTGTTAAATAATAGACTACCAATTGAAATTTATAAAATATTTTTGGATGGTTTTTCTACATTTTCAAATATATTAGCGTGTGTGTGTGTGTGTATAAAGTGCACTACAGTACTTGTATTAGGTGAATTGAACAATACTATACCTTTTGTTTTTTTACAGTGCAAGTATTTGTAATCAATAAAGTGAGCACTGTACTGTTTTATTCTGTGTTGTAATTGAAATCAATATTTTTGAAAATGTAGAAAACATCCAAAAATATTTAAATAAATGGTATTCTGTTATTGTTTAATAGCACGATTAATTATTTTAATAGCTTGATAGCCCTAATTAGTATGCAATAAATCATCAGAGCTACAGTATTTGTGTCAGTATTTTTTTGTATGTGTATATATAATCTCTGATATATTTTCAATTATTTGTTAATTTATTATGAATAAGTAGACAAAGGATTAATAAATATCCAGATATATAAGGAGAAATTCCAGATAAGAAAACATGCAATGATCATATGGGTCAAATACTGCTATCCCTTTTACCACAGGTACAATTTGTTATTAACACTTTAACATATATTGGACTAATCTACTACAAAAATCATTTAGTTTAATCACACACAAGATTTAGAATCCCAGAAGACTATCTTAATCTCATGGCACTAAAATAATACAACTCTTACTCTGTAATCTTGATATTGTACAGATAAAATGAGTGAAGGGGGAACCATAAATCAATAAAATGTATATCAGCGCTTCACCTTAATCTTGTTAATTTTTCCATTGAGTATGTATCTTAAACTTCATGAAACCATCTGTTAATTGACTAGACCCCAGCAGTTAAGCATAAAGCCAGAAGCAAAAACCCTACACTTTTGAAACGAATTCCCACTGTTCTCAGTTTCTAAAACAGCTTGCAGCAAGGGAATAGCTGAGGTGTTATTAATATTAATTTCTGTAATAACTATTGCACAGTATATTTGATTACAAAAATACCAGTGTGTTGCTGGCTATGCTCTAATTCTCTCCCATTTTTTTCTGATTAACAAATAGCCTAAAGACTCTAGTAGAATAATGGTATCTATTGTGCAAAAGGCTATTCTCAGATCTGCATGGAAGATCTTGACTATGATATTCTACTTGATAAAAACAAGCTCTTTTGTACAGACAGCAGAATATCATAGTCAAGATCTGTCATTAGGATCTGTGAGCAGAATATTGAACATAAATACACACAAGGAAATCTTGGATCAGAAAAACACATCCCAACAGTTTTCTGCTCTCGTGTATCTCCTGTACATACATTTTGGCATCACTGGAATTACTCCAGATTTATACAGATGAAGCCAGGAGCAGAACTGAATTCTTTAATTTTATTTTGCTCTCCAAACATGGATACGTCATACGTATGTACTGTATCAGAGGCTACATTGTCTGTTATTATGTGTTTATAGTACATAGCACAGTGGGCCCCAGTCTCAGTCAGGGCTTCAAGTTCTGTAATATAAATAAAGAAGGAAAAAGAATAAGAATTAATAACAGCCATCTGTTGTGCATATAGATATCAGGTGAGGAAAAAAAGACTAGGCTATTCAAATTTGCTGCTAGCCCAGAATGTTTGGATCAATCAGATTTTAATGTAGTGAGGAATGGCATTTTTCTTTCATGCTGTGGTTGTATTGCTGTACTCAGCACCAGACAGTCTGGAGCACAGAAGATGGACTTTCAAATAGCTGATCTCAATCATCACTATTCAAAGTCAGGAGAAATTAACAGGGACTGACCCTTTCTTTGTTCACAATAGGGGTTCATTGCAAATACTTTTTAATGACTTCCATCCAACAAGAAGAAAAGGAGAGAAGACATAAGGAATAATTTATAATTAAGGCTAAGATTTTTTCACGGATATTTTTAGTAAAAGTCACGGGTAGGTCATGGGCAAAAAAGAAAAATTCACGGAAGCCATGACCTGTTTGTGACTTTTACTAAAAATTTGTGCTACAAAATGGGGATCTGCAGATTCCCCACACCTCCGGAAGCGGGACAGCTGCACAGGGGCTAGGAGCCACCTGCAGCAGCTGGGAGCTGTGGGGTAGCCCTGCCACCTGCAGCTCCAGGGGTCCACCCCACTCCTGGTGGGGGCCGGGAGCTGTGGGGTTCCCCTGCTGCCCGTGGCAGCCGGAAGCTCTGGGGGTTCTCTGCCACCCATGGTGGCTGGGAGCTATGGGATTACCCTGCCACCGGCAAGTCCAGGGGCCCCCACAGGTCCTGGCTGCCGCGAGCTTTGGGGTATCCTGCCGCCTGTGGCGGCTTGAAGCTCTGGGGGCCGCCAGAGGTGGCAGGGGTACCCTGCAGCTCTCTGCCCCTGCGGGCGGCAGGGGACCCTGCAAGCTGAAGTCACGGAGGTTGCTGGAAGTTACGGATTCCGTGACTTTTGTGACTAAATCTAAGCCTTATTTATAATTAAGGATGTACAAAGGAAAAAAAGAGAATCAACCACTATCCAGTAGAAGTCCATTCAAACCTCTTCCGAGTTTACAATATATTTGTGTGAGTAGTGTCAGACTGAGAGCAGAGGCTGAAATCCACTAATCCACACTAGTCCAAGAGTGCTCCCTCTCATGTACCACTATAATGGAGCCCTCATTGAGAGCTTTCTACTTGACAATATACCTCAACTCATATTAGGGGCCTAACTTCTTGAGTTGGGAATAAAGGTTTGAAAGCATTCTCAAATGAGAGGGAGCATGAATGAAAACTATAAGGTCAAGGTGTCATTTCCATGTTCCAAATGAGTTGTTGGAGATATTTTTAGTGTAACCCACTGCTGACATTATGATTTATATTTGAACATTTGAAGCAAATACATCAATACTGAAAGTTCTAAGCAGTGTGGCAGTTGGTAAAGAGATAATGAAAGCGGTAACTGAACTGTAGCTGGTATCAAGTTGAAACATAACAATATTTTTGATTGACAGGAAAAACTCAACAGTGGCAAAATTCTGCCATCCCCATGTTATCTTTATACTTTTCTCTCTCCATAGTCTCTTTTCATAATCTTTAAAAAAAATTCTAGCTTTTTTCATTCTGTTATCTTAGCTTCCAACCATATTATATTGTCCAAGTTGTACCAACTCATTTTTCCCTGCAAAGCCATCAACCTTTCTAGCTGTCACTTCGAAATACTCTCCCTCATTCCCTAATCAAAGGTTTATCACAAAAGTCATGATTCGGATGATAAGACATAAACATTGAATAAAATAACATTCTGATATGAAGATATTGTAGCCACAATGCAGTACGTGCTACAGGTCAAAAACATAAGGAGGAGTGTCGGAATAGAGCTGGTAGGAAAATGGAATTCCTGTCCCATGGGAAATTCCAAGATTTTGAAATTTTGTTTTGTCCTGAATTGGAACGTAAAGAAGAAATCTTGGAGATTTTTGTGAAACAAAATATTCTGAAATATCTTGTTTTGACCTTA
The DNA here is from genome assembly GCF_015237465.2 of Chelonia mydas. NCBI lineage: Eukaryota > Metazoa > Chordata > Testudines > Cheloniidae > Chelonia > Chelonia mydas. Next base: position 195,188,922 of record NC_057850.1, on the reverse strand, counting down.
GTGAAACATATGCCACCCACCCACATCAACAGGTAGGGGAACTTGATGGGGACAGTCCCAGTAGCAAGGAAGGGAGACACACGCCAAGGGACAATAGGTAGTTCCTCCCCCTGGAATTTTCTGGCACCCATTGGCCAGCTGGGGGAGAGTCCTGAAGTGTCTCTCTGGATTTGGCTTATTAGATATATTATTTACACAGCAGCATAGCAGTAAATTGTGCTTTAGAATGTGAAAAATATATTAACCAAAGAGCATGAGCTCCTGCTCCAAGAAGTTTGTGTTCTAAAGGCACAAATAAGCACAGTACAGTCTGGCATATAGGTGTTATATGTAGATGGTAGTTTCTGCAGGACAGGAGGATTTCTAGTAGAGCTGAGCAATTTATTACTAATTTATTGAACAAATATTGCCTCTCTTTCTGTTTGTGAACTGTCCATAAGCAGCTTGTGATTTTCTCAAATTTGTTTATTTGAAATTGCCTGCCAAATAATTTATACAAATAATTCTTGGCTTTTGGAGAGTCTGTGGGCCGTTAATTCTGAATATTCAGTAGTCGAAATTTGAGAACAGCTGGTTTTGATTGGACTCATTCCAAAGGTTACCTAGCATTGTTTCTCTTCCTTTATTTATTAGATGAGCATAATACTTAGAATCAAGTTTCTGTTCCTTTCCTTATGCCAGCTCTGCCTACTGCCACTGTCCTACCCTTCTTTGCTGCTGTTATTAGTGTTTTAGAAAAGGGCAGATGGAGACACACATGAGAACAGAAGTTCACCTGCCTTCCAGTTCTGATGCGGCGCTATAAACATCAGCTGCCTAACCCTTTCCCTTCTAGTTTAGCTCTGCTGGACACCTCCAGATCTGGCAGTCCCTTTCTTGATTTCCTCCCCCTACAACCGCTCCACACTGGCTATTGTTCCAAATTAGTGTGGAAATACAAAGTAACTTGTGCACAGCTCTGGCTGAGTCATGGGCGGTTACTGGAGTCAAGCCATAATCTCTGAGTAACCTTAAAGAATCTTTAGTGCTCTAGTGTGGCAATCACATTACTGGTTTAATGTTTAATTTCTTCGTGTCCCCACAGAAGTTCACTTTGCCTCCCGAGTCCTGAAGTACATTTTCCATTATCCATCATTAGAATAATTTGAATGCAGATTTATCAGCTTTGTTCCAACTTGCTTGAATGGGCTATTCCTGTCCTTTGATGGACCCTTCAGCCCCGATTCTTTCATGGTGTCTGTTAGCATCCAACAACTAATCCTTGTAGAGTTGCTTTGTACTCTACCTGCCCCTCCTTTTCCCTCTATGTACATTGCTCTCCTTCCTCCATTAACTCATCTTGCCCTCCCCAATAGTCAGTTTAAAATTGGGGAGAATTAGGATTTTTAATCCTAGGACAGAGTGCCTTTTTATAAGGTTTTAGAATATGAAAGAGAACAGTTATTACTTTTATTGCATTCCAAGGGTTGTCTGCCATAAATAACTCTTCTCCTTATTTCCCAGTGTACAGACCATTTCTGCAATATGGCCATAATTGAGAGTGAGCAGATAGCTAGGAACACAGAGAGCAGAGTTCTGGACTAAATTCAGCAGAAGAAACCAGAAAACAAGAGAATCTGTTTTTTGTCTCATGGGGACAAAAATTTTAAGTTCAAGGAGGAAAAACACAACCTTTTTCTTCTTTTTTTTTTTCAGAAACAAGACAGATTTAGACAAGAGGACAAAGAATCCAAACAGAAATGCAGTTGCAAGGGAAAGAGTTCTACTCTGAACATCTGAGGGAGTACATACAGGGCCAAAGGTGACTTGCACTGTTATCCAACTCACAGGCCTTGGCATGTTCTTCAGTATAATGCCATGATACAGGACAGCAGCAGCTCTTACGGAACTGCCCATACTTATCTTCTCCCTCCCATGCATTCCTAGGGCACTCTGCGTCTTCTAGTGAGCATGACAGAGAAAACTGGAATCCCCAGCACATTAATTTTATCTCTGCATAGTCCAGAAACCATATTGTGTGGGAGGAAAGGGGTTGCCCTCGGTATTGCAACTGACCTGCATATTCGTTTGTTAAACAAAGTTGATTAGCAGCATTTCTATCTCTGCTAAGTGCTCATGAAAAGTACTCTAAATTAAACAATGCTGCTTAACTATTCCATAACTGTCCTTATCCAAAATGCTATAAATGCAAACGATGATAAAAAGATTATAATAAGATAAAAGATATTAGGATAAAAAGAAAATTATATGACGTAAACCCCACAACCAACTAGGAAAACAATTCTATTCAAGAACATCAAATGCTAACATTTGATTGAGCTAGTTTTAGGCTTCAGCAAGATCCATCCCCTCATGCCCCTTTGTATCTGTAAAGGATGAGCATAAAGGTCCAGATTCTCAAAGGTATTTAGGTGCCTAACTCCAATTGAAATCCTAAATACCTTTTTGGATCTGGGTTAAAGAGTCTCTGAATTGGTTCACAGGCTTGGCCCAATAAACGTTCACAACAGTCACAGATTCTAGTGGTACAGCTTTCCTGTTTGGTTGTGCATAGCTTGCTGCAAGGCCCGAAGCCTCCTCGCTACTTGGCATTTTAAACTTCTTACCTTTGCTTTCACAAATGTTATGCAGAATACAACAGGTAGATGTTATGTTACCCATGCTGGGGACTGTCTGTCAGCAAGCACCTCCACTTCGCTTTGAACTTTCCCAATGCACGGTCTTTCGTGCCCCTTGAGGTAGAGACTGTGGGTGGTTTGTGTATCTATGCCCACAGTCAGCCCTTCCATAGCTGTGGGCCTACAATCTAGCTTCTGCTTCTGGAAGCCAGCAGAACTCAGTCAATTAATCTATCTTCCCTGCATATTAGTTCAAAAGATATTACTGTAATTGCTACTAATTATTTGAACACGTTTGTGAAACAACTGTTTAGCATTAACCAGTAATGGTTGGGCAAATAAGAATTTCATTCCAACTGTTTAGTATTTCAAGGTGACATAATCAGAGTGAAAAGAAGCTATTTTACAGTCATGAACTGTTTGACTCAGAGCCTGCACAACAAAGAAAATAATTTTATTGGACTGGTTTAGTGTGCCGTACACGTTCATGTTATTTCAAATTCACTGACAGAATGGCAACCGCAAGAAATTGTCACTTGGTGGAGCTAGATTACTCTACAAATCGAATGCACTTTAAAAGACGCTTGCTTAAGAGGCCTCAAAGGAGAGTTTATAAAGAGTACATAGGGGAAAATAATACAAGGAATTGGGAGATTTTAGTAAATCCTTTGGGGGAATCAGAGTTTTTATAGCCCTGGTTTTAATTACTCTACCACAATAGAAGTAAAAGTCTTGTCTATTGAGGGCAAAGGTTATCGTCTGCTAGCTGAGAGAGCTGAAATGTGATTTCAACAACTTGGGTGCAAAATCGTACAGAGCAAATTTTACGTCACATTTTTTCCAGCAGTAAAATTGAATTAAGTCCTGATTTTTAAAATTCAGTTGTTACTAAAACATATTGTATGAGATTTAAAAAAAACACATTTGTTTTGCATGTGGAAATCTATTGCTGAAATGCTTTGTTTTTAGAGTTTTTTTTACCATCCTTCTGCACTCACTTCTCTAAATATTCTGCACAAAATCAAGAAAGTCCCCCTGTTTACTTCCAGTTAAGGAACACAGAGCATCCAACCGACAACTCCTCTGTACCCTTCTGTAGTTAGCAATTGTGCCCTGACAAATATGTTTAGCTCTCTAAATACTTGTTCATTTCCTTTAAAAAATTAATACCACTGCAAGGGCTTTGTCATAGGTCAGTTGGCCCTTTAAGGAGAGCCAAACTTATGGTGGCTTTCTGAAGGAGCAACTGGTTGTGCCAAGTGCTTGGTTATGGTCAATTAGTAGAGGAGCGCCAGCACCCTATTCAAAGGCTGCTGAGGCTCTGTCATAAATATAAAGGGAAGGGTAAACCCCTTTGAAATCCCTCCTGGCCAGGGGAAAACTCCTTTCACCTGTAAAGGGTTAAGAAGCTAAAGGTAACCTCGCTGGCACCTGACCAAAATGACCAATGAGGAGACAAGATACTTTCAAAAGCTGGGAGGAGGGAGAGAAACAAAGGGTCTCTGTCTGTCTATATGCTGTTTTCTGCCGGGGATAGACCAGGAATGGAGTCTTAGAACTTTTAGTAAGTAATCTAGCTAGGTATGTGTTAGATTATGATTTCTTTCAATGGCTGAGAAAAGAATTGTGCTGAATAGAATAACTATTTCGGTCTGTGTATCTTTTTTGTAACTTAAGGTTTTGCCTAGAGGGGTTCTCTATGTTTTGAATCTAATTACCCTGTAAGGTATCTACCATCCTGATTTTACAGAGGTGATTTCTTTACTTCTATTTACTTCTATTTCTATTAAAAGTCGTCTTGTAAGAAAACTGAATGCTTTTTCATTGTTCTTAAGATCCAAGGGTCTGGGTCTGTAGTCACCTAGGCAAATTGGTGAGGCTTTTTATCCAACATTTCCCAGGAAAGGGGGGGTGCAAGTGTTGGGAAGTATTTTGGGGGAAAGACGTTTCCCAAACAGCTCTTCCCCAGTAACCAGTATTTGTTTGGTGGTGGTAGCGGCCAATCCAAGGACAAAGGGTGGAATATTTTGTACCTTGGGGAAGTTTTGACCTAAGCTGATAAAGATAAGCTTAGGAGGTTTTTCATGCAGGTCCCCACATCTGTACCCTAGCGTTCAGAGTGGGGAAGGAACCTTGACATGGTGGCAGAGCGGTGGAATTAACCTGAAATCATTTTGAGATCCAGTTGAGATTTTTTGAACTAGAAATACAGATTTTAAAAAAAGGAATTTTTTTTTCCTTTGGAAAGGAAGTCCAGAAAGCAGCTGAAACTGAAAGCAGCTTGTTTTTTCTCTGCTTTGTGGCCAAGCAGAGACAAAAGGGGATTATCTTTGTGAATTGCAGGTTTTCTTTGCCTGGAGGCAGGGTACTTAACTCCTGCAGGGAAATTCACAGTCTTCCAACCCAGAGATTTTTTTTCCCTAAAATGGGCGGGGGGGGGGGGGGTGTTCTACCCATTTGCCTGGAGACAAAAGTGGCAGGGTTTTTTTTTTTAGGATTTTGATTTTTTACAAGGAACACAAGTTTGAAAAGGAATTTTTTTTTCCTTTGGGCTGCTGGTAAGCAGGTTTCCAAGTAGTTGGAGGTTTTTTGCTTTGATTTGGGCCCAGAGCAGAGACAAGGGAATTGTCTTTTTCTGAAGGCTGACAATCACTATCAGAGAATAGGTATTCTGTTCCAGCACAGCAAAATTTTACAGCCAAGTTTTGTTTGTTTATTTCTAAACCTCAGGTGTAAAGTTAGTTAAAAACAGAGAGGTAAAGATGTCAGGCACCAAGGCACTACACAAATTGGAGTTAGCCAAACCGGAGACATTGAAAGAAACCAAAAAAGCTCTAGAAGCTGCTCACAGGAGAGCAATGGAGGCAAAGGAGAAAGAAAGAGAAGCAGTGAGAGAGGCAGAACAACACCAAGCGGCTGCTCACAGGAGAGCTATGGAAGCAAGGGACAAAGAACTGGAAGAGAAGGAAAAAGAGAGGAAACATGTGGAGGAGATGGAGAAGATAAAGGCTCAGCAGAATATCCCAACAAACCCTAGCAATCCTTCTCCAGGTACCACTTCCCATCCCAGAAAGTTCCCCACCTACAAGGCAGGTGATGATACTGAGGCCTTCTTGGAAAACTTCGAAAGGGCCTGCCTTGGGTACAACATCTCTACTGACCAATACATGGTAGAGCTGAGGCCTCAGCTCAGTGGACCCTTAGCTGAGGTGGCAGCTGAAATGCCTAAAGAACACATGAACAAGTATGAACTGTTTAAATCCAAGGCGAGAGTCAGAATGGGGATAACACCTGAGCATTCTCGTCGGAGGTTCAGAGCCCTAAGGTGGAAACCAGACGTGTCATTTACCCGACATGCCTAGCACATTGTGAAACATTGGGATGCCTGGATATCAGGAGCAAGTGTTGAATCTCCAGTAAATTTGCCCTTCCTAATGCAAATGGAACAATTCTTAGAGGGTGTTCCTGAGGAAATAGAAAGATACATCCTAGAGGGGAAGCCTGTAATCGAGGCAGGAGAGATTGGAGCCAGATGGGTGGAGGTGTCAGAGAAGAAGAAAACTGGTCGCAGTTGGAGCGGAGACCAGAAGGGACAACCCCAGACCACACCCTATTACCGGGGGCCGCCCAAGGCCCCACCTACCTCCCAAAGAACCCTCCGGACACCTTATCGTCCCACCACCCCATTCTCCAGCAACCCACCTCGCCCCAGTGACCCGTCAGCTGGACGATGTTTTAAATGTAACGAGCTGGGGCATGTAAAGGCCAACTGCCCCAAGAACCCCAACAGATTACAATGCATTGCACCGGAATCACACCAGAGGTCCGCAGGCCCAGATACCTCCCAGATACCCTTAGAGCGGAAGGAAACTGTGAGTGTGGGCGGGAAGAAGGTCACCGCGTGGAGGGACACCGGAGCACAAGTGTCAGCTATCCATGCTTCCTTAGTGGACCCCAATTTAATCAACCCAGAGATCCAAGTGACGATTCAACCCTTCAAGTCCAACTCTTTCAATTTGCCTGCAGCCAAGTTGCCTGTCCAGTACAAGGGCTGGTCAGGAACGTGGACTTTTGAAGTCTATGATGATTATCCCATCCCCATGCTGTTGGGGGAAGACTTGGCCAATCATGTGAAGCAGGCCAAGAGGGTGGGAACGGTCACCCACAGCCAGGCTAAAGAAGCCGTGAGGCCTAGCTCTGTTCCGGAAACTTCTATCAGGACCCGGTCAGAGGTGATGGACCCGGACCCCAGGCCAATGTCTGCAACAGCAGTAGTGGATCCAGTCCCAAAGACCCAGACGGAACCAGTCCCAGAACCGGAACCAGCCAAACAACCAACACCAGACCCACTGCCAGCACTGAATCCAATACTTGCAACCTCAACACCAGAGGGCCCCACCGAACCTGAACTGACAGCAGCCGATAACCCTACACAAGAGGCTTAGCCGGAGCCTGAATCCCAACATAGTGCACCTGCGGAGAGCGGTTCACAGTCAACAGAAACAGCTCCATCCCCTACATCGCTTCCAGAGGGACCAAGCATAGGTCCACAATCCCATGAGGAACTGATGTCTCCAACATCAAGAGAACAGTTCCAGACCAAACAAGAAGCAGATGAAAGCCTCCAGAGAGCTTGGACGGCGGCACGGAGCAATCCACCGCCTCTCAGCTCTTCTAATCGATCTAGGTTTATTGTAGAAAGAGGACTTTTATACAAGGAAACTCTTTCTGGTGGACACCAGGAAGACTGGCATTCTCAGAGACAGTTGGTAGTTCCAACTAAATACCGGGCCAAGCTCTTGAGCTTAGCCCATGATCACCCTAGTGGCCATGCTGGGGTGAACAGGACCAAAGACCGTTTGGGGGGGGTCATTCCACTGGGAGGGAATGGGCAAGGATGTTTCTACCTATGTCCGGTCTTGTGAGGTGTGCCAAAGAGTGGGAAAACCCCAAGACCAGGTCAAAGCCCCTCTCCAGCCACTCCCCATCATTGAAGTTCCATTTCAGCGAGTAGCTGTGGATATTCTGGGTCCTTTTCCGAAAAAGACACCCAGAGGAAAGCAGTACATACTGACTTTCATGGATTTTGCCACCCGATGGCTGGAAGCAGTAGCTCTAAGCAACACCAGGGCTAAAAGTGTGTGCCAGGCACTAGCAGACATTTTTGCCAGGGTCGGTTGGCCCTCCGACATCCTCACAGATGCAGGGACTAATTTCCTGGCAGGAACTATGGAAAACCTTTGGGAAGCTCATGGGGTAAATCACTTGGTTGCCACTCCTTACCACCATCAAACAAATGGCATGGTGGAGAAGTTTAATGGAACTTTGGGGGCCATGATACGTAAATTCATAAATGAGCACTCCAGTGATTGGGACCTAGTGTTGCAGCAGTTGCTCTTTGCCTACAGAGCTGTACCACACCCCAGTTTAGGGTTTTCCCCATTTGAACTTGTATATGGCCGTGAGGTTAAGGGGCCATTGCAGTTGGTGAAGCAGCAATGGGAGGGATTTACACCTTCTCCAGGAACTAACATTCTGGACTTTGTAACCAACCTACAAAACACCCTCCGAACCTCTTTAGCCCTTGCTAAAGAAAACTTACAGGATGCTCAAAAAGAGCAAAAAGCTTGGTATGATAAACATGCCAGAGAGCGTTCCTTCAAAGTAGGAGACCAGGTCATGGTCTTAAAGGCGCTCCAGGCCCATAAAATGGAAGCATCGTGGGAAGGGCCATTCACGGTCCAGGAGCACCTGGGAGCTGTTAATTATCTCATAGCTTTCCCCACCTCCAACTGAAAGCGTAAGGTGTACCATATTAATTCTCTAAAGCCCTTTTATTCCAGAGAATTAAAGGTTTGTCAGTTTACAGCCCAGGGAGGAAACGACGCTGAGTGGCCTGAAGGTGTCTACTACGAAGGGAAAAGTGCTGGTGGTGTGGAAGAGGTGAACCTCTCCATGACCCTTGGGCGTATGCAGCGACAGCAGATCAAGGAGCTGTGCACTAGCTACGCGCCAACGTTCTCAGCCACCCCAGGACTGACTGAACGGGCATACCACTCCATTGACACAGGTAATGCTCACCCAATTAGGGTCCAACCTTACCGGGTGTCTCCTCAAGCTAAAACTGCTATAGAACAGGAGATCCAGGATATGTTACAGATGGGTGTAATCCGCCCCTCTGGAAGTGCATGGGCATCTCCAGTGGTTCTAGTTCCCAAACCAGATGGGGAAATACGTTTTTGCGTGGACTACCGTAAGCTAAATGCTGTAACTCGCCCAGACAACTATCCAATGCCACGCACAGATGAACTATTAGAGAAACTGGGACGGGCCCAGTTCATCTCTACCTTGGACTTAACCAAGGGGTACTGGCAGGTACCGCTAGATGAATCTGCCAAGGAAAGGTCAGCCTTCACCACACATCTCGGGCTGTATGAATTTAATGTACTTCCTTTCGGGCTGTGAAATGCACCCGCCACCTTCCTTTCGGGCTGCGAAATGCACCCGCCACCTTCCAAAGACTTGTAGATGGTCTCCTAGCGGGATTAGGAGAATATGCAGTCGCTTACCTTGACGAGGTGGCCATATTTTCGGATTCCTGGGCAGACCACCTGGAACATCTACAAAAAGTCCTTGAGCGCATAAGGGAGGCAGGACTGACTGTTAAGGCTAAGAAGTGTCAAATAGGCCTAAACAGAGTGACTTACCTTGGACACCAGGTGGGTCAAGGAACTATCAGCCCCCTACAGGCCAAAGTGGATGCTATCCTAAAGTGGCCTGTCCCAAAGTCAGAGAGACAGGTTCAATCCTTCTTAGGCTTGGCCGGTTATTACAGATGATTTGTACCGCAATACAGCCAAATCGCCGCCCCACTGACAGACCTAACCAAAAAGAAACAGCCAAATGCTGTTCAGTGGACCGAAAAGTGTCAGAAGGCCTTTAACAAGCTTAAAGCGACACTCATGTCTGACCCTGTACTAAGGGCCCCAGACTTTGACAAACCGTTCCTAGTAACCACAGATGCGTCCGAGCATGGCGTGGGAGCAGTTTTAATGCAGAAAGGACCTGATCAAGAATTCCACCCTGTAGTGTTTCTCAGCAAAAAACTGTCTGAGAGGGAAAGCAACTAGTCAGTCACTGAAAAAGAATGTTACGCCATTGTCTACGCTCTGGAAAAGCTATGCCCATATGTTTGGGGACGGCGTTTCCACCTGCAAACCGACCATGCTGCACTGAAGTGGCTTCACACCATCAAAGAAAATAGCAAAAAACTTCTTCGGTGGAGTTTAGCTCTCCAAGATTTTGATTTCGACATCCAACACATCTCAGGAGCTTCTAATAAAGTGGCTGATGCACTCTCCCGCGAAAGTTTCCTAGAATCAGCTGGTTAAAATCGTCCTTGAGATGTGGAAAATATTGTTAGTCTTTATGTACTTGGTAGTATATTTAGAGATGCATGTGTCTTATTAACTCTGTTTTTCCTAGAGCTCCAGGAAGAAATCCCAGCCAGTGTTTCACCCTAGCTGAGATTTGGGGGGCCGTGTCATAAATATAAAGGGAAGGGTAAACCCCTTTGAAATCCCTCCTGGCCAGGGGAAAACTCCTCTCACCTGTAAAGGGTTAAGAAGCTAAAGGTAACCTCGCTGGCACCTGACCAAAATGACCAATGAGGAGACAAGATACTTTCAAAAGCTGGGAGGAGGGAGAGAAACAAAGGGTCTCTGTCTGTCTATATGCTGTTTTCTGCCGGGGATAGACCAGGAATGGAGTCTTAGAACTTTTAGTAAGTAATCTAGCTAGGTATGTGTTAGATTATGATTTCTTTCAATGGCTGAGAAAAGAATTGTGCTGAATAGAATAACTATTTCAGTCTGTGTATCTTTTTTGTAACCTAAGGTTTTGCCTAGAGGGGTTCTCTATGTTTTGAATCTAATTACCCTGTAAGGTATCTACCATCCTGATTTTACAGAGGTGATTTCTTTACTTCTATTTACTTCTATTTCTATTAAAAGTCGTCTTGTAAGAAAACTGAATGCTTTTTCGTTGTTCTCAGATCCAAGGGTCTGGGTCTGTAGTCACCTAGGCAAATTGGTGAGGCTTTTTATCCAACATTTCCCAGGAAAGGGAGGGTGCAGGTGTTGGGAGGATTGTTCATTGTTCTTAAGATCCAAGGGTCTGGGTCTGTAGTCACCTAGGCAAATTGGTGAGGCTTTTTATCCAACATTTCCCAGGAAAGGGGGGGTGCAAGTGTTGGGAAGTATTTTGGGGGAAAGACGTTTCCCAAACAGCTCTTCCCCAGTAACCAGTATTTGTTTGGTGGTGGTAGCGGCCAATCCAAGGACAAAGGGTGGAATATTTTGTACCTTGGGGAAGTTTTGACCTAAGCTGATAAAGATAAGCTTAGGAGGTTTTTCATGCAGGTCCCCACATCTGTACCCTAGCGTTCAGAGTCGGGGAGGAACCTTGATAGGCTCAATCACAGAGAGTGCTGTCAGAAGGAAGGTGGCTTTGAGACGAAGAGGCTTGTGAGAAGAAGGCAACTTGAGAGGGAGAGAGTACCCTGAGAGCAAACAGGAGTAGACCGAGGGAAGGAATTCAGGGAGAGACACAGACACTGTTCCTCAAGTGGAAGGAGCAGGAGTACTCTCAAGGGAAGGGTTCTGTGACTGTTTTTGGGAGAAGAAAACTATTCGGGGAGAAGGGAACTAGAGCCCTGAAGGAAGAAGCCAGAGGTAATTCTATAATGCTAGTTTGACTGATCCGGGACTGCAGATGCCCTGGAAGTTACCTGAGTAAGGTCTTGCTTATGTTTGCGCTAATTTCTGTTAATAAATGAGGCCCTGAAGGGGGGCATTCTTGGATGCACAGAAGGTCTGTTTGGATTGGTCTATACCTGGCTGAGGGGAAATTAAGGCAGGGCTTGTTCATGGCACCTCTCTTGAATGCTAGGGGTCAAGCAGCTAGAGGCAGAGCATCCACAGTCCTATTGCTGCTGCCTTTGGTTGTTTTATTGCTGCTGCCTTTGGTTGTTTATCTTACATACTGTATTCACTGTGATGAAGGGTGAGAGAAATTTTATCTCCCACTACCACCTTGATCCTCCATTCTTGGTGTATGGTAGGATATGCCTATTGAGTATGTATATTCCCTGGTAACTTTTAATCTCTGGTCTCTTATCTTGCCTTTCTTTGCAATGAATCAACTCCAAGCCAGGGGGGAAAGGCCAGAAGTGGAAGCCCATGAGCAGAAGTGAGTGGGGTATGCGTAGATGCCTTCCACTTTATTTTGTGTGTATGCGCATGTGCATGGTTTTTAGTAGACTTTGAGCACTCCTAATTTAGGGCCTGACTGCCACTGGTCCTATGCATCCCATAAGGAAGCAAGAAGGACCACGGAGCCTCCCTGGTTTATAGATTCATGTATTTTAAGGCCAGAAGGAACCATTATATCATCTAATCTGACCTCTTGCATAACAAAGGCCTATGAGTTTTCACCAAGTAACTAAGCTTGATGCAATGTAACTTCTGTTTGAGCATCTCTCCTAAAAAGGTATCCAATCTTCATTTAAAGACAACCATTGATGGAGAATCTACCATATTTATAGGTAATTGTTCCAATGGTTAACTATTCTCACTGTTAAAAATGGAGACCTTATTTCTAGTGTGGATTTCTCTCGCTTCAGCTTCCAGCCATTGGACTTTGTTATTCCTTTGTCTGCTAAGTTGAAGAGCCTTCTACTTCCTTTTGCTCTTTCTCCCCTACATAGGGCCAGCCACATTGTGGGCTTGATCCTGTCCTCCTTGCTCGTGTTAAGCAATGTTTTATTTCCTGAATGGATGCTTGGGCAATAACTGCTCAGCATGAGTAAGGGGAGAAGAATTTGATGCTGTGTCTGGGCAGCAGACCACTGCTCCATGCCAGTGTTGACAACCTCTTCAGATGCGGCGGGGGCATGAGGGTAAGCTGGAGGAAAGGGATCCAACAGAACACTTTTTAATCCTTTCCAGTTTTTTTTAAAGATCAAAACCATTTTCCTGGTTCCTTCTGTACTCTGATTTTTAACCCTTTTCTTTTTATAAACATTTCCCCTTTCTTTTTATAAACATTTCCCATTCCCATTCGCTCCTACCCCTCCCTATCTGCTGTCACTTGAACAGCTGTGACTGGGTATGGTGCCAATGGAACTAAGTTCTTGTCAGCTGGAGGGCTTTAAAAGTGAGAGGCTTTAATTTATTCTGCTCTCCAAAGAAGGCTTGCATTGTCATTGGAATATTAATGTTTGTTCTGTCTCTTTCACTCTGTTCAACTTGAATTGAAGATTTATGGATAAAATCTTTTGATTTAATATAATCTAACTAGTGTGCCTAGCTTTCTTCATTCTACGTCAGCCACCTGATTTCTCATGCTTTTAAATCTATTCAATTTATTACCCTCCTCCTTCATACTGCCCTCCCCATCGTTTTGTATCCTCAGCAAATGTCACCTCTTACTTCACACGTCTTCATCCAGGTTAAAAGGTAGAGACAGTCAATCAGTCAGTAAATCCCTACTCTCTGCATATGCAGTTAGGACCAGCTGTAGCTCAATTAAACTCAACACTTGAATAGTTCACAGGAGAACACACACACATATGCACAAATTAATCAAACAAATCCATTTTCCAGTGACTAAAAGTATTCCCAGAATTTAAAACAGTAGAGCACGTGAAGAGAATGGTGGTTCTCTGCAGTGGCACTGGGAGGTTGAAGTGATAACTTAATAGTCAGAACATAATTTTGAAACTAAGGGTTTGTCTATACTTAAAATGCTACACCAGCACAGCTGTGCCAGTGTAGCATTTCAGTGTAGGATCTAGATGCTACCTATGCCGATGGGAGGGATTCTCCTGCTGGCATAGGTAATCCACCTGCCCAGGAGGCAGTAGGTACGTTGATGGAAGAAATCCTTCCATCCACCTAGTGCTCTATTCAGGGACTTGGGTTTGCTTAACAGCGCTGTTTTGGGGTATGGATTTGTCATACCTCTTACCGCTGTAATTAAACAGACCTAATTTTCTAGTGTAGACCAGGCTTTAGATGCCTAAATTAGAGTGCCTATCTTAAAACTAGATGCATCTCTAATTAGCATCTACATTAGGAATCTAATACGGGTGTTTTGGGGGCTGAATACTGATTTGGGCAGCCTAAGCTGAGCAAAGCCCCAAAGTAGGCATACATAACTGGGTGCCATGTGTACATATTTTGAAAAAGTCAATGCACGTTTTTAAAGTTTCATAATTTAGCTTCTCCCATCCTTCAGAAATGGAAGTGGAAGCAGAAGCCAGGGAGGGAGGCCCTTGTGGAAAACCCTAGAGTGTTTGCCTGTTTGATAGGTTTTTAAAAATCAGCTTTAAAACCACTTAAGAAAATTATATCCGTGCTCTTGAATGGTTTAAAAAGCCTACGGTGTTTATCTTCTGTTCAAATATATAGGTTTTTCAGAACCGTATTGGTTTAGGTCTCACTTTGGGAAAGCAGTTAAGCACATACTTTAAGTTAAGCAGTGTAAGTGGTGTCCTCAGGGCCTCAGTTCCTTCTAAATCCTACAGGACTCTCACAGTGGAAGAAATGGTGGAGAGCATAGTATTGTGGGATCAGACTGTGTTACTGTAGGAGTACATTCAAGCAGTTTCAATGGGAGTTACTGATAAAGAGGTTGAGTGAACAGGTGTGTTGTCCTCTGCTTCCATCTCTGAATAATTCCACTCTTGCCACCTCTACAGTCTTGTCTACACTAGTTTCCCTCCCACCCCCTGAATGATTCCACACTAGCCTTATAATGCTAGTTAGTGGGGGGAAGAAATCACAACTTTTTTCAAAAATTTTACCCCAAACTTGAAATTTTGAAGATCTTCAACCAGCTCCAAAGTCGGCTTTCAAAAAGTGGGGGAGACTTTCATCAGTTTTTTCCTAATCTTTAATTTAGACATTATGAAATTCAAAAGACTTTGAGCAGCTCTAAATGATAACAACAGTAAAAGTAATAGTGCTAGTATAGGTAGCATGCCAGCGACTGCTGTCATTTTTACTACCATGTTGTAAAACCTGCTCAGAGCAGGTTTTAGACAAGACTCTGCTTTAAATGCTGGCATCTAGTTGGAGCCCTGTCTCCAGTGGTACATCTAAGCTGCATTTTAAAAGCCATGGCAGTGAGTCCCGGAGCCTGGGTCCATAGGCGCCAACTTCCCCTCTAACCCATGGGTGCTTGGCTGTCAGTGGGTGCAGAGCACCCACTAATTTTTCCCCATGGGTGCTCCAGCCCCGGAGCACCCATGGTGTCGGTGCCTATGCCTGGGTCTGCAGACTTGGGTTCATATTAGGGTACTAAAAACAGCAGTGTAGACATGTGGCTTGGGCTGGAACTTGGGCTCTGAAACCCAACCCCAGTGCTTACTTTGTAGTGAAAGAGGAGCCTGGGCTCAAGCAATTTTTTACATTCATAACTGATGGAGCAAGCCAGAGGTGCCGGAGCTATGAACTGCCAAGCGTAGAGGTGCCGGGGCTGAGCCCTAGCAAGCCCTGACACAAATTAAGCACTGCCCAACCCCCTCCGTGGGCTTCAGAGCCTGTGCTTCAGCCCAAGCCCAAATGTCTACACAGCTCCTCTGTGGCTCTAGCCTGAGTCTGTAGACCTGGGTTCTGAGACTCATTTCTGTGGGTTTTAAAACACAGTGTGGACATACTTCATGTGTGCTCAAAGCATTGCTACCACTGGCTGAGATGCTGTTCTTAGCAGTGCTTGGGAATATCTTAGAAAAAAGACTAGCACAGCCTACATATGGAAAATGCCTGTGTGTGATCGTGTCAGTGATGCGTTCTCTCTGCACTTGAGTATAGTCAGGCTGCTAATGTAGATATCACCAGGCCATTCACAACACCCTTTGCACAAATCACATGAGGCCAGAGACTCTCAAACTGGGGGGGGCAGGCCCCCCTGGAGGGGATGCGAAATGTATTTTGGGGGGGGGGGCATGAGGGGCTTCAGTGGGAAAAAATAACATACTAAGCACATTTTACCCACAGTAATGAATAACTAGCAAATCGGATTCCTCCAGACGTATCAGGTCCCCAGATGGCGCTCTGCATTTGACTGTAGAGGGTGCTGTGCATTTTAATAAATTTCTGTTAAGCCTGCATAGCATTATACAAAGTCATTGCTAGCTGTACGTTAATACGTTTGCTGTGATCTGGTGTGCACATTTAATTGTAAGCCTGGACCACATTCACAGTTTTGCTTTTGCTCTTATTACAATGCATCGTTGGCTTGTTTGTGCGACAGAAAAAGTGAAAAGCATAGAAGCCGAAACTGATACAAGTGAAGCATCACCACCACAGATATTGGTATACATGTATTTGTGGGGTGGGAGGGGGGGAGGCCATAAACTAGAACAGACACAAAGAAAGGGGGGGCATGATCAAATAAGATTGAGACCCACTGTGTTAGGCCATTGCTGAAATGAAATCATGTTGTCTGTCTAGGATGCTGGTAATGGCTTGCCCTGTTTGAGGGAGGCCAGGAGTGAGAAGCCATTGCTGATGCTTGTTGTCAGTGATGGATCATTTTCCTAGCTTAAACAGATTCTATGAGTATAATAAATAGGCACTGTGAGAAATAGAGATGCTTGATGCAAAGTCTAGTGGGAAACTTTGTATTTACTTCAATGGGCTTTGAATCAGGCCCTAGTAGGGAAAGATTTGAAGGCCGTGCCTTAGTGTTTTGACACTCAATCCTTTGCCATTCAGTAGATAAAAAAGTTTGCTATATAATAATATTTTCAGCCGTTCAGTTCTCTTCTATTTTAAAACTCACTATTTCACTTGCTCTATATATTTCTTCTTAACTACAAAGGAGAACTTGTTCATAGAAGCATTACAACATCACAGATGCTGGTACTAAGGTTGTGAAGTCACCAGTACATTAGTATTCTCAGACACTCCTGTTTATACACCTGAATTTTAGAGTAATAAAAAGCTACAGGCTGATTAATCTATGATTTATGCTATGAAAAGCTTTACCATCCTACAGTGTAAGAGGAATACAAAATAAGAACTGGCCACAAAAGTTGACTCCAGCTCTGATACTTTTAAGAGATATATTAGTCATTTTTATTCAGTGTAACTCTAAACAGAAGCATTGAAAACATTGCCATAGGCTACTTCCCTGCTTCAGGGTGTCAGGGAAATAACTTCTGAATATTCTCAGAAGTGTTCAACAAAGCATAAATTATAGTGAGGATGGGGAGACAGGAAAAGCTCAGATGCCTATGAATAACTGAATATTTCCCCAGGGTATAAACATTAATGACTTTAATTAGATTATAATTGCTCATGGAAGCATATTCTTGCACAAGATAAAAATACCTGACACTGCATTCAAGGCTAAGCTACTGTATCAGCAGCACAAGGAGGCTTAATGTAAACTGCACTTAAATACAAGTTCCTCACTAAATGTAAACTACCTAAGCCCATAGTATATAATGTATTCTCAGGCTTATACACATATATTAGTGTGATTGTAGCAATACTTTAGTATTTAGAGATTGTGGGGCAATGTGCAGTCATGGCACTGCATGGCTAGATTCATCAGAAGGATAACTGGTATACTTGCCGTGGTAGGGGCCTCAGGCATTGATGGCACTTCAGTCTCTCCTGTTCTCTACCTGTGCACACAAAAGTTTAGTCTCCTGAGGACTGAAATGCTTTGGTATGGCCTATGATATACAAGGAGTCAGACTAGGTGCTCTAATGATCAATTCTGCCCGTAAACTTGATGAAACTATGAGGCGGCATCCCAAAAGCATCCCCTCCATGCATCCACCACAGGGGATTGTTAGAATGTAGCATGAGGTGCTCTTTCCTTACTAGTCCGGGACTTTAAAATCTAAATGCAGATCCACTCATTGCATTTCAGCTAAAAACACACTGAGCAAACTAGTCCCAAATTCTATCCTTGAGCACACAACCTGAGCAGCTGGGTAGTTTATTAGGTACTGGGAGAAAAGAGTCCCGACCCCATATTAGGCCGCAGAGCATTAATAAAACCATCTCATCACTGCTACTCCAGCTCCAGGGCTGTACCACGTATGCCTTGCCATTCCCCCGCCACAAACAGCAATGGTTGGTGGATCCATGTAGTACTGAAGTGACCAGACCCACGCCTGGTCCATATTCTATTCCCATAGCATTCAGAGAGCTTCCACAGCTCCATGGTGCACAGAGAGTGCGAAACTCTGCCACAGTTCCGTAAAACCTGTCTTTCCCTTTGTTTCCCCATGCAACAGGATCACACCAATTTTGTTATGTCTGTGGACTTCTGCACCTGTGGGGGGGGGGGGGGGGAGGAGAGAGAATTTTCCACTTAATTAAAATTTGGTATTTCTATTTGCTGATGTTTGAAAGGAAATACTATTTGTTTTCCCACATCTGATTTTTTTTTTTAAACGACACAAGAAATATCAAACCATGAACTATCTCCTTTATTTTTTGTTATATTTGGCTTGAAGAATCTGATGTTAAGGGGAATCTGGGAACAATAGTACACCAAATAAAAAAAAGTGGGTTAAATTTTTTGTTTTTTGTAAAGATAATTTTTCTGGTGTCAGTTGAAGTAGTGAAGAGATCCTTTAAAAACAAGGATTCCTTAATTTACTAACCTAAAATCAGTAGTGTCAATTTGTAGTTGTAGAAGCACTGAGAATGGGTCTTTTTAAATTCAGGAACAAGCTTCTTTGTGCTCAAAGCTCTGTTAAGACAGAAAGCGCACAAGCTTCTTTTGACAATACAGCTCAAATTCAAAATAACTTGACTGGAGGGAGTAAATATTTATGAGTTCAGCCTCAATCAGCAGCAATTTTCTGGGGAAAAAATATTTCAAGAGTGATCATAAATTTTGGTATTTACTATATTGTATACGGACACAGTTCATAAGAGGACCAACCTTGCCATGACTGGTTACAAACTCTTCTGGAAGTTGTTAGAGAGACAAAGTCTTGGGTATGTTCTGGTTGAAGCTGATAAGATGAAAACAGATGTGTGGAAAGGTTATTAGGTAATGATTGCATTGTAAGTATGGAGATTCAAAGCCACATGTTTACTGGGGCTGAAAATATAAAACTCTAGCAAACAAAGGAGACTAGCAGGTTCACAATTGGTGACACTGATCCTACAACACTTATTCACCAATTACCATCCAGTTAATAACTACTAAGATTTTACCAGTCATACAACAGCTTGTTATCTTTAAAAGCATTGTGACGAAGACTTGGTGAGATCATTAGCTTTCATATCATTGCTTCCCAGATTAGATTTAGAGGCATTGACCATCAGCTCTCACTGGTAGATGTGAATATTTTCAATTCAGACAAACACTGCTACAATTAATTTATTTGTACAAATCTTTACCCCAGCTCTTAAGACAAATCAAGTGTTGCAAGTCACTCTGATGAAGTGAGCTGTAGCTCACGAAAGCTTATGCTCAAATAAATTTGTTAGTCTCTAAAGTGCCACAAGTACTCCTTTTTTTTTTTTTGTAAGAACCTTAGTTTTAATGAGAACATTATTGACTAATAACACACAGCGGAATGTGTAATACTTTACTTTTGTAATAGGAAGCAGTAGTTTGCTAAGGAGAATGTTGAAAGTAAGCTAGATAATATCAATGGAGAGGGCAAAGCCTGAGGTCCTTACTTCATTTTTATGCAGTCTTTACTCATTTTGGACCTAGATTAAATAACCTATTTTGGCCCTAGAAATCAGGATCTGGCCTTAGATTAATAATCTCTGTGAACACAAAGAGAAATGATAAGATTCTCCACTGACCTGCACCTTATGTAGTCATTTACCTCTCCTCCCCTTATAGTCTTTCATCTGCCTCCCTCATTCACGCTGCCCTCCATGCTTCTCTTCATCCTTCTTACCCTATCTACTCCTTCCTCTCCCTACCTGCTTTCACACCCTTCCTCTAAGTGTTCCTCTTCACCTTCCTTCCTTTTTTCTACTCCCTTGATCATGTTACCTCTTCCTTGCCTGCCATTTCCACATGACCTCGTTTGTTCTCTTTAAATACAATGTAACTAACAAGATAGTTTGATTCATGTGTATGATATAGCTCAGGGGTTGGCAACCTTTGAAAAGTGGCATGCCAAGTCTTCATTAATTTAAGGTTTTGCATGCCAGTAATAAATTTTACATTTACAGGGCCCCACCCATGGAACTCAGGGCCAGCAGCGGGCTGAGCGGTGCTGGCGGCCGGGACCCCAGCTGGCAGGGGCTGACGGATAGAACCCCAGACCGGCAGTGCGGGCGGCAGATGGAACCCCACACCGGGAGCAGGCTTAGCGGCTCAGCGTGCTGCTGGTCTGGGGTTCTGTCTGCCGCCCGCGCTGCTGGTGGGCTCCAGGCCGCTGGCCCCGCTCATCCTGCTGCCGGCCTGGATGGACGGAACCCTGGGCCGGCAGTGGGCTGAGCGGGGCCAGCGGCTGGGACCCTGGCTGGCAGGGGCCAGCGGACAGAACTCTAGACCGGCAGCGCAGGCGGCAGATGGAACCCCAGACCGGCGGCACACTGAGCCACTCAGCCTGCTGCCAGTCTGGGGTTCCATCCGCCGGTCCTGCTTAGCCTGCTGCCGGCCCGGGGTTCCGTCCATCCAGGCCGGCAGTGGGCTGAGCGGGGCCAGCGGCCGGGACCTTCCCTGGCAACAAAGTGCCACTAAAAATCAGCTTGTGCGCTGCCTTTGGCATGCGTGCTGCAGGTCGCCAACCCCTGAGATAGCTGTTTCCCCTTCCCCTTGTTTGTTTTTGTGTCTTTTAGATTGTAAGATCTTTGAGGCAGGGTTTGTCTCGTCATGTCATGTGTTTGCACAGGGCTCAGCACAAATGGGACCTCCAGTCCTGACTGGGGCCTTTGGCACTAGGACAGGATAAATTATCAATAAATAATAATCATAATATTAGTCTGGCCACATGGCACACCCTGTACATCTTATGCAACAGAATAGACTAAACAACACAAACTCTAATACATTAATATTTACACTTAATGAAGAAAACAGGAGTAAAAATGACTGTGTTGAAAGTAGCAGAGTTGAAACTGGAGGAAAAATCATAACTTTTGGAATATCCTGATTTCTGAGCGCTTGCTTTCTTACCTTGAATGTTGCATTAATGTTAGCTATTGTGTTTAATTTTCCAGGTTTTCTTAGGAAAAGACACTGCTAAATTGTAGTGCAACCTTACCTAAATAATCCTAAATTGAAGTGGATTTCACTGAGGAGCTATTAATTGATTAGTCCTAAACTCAGGACGCATTAACATGGCTCTATTTATCTTAGGGAATCTTTAAACAAATATGTGACTCTAAATGTTCATAGGTTTACAATTACTGAACCAGTTTTCATTAGACATGAATAATTTTTCCTTCCTCATTGATGATCTATGAAACAACCTGGTTTGGTGGGTGTAGTATTAGCCTTTTTGTGTGATTTGCATGCTTCAAAATTTCAATTAGGACATATGGGGAAAGTGTGCTGTATTTTTCATGCTAGCTTAACTCAAATGGTTGAAGTAAGTTTATTCATGCTTTCCAAAATAATTCAACCTTGGGCTTAGAACAATAATGGAAATTTTCAGCCTGATGGAATTTGTCTGAGAAAGTTATGAGCAACTGAAAAAGGAGAGGGTTGTATGGAAGTTGGAATTCCTCTTTAACGATAGTGGTCACTACCGGCTGGATCCCAAAGTAGTTTGAACTACATGCTCAAGTGAACAATAATGGAAGATTCTAGTAGAAAATTAATAGACTGTCAAATACTATTTATGGATGATGAACTGTAATTGCAGAGGAAGGCCAAATGCTAACAGTAAAATGTAGCCTAACAAAGATTTATACCATGGTTATTTGGATGGTTATTCAGCTATCTTCTCAAAACTGAAAAACAAACAAACAAAAGACTCCCTACACACACACACTCATCTGAAAACATTGGGTATAACAAAGCAGCTAAACTCAACACCATTCTAGCAAACTGCAAATGACAGACAAATTACAGTCAAGTGATGTAATCCTATGAGACTGGTTTCTGGACAGAATTCAGTCATGCAATTGCACCCTGAAATAGCACAATAAAAAAAAACATGCTCCAGTTTCTTTCTTTCTTGCCATAAAGTGAGAGGCATATAAGAGTTCTAAATCTCTTACTTTCTATCCTTAATATGGCATCAGATGGGATTAAGCACTGGTTTAGTGGCCTTTCTGCTCGACTTATGAAGGTTCAATTTCATGTTATGCATGCTTTACAGAATGCAGCATCTGCTTTAGCCTACACAGAAGGTGTATGATTGGCAGGAAAAGCCAATCCTGACACCTCTCCTGAAGGAGTTGTGCTGCCAGAGAAGGTAGATGCAAAGAACCCCATGGGGGGGGAGGTCTTGTGAGAGAGTGTTCACTTCACACAAGGTCTGAGCAAGTTAAAAAGGACCAATTAACCTTATAGCCTGGACCTGGAGGAGGGCAGGGCTGGATAAAGCCTAACTGGAGATGAAGCCTAGCTGGGCTAGAGCAGCTGGGGCTTGTATAAACCCAGAAGTTGAGTACAAGAGGGGGCTGTAAGGAGGTGCTTTCTAATCACCTCCTAAAGAAAAATTATGTTGGCTGTGGGCAAGGTGGTGTTGAAGGGGGAGACTACAGAGTCTGGCAAGAAGCTGGGGGGAGTAGACATTGGGAGCAGTGGAAGCTTGGGCTTATAAACTTAGAGGTTGGCTAGGAGTTACAGAAATGAAGTTTTTAAAAAAAGCCCAAGGAAACAGTGGTAGGGACTGAGATTGAGTAGATTATGGTTGCTTGGCATAGAGTCCCTGAGTTGGAATTTAGGGGAACCTGGACTTGCGTACTAGTCCATCAGCCACTGGGTAGCACAGTGCCTGGATTTGAACTGGCAGACTGCCTGACGTGGTGTATGGACTGCTTGTCCAGAGGGGCTTTGACAGCCCTAAAGGGGAGGACTAAACAGTGACCTATCTAGAGCACCAAGTCACAAGGAAGGAGCACCATGAGCCCTAGAAAGAGAGAGAGGAGCATTGTGGTGTGAGCAACTGATGGAAAGGGGTGCCAGACTGGGTGAGAGCTAGTCCACAGGCACAAGGATGTGCCCCAGTGGTGTGTGTACCTGTTACTTATCTCCTTATGGATGCATATGTTTACATATGGTCTGTTCCTGAATTGACCCATTGGCTCTCCAGGGTTTCAATGTCTCGTTCCCAGCTATCTCTGTAAGGTTCCAAAATCTTACCCAGTAAAGTGACTATTTCTTTGAAGCTCTCTGAGTTCTGCTACACTGTTATCTGGGCCCTTTTACCCCTTCCTGAGTCTCTGTGATGTCGAAATGTTTGCCCCCAAAGTGATTATTTATTTGCTGTAGTACAATGAACCAATGGCAGGCTTTTTTTTAATGTTGCTCACATGAGCTCTTCCAAGATTACTATGGCATGTACAATAGAATGAACTAAGTTCTGAAGGCTTGTTTTGGTTTTGACTGGTCAGTAAACCCAAAGCAATAGCTCCAATGCTCTGAGATGTCACAAGCCATTTCTGTGTGAATGAGTATAATACCAGAAAAAGAGGGGGGTATCCTTAGCTTTATCTCTCTATGGTACAGTCACTGAAAATCAAAGGAAGGCTTAAAATGGAGGAAAGCAATTGCATCAGAAATAAGTTTATTAAAGATCTTCAGAAGCAGAAGAATATGTGAGGGAAAGACATTTAGCTACACCTTGACAGAGGTTTTTCACTGTAAATATGATGTTTATAATTCCTTATAATTATAAGAATTTGAAAATTCAGAGTAATAATCTGTTTACTCTCTTACAGGAACTTCCTTCCGGAATGCCTTTCTGGGAATGTTCCTTTAATGTGACAGAGGCAAACAGCTGCAGCCCTAAGTAGCAACTTTGTCGCTAGCTGTTCTTTCCAGCATCTCTCTCTCTCTTCCACTTGGTAAGTAGTCTTACTCCTGGTTATGTTTCTCTTTCTTATTCTGGAGGAGATACCACATTCTCACACTATGTACTTGCATGTTCATGAGGACCGGAGTGTGCTGTTTCTTGTTGGCTCGGCCTACAAAAAGCTATTGGAGTTTTCATTTATGAATTAATGACTCCAAAACTGTCCATTAAGGCATAAGCCAAATATATCTCCTCAGTACAACAGTTACAGCCCAGTTCTGAAATATGTCTCTGAGCAGAACTCTCGTTTCATAGAATATCAGGGTTGGAAGGGACTTCAGGAGATCGTCTAGTCAACCCCCTGCTCAAAGCAGGACCAATCCCTTATTTTTGCCCCGGATTCCTAAATGGCCCCCTCAAGGATTGAACTCATAACCCTGGGTTTAGCAGGCCAATGCTCAAACCACTGAGCTATCCCTCCCCACGGGGCTTGCAGGAATGGGCCTTCAGGAGCACATCATGTTTTGGAATGAAGAATAATAGACATGGGAAAGGAGGCATGTTTGTGGATGATGCTGTGGATTTTCCTTCTCTATTCCTGCTTTCCTTTCTCTACCACAATAAGTAAAATCTGTGGAATGCAGAGCTATGTGAAACTACTAATTTTCACTTTGAGTACAATGAAGCCTACTTAAATTAACAAATGAATAAATAGCAAATGCATTTTAAAAATGAATAATGCATAAAATGTGTGTAATAAACCATTTTATATGCCTACCTATGAGAGCTGCAACTTTTAAATGAATAAAATGCATCAAAGAAACTTTAACATCCCTTTTATTCATTAGCATTTTAGTGCCTCATTAATAGACTTTAGATTAGTCAGGCTGTAAAGTGTCTATTGTCAAGTACTGACAGTGCAAGAAATTGCCTTCTGTACCACTGAAGTGTCACCTGACTGCAGTTAAAAACTCATCTGCTGTTAAGGGTCATCATGAGAAGGTATAAATTAACAATGTCTCTGAAGAAGCTGAGCTGCTTTAACACTGTCAATCCTGGTTCTTTGTGAGCCATGGAAATTGATGAAAAAAGGTTCAATGACTCAAACTAGATGACAAAAATATTACTTAAGG
This sequence comes from Chelonia mydas, assembly GCF_015237465.2. NCBI lineage: Eukaryota > Metazoa > Chordata > Testudines > Cheloniidae > Chelonia > Chelonia mydas. The sequence goes on along the minus strand of NC_057850.1, from coordinate 195,164,197 downwards.
ATTTCCCACTGTATTCTCAATGAGAACATAATGTAACTTTCCCAAGTACTCTAAAACTGGAATGTTTGGCCTTCCCTGTACAGATAAGATGGAACCATGTGTTTGGAAACCATAACACTTGTGTTTTGAACTCATCCATGCAAACAAGACCAAACTGTTATAATGGTCTGGGGATTGTTGTGTTACAGTAAGCTCCCCCGTCTCAGTGAAATACCTTGTGCAGTTGGGTTTTGAAGTTTTGTCTAAAATACCTTGCCAAAATGAACTGTTGCCAAAATGAACAAGCCACAGAGAGGCTGCAACTGAAGCAATGCTGAGCATGGTTTCTCTGTGTAGGTTGAGACAAACAGTGCTTGGCACCATTTTGGAAACTGGACTTAAAACCTGAGGCTCAAGAGTAGTCATAGGTTTCAAGAAATGGACAAATGCTGGCCCTCATAGTTAACTGTCTCAGAAATGGTATCAAAACAACATCTTATAATTTCTCAATCTAAAAATAAATGGCTGTGGGGTGTAAATTACATTGTAATTGGTATGAAACAAGAGATTCTGAAGTACAATAATGTAATTGTTTTTTGGGGGGCAGTATTCTAGACTTTCTTACGAGTAATCCCTTACTGGCTGTCTGCTTTCCTCTTTTTCTAAATTCACTGTTCGTTATTTCCGTATTCGGACCCTTAAGCTATGCCCTATGGCTATTGCATTTTGCAATATATTGCAACTGTATTAGGCTATTGCAACTATGTTAGGAGAACCCTGTAATTCAAAATGTGCATGCTGTGAATGACTTGTGGCCCTTTATTGATCAGTAATGCTGTATTTCAATATGTGTCCAAATTATATAAATAATCCTGTCTAATTCAAATTTCTTTTCTCTTCTAATTATGGGAGAAATACACTATAAATACCAGCTGATACTATTGAACATACTACATAAAAGGTTTGTGAACTACTATACTGTACATTTAAAATCTACTAATATAGAGGTTGTTTAAAGAAACATTGAAAGTTGCAAATATATCTCAAGCTAGATTAAATGACCATTGTTTGTGACTTGGTCAATGAGGTGAAGTACTGTGTATTGGGTTAAAAGATTTCTGCCAGAATACGTTCATGCAGGAAATGGTGGACTATGAGGGAAAAACAAATGGGAAAGCAGCACAAGTGGATCCAGACAAGCAATCCCTCAACAAACACTTGGGAGGCAATTGCCTCCCATCTATAGAAATGTAGAGCTGGAAGGGATCTCCCTGACAGGTATTTGTCCAACCTGTTCTTAAAAATCTCTGATGGAAGGCTATTCCAGAACTTAACTATCCTTGTACTTAAAGACTTCCCTAATATGTAACCTAAATCTCCCTTGATACAGATGCAACATTCTCATGAGTGCAGGTGTCCATGTATAAGCCATCCGCACATTCAGAATCTTATCAGACTCCTATTGGAACAACTTGATAAGCGTTTCAGATTTCTCTAAGTTGGGAAAAACAGTGGAATCACAAATAACCCCTTTCTGAAACTTTGTAAAATCACCAGTGCCATAAAAAGAGTCATTCTTTTCTACACACCAACAAATACCCACGTGGCTAATAGCAAAGCACTGTAGCTTTGAAAATTTTCACAAACTAGACCAATATTACACCATTGAAAGAGCTATTATTTTAAGTTATTTACCATTCACATATCTGTGTATTTCCATTTTAGATATAATACCTAGTAAAGAATATGAAGGATGCAGATGAAGCCCATTACTACTTGTCCTACCTTCGGCAGACACATAGAAAACAATTGTTCATGTTTCTCTTTATAACAGCCCTGAACAGATTTGAAGACTCTCAGATCTCCCCACAGTCATCTTTTTCTCAAAACTAAAGATGTCCAGTTTTTTTCACCTTTCCTCATGGTGAAGTCTTCTAAACTTCTTATCGCTTTTTTGTTGCTCTCCCCTGGGCTCTTTCCAGTTTATTACATCTTTCCTGAAGTGTGGAGCCCAGAATTGGACACAATTCTCCAGCTGAGACCTCATCAGTGCTGAGTAGAGCAGGACAATTACTTTCCGTGTCTTACCTCAACACTCCTGTAAATAAACTCCAGAGTGTTTGTTTTTTGCAACTGCAGCACAGTGCCTCATATTCAATTTTTCACTGATATTCACCCAGATATTCACTGTATTCACCCAGATCTTTCTCAGCAGTATTACCACATAGCCAGTGACAACCCCCTCCTCCCATCTTGCAGCTGGCATTTTTTGTTTTCCTCCCTCCTAAGTGAAGTCCTTTGCCCTTGTCTATTGATTTCCTTCCCCCCCCACCAATTCTCCTATTTCGTCAAGGTCATTTTGAATTCTAATCCTGTCCTCCAAATTACTTGCACCCTCTCCCAGCTTGGTGTCATCCACACATTTTATAAGCATACTTTCAATTTCATTATCCAAGTCACTAATGAAACCATTGACTGGCATGGAACCCAGGACAGACTCCTGTGAGACCCCACTAGATATGGTCTCCCAGTTTGACAGCAAACCATAAGTACTCTTTGACTATGGTCTCGCAACCATTTGTGCACCCTCCTTATAGTAATTTTACTTAGCCCATATTTCTCTAGTTTGCTTATGGGACTGCCATCTCTAGATTTTTAGTAAGGCTTTTATCACAACTACTGTCCCATCCCCGTCGCCATCTTCCCCCCCCCCCCCCCCCCCGCAATCCACTAGGACAGTAACCCTGTCAAAGAAGTATATTAAGTTAGTTTGGCATTACTTGTTCTTGATAAATCCATGCTGGCTATTCCTCATAACCCTGTTATCCTCTAGGTGCTTACAAATTGTTTAACAATTTGTTCCAGTATCTTTTCCAGTACCAAAGTTAGGCTAATGGCTCTAGAATTCCCCCAGGTCCTCTCTTCCCCTGCCCCCTTAAAAAAAATAAATAAAAAAAAATAGATAGGTACTATATTTGCCCTTCTGCAGCTCTTTGGGACTTAATCTGTCCTCTGTAAATTCTCTAAGGTAATTGCTAATGGTTCAGAGCTTGCTTCATCTAGTTCCTTAAGTACCCTACAGTGAATTTAATCAGGCCTTGCTGACTTGAATACATCTAACTTATCTAAATGTTCTTTAATCTGTTCTTTCCCTATGTTGGTTTGTATTTCTTCCCCCTTGTTAATATTAATTGTGTTGGGTATCTGGCCACATTTAAATTTTTAGTGGAAACTGAAGCAAAATAGGCATTAAACGCCTCAGCCTTCTTGGTGGTCATCAGTTATTAGCGCCCCTTCCCTGCTAAGTAGAGGACCTACAATTTTCTTCTATCTTTTGCTTCTAATGTACTTAAAGAATCTCCTCTTGTTGCCTTTTATGTCTCTTGCCTCTTATGTCTCTAACTCATGTCTTAGCCTTTCTGATTCTCCCCCCCTGCCCCGTCCCGGCCATATGTTTGCACTATTTTGTGTTTCTCCTTATCAATTTGTCCATCTTTCTACTCTTTGTAGGCTTCCTTTCTGATTTTTCAGGTCACTAAAATCCTTTTGATAGGAAGAATAGCAAGAGGCCAATATGGTTCTATTAGCTTCTAGGATCCTTTCTCCTGTCTCCAAGGAAGAGGCAAGCTTGCTTTGTCAGGCTGGGAACTTGGATGCAAGGGAACTCCCAGATGCAAGGAAAGAGAAATAGTTTGTGAGTTAAAGGAACAGACTGTCAGCCAGACCCTAGTGGTCTCAAGAGGTCTATAACAGTGGTTCTCAAATTTTTGCATTGGTGACCCCTTTCACACAGCAAGCCTCTGAGTGTGGACTCCCTAAATTAAAAACACTTTTTTATTTAACACTATTATAAATGCTGGAGGCAAAGCCGGGGTGGAGGCTGACAGCTCACAACCTTCTGTGTAGTAACCTTGACTCCCTGTGGGGTCACAACCCCCAGCTTGAGAAGCCCTGCTTAAGACACTTAGACGTATCAGGACTCCTATATGTGGCAGAAGATTAGATACCTGGTAAACTAGACTTGCATCTATCTCTTTTTTGTTTTAATATCTGATTTTCTTTTAAATGCTTTTGTTCTAATAAATACTTTGCTTTCTAAAGGCTGTCTGGCCACTGATGATATATCACAACCCAGGAGTAGTGACAATAAGTCAGGGCTGGGACACCAGTAAGACCTGTTGAGGTAAATCATGGTTGATCACAGGGGACTTCAGCCTGGGCCCAGTCTGAGAGTGCGAGAACTGTGATTCCACCTTGAGCCAAGTAATGGTCTGAGGCCTGAGAGCTGACAGTGGCTGGACTCACACCAGGAGAAATCCGAGCTAGTTAGCCTGGTAACTGTGCACCTAACTAATCTAATTAACCAGAGACTAAAGTGTTTTAGTGGAGGCCTCTGTCAAATCATTCTTGTACTTGTTGCTTCCTGAAGACTTGCACTAAAATAAATCTTTACAGATTTGACCAAATAACAATATTGTATTGAACTGTGCTGCTTACAAGCTTTCTGCTGTTTATCCACTGTACTTACTCTTCATTAGGCCCAACTAGAAGAACTAATATCTGTGTTATAGCAATTGTCTGCAGGTTTACATAGCCAAGAGGTTTATATAGCCATTGTCTGTGCCCTGTCTGCAGTATCACTTACTCCATTGCCACCCCTGGTGCAACTGTGCTGTTGTAGTGGCAGCTGATGTAATATGGGTACTAATTAGTCTAATATGTGTGCATAGGGTTGCTAACTTTCTAATCGCACAAACCCAAACAGTCTTGCCCCACCCCTTCTCCGAGGCCCTGCCCCCGTTCACTCCATCCCCTCTCTCTCTGTCGCTTGCTCTCCCCCACCCTGACTCACTTTCACTGGGCTGGGGCAGGGGTTGGAGTGTGGAGGGGGTGTGGGCTCTGAGGGGTTTGGAGTGTGGGAGGGGGTGAGGGCTGTGGCAGGGAGTTGGGGTGCAGGTGGGGGTTTGGGGTGCAGGCTCTGGGAGGGGGCTCAGGGCTGAGGTAGAGGTTTGGGGTAAGGGGTGTGGGCTCTGGCCGGGCAGTGATTATCTCAGGCAGCTCCTGGAAGTGAAAGGCATGTCCCTCTGGCTCCTAGGCTCAGAGGTGGCCAGGTGGCTCTGCACGCTGCCCCTGCCTGTAGGCACCAACCTTGCAGCTCCCATTGGCCGCAGTTCCCAACCAATGAGAGCTGTGGAGTCGAGGCTTGAGGTGGGAGCAGCACACAGAAACCCACTGGCCGCCCCTGCACCAAGGAGCCAGAGGGAGGTGCTGGTTGCTTACAGGAGCCAAGCGCAGCTAGGGCAGATAGGGAGCCTGCCTTAGTTCCACTGTGCTGCTGACCAGACTTTTAGTGGCCTATTGAAATATCCCAGATTGCTTTCAATAGCTACCAGGAGATCTATGCTAATTTTGGTAGACTCCTGGCCAATCCAGGAGGGTTGGCAACCCTATGGAGATTGTGTTGGAATTTGATGTATTTAGGCTTGGTATTATCTTAATTCGGGAGTGACAGACTTACCTTGATAAAATAAGAACCCACTCCCTTCTTGAACCTTTACCTATTTTTTAGAACCAAACTCAAACAAAAGTTACTTAGGGCTCGTCTAGCCAGGGAGTTTAAACTGGACTAAGTCAAATAAATCTAAACTGAAAACTCCTGTGTAACCCATGATGTAATTCATTGTAGCTCACTCACTCCCCATTTATTTTAAACTCTGGAGCCCTCTTTCAAACTGAACTAACTAAAGGTTTATTAGCTAGGAAAATACATTTTACCTGCTTTTATCTCTCAATAACTAATTTATATACATGTGAGTCAGTCTCTAATTTCCAAGTGGTAGCAGAGATGTAGTAATCTGCCAGTATCCCAAAAATCTTTCAGGGCTACCCTGAGTAGCTCTGGAGATCTCTCTCTTGTTCAGTTATTCTGCCCTATTAGAATCAAGGCAGTCTAAAGATGAAGAATTCTTCCTTGTCCATTGTTTTAGCTGCTTCTCACAGAAATCAAGCTGATAGGTTCGCTTCCCACGTGGGCTCTTTCCTTGAGGGCAGAGAGAGAGGAATGTATATAGAGCATTTGAGTTCTCATCACACAATGACCACTTGCCTTCAAATGCACAAGAATTAGCACTTTAACAAGGAAATCTTTCATTTGCATGATACAAGTCTTTTCTTGTTTGAGGAGTTATTTAGTTGCAGGGGTATATATATGATGTAAGTGTTTGCTATTACATTTTAACAGGATTTACATTTCCAACAGGATACAGATAAGTGAAAACAAGGCATGCACCATTACACTGGTTTTCATGATGTTTAAACACTCACTTTGATCTATACAATTCACAAGTGAATTCACCTGGCTTCCACTTCTGAGTTTCAGTTCTCAACTGACACCTTGACATTGGCCAGAGCTGCCACTTGGTCTGCCAAAGTCACAATGTGACTATCCATCCGAAGAAACTTGTGGGGCCTGCTGTCTCTCCTCCCTTGCCCCCAGCCATAAGTGTCTGAATCTCATCACCTCTCCCTGAATGGCGATGAGATCCAGGGTCTCAGCACAGCTCCCAAGTGACTGTTCAAGGCTGTCCAGCAAGACTCCTAGGGGGACAAACCTGAGGAGTCAAGTGGAGTCATGACCCCAAAAAGCCAATATCTCTTCAGGACTCAGGACCCTGATGCTCGCTAGGTAGAAGGAGAGCTGCCCTGCAGCAACCAATCCAATTCCTGAGCAGCAACCCAGACAAGGACTGAGAAGGTGGCTCCTCTAGAAGGAACCTCAGAAGGTAAGTCATCTTAGAATTTGTTTAATAAATTTTAAGTTTTAATTTTATTATTGTGCTATCCTGCTGTGCTAGCTTCTGTTGTGAGTGCCCTACAGCTATTGTTGGTGGATGTGAGGTAGAAGCTTTTCCAGGTCCCCAACTCCCTCCCTGCATCATCACATGCTCTCTGTTCACCCCCTGCTGCCCTCCCCCATACACTTTTCCAAAATGGCAGCTTCTCCAGTTGGCCAATGAGCATGAGACAGAGGCCAAAGCCTTGACTACTGACTGTTTTCAGGCCCATCCTGTGGAAGGCCCCAGCCCATATTTTCCTTTCCCTTCCCTCAGCTGTCCTGCCTGGCAAACTTCCCCCGAAACCCCATGCACTAATTCATCATTAATAGCATGGTGCAGACTCAGCCTCTACCTCCACACCCTGTGACACTTCCAGGGTACCCAGGGCTGTGAGGCACCTTGCTATCATCTGTATTTAGCATGAGGACATCTTGGGAAGACTTGTGCAGGCACAGACCTCTCTGCCTACACACGCTCTGCTGTCCTTGAAGTTAGCACTAGGCATGCTCCATCTCCTGAGTCCTCCAAGCATTCTCCTGGAGTGTCCAGCCACTGTTCCACAGGTCGCTCACATGTCCACTATTCCCAAAGGAACATGTCACCCCAGCTTACTGGTTTTACCTCTGCATCACCACTGTGCTCCTCCCACAGCGTTTGAATTTCTTTATATTTGTGAAAAGAAGTGTACGTTTATTGAACAAAGAATAGATTTAAATGATAGCATGTAGGTAGAAGTATTGGTAACACAATACACACATAATATGCCTTTTTAGAGCTTGGGGCCCCTAACGGGACACTGTCCTGCCTCATAAAGGTTAGCTCACCCAAAGTCTTTCTCCCAGCATATAACAGCCACCCTCACTGTGATCTTCTTTTTGTAAGATAAGCATGCTGGCAGCTTGTCCTTTAGGTGACTTCTCTGCCTCCTAGTCACTTGCCTCAATGTAATGTTGTTCTGATGGGGTAGTTGGCCCCTAAAGGCAGTAGAGCCTACTGGTCAGCCCATTTTCCTATGTGGAATGGCCCATTAAGCATGTGAAAGGTGTTAGAAGTGGACTGAAGGGCAATGTGGGGAGAGAGAGAGAGAGAGAGAGAAAGGTCCTGGAAATGAATGAAGAATGGGAGAAATCCTGTCACTGGATCTCTAAGGGTCTGGAGCCCTGAGCCATGTAGAGAAGGTGGGGCAAGGCTCACCTCTCCCACCAGCCAACTGGCAATGAACCATGAGAAGCAGACCAGCATAAATGTGGTCTGCTCCCTCATAGCAGGCCAGAGGCTTGCAGACACTGGCGAGAGTAAAAATATTCCTTCAGAGCCCTGATTTAGCAGGGAGAAGGTGACAGCAGGGGAGGGTCTACCTGCTGAGTCTCACAGCCTGAGGGTGAAAGGACTGATGCGGGAGAGGGGGAAGGGCAGGCTGGAAGGAAGCTGCTGGAGGCTCTACAGCTGGCCTAAGGTACAACTCCAGCTCCAGCAAGGAGCACTAGGGGAGAGGGGTCGGAGGACTACCCAAAGTACAAACCAGCTCCGGGAGAAGGGCTGGGGGTCTCCTGAACGGGGAAGGGAACTGATCAGGACTTTTACATGAATCATAGACTTTAAGGTCAGAAGGGACCATTATGATTGTCTAGTCCGACCTCCTGCACAACGCAGGCCACAGAATCGCACCCACCTAGTCCTGTAACAAACCCCAAACCTATTTCTGAGCTATTGAAGTCCTCAAATCGTGGTTTAAAGACTTCAAGATGCAGAGAATCCTCCAGCAAGTGAGCCGTGCCCCACGCTGCAGAGGAAGGTGAAAAACCCCCAGGGCCTCTGCCAATCTGCCCTGGAGGAAAATTCCTTCCCGACCCCAAATATGGCGATCAGCTAAACCCTGAGCATGTGGGCAAGACTCACCAGCCAGACACCCGGGAAAGAATTCTCTGTAGTAACTCAGATCCCATGCCATGTAACATCCCATCACAGGCCTTTGGGCATATTTACCGCTAATAGTCAAAGATCAATTAGTTGCCAAAATTAGGCTATCCCATCATACCATCCCCTCCATAAACTTATCAAGCTTAGTCTTGAAGCCAGATCTGTCTTTTGCCCCCACTGCTCTCCTTGGAAGGCTGTTCCAGAACTTCACTCCTCTGATGGTTAGAAACCTGCCTCTAATTTCAAGTCTAAACTTCCTGATGGCCAGTTCATATCCATTTGTTCTTGTGTCCACATTGGTACTGAGCTTAAATAATTCCTCTCCCTCCCTGGTATTTATCCTTGTGATATATTTATAGAAAGCAATCTTATCTCCCCTCAGCCTTCTTTTGCTTAGGCTAAACAAGCCCAGCTCTTTGAGTCTCCTTTCATAAGACAGGTTTTCCATTCCTCGGATCATCCTAGTAGCCCTTCTCTGTACCTATTCCAGTTTGAATTCATCCTTCTCAAACATGGGAGACCAGAACTGCACACAGTATTCCAGATGAGGTCTCACCAGTTCCTTGTATAATGGTACTAACACCTCCTTATCTCTACTGGAAATACCTCGCTTGATGCATCCCAAGACCGCATGAGCTTTTTTCACGGCCATATCACATTGGTGGGTCATAGTCATACTGTGATCAACCAATACTCCGAGGTCCTTCTCCTCCTCTGTTACTTCCAACTAATGCGTCGCCAGTTTAAAACAAAAATTCTTGTGATTAATCCCTAAATGCATGACCTTGCACTTTTCACTATTAAATTTCATCCTATTACTATTACTCCAGTTTACAAGGTCATTCAGATCTTCCTGAATGATATCCCGGTCCTTCTCTGTATTGGCAATACCTCCCAGCTTTGTGTCATCCGCTAACTTCATTAGCACATTCCCACTTTTTGTGCCGAGGTCAGTAATAAAAAGATTGGTCCCAAAACCGATCCCTGAGGAACTCCACTAGTAACCTCCCTCCAGCCTGACAGGTCATCTTTCAGTATGACCCGCTGTAGTCTCCCCTTTAACCAGTTCCTTATCCACCTTTCAATTTTCATATTGATCCCCATCTTTTCCAATTTAGCTAATAATTCCCCATGTGAAACCATATCAAATGCCTTACTGAAATCGAGGTAAATTAGATCCACTGCATTTCCTTTGTCTAAAAAATCTGTTACCTTCTCAAAGAAGGAGATCAGGTTGGTTTGGCACCATCTACCTTTTGTAAAACCATGTTGTATTTCATCCCAATTACCATTGACCTCAATGTCTTTAACTACTTTCTCCTTCAAAATTTTTTCCAAGACTTTGCATACTATAGATGTCAAACTAACAGGCCTGTAGTTACCCGGATCACTCTTTTTTTTCCTTTCTTAAAAATAGGAACTATGTTAGCAATTCTCCAGTCATACGGTACAACCCCTGAGTTTACAGATTCATTAAAAATTCTTGCTAATGGGCTTGCAATTTCATGTGCCAGTTCCTTTAATATTCTTGGATGAAGATTATCTGGGCCCCCTGATTTAGTCCCATTAAGCTGTTTGAGTTTGGCTTCTACCTTGGATGTCGTAATATCTACCTCCATATCCTCATTCTCATTTGTCATCCTACCATTATCCCTAAGCTCCTCATTAAAGACTGAGGTAAAGTATTTGTTTAGATATTGGCCCATGCCTAGATTATCCTTAACCTCCACTCCATCCTCAGTGTTTAGCTGTCCCACTTCTTCTTCTTCTTTCTTTTTTTTTCTTCTTATTTATATGGCTATAGAACCTTTTACTATTGGTTTTAATTCCCTTTGCAAGATCCAACTGTACATGGCTTTTGGCCTTTCTCACTTTATCCCTACATGTTCTGACCTCAATAAGGTAGCTTTCCTTGCTCATCCCTCCCATCTTCCACTCCTTGTAGGCTTTCTGATTTTTCTTAATCACCTCTCTGGACCCAGAGTGGACATGAACTCAAGTAGCTAAATAAGATGAATAAGCAGATCCCATAAAGCGGGGGGGCAATGGAGGGGATTTGAACTGGCCTGATCTGGGCAACTGTATTCAGTGTCCCTTCGGTCCTTTCAGACAATGCTTATGAAGGGCCAAAAGGGGCATGGTGGAGAGGCTCACCCCAGGATAGTCACCCAGAGTCAGGGCAGCTTACAGGGGATTACAATACATCTTTCCCCAATTTTCATCCTGCTAACCCCTCTGACATCATAGAAGCAGAGCAAAACTGCAAAGCCAGACCAGGAACATAATTCCCATCCCCAGACCGGAACATATTTCCAAACCCCTTGGCCCCCTCCCTGAGTCGCCAACGCACAACTGCAAAGCCAAACAGCACGTATGCATGGACAAAAATCCCGTTGCCCTCATCACTTACCATTTCCAATTTTCCACCCAGACTGAGAATAATCTCAGGAAGGTAAAGTCAAATGCATGTAAAAATACTATCTCAGCCTCCCTAGACTATAAACAGTAACTGCTTGTCACTTTTTTAATACCCCTACAGCACCTGCACCAACCAGAGCCCCAAAGACAGGACCTTATCAGTAGTTGAGTGGCTGAAAAACCTGATGGGGAGAAAATGGGAAAACTCCAGGATGGAATGTCTTGCGGATGTCATTAGAGACTACCCACAAAATGCAGAGAGGTGGAACCTGTATTTGAAGGCTGAGAGGAAATCCAGCAAGGACCCTGTGGCCCAGAGAACCTATGTTTTACTTACGCTAACCTGCTTAAGCCAATGTCTTAAAAGCATTCCAGGGAGACAGTTGCAGTGACAAATGACAGGCAATGCAGTACAACAAACCAACACCCAGCCATGTTATGCAGCCCTGGACAATATGGGCTACTGAGAACAACTCCTCCTTGCTGTATCCCCTGCAGTACTGTTCCCAAGGCCAAGTTGTTTAGTCATCTGTGACTTTAAGCCTTTGGCATCGTGCTCCCTGTTTCACATTGCTGTTTTGTTTCACTGCTGCTTTAATGAAAGGTCTCTTTGTAGTTGACGTATGAAACAATACATTAAAAGCCATTGTTTCATTTTTTCTGTTGAAGGTTCATTTGTTTGTTACATAATTTTTACTAAACTTTAAAATTTAATTCGTTAGGAGTTGACAGTTTATTTTACACAGAAAATAATTGCTTGCACTAATTCATAAGGCTTTACAAACACACGTAGGCAAACACTGCACGTCCTCTACCCAGAAATCTGCCATGGTGGTCTGCAAGCCCTCGGAGCACTGGAGTGGTGACTTTTCCATTTATGAACTGAGCCTTGATGGTGGAGGGACAAAGTATAGGCACAGGGGTCCCATCAGTTGTCCAGTACAGTTTAGGAACCCCATGTGTGCAAAGCCATCAACCACTGGAGCATCGCCAAGCTTTATAACCCAGTACAACCATATCTTTTTCCCTGTCATCACATCTCCATGACAGTGGTTGACAGCAAGCCAATTTGGCATGGGGATATAGACTGGAAACATTATGGGGCGGCCATCTTCCAAATGGCAATTGTGACCTGCTTGCCCATGTATAGGGCACCACATGTTGGTATGCTGCCACTGTAGTTTTGGGATTAGTTCAGCCCACATTTCCAAAAAGTTTGCCTTCCCTATCCTGAAATTCTCTTGCCATTGCTGGTCATCCTTACTCTGCAGACCAATTCTTTCCTACCAATCTGTGCTGGTTTCTGGAGCCCTGAAACAGCTCTGCACTCTGTGAAGCTGCACTAGGAACCAGTTCTCTATCATCAATTGTTTGGTGTCTTCCTCATCGGTGTCCCATTGTATAGCAGCTGGAAGAGCTGCTGCTGTCACATCTTGATGCAGCAAGCAAAGCCCCAAGTCAGATTCATCCCATGTTGAGTGATAGAGGCTGGTTGGGCTGTATTAGAGGTTACCACTATAGTGGCATAGAGCCTTGCAACTGACAACAATTCAACAATGGTGGTAGCCCACCTGTAAAGGAAGTATGAGGCGGACACAGATGGATCATGGGATTTTTTTAAAAAAATGTGAACTAGGCTGATTTCTGCTATACAACCCACTGTGCCCAGTGCCAAAAAGAAAAAAAAAATCCCAGAGTGCACACTGCTCATCAGTAAAGTAAAGGCATGTGGGATGCCTTCTGACAATACCATGCCTTCAGTTTTCAGCAAACTGCTGTCGTGTGTACACAGTGGTGTGCACTGACAGAGGGCACACTTTCCTGTACGTGCTATTACTGCAGCTTGTGTACTGTACGTTACCTGATGCTCAGCAAAAAGCTGTAGATTAACTCCCTCAGCCTGTGCAGATGAGCCCATAGAATAGATTGTGAGCCCTTAGGACAGGGACTATCTTCTTATGTGTGCCTTGCATAATGGGGCCCTGATTGAGGCCCCTAGGTACTGTTGCCATATAATAAATAGTAGTAATTATAATTACAAAGTGAGATGTTGGTGTTCAGATTCTAGATGGGATAAGTGCCAAAATATCATATTAGGCTGTTCTCATAACACTTTCCACAAGGAAGTCAAAGTGCCAGAAATTTCATGAGAAAGTCTATTACTAGAAGATTTCAACCTGATTTTGGACACTTTAAGGTTCAGAGAATCTTTGAACAAACATTTGAACTGGTACAAACTAAGTTCAGTTACCAAACTTTTGAGGTTCATCCATCCCTAATCTTAATATGAAAAAAAACCCCTCTCTCATGCCATTACTGGCAGTTTTCCAGTTGCACTTGAACTGAACATCATTGACTGTATACAAGTTATACCCTGAAAAAGGTTACTTGAGAGACTTCTAAGTTCTACAGTTGCCCAAAGAACAAAAACTATGGTGTCTCTTCCATGGAGACTAGCCCAGTGGACAATGCATGGAAATTTTCCAAAGCACCAATGCGAGCTAGGCATCTAACTCACTTAGGTGTTTTTCAAAACTCCACCCCAAATAAATTAGAGTTGCCTCTTTTCTTCTTTGTGAAAAGCATTTTACCTTTCTTTATATGGACCTATACTAATTTCTTGTTTTTTCAGGCTTATTGATGCTACTTTTAGAATATTGATTTCTTTGGACATCACTGACAATTCATTTGACTCCTCCTTCCCAACACCTCCCAAAATCTTCCCCCCACAAAGTCAGTTTTGGGAAATGAATGAAAGGAGGAAGGCTTAATAAGCATAGGTGAGGAAAACACCTGAATAGTTTAAAAAAAAAGTGAAGAAGAAGAAAGCAAGTTTAATTGGAATTTTCTCAAAAAGTGAATCTCTGGGTTTCAAAATGGTCAGTTTCTGATCTCTCAAAGACATGGAATCATAACTCAAAGTAAAGTGGAGGATAGCTAGATGAAATCAGTCATGTGGATAATATGAGACAATGACTGTATTTTCAGGACTGATACTTACACTAGACACATGGTCAAATTACTTGATCCTTATTGATCCCTAAACACATATTATTGCAATATATTAGCAGATACCTCCTTAAAAAGGGGGTGGATACAGAAATATGTGGAAAAAGTCCTTTAGATCAGCCATTTAAAGATTGGTTAGGTTTTCTTAACCACTAATAGGGAGGGTACATGGCCACATCATAAAACCTGATTAGGAAGGCTGGGCAAAATGAAAAACTTAGTTGCCATCCACTAGCCTTGTCCAAATCAATGAGTCTATGAAGAAGAAGCCTGGTAGAGGAAAATAAGTGAACAAATTGAAAAATAATTACGAATGGTAGTGTTGCCACATGCTATGAATAAGCAAAGCTTAAAAATATTTAGAAGAGGAAACTGCATTACAGAGCATGCATTTGTTCTGCTGAGTTTCAGCAAAGCTAATAATGAATCAACACATACTTAATGTTTACACGCCATTAAGCGTAGCAGGAGTCAGTGCTGTTGTTTCATGTAGACTTGGACATATCATTTGGTAGAAGTCTAATGTACCTCACTTCATAGCTCCTTTCTTTTCCTTTTTTAATTTGAAATGGAATTTCAAGTGAATAAATTAGTGAATTTATCATTTTCTCTATAATAGTGTCATATGGACAGTTTGATGAAATAGCTCATTATAGTCAATGAAGTGAAATATGAGCACCATCAGCACATTTTCATCAAGCAGGGTTATGGAAATTAGCTTGCTGTTATCAAGGACTGTGGAAACCAAAAATAAAATTAAGCAAGCTATTAGATGATAAATTTAGGGAGTGTCCCAACTGAGTTGGAACACAATAGCCACTGTGAAAAACAGAAGGCTACTGTATGTCAAAATTAACTGAGACGCCTCAATATTTGTTGTTCATTGTGTATATTAGAGATGAAATTTACTTCAGATGCCTATGCTCCCTTGGTGTATGTAAATACCACCTGCAACTCAATGCCAGTACAAGGAAAGTATGGGGGCAAATGTTTGCTACTCCTTAATGATTACCAGAGTTTGAAACAGAAATAATTTCATTAGTCTTCAGTAACTGCCCTGCTATGGACTTAGTCCAGGAGTCCAGAGGCAAATCCCCCACTGAAGTCATGCCCTTTACTGACAAGGTTGTCAGAGTCAGAACAGCAGAATCAGACCTTATGATAGCGTGGAGGAGGGAAAGCCCTCCACAGAAAGTCAAGAAGAAGAAGAGAGACGAGAAGACTTGTGTATAAGGGATACTTGTCCTGTGGACTCTCTTTTATTGTTTGATCCTCCAACTAACCTAGCCTGTATGGTATCACCACACAGCTTTTGCTCTGATTTAACTAAATCAGTGCTACCAGTTGTCATATGACAAAACTACTTGTAGGACTGCTTCCAAACAGCACCAGCACTACCTGTGCTTCATGACCTAGGGATTTCCTCCTTTCCCTGTTGTGAGTATTAGAAGTTAGTAACAAAGGCTTTCTCAGGATTTAGCCTGGTTAGATCTGTTGCTCTATAGGAAGACGACATGCCATTTCTGCAGCACTGCAGTTTGTAAATAATGTTTTAAATGAACATATCTCTGCTTGCACACAAAGAGGGTCCAATTTTGCCATCCATACTCAGGCAAAATGTCAACTGTAGGATTGGGCAGAGAGGATATAGCCAGTGCAATTAATTCATTGCTATTATAAAAGCAATATTATTGTTACAACACTCAGCTGAGACCCAGAAAGGTGCACCAAACCCAGAATTCTTAGACCAAAACAAAGTCTGGGCATAGAGCTGTTCTTTTAAAAATAAAATTTATTTTGTTCCTTTTATTCTCCATTAAAAAGTCTCTCTCCTCCCTCTGCTACCTGCAACAGATGAAACAGTAGGAAGAAACACCCTTTCTCACATAATTCTTACCTTCCCAAGCCCAAAGCTTGCTTTAGAAAAACAAAAATTAAAATTTTAAAACTGTTCTCTTTTAGTTAGTCTCAGGTGTTTAGCAAGCTTTCAAAGTTCTTTAAGGATTTTTGTTTGTTTTGCCCAAAATTACAGAGGCAATATTGTTTATGTGAGCTTGAAGCTGAATTAGAAAAGTCACTAACTTTCATTAAGGATTAAATTCAACTACATGAGCCTAGAAGCTAAAATCCTCTTGTTAATCTAAGAACTCCACTCTTACAATGTATTGAGCAACCGCATGGGTAACCACTGAAACATAAGATAGAAGCATTGTGTCATCAAAACATTCCCATTGACCACATCTATCCTCTGGGCAGATTACCTAGATTAACTACTGAGAGCTGATTAACATTTTTGGTGGGTGTCACGTACACTATGGGAAGGTCTATGTGTTACCCTGGATTTGAGGGCTGTGTATACTCCTGAATGTGATCAAGCTAATTGCAACCATATGATGTGCATTCAGCCACCATGAATTAATAAAATAGAACACCAAATAGTTAAGGATTAATTAGAAAACAGGCTTTTAGAGGCAAGATCAAAACTAGCTGGCAATTTCTGCTAATCAGAATGGGAGGAGGGGAGAGAAAAGTAAATAGACTGGGAGAAGATAAGAAGATGGAAACCTTGAACCTAGACACTTCTGATATTAGAAATTTATTGAAAGTTAGGAAAAGTGATGATTTAGTAGGGATCATTATGACCTATGTATTTTGTAGAAGTTAGTTATAAAAGTCTAGCTAATATAGTGTACTTTGGAGCAGTCCTCTGAAGCCATCTTGAGAGACGTTTTTCCTGACACCTTGTTTTCCCAGCGGGTGAGCAGCTGGCCAGTGTGTAACTGCTGTTAATTATTCAATATAGTTCCAGATTTTAGGTAAATATCTGGGATGTTCTAAACCTATTGATTATGTCTGCTTGTGCTTAAATCTAATAAACTGCAGTTTTAGATAGAGCACGCTTACTTGCATTAATCTTTTATCAGATGGAATTGCTGTGTTCCCATTGATTTATTCCTGACACCACCTGGAGTGAAACAGTTAAGTTGCCCCTTCTGAGGGTTCTGAAAACCCCTGGGTAACGTGCTACAAAGATTTGTCAGCATAACTTTGTCAGTTAGTGTGTGGAAAAAACACGCTGCCTAGTTACATAGCTATGCCAGCAAACCCCACAGTGTAGACACAATTATGCCGACAGAAGAATGCTCTTGTTATCTTAGCTAATGTCGTCTAGGAGGTGGTGTAGCTATGCCAGCAGAACTCCTCCTTCTGTCAGCATACACTGCATCTACGCTACAGGACTCTGCTGGTGTGACACTGACGGAGCAGTCAACTTGTGTGTGACCCATAACAACATAACAGGAAGCACTGAAATGGTAAACAGGGCCATTCCTTATAGATAGTTATCAAAGCCATGTTAAGTAGACTAGAATCCTTGTTATGTTGGCCTGTATTGTTAGAGAATCAAGAGTAGATACTAATTGTATTTGCCTGTGTTTAAGTATATCTGGTTAAAAGTTTAACAATATGATCTAATTAGCTTGTAGATGCTAAGCTTCTGTTCCTGTCTATAGTGATTCATTATTATATTCTATTGATTCAGAGATCAAAAATGAATATTATCATTTAGATGGGACTTATGGTATAATAATATTATTGTCCTCCTTTCTCTTTGACACGTGTAAATTCCACATAGTAAACTACGTATGAACTGTTTGAATGGTTAATTATCTTATCCAAATGAATACAAATAGTTACTAGTGTATGCCTAGGAAACAGAGATTAGCTTCAAAGCAACAATATACAATAACCTATGCTTCAGCCAAGGTTCTTTAACCAGTGAAAAGCCTTCTGAGACGATGGCTGACTTCAACTATAAAGGAAGCCCCGGGCCTTGTCCTTTTTTTAATCTCAGATCTGCTTAAACGTTGACAGGGAAATCTAAGCCCATAAGACAGGTCTCCAGCTTACTCTAGGTTCACCCTGAAATTCACATGGAAGAATTTGAATAAACTCTGCACATGGACTGCCTGTTGGACTATAACCTTTTAAATTGCTTCCAAAATGACTTTTACAAATCAGCAGCCTCATCATCTCTGCTATGAAACTGACTTCTAAACTTTACTCATATCTGTATGTATATTGATCTCTTGACCATAGCAACTCTTTCTTTTTTCTTTTTATTAATAAATCTTAGATTTAGTTAATAAGGATTGGCTGAAAGCATGTATTTGTGTGAGATCTGAAATATCCATTGATCTGGTGGGTAATGTGTCTGATCTCTTGGGTTAGTAGAACTTTATATATGGTGAATAAAGTTTTTAGTAGCCTCTCACTGTATTAGACGTGGCTGTCTGGCTGGGAGCCAAAGGCTGGATTGCTTGAAGGAGGACTGTATCTTGGCTTCTTGGTAACCAGTGAGTATTACAGAAGCTGTTTGGTTACTGGCTTGGTGAATCTGATTATAGAAGAAAAAAAACAGTTTTGGGATTCTTTGCCCTATTCCTTGCAGTTTGCCCTGAGTAAACATTCTCAGTGTGGCTCCTTCAGGCACCACAGTCACAGCTGGTATAGCTATACTGGTGAAACTATACTTGATAGTATAGAGTAAGCCTATGTTTTACCATCAGAACAAACTGAAATATCTGACATCAGAACTACACATTTAGGCCTGATCCTACACTGAGAACTGTGCACGAATAGCCCTGCTTCTGCATGGATCACCATAGGCTTCATCTGGGCTCTGTACAGACAACAGTGTGGCAGGAAGTGGTTCTTTAACCAGTGGAAAGCCTTAAGAGGCTTCCCTCTGTGGCTGTTTCTACTCTGTGAGCTGGGGTGGGTTTCCCAGCTAGTGTGTCGACATACTAACACTAGCTTTCATTCACCTAGTAGGGTAGCAATGGCAACACAGGGAGTGGTGAGTGGTGGCAGAGGCTGGCTGACCTGAGTACAAACCTGCCTGAACCCTGTGGGAATGTACTCGGAATGGCTAGCCCATGCTTCTGCTTGCTGCTGCCCATGCTACCAAAGCTACATTACTACTGAGCTAACATGAGTATGCTTATGCCAGCTAGGAATCACAGCCCCAGCTCAAAGTGTGTGTGTGTGTGTATATATATATATATATAGCCTCGATTTCAATCCATGTAACCTTATTTGAGGGAGTAAGTGGTAAAACAATGCCCCCATTCATTAAATAAACTCTTTCTTAACATAGCACCAACATTAAACTTTAGTCTTGGATCTTTTACTGGCATTTAACCTTTAATTTGACTAAATTATTATTAGTCTTTACTTTCTATGTTCAGTGCAAATTGCTCCGGTTTCCATTTATCATGTTACTTTTTTACTTATTACTGTTCTAATTTTACTCCTTATCTAGCTTGGGAATTAATTCTGAGTGCCTTCATAACGACGTTATACAGACTAAACGCTCCAGGGCATCCAAATACCAATTTCATGTGACATTTTCTGGAGGTATCGTAAGTGGTAAAGTTCTCCTATGTGAAATGAGAGGAGACAGCCTAAATTGTAACAGGCAGGAACTTCAAAGAATGATCACAGTTACTAAAGCTTGGAGGCTGCCTGATTTGTTATTGCATAGGGCATGGGTTTGCTGTTTTACTTGTCTTCAACTGAAGGTTATTATCATAAGTGAATTCAGAGTCATGGCTGTGACTCAGTCTCTGATAGATTCTAATAAAGCAAACTACCCCTACTGCCTTTAGAATTATGCATGCTTAACATTCTCTCTTCAGCTGAGTCACAGGATTTACCTAATTTTGGAGATGAAATTTAATTTTAATTTTGAGATGGCATTTCCCACAGGGGAGATGAGTGTATAAATAGGATAAAACTCTAATGGATGGGAACTGTTTGCCTTTTGACTGCTATACCATTAAATTGAATTATGTAATGGTTTAAAACCATTGAAAAGAAAGGAAGGTTTCTCATTTTGGGATGTCATACCTCTATCAATATTGGCAAGCTAATGTACGACTCTGAGATTATATTTTCAAATGCAGGAGCATTATTTTTTCATGTTCACAAGCATGCTTAGTGTTAAACAAAAAAATTGAGAGTGGTCTCCACCTCGAAGAGCTTTCAGTCTTAATGGTGGTGGACTAGACAGACAAGTGAGGGGAAAAGGCAGGAGGGGTGAAATCCTGATCCCATGGAAGTCTATGGAACTTTGACTGTTGACTTCAAAGGGGTCAGGATTTCATCCCGGGTAAGGGAGGAGATAAGTTTCAGAGGATGTAAGTTGTGCAGTTGCTGAGCTTAGGCATACTTAAGTCTAGTTAGTTCTGAGTATTTTTAATGTTCACTTTTGGTAGATGGTGCTGCAAAAAATGAATTTTTAGAAGTAATTTGAATGAAATGAGAATTGAGGTCTGGTATAGATTTTGGAAGGATGTTCCAAGCATAAAAGCATAGAAGACAGCAAGGAGACAAAAGGGACATCAAGCTAGTATAACTGGTAGAGCAGAGAGTTTAAGGGGTGGGTTCGGCAAAAATCAAAGGAAGGTTTGGGCAGAAATAGAGGCATGGGCCGAAAACCAAAGGATGCACTTTCAAGCATTCATAGACAGTAATTGTAATTTCAAAACCTGAACTAGGAGATATTCACCGAGAATTTTTCAACCCTAATTTTTCAACCCCTGGTGCACATAAGTACACATACACTGTCAATATACACATCATATTTTCTCCAATTGATATGTAGCATAAACTAAAACCATTATCTCTCCTTTATAAGAATATATAAAGTATAGCCTTTTACGTACTGTACATAAGCAAATTGTAGTTATGGGTTAAAAAATTCTCATAATATTTGTCAAATTCACATTTTTCTCACTATTAAAGCTGTTGGTGTCATGGATCTGCATTATGGTTCCCTGAAGGTTACTATTATGAACAAGTCTGGATTCAGTTATTGAATGGTGCTTGAATTTTGCCTGTATAATTTTCATTACAGTAATAGGATGTACAGATTCTGGATTTCTCAAACTGTTCACAAATGAAGCTTAGCATCATGCTCTTAACTGCTTGTATTGTTTCCTATACTGGAAGCAAAATATCTTTTATTTCAAATGTAGGGGGGAAAAAAGAGAGGACATATGTAAATGTAAAGGCTTGTTCACCCCAGGCTAATATATTTTAACTAATTGCTGTATGCAGTGTTGTTGTAGTCATGTTGGTCCCAGGATATCAGAGAGACAAGGTAAGCGAGGTAGCTCTTTAGATCACTTCAGGTTAAGAAGAGCTCTGGGTAAGCTCAAAAGCTTGTCTCACCAACAGAAGTTGGTCCAATACAAGATATTACCTCACCCACCTAGTCTTGCTAATGTTTTAACAAACATGTTTTAAAACCTTAGACCTTGTCTGCGCTTGCCCTCACTTGTGGTGGCATGTAGGATACATGTAGCTACACGCTGCTGTGAAAGGCAGGCTACGTTTACACTCGCTATGATGTGTAGCTACATACGGCAGTAAAAGGCTGAGGCAGTGGGGAAAGGTTTCCCACTGCTGGAGCCTTTTAAAGTATCTGGGAGAGGCTCCTGGAGTGGGGAGGAAGCGGGACAGTACACTGCTAAAAATAGGAGTGTAGATGAGGGAGGTACAGCTTGCATGTAGAGAGCCATACAGGGTATATACCCTTGGATTCAGGCATGTAGGGCACTCTTCTCTAGCTGCCTAAACTGTGCCTCACTGTCAACACTGCTGTTTATACCTTTGCTAGCTGCGTGTGTAGTTTCTATACTCTATACGCTGCCGTAAGTTTAGACATACCTTAGCATAGATGTGTATTTTAACATTCAGCTGGTAGAGGTGAACCCTTTAGGTATGTCTTCACTGGAGCTTTCACTCAAATTAATTGATTGCCATCTAACTTGAAGTAGCTAACACATTTATACATGCTAGTCCAAGAACTCCACAAACAACCTGGGCTCTAAGGTAGATCTCAGATATTTGTGTTCTGCAAGAAACATACTTGGATTATCCAGACAACTATATATAAATGTGTTAGCTTAGTTAAGTGGCAATCAATTAACTCGAGTTAAAAACTCCAGTGTAGACATACTCTTCATGTGGACAAGGGAGACAAAGACAGAGGGAGTACTGAGCCTCCAGTGTCTTACACCTTGCATCGTCATCTACAGTAGGATAAAGTGAGTGCAAAATGCTACTAAGTCAGACTGGTAGCATTTTATATCTACCTCACATATTTAATAAATGGCTTTACAACTTCAAGGGACAGTGGAGAATCAGGCCCAGAGTCTGTTACTACTTGGGTTACAGCCATTTACAGTGGACTCAAAGCATTCCCCCAAATTCTACACCAGACAGGCAGGAGTACTTCAAACATCTGCAGATGCAGTGCACAGAACATCTCTTTCCATTTACATTGCTATATACACCACAGCTCCATTGCTGATCCTCCATCCAGCTGCTGCACTCTAGTGGTATATGACAGAGGATCTTTGATGTCCTGACAATTCATTGAAATCATAATGGAACTTAGGCCCTGATCCTGCAAACACTTCAGCATGGGACTGCTGTGTATAAATTTACTCACATGTTGAAGTGTTTGCAGGATTGGGGCCTTAGTGAGGTACCGGGTGCCTGGGACAGCCTTAGAGGTATATACTTCCTGATGTACCTAGAATGTGAATGAGTAGCAAAACTCATGTTAACTGTTTTAGAGCTGCACTGCTATGTTTTGCCTAATACTTGAGGGATTGTGTCAGCAGAGCTTGAAAAAAAATCAGATAAAATTTATAACTTTTGTCTCATTTGAAGATTTTTGCAGAATTGTTCAGGTTTTTTATGAAATAGAAAATTTTCCTAGTTTGGAGATTTTGTCCCTGCCCAGTTTTTCTCCCTTCTTTACTTTTTTCTTTTCATTTGGCAAAAAGAGGGGAAAGAGGTGTGGGGGGTAAATAGGAGATAAAACACCTTTTTGACCCCCTCCCCCACTTTTCTCCCTTCTCTGCTTTTTTTTATTAGGAAAGGGGAGGGGGGGAAGCAAATCTAAAATACCTCACAACCTTTTGTAAACCCACACTGAGTTTTGTTGAAACAGAGAACTTGCCTGGATCCTTCCTTATTGAATCTCCTCCGCCCTTCCAGAAAGTCTCCTCTTCCCTCCTACCCTGGATTGCACCTGTCTTTACTTTAGTCTGGGGCACAGGGACACGTGGGCAAGCAAGGATTCCCCTAGGTTTTTCTAAACTTTGCCTAACCTTTTAGCAAACCTTAGAGTTTCACTTTCATAATGAAACCTGAAACCAGGTAAACATTTTTGTCTGATCTGGGGTTTTATTAAAAAAGGTTCCCAAACCTCTGATTTCAATGCAGCCAGGTGGGACTTGCACCTGCAGGGGAGAAAGTATAATTAATTTTCCATGCCTCTTTAGCCCCTCATGCAAATCAGGGGGCTTGTTAATGCCAGTCGTGGTGGTAATTTTGGAAATCTGCCTATTAGGAACAGGACTGAAACCACAATCAATGCATTTCACATCAGTCCCATCAATACTAAAATGTGCAGGATTTGAACTGTTTACCAGAGGTAAAAGTCTTCTTATATCCAGCCTCCTGAGTCATCCAGTCCCCCCTGTGTATTTTTTATATTCTAAAGATGTGTTACTGAACTGTCAAAGAACTTTATAGAATTTTGTGTTGCTGGCGGCACTGTCAGTAGAATATTCTTGCTTATTATAAGGGTGTCTTCCTAGAAAATCCTAAATAATTCTAAATCCACAATCTAAAATGATGTCAGTGTTTTTCTCAGGGCTCTTTGTTATTAGAATGGTATTTATTGCCTTGTCAGCTAAGACTCTACAAGTAAATACAGAACATTAGGGCAGTTGGTCAGCTGTCATTGAGGAGATCATAAGGAATCAAATGAGGTCAAATTAATTAATCAGATGATATCTCTTACTGTTTTGCTTGCTATATTTTTAAATAGATTTTTTTGATACACTTCTAAAAATAAATTCATTAATTATGTTGTTTTGAAGTTGCAGTGTTGATGTTCAGGATGTTAATTTGACACAAGCAGTAGTTGTGTGTGGTGGGTGGTTGTTACCTTTTAATATTTATCTTGTGAAAAGTGGCCTGTAGCCATCAGAGCAGGGCTCCAGTGTACTAGGCATTGCACAAACCTAAAGTGAATGACAGACCCTGCCTCACAGAACTTACAGCCTTAAGTTAAGAGTTATCTTAAATGACCACACTTAGGATGTATTTTTAAGGGTGCCTAGAGCATATCAGCAGGTGCTTTTTAAAAGCATTTTTATAAATCTAAATCAATAAATAGTGGGTCAATAAAAACAGCACAATGCCCATAAAAAGCTGGTATATAAAATCAGGGGGAGGCAGTGTTTCAGTGACACACTGGCAGTAACTACTCATGAGAATAATTTATTTACCCAGGAAAAGTTCAGCTCAGATGAAGCATCTGCTTCCCAGGGAGGTAAGAAAAGTCCACCATAGGCTTCTTATAAAGCCACCGTTGCTTTTAACGTCTGCATTTAAGAAAATTCCAGTCCTTAGAAAATCTTTCTGCGGACGCATTGCAGTCTGACAAGTGACTGTGCCGGTTATGTCACTTCACATTAGGCAATACGATGTGACTGACATGAATGATATAAAATGTCAAATGAAACACTTGACAAAAATCGCAACATTTTCTCTTTAAATGTAGCCAAAGAAGCTGAGGTTTGAGAACTGTGTAAGTGGGTTTTTCCAAAGGTGACCTTGGAAACCTTCCTGTTAAAAAAAATCCTGTAAGATTCAAGGACTTGATCCTTCAAGAGAGTTGTGACTCTGTTGCAATCAATGGGAGCTTTGCAGGGAGTTAAGGGCACTCAGCACCTTGTAGGACTGGGCCCTAAAAAGTATTGTAGACATTGTTTCAAAATGTAGAGCCCTATCCTTCAAAGGATCCCAGTGGCAGCAAAACTGTGTGTAGAATTAGTTCCGTGTGCAAAAAATTTTATTCAAAAAATTAAATGCTTGATTATATCCTGAAAGGGAGGGGGATTAGGAGTGGGGAACTGATTCACAGGTAAGTAATTAACAGCTGGAAATGATGTACTGGCCATGCACCAGGTTGAAATCCTGGCTCCATTGAACTCTGTCAGAATTTTGCCGTTAACTTAAGTGGAGCCAGGATTTTACCCCAAATGCATGTCTCTAGAGACTTTTGTATTCTTCTGCAGGCCTCCCTGGAGAGCAGCTCTCATTAAGTTCCCAGAACAGTAATAGAAATGGAGTACTGTGTTTGGCTGGTAAATATTTTTTTCACTTGGTTTATAACTTTAATTTGCAAAGTCATTTCTTCAAACATGGGAGGCACTTGTCCTTAATGGTGACTAGTCCCTGAATGTTTGAAAAACATTTCCTAGCTGAGTGCAAAATGTGCCAACTTTTTTTCATTTGATTATTTTTTTAAAAAATAAACCATCTTTTCCAGTGCTTTTGACTCAAACTCAGCTTGACTAATTTAGTTGGAACTCACAGCAACAACAAAATCCCCCTCTGGCTGGAGACTAGCAGTGAGAAATTTAAACCAAGGAGAAAATACTGACAATTCTGAGGGAATGAAATTATAGTTTAGAAAGGAAAACCTTTTTTAGTATCTAGGCAAAATCTTGGCCTTAAGTGATGTGGCTGCATAGGACTGGGGTGAAAACAGAGATGCTGCCTTCCTAGAAATGTACTACTGGCATAATACAGGATGTCTCACCATGACAAAGGGGAAATATCACGGAGCTCAAATAAGCTGGAAGATAGAACTGAAGGCAAAATGTAGTACTTGGACCTTAGACCTTGTCTGCACTAGAAAGTTGAACCACTTTAATGATATTGGTAGAATTAAATGGATACAACCCTCCCTGCAGTGTGGATACAGTTATAT
Source organism: Chelonia mydas (assembly GCF_015237465.2). Classification (NCBI taxonomy): domain Eukaryota; kingdom Metazoa; phylum Chordata; order Testudines; family Cheloniidae; genus Chelonia; species Chelonia mydas. The sequence goes on along the minus strand of NC_057850.1, from coordinate 195,138,169 downwards.
TGATATAAAGGTGTTGTATACTGGTATAGCTATTCTAATATGGGGAAGAGTCTGGGGTCTGTACTGGCACCAGTGCTGTTCAACATATTCATAAATGATCTGGAAAAAGGGGTAAACAGTGAGATGGCAAAATTTGCTGATGATATAAAATTACTCAAGATAGTTAAGTCCAAAGCAGACTGTGAAGAGTTACAAGGGATCTCACAAAACGGGGTGACTGGGCAACAAAATGGCAGGGTTCAAAAAAGAACTAGATAAATTCAAGGAGGATAGGTCCATCAATGGCTATTAGCCAGGATGGGTAGCAATAGTGTCCCTAGCCTCTGTTTGCCAGAAGCTAAGAATGGGTGACAGAGGATAGATCACTTGATGATTACCCGTTCTATTCATTCCCTCTGGGGCACCTGGCACTGGCTAGTGCTGGAAGTCAGGATACTGGGCTAGATGGACCTTGGTCTGACCCAAGTTGGCTGTTCTTATGTATGGTCTTGTGTCCACATCAGGGCTTTTATTGGCATAACAATTTTTGTAAAAAATCACCCCCCTAACTGAAATAGTTATACCAGTACAACTTTCCAGTGTAGAGCAGAACTTAGTTAACAATTCTGTTGATGTGCGAGAAAGACTACTGGCTCTGCAGAAACTAATGGTTGTCACTAAAGTAAGCAGATCAGACTGAACCAACACAGGAGCCGTTTCATTTAGTGAGACAGGGCCATTTTCGCAGTCACTGTTTAGAGAACTACCTGCATTTCAAACTGTTGTGATGTCACTGTTTGAGGAGCCTGCGTGGAACTTTCTGCCAGCTTGCCAGTGATGATCTTTCCTCGATGCCATAATGAACATAGGAGCATATGGGCCCTGAGTTAATGCCTCAGAACAGTGTGACACAGTAAATTAATCAGGTGTATTGCTCTAGGGCCTCCGAGGTGGACACAGGGTTTGGGAATGGATTATTTTTTTCAGCTTTCCTTCTTTTCCCTTTATTTTGTGTTTCTAGGTCACTGTGAGCATCATCCATGAGTCTGATTGTATACATGCTATTTAGGGTCTGAGATTATGTAATACTTGACAGATAGGTACTTGTTGCATGTAAGGTTTAAAGGGGGATTTATTTTCACTGGAATTTGAATTACTTGATTCCCCCCCACCCCCAGTTGGCTTATTGAATAACCATTCATGAAAGAATATCATTCTGATTTTTACACAGTACTAGATACTAGTATTACACAGTGATCAGACATAATGGTAATGGGCATAGAATAAAGGACCTAAATAGAACAGAAATCTCTGATAAGATAGTACTATGAAGTGGTAAAATCCTCAGTGCACTTTTTTAAAGTGTTCAGAATGGTTTTGTCCAAGAGAAGATGCTGTAAAAAAAAGACTAGGAGGGTTCCTCATAGAGTCAAAGGAATTCAAGATTTTGGGCCCAATCCCTCATGTTTACTCCCTCCTCCCATTAAATTCTTGCACCTCCACTCTTACTGAAGAAGTATCATCAATGGGCACTGAGAGTGCTCAAAACAATACAGGACACTGGTTTTTGTTGTTGTTTGTTGTTGTTCCATGGGAAGTTTACTCATCGTTTGATAATTCTCCCTGATAGCAACTTTATCTGTTAATGGGCACTGATGGTAAAGATGAAAACACGCTTTCTTCCTCCTAAAATATGACACTTTATGAACCACTCCACAGATCAGGTTGTGTAAATGCTATGCTGCGGTTTCTAAGATTTATGCATTTGTAGCAAGTAGTGTGAAAATAATTTAAGTATTTCTAGTTTTTTATTATTTTCTAAATGTAATCTTAGCTGTAATATGCTGCCTGTTACCATGGAATATAAAGCTATGATTGGCTGATACATCCCAACACAGTAAAGAGTGATTGCAGCTATTCAATTGCTTGACCTAAGCACTCGCCTTACATATTTTATTAGGGTTGTATGTAACATGTGAGGAAGGATAAAGTTGTAGTAAAAGCTGAGTGCAAATAAAGACAACCCAGAAGGGAAGTGACATGAAAGAGGAGGGGGCTGAAGAGAAAACCTTGTGTTTTGCAGAAAACAATGTTTTCAGCTCCAAAAATTTCCACAGGGCTAAGTGTTTCCTTATGAATAGATACCTAACACTACTTAGTGTGGTGAATGAATAAGACTTCATGTCCATTCTTGTCCCGTCCCTCACATCACTTGGAGCAAAAACAATTCCTGTCAGTCCTTGAGGTGAAAAGCAAAATGGAATAAACATAGGGAATGACTTGCACTAGTCTGTGACTTCAACACTTGTAGCTGGAAAGAATACTGCATTATTCACTGAGCCAGTACCTAGGTGATGGTTTACAGCGCTGAAATCTGAAAAGGGAGAAACTTGTTGCTTTGTCTACTGTATATCTCCATATATCCTCAGATCCACCCATTCAAATGACTACATAAAACCTTCATAGGAAGATGTTAAATGTTAATGTGCCTTCATATTGTACATGGGGACTCAAAAATGTAGAATGGTTCTTTACCACATCTGAAGTAGAGAACATCAGTTCCTATCTACTTTGGAATAATCAGGACTTTGTGGTGCTGAGAGACCAGATCTCCTGGTTACAGGTTTCTGCAAAGGTTGGTGAAGGTGCATGTGTAAAGGGTAAGTAAAGAAAGAAAAGTAAAACAAGAAGGAGAGAATCCCAAAGTGAATCAAGAGCATTTATTCACCCTTTGCTTATCCTTGCAAGGGGCCCATGTCTTCCCCCTCCACTTTCTATTAACGATTACTCTTCTGTTCTGTGTTGTTCTGTCTTGTCCCAGGGTGAAATGTGTGATATCTTAGGCAATATTTTTAAGGGAGACCAGACCACTCAAGCAAAAATCCTAGCCACTAACTGATCCTTTATGCTACCACACTTGAAAACAAATATCTTAATTGCTCAGGGCAGTTGATTTAATGATATGAAATTTGGATGTAATGAAAGCAAACAATACAGGCATCGTCATCATAGGCAAAGGAAGAGGGATGCAGAATACTTCATGTTAGCTCTAAATTTTTAATTCTTTCCTAGTCAAAAAGATTAAAAATTTGAAGAAAGGCTTCCAGGAAACCCAGAAGGCACTGTTGTTGATAGGGATACAACATTAGACACGTTGGGGGTATAAATAAATGAAAGATGCCTGGGGGTGCTAATCATGTACTAAAGGAAAAAGGGTACAGGATTAGGGATAGGACAAACAGTATTTCCCCATAATGAATGCATGATGGTCCGGTGAGATAAGGCATGATCCATGTCCAGATGTCTCGAAAGGAGTGAAATTAATAGCCAGCAGGTTTAAAACAAACAAAAGGAAGTATTTCTTCATACAACGTACAGTCAACCTGTGGAACTGGTTGCCAGGGGATGCTGTTAAAACCAAAACTATAGCTGGGGTAAAAAAAGAATTAGATAAGTTCATAGAGGATAGGATATTAGCCAACCCCATGCTCTAGGTGTCCCTAGCCCTTGACTGCCAGAAGCTGGGAGTGGATGACAGGGGATGGATAACTCAGTGATTGCCTGTTCTGTTCATTCCCTCTGAAGCACCTGGCATTGACCATTGTCAAAAGACAGGATAGTGGGCTAGATGGACCATTGGTCTGGTCCAGAATAGCAGTTGTTGTGTTCTTATTGGGGGGGAGGGGGAGGGTGAAGGGGAAAGAAGACAGAGAGAAAAGGAAAGAGAAACTGTAGAAAAATGTTACTTTTCTAATTTTCAAACATTCCACAGAACATTTTTTTCTGGCCCATATCAGTGCTGTTCTTGGGATTAATGTTCTGTTTTACTTATTCATACAGTTCCATGTACACAAAAACCTTTTAAAAGAGAGTGAACTTAACGTAGTGTGGGATGTGTGGTCTAGTGAGATATACCCTATGTACCAGTTCTTAGGTTCTGGAGGTAGTGACCTTAAACTCACCAGTGTTGTATGCACATCTAAATGCGATGGCCCACCCTGTTTTAAGATACTCTTAAAATTCCTCAGCAGGTGAACAGAAATAAGCTTCTGGCAAGATATTTGCAGAGTTCACTCTGCTTGAGTGTAATCCCCTGATCACAGTGGTGTATACGGCTGATGAAGTGCACACAATCCAACAGACAATATTTGACAAGACAATTGAGAGAGTAACTTCAGCACTTTCCCAAACTGTTAACAGGTTAGCTGGGATGTATCCAGGTCCCTTAACTGTGGGATTATGAAATCTCTTAAGGGAGATTCTTAAGGGAGTTCCTGTACAGCTGATTCAGGCAGCAAATTGATTTGGTACAACAACTGCATTTCCTCAACTTCCTCTTGATATTGCTCATTTCCATTCAGAAAATATGGGATATTTAATCCAGGGGAAACTTTCTCGATAAATTTTTGGATGTCAAATAGGCAGTTAATTCACTTGCAGCACTTCTCAGTGTTTTACCCAGGAGTGGAGTTGATTTCTTACCTAGTCATGTTAATTTTTTGAGTGGAATCAGTATCAGATTGCATCAGGTCTGCTTTGAAACCATTTAAAGGGTAATACAGCATAATACTGTTATGTGATGGTACTAGCCACCATTCTGAATTACCATATTCAAACAATTATAAAGTTAGACAATAAAGGCCAATGATTTTGATTCCAAGATCAAATAACAGCTCTGGTTTGGATTATTCAAGGCAGTGTCAAGAAGTTAGACACACAGTATCAGTTAAAATGAATGGAAGATGTGTCTAAACCCCTTACACTGCTTTGAAAATCTCAACCTGTCAGGGCAGATTAAGAGGAGATAAATTGTATTTAATCTTGAATGAGTATGTTTGATGGGGAGGAGAAAATTAAATATGAATTAAGTATTTATTGACTGAGGCATATTCAATAAATACCAATATTGTCCAAAGTTCAACTAACCCCACTCCTGCTATCTCCTTTCACAAATAAGACTAAGCCCCCCAAAACCACCATCCTCAAACAAGGGCCTCATTAAAAAGATGAGACTTGAAATATATTCTGAAACCCAGAAAGCCTACACTTTGTTGGACCATGACAGAAATGAATGCCCAAGCCAAAGGCTCTCCATTGAGAACCCAGTGTCTTCAGCCTTCCTGTGTTCAAATGTGGGGACTATTAGAGTATTTCAGATTATCTCAATTGTTAGCACAGTGCACCAGGAGAAAGGTGGACTCTAAGAAAAGCCAAGGCCCTACATATACATGGATTTATAGGGCACAATATATTGTTGGATACAGAAACAAACTGGCAGTGAGTGTGGTCTACCTGGGTGTAATATATTTCACATGAGAAGCCCCACTAGGTAAGCAGGCAACTCAATTCTGTGCTAGTTGAAATTTCTGAACAGCTTTTAAGGATAGTAACATATAGAGCCATTGCGCTAATCTGTTCCAGCGCGGGTAACTAGTGATATTTTCTCCCAAGAGGAAAAGGATATGACCTTTTAGCAAACAGCAAATAGAAAAATAGGTTCTCTTGGCTGCTGTATGAGAATCTGGAAAGACCTCCAGACTGCAAACATCATTAGCAAAAGATGAGCTTAGCCCCTCAATAGAGAAGGTAAGTGTCTCTGACAAAGCTTATGGATGTTTTCCCCAACCTACCAGCATCACTTCCATGTTACTTGCCTTGAGCTTCAGACAATTCACTTGTATCTTAAGGCCCAATTTAGGTAAGAACTGAGAAGGGAAAATTACTGCACCATTACAGTCCAATGCAAAAGAAAGGCAGAGTGGAATGTCATTTGCACATTGATGGCATAGTAGCCCAAGTTGTCTCACTAGCTTCACCTTTGGCGTCTCATACATGTTAAAAGGGAAGAATGACAAGAAAAAACCCTATGGCACATAAGAGTCTTTGGGGCAGATTAGCAATAACTAAATATCACCTTCTGGGATCTGTTTGAGAGGAAACAACAGAAAATGTGACTCTATCTACCCTGATAGGGAGTGATGAGTAATAGTTTATCTGCAATATCAAAGACTGCTGGCAGATATAAAGAATCAGACTAGACACCTGACCTTTGCATAGAATTATGCACTGCCAGCCTTAGACATATTAATGCCCCACATAGAATTTGTGCTTCATTCCCTACCTCCACCCAAGTAAAATATAAAAAAGTCAACTATATTTATCCTTAGAAAAATTGGACACTTTTAATTGATTGTAATAAAATATGTGTTAAAATACTAATGATTTTATTTTGACTTTTCTTCTGCTGTGTCCTACTTTCATTCCTTTTCTCCATTCAGTTGTTTTCCCCCCAGTTTTCTTTCACCCTTCCTCTCTGTATCTTTCCATTATTTTATCTTTTTTTTCACCCACACAGGGCCCATTCCTTTCTTTCATGCATCAGTAGGTCTTCTCTCACACACTTGCTCCTTCTCTCTTGTTTCTCTCCCTTGCCCTTGTCACCCTGGGCCTACAGTAGTCTTGCACTTCTGAGGTTGTGTGCCTGGTAAATATGGGGATCGTCCAGACCTGCTAGATTATACAAAAATGGGGCATGTGCACAGAGTGGAGGGTGGAAAGATTGAGCCTACTCTCCTGGACTATATTTGTACAACACTTGTGAGGAGTGTAGGAGGATAAAGCTCAAAATACTGGCTGACAACTGGCATAGCACTGCAGAATTGGACAGGTTGTGTTCAACTTCAGAGACATTTTGACGTCAGTTGGAACATGACCTCTCAGGTAACTGTGTACTCAGCTTATGCCTGAAGCTGCCATTGTGGCTGTATATAGTAAATGACAGAGGGAGATTTCTGTAACTATGAGTCCATCTTGAGTAAGCTGCATCTCCTGTTCAGAATCACATTGAGAGAGCTAAGTATCAATGCATTGGCCTTTCCCATCTCTAGAATAGACTGAAATCCTGTCCTAGGTCATGAGTCATGAGGTCATGATATATTTGGTCTCTTCCTAAGGGACATCTACATGTACCAAAAAATCCAGTGCTTGACTGGTAATCTCTGTGCAAGACTAGAACAGTAGAGGTATTTTGTGTCAAAAGTGAGGAGTATTAGCAGAGCTGTATGGATGGGGAAGCCATATGCAGTTCAGTTCAGAGGTGCTAGTTTCTGCATCTTTGTGAGCACTAAATTCATACCTCATAATATTTTAGAAAAACCACATGAGAGGAAGAGTGCTTCAGAAAAGATTGACTCAGCACAGCAGGAACAGGTAACTTACTGGCAACTATAAGAACAGCCATACTGGGTCAGACTAAAGGTCTGTCTAACCCAGTATCCTGTCTCTGGCAGTGGCCAGTGCCAGATGCTTCAGAAGGAATGAACAGAACAGGGAAAATTTGAGTGATCCATCCCCTGTTGTCCACTCCCAGCTTCTGGCAGTTAGAGGTGTAGAGACACCCAGAGCATGGGGTTGCGTCTCTGACCATCTTGGCTAATAGCAAAATGGGTCAATCCCATCCATAATATAATCCCATTGACTACCAGCGTGATGCATAGTGCCATCATATTACATTTCTATGGAATTACCCCAAGAGTGAATTTAGTCCAATAGGTGTGCTGAAGTACTGTAGCTTGTATAACACCCCTATGTATTCTGGCAAACAGCCAGGATGCCACCTGTGAACTGATTAATTAGTCATTGTTTTATTTTACCTTTCAAATAAAAACAGTAATGAAAAAGCATTTTCTTTAGGCTCTTGTCTGCTGAAAAAAGAGTAATACATCTTTTGGTAGTAAAATTTCATATAAAATAATTCAGAAGCTTTGAGTCAGAACTCTTGGGATTGTTACCAGTTGGATAATTTGACTATTCACTAAGATTCAGTGCTTACTAACTAATATAATTACAGACGTGTATATTTTCATCATCACTAATCACACATTCACTAAGCAATGATTTCTGTAAGAATGTCAGGATTTATTAAAATGAGAGATAAGAAATAGTTAGCAAATTAGTCTGATGCACTTGATTGGGTGTCTCTTGATAGCCATATTCCTCTTTCAGCTGATAGTAGTCAGATCTAGTTGTAATTCTTGCTAACACTTGCCAAAGGTACAGAATTTTTGAGGCTGGCGGAATGAAGAGAAGAATCTTCCCAGGCTATAGATGAAAGCAGATGTTATGGCACATTTGATTCTTGCTCAGTAATTATTCTTGTTTGTTGTTTTTATTGTGGTAGAGTCTAGTGCCCCCACCTGAGATAAATGTGCCATTATGGCAAGCACTGTACATGCACTGTACACAGTGTGAGAGAGTTTAAAATATAGATAGACAAGCCCAAAAATGGGTGGGAAGGAAAAAGGTGGTAAAGTGACTTGGCCAAGGTCACAGCGGAGGCTAGTGGCGGACCTAGGATCAGAACGCAGGTCTCTGGATTTGGGGGGCCACAATCCCAACTTCTTGACCATGCTGCCTCAAGTTATGTTCCTTGTCTTAGGAAACCCTCTCACCTTGAGTAAAGCTGTTACCCACCAGAGGCTGAGAGCTGGAGTTTGTCTTCATGTCCAAACAGTTTAGAGATTTTCTAATCTTAGTGGTTCTCATCAGTAAAGGTCAGAAGGGATGCTATCTTTCATAGTCAGTCTAGTTTAAAACCTGGCTATAGTTCATGAATAACAACAGCAACAATTTACATTTATATAGCACCTTTCATCCCTTAGGATCTCAGAGTGCTCTATAAGATATGTGTGGGAATAACTTTGCCAGTGAAATGCAGCTAAAATCCCCACCGAAAGGTCTCAGTCTGTGGGGAAGAGTGCGGCCATTATTTAACAATGTGCAGGACTTCTGCACAGCATATAGGGCAGGAAGCAAAGAAGGCAAGGCAAGCAGAATGTAATTATTCAGATTGTAATTTGATCTGACACATGGGAATGGGAATTTTCATGACTACTAGTAGTCTGGACTTCAGTTTTATGTCTTTTCTCCAGGATGACACGTCCAACAGAACAATATATCCTAACATTTGTCTGGGGTATTAGTTGTACTGGCTCAGAGAGAAGAGTGTCACTTACTGGATTGCTAGCAACCCATCCTGCAGCCTTGTATGTTTTTGTTGGAGGATTCCTATCCAAGCATCCTATTGACCTGGCTCTGCTCGTTGGGAGTTCTGACAGTATTGCAGCGTGAGGTAGTATAATTGCATTGTGAGGAGTACGGCCATGACAAAAAAAGGATGTATTATTTATAACATTTTGGCTGTTTGAGAAACCGATTGCTACAGTTATTAAAATAACACACACAGCACAATGTCCCACCTCTTTGCCAGAAGATTTGAAACTGAGCAGAAATTTTGGATAACATAGACTCCATGCAATCAGATACAAATCCACACATCAGCATCATAACTAAATTCATAATGTTCAGCTACCTTAAAAAAGTTCCATGCAACTCCGAATTCTCGTCCTAGAAATCTTTAGGTCAATAGCATCCATTTTGTGTTAGCCATTTTTCATACTAATGCTGCACAGAAGAGTATTTAAAAATTTCTCAACAAAATTAACAGTCCTTGCGAACACTTGTGATTTTTTTCGTTCAAATCACTGTTTCTTGGGGTGGGCATGAAGTTAGGGTGTCTTGCTCTAATTTTCCATTGAGTTAGAAGATGTGCAAAGGCTGCCAGATATTTCTTTAAATTTGTTCTTTATAGATAGTGTGCTCCTAACTTTTATTACGGCAAAGACAATATGTTGATAAAGGGCTTGATCCAGACAAGGGCCAAGCCCCAGCACTTCCCAGTGATGCCAGCTATACGCAGCTCCAGATTGGGAGTGACTGGTGCTCAGCACCTCTGTGAAAATCCTAATTTGATTCTGAGAAGTCCTGACTACTGCATCCCTCATTGTGTGTATTAGTGTGTAACAGACTCCAGTGGCAGTTACTGGTGCTTAGAACCACACAAGAGCAGAACTGTAGAGAATCATCCGTGATAGCTTTGCCATTCTTTCCCATCACACTGATAAAAGAGGCACCCAACACCTTTGTGAAGAACAGTGTACTAAGTAATGTAGAGAAGTGGGATCCAATTTTAAAGACTGATCTTGCAGAAAATGGAATTAATACTCTTAATGATATAAAATAATATTTCTCTGAGGTCATAAATTTGTTTTACATGACAGGAGGGCTGATAAATGCCCCGATTAGCCCATTATTTTTACTCTTTATGCGAGAAATGTTGTAATGACAGTCTGAGAACACACTGACTGTTTAAATGACAGGTTCTTCCAACCTTCCCCCCTCCCCCCCCAACATCAGCTAGGGTTGTTTTCTGTATCATTTTGTGTGTCTCTTCTACAGCTGGTCAAACTATTTGAAGTAGATTACATATTTAATTCTTTTATTCATAATCTGAAGTTATTGAACAAACATTTTATGGAAACATAATTCATCACTGGAAAGCTATTGGCTGCCATCCCATCTTCAACTATTTGCTATTTGAGGTGCGTGATTGGTCTGCTAAGTTACATGGCAATATTTCTGCTGCCTGATTGGATGACTGAAATGTAGGAATGGGAGGAGGCAGATCAGATTTCAAGTGGGTGGGACCAGTGTAATCCTTTGCAGGAGCACATTTGCATGACATCACAAGGTTGTAGCTTTATGCAAATTACTGATTTTTTTTTTTAAAATCCCTTACTTGTATGCTTCATAGAGAATGAATGAAAAGGGTCAGGCACACTATGGAAGTGAATTCATAGGTTTTTATTGCCCAGGGCTAGTCACATCAGAATGATGCTGCCTTCAGGAGAATTGAATGTGAACTTCAAGAGTGGATGTACAATAGCACTGTTTAGTCCTTCACTGTCTGGGAGCAAGAGGAATTCCCAAAGTATAAGGGTCATTTACAGCTTGAGATGATTCCTAAAATTCAGGCCATCGCTACCCTCACCTTGTAACTGCAAAAGCCCTACAACATACATATTTTGGGTGGAAGTCTGGGGAAGAAATCCTTCCTGCCCTTGCAGTGATCAGCGTATATCCTGAAGTATGTGATTTGACTACACCTAAGTTACCATCCATAACTATAAAGGCTATTACTGGACACAGCTTTTCCATTATTATTGCTGCTCAGTAGGACGGGCCTCTGGAGCTGTCTTTTTATTTTGTTTTAGTTGTTTATAATCTATTTAAAAAAAAAAGTCTCCCAATCAAGGTCTCCCAAGCCTGCTTAAAAAACTGAGCCAGTGGGGCACTCTAGATTCAGCTATTTTATTCATTGCTTTTTTCCTATTTTAGCACAGCAGCTTCATCAAATATTTTTCAAGGGCAACCTTACTCCCTAAAGGTTTGTTCAGCTGCAATGACTGTCTCTCATGTAGGGAATCTATTCTGATTAATTTGACTTTAGCTTTCTTATTGCTCCAGTGGATTCCAAATTTGTCAAGGACTGTATATACACACACCAGCCCCCACCCCCCATCCCCAGCAGAGAAGTTTCACAAAAGCAGTGGTACAGGGAGGCTCTAATTTTAGTAGTGGATCAGCCTTAAGTTAGGGCTGCTGCTGCTGTCTGGCTAGTCACATTGGAAATCAGCAAAAGACAAGTAAACTAACCAAATCTATAGATCGGTACGTAGTCTGAAAATATTCAGGGTCAGGGAGTTTTTGGTGATGCCGTTTCTTCGTATGAAGAGGTTTACCAAGCTGTCAGGGTAGCAATTAGAGAATATTGCCAGCAGGTGGCTGTAACTTCACAAAAACAGAACAATAACGAATGAAAGAGCTACCAGAACCAAGAAAACTATCAGGCTGCAGCAGCTGAGCTACTGGGTCATGAACCTTGTGCTTGTTCAGCTGTAATGCTGTTCTAAGCCTTCTGCTTGCAGTCTCTTGTTCCTACTCATTTGGCCTCTTGCATTCTGTTCATTAACACAGAAGGGTACTAGTTATTTTTAGTCTCTTTTCTTAGAATGTATCTGCATCATCTCTCTAACAGCTCTCCAGATTCTTGATACTACGCCAATCTTTTCTACCCCTGTTACCTTTTGTTTTAGTTTTTGCTTTCCTTACTAACACTCCTCCCCTTCAGCAATTCATTCTCCTCTTATTTTTCAACCTAGTTAAACTAGATCCCCATTTTGTTCTCTCACATCTGTCTTTCAGCAATATTCATTGTCAGTAAACATGTACTGTTCAGTTCAGGAAATGACATTTGGCCCTGCATGTCCTTCTTTGTTTAATTTGCTTTAATTTCATATTTTGAACAGAATTTATAAAGAAAAGAGACCTAAAAATTGTCTTTCAGTCATAAGCAAATAAAGGCATTATTTCCTCCAGAGTTAAAAGAGAAGCCCAGATAAAATGTAAGCCAATAAAACTATCAGAACCCCAATCAGCAGCCTCCTTCTGATGGAAACTGAACTGAGAACAGCCTTTAATGTACTGTCACTCTCTGGGATGATGCCAGATAATGTGATTGAAAGAACGCCTTTCACAATAAGTCATGATGAATTTTCAATCTAAACAGAAAATCAATCTATTAGTCACCCAAACATAGTTTTCCTGCCTCCCTTCCTATTTTTAGCACACATTTTTTGCAAGAACCTGTTTTACAAGGGCTCATGAAAAATTAACCGGGGGCGGGGGGAGGGGAGGGCTAGTCTTGTTGATGCCCAATACCTCATTGATATAGGAATTCTGATGGTTGTGAGTTATCAGTAGGTGTTTATAATAACCCTTGTGAAATTCCTTTACTGGCTGTCAACAGTAAATATCTCAAGTTGATTCTGTGTGGGTGTGGGTGTGGAGTGATCACTCCTTGTAAGAGATTTGAAGGAGGGTAACTGTAAAGAGATACATTGAAAACAGCTTGCTGCATTAGAACAATGTATGCAAATTGTGTAAATTTCCCAGGATTTAGGAGGCCTGATTCTCTGAGGCTTCATTCCTGTGTTCAGTACAGGAAGGTAGACTTAAGCCAACTTTGAGCTTCCCAGTATTCTGGTCCACAGAACTGCTCTAACTTATTGCTTGGGCTGCTTGCAGCCCATTGGCAGCTAAGAAGAGTGCAATTAACTCTAGTCACTTCGCTATCCTCAGCCAAGTACCCCTCATATTTTAGGGGTGGTGTAGGGAATCAGAGTAGCACCATTGCATCAATTCTGCACCATCTAGGAAGGTTAGATGCCTAGAGGTGGGCTAGGGTAGTGAGGGAAAAAGCCATTGCCAAGGCCACTTCACACTGCTGGAATGGTTTAAAGCGGCTTATAAGCAGCAGAGAATTGGGCCCAGATAGTACAGACTGTAAGTAAAAATATAATGGATAGAATTCTTAAGGCTTGTCTATGCTGAGAATGCTATAGCTGCACAGCTTTGCCACGGTAGCACTTCTGGGTAGACTGCACCTACGCTAAAGTGAGGGGTTCTCCCGTCAGTGTAAGTAATCCACCTCCCTGAGAGGCAGTAGCTAGCTTGATGGAAAAATTCTTCTGTCAACCTAGCAGGGCTACATGGGGAGTTAGGTTGACTTAACTGTGCCGCTTAACTACTGACCAACGTAGTTAAACTCATCTAATTTTCTCGGGTAGACCAGATGAAAAAGCTTTCATGTGTAGAATATGCTTTTTTAATTGTTCAAGGACATGTAAGGTTGATAAAGCTGAGTTTATTAGCTTTACTTAACATTCTGTGAGCCATTTTAGTTTTGTTTCAATTTCTTTCCTTTTCTGTTCCTACTACCAGTTAGGAGGTTAGCTTCAGAAGGTTATAGTTTGAATAATGGCACACAGCTAGTTTTTCAGATGAGCATCTGTCCTTTCAGACTACTCTGATTTATCTCCTCTTTTTGTGTAGACCTTTGCTTTTGGGTTTAGAGAGAATTCACCATTGAATGCCTTTTGCTTATTATACTGAGCTAAGAGGAAGATTGCTTCTTTTCTCTGAATGAAGGTGAAAATAGAGTGTTGGGTTTTTTATTGGAAATTTTGTAGTTCTCACAAAGGTACCATTTTAAATACATTTTGTTCAAAGTTAGCATGTATAAAAATAAATGCATTTAAGAGGATCTACATTGTAGAATCTGAAGAATAAACCTGGGATATTCCTAAAGGAATGAAATAATTAAATCAATACTTCACTTCCAAACCATTTTTATTTTTTTAAAAACTTCCTTCTTTATTGTTATTTAAAAATATATATATCTAGCCTCATTTACCAGTGTGAAATGTATCTTAAGTTTTGTGCATGTTTACAACAATAAGGAGAAAAAGGAAATGAGACACATTTGCTTAACAATTTTTCTTGTCATTTTTAATGAAAAGCTTTTAATTGGCCTCATGGCTGAGAACAGATTTTTTAAAAGACTCTCCTGTTATTTTGCATACACTTCAGTCTCAGAAACAGTAACATGATAATGCTTAATCATGTACACAGGTGTATATTTTTCCATGGGAAAGTTTTCATATAGTCATATTCCAAAAGGTAAATAAGTTGTAACCAGTTGGAAACTGTCCTTCTGGTAGAGTAAAAGCAGTCTGTGCCACACCTTTTGGTGTGGAGAGAGTGGAGATGGAATGGTGGGTGAAAGGGGCATGTCAAGACCCAGAGTGGAAGTGGAATGGATGATTCTTTCTTTCTGCAGGTTCCCTGAGATCCACAGAGTTCATGGGCCAGTTCCTCATGTCCTGTTCCACAGAAGGTAGGAGCAGCCCAATTCTCCATACAATGGAACAATGCAGGAGGAATTTGCTCCCCCTTAGATCCTCCTGCAGGATTTCCCTAGGGAGACATGAGCAAGTCCTAGGTTAAATCCAACAATTCTCTGTAAATAGGTAGCCATTTTGCTATGATGTGTTCAGTGAGGTGAAAAAGGATTGAGACAACAATTAGGATCAGATACTTTTTGAAATGCTCACTGTTCCAGTAGCTTCCCATTAGTGAATATTAGGCATGATGTTAAACCTATGTAGACAGTAATGTCTAGGAACTTAGAGAACTCTCCTTTTAGGAAGTGCTTCATGAGAGAGGAGAGTATTTGTGGAGGAAGGAATAAAGCCTGAATGTTGCACTGTCTTGGCTGTCTCTTTTTATGCTGAACATTCACTTTAGTTTTACTACCATTGCACTAGCGGCAGACACAATGGCTCTCTCTTTGCCCTTTGGCTACTCACTGTTAGCCCTGGTGATCCATTGTTAGCCAGTGCACATAGGTTACATACACCCACACACATATACATGCCCCCACATTAATATGTATTGTGCGGATGCTATTAATATTGTGTGGGTGTGTTTGTGATGGATAATCATGGTAAAGTGTATTAGGCTTACTCTTGCTCATTTATGCTAAGTATCCCACAATATCTGGTGGCAGTACATCTCATACTCCTGGGGGAATTCTGTGCCACTGCAAATGCACAGAATTTATGTCCCGCACAGATTTCTTTGCTTCCTTGCAGAAAAATGACTTTCTGATGGGGAAACAAAGGGAAGCCACAAGAGCAGTCATATGACCCTCCCCAGCAGTATGTTTTGGGTGCCCAGGGCAGCCAGCAGAGAGGTAAATCACTGTGGGGTAGAGGGCAGGGCTCGGAAAGACCCCAGTGGTGCCTCCTACCCTGCACTGGGCTCAGCTGCTATTTGTAGCTGGGCTGGAGAGGATGGGACTTCCCTCTTCCCCTGTACAGCATCCTGGACTGTGTCAGACCCACCCCCAGATTTCTCCCCCAGCTGTAGGAAGCTCTGCAAACTGCCCTCCCATGCTTCCTGTACCCATCACGCCTCAGCTGCAGGGGGAGGGATCACTGTATGGGGAGATGCTCCCCCATCTGCCCAACCCTCATACATCCAGACCCCCTCATACCCAGACCCTCCCATCAAGCCTCACCCCCCCGACAAGTCCCACTCCCCCAGCATCTGGACCCACCACTGAGCTCCCCACACCCAGACCCCAAGGCTGAGCTCTGTCCCCCCGACACTGAGACCCCCCCCGCTAAGCCCCAACCACCTTCACCTGGACCCTCCTGCAGAGTCCCATTACCATTGCACCCAGAATCCCCCTACATGTCCTTGTGCATCCAGATCCCCCACACACAGAAACCTCTCAACCACACCTGGATCCCCCCACACTAAGCCCCTTCATAGTTGGATCCTGCCTTGACAAGCCTGCCTGCCCACACCTGGTGTACCTGGCATGGAGGGGCAGGGCCCTGGGGTGTTCCTGAGGCAGGCCTGGTCCTTTTGCTGTGTCATGGTTTGGTGAAGCCTCACCTCTGAGTCTGTGTCCTGTGAGGGGAGGGGGCAGAGGGAGCTGCACAGTGATCTCCCACCTCTCTGCAGCCAGTGGCCTGTGCTCCCCAATGCCATACTGGAGCCTCCACATTTATTTGACAAATAAAATTTGCAGAATTTTAAAATACGGTGTGCAGAATTTTTAATTTTTTTTTGGCGCAGAATGCCCTCAGGAGTAATCTCAGCATTTGGCATAGGCGGATAGGAAACCTGTCAGAGACAAGAAACGTTAATGTTCTATCCTGGTACAGGTAAGTCATGCATTCTTGGCCCAACTAGTCTGTAATGCTGTGTCTGAAAAGCAGAGATAAGATGGGTGCACCTTGGTATCAGAAAAATAAAGTAATTGGGAAATTCAGTCTTGGGTACAATATAAAGCACTAACTAACTTGTAAACAAGCACCATTTGTGTGTGTGTGTATATATATATAAAGTGGTTTTAGGGGCGTATTCTGGGGATCACATCTTCTGTGTAAGGTGAATTGAACACACTGCAAGAGTTCAGTTCCTGGGAAGGATTGGTGATGTATTAAATATTTATTTCCTGTACCCTACTGTTTTCCATTTAGACAATAACTTTGGCTGAGCTTGGTTATTTGGTCCTTTGAACGTTGTTAATATTGAAACGCAAATATAGCCAACCAATTGGCTATCCATAACAATCAATACAACAATGGCAGAACAATCACAGAGATGTTGGGCGGGAAGGGACCCCGAGAGGACATCTAGTCCTGCCTTGGCACTGAGTCAGGACTAAGTAAACCTAGAGCGTTGCTGACAGGTGTTTGTTTGACCTGTTCTTAACAACCTCCAATGATGGGTATTCCACAGCCTCCCTTGGAAGTCCATTTCAGAGCTTCACTACCCTTATCGTTTCCTAATAACTCACCTAAATCTCCCTTGCTGCAGATTAAGCCCATTACTTCTTGTCCTATCTTAAGTGGACTTGGAGAACAATTGATCACCATCCTCTTTGTAACAGCACGTAATATTTTTGAAGACTGTTCTCAGGGACCCTTCAATCTTCTTTTCTGAAGACTAAACATGCCCAGTTATTTTAACCTTTCCTCATAGTTCAAGTTTTCTAAACCTTTTACCATTTTTGTTCCTCTCCACTGGATTCTCTCCAATTTGTCCACATCTTCCTTAAAGTGTGCTGTCTAGAACAGAACACAGTACTCCAGCTGAGGCCTTACTGGTGCACAACAACGTGGAAAAATTACTTTTTATGTTAAGATAGTGAATAGCATCTTTGTCCAACTCATCCCACCTCCTCACTCAAATCCTGTTATACTTTTAATCCAAACCCTGTAAAAACTTTTAAGGAGTAGGGTGGGGGTCTGGATGGTGCTATTGAGGTGGCAACCTCTTCAATGAAGGTTTAGAGAGATTCAGCCCTGGAGGTAATGCTGTACGGATGGCACAGTCATGCCTTCCAATTACTGAATCTCTTTTGAAGCAGCTGGAGTGACTTGCCTCCTTTCCCTCCAGTGGTGGGTTTCTTCTTTGAGGAGATGTTGGCTTGCTTTCTTCTGTCTCTTTGCTATAGTAGTAACTCCTTGACTGGACCTTGCAGACACTGACCCTTTAAAATTCAGCTGCATTCTGTGACTTTCCTGCAATTGTGCCCCACATTGCACAATGTTTGTAAATTCAGAAGAACAAGGGATCCTTCCTCTCTCCCCTTGCCATGAGGCTCCTGGGGGAAATTTGCAGGCCTTTGCTCCTTACAAACATCCAAAAGGACGTGGCATTTGGGGCAAATGCAATGGTAGGCAAAAGTGGGTTCCTGAAATTTCTTTAAACCTTAAAGAAAGTTTGGGTTTGCTTTAATGGATGGATAAAAGTACAGGCTAGTACTTATTTTCCCCACAGTATTTCACCCACCACTAGTTGTTATGATCACATGAATTTAGTGCTCCCATGCTGTTGTTTTCTTTCTCAGCTGCCAATAAATGGTTCTTCAGAGTTAGGGGTTGATTTTTAGAGCAGTCTGTTGACTAAAAGACTTTGTTTTTTGTGCACACAAGTTCTGTTTCTCTTAGTTTAGCGAGAGTAAATATTCCAGGAGGTGTACACACACAGCTCGTTGTCTGCTAATGGAATTCAGGCACATACCTTCCACAGACTGCTAAAATAGCCATATCATTTATCTTCTGTATTTACTTCCATGTAGCACTCTGCACAGAATGTATACTCTTGCAAACCCTGCTGATTTGGACAGGAGAGTCTTGGTTTCCTTTCAGAGATCCCATCTCCCTTTTAATTCGGCACATCTTGTTATTTAGATATTGTTTGAATCAAAGGGTAAAGAAACATGAAAGCAAGTAGTATTTATAGCATTGCCATTGTGCATGGCATTGCCTATTGATGTAAAGCAGTATAAAGTGTATTATCATTATATATGACTGAAACAGGGGGACACAGAGCTGTTCAGTGGCTTAGCAGAGGTCTGGGGAGTCACTAGCTCTGGGGTGAAATACTGGCCTCATTGAAGTCAAAAGGAGTTTGTCATTGGCTAAGTCAAGTCACTTAGCTGTTAGCTTCCCCAACTGTAAAATGGGGACCAGACTTACCTTCTATAAAACGGTTTCAAGTATCAGAGGGGTAGCCTTGTTAGTCTGGATCTGTAAAGCAGCAAAGAGTCCTGTGGCACCTTATAGACTAACAGACGGATTGGAGCATAAGCTTTTGTGGGTGAATACCCACTTCGTCGGATGCATGTAGTGGAAATTTCCAGAGGAAGGTATAAATATGCAAGCAAGAGTCAGGCTAGGGATAATGAGGTTAGTTCAATCAGGGAGGATGAGGCCCTCTTCTAGCAGTTGAGGTGTGAACACCAAGGGAGGAGAAACTGCTTTTGTGGTTGGCTAGCCATTCACAGTCTTTGTTTAATCCTGAGCTGATGGTGTCAAATTTGCAAATGAACTGAAACTCAGCAGTTTCTCTTTGGAGTCTGGTCCTGAAGTTTTTTTGCTGCAGGATGTCTACCTTTAAATCTGCTATTGTGTGTCTAGGGAGGTTGAAGTGTTCTCCTAAAGGTTTTTGTACATTGCCATTCCTAATATTTGATTTGTATTTGAAATGGTTTGAGATCTTCTGATGAAATGTGAAAGGTGTGCAGGTAGAATTCAGGGTGTGATTTAAGACCTCCAAAGCTGGGAATGACATTCACAGTTAAGTCTGAAATCAGCTCCATCCTTAACTCACTGTACTGGAGTTATTTGTAGCACTTGTTTGTTATTTGCAGAGCTGTGCAAAATTTTCATAATGATACACAAAAATCAGATTATATTTGCTTGGTTTTGGATTTTACTACAAACCCAGAAATTCAGGCTGGATTTGTTGAAACTTTCCTATCAGTTTCACAAACTTTCATTAATTTATGGTTCAAGATAGTAACTAGAACTGGGCAGGAGAGGGCTTTCCCATCCTGCCAAATGTTTTGAAATTTCAATTTTTTTCCTATCTGCAATTGGAATGAAAAGTCAAAATCTTGAAAATTTTCACAAATAGTTCAGTGTGTCCACACTAACCAGGCTGGATCAGTTTAAGATTTGTCTCATGTCCACACCAGTGCTGTCTTAAACCAGTTCACTTGAAATGGCCACTTGGTATCAGTCCCACAAATTCTCAGCTTAGCTCACAGAAGCAATGTGATTTCTGATAGATTTCACAAACCCACTGGTGCACTGTAGAACAGTAGCGGTGTTACAATAGGGTTGTGTCTAGGAACTTAGAGAACTTTATTTTCAAGTAAGTTCTAGAAGAGAAAGGAATGAAGCCTCAGTGTTGCACTGCCTTGGTTCTCTATGTGCACACACAGAACAGCTGAGTGCCCTAACCCCCAATTTACAGAGTCAATCTCATGCTCTCTCTCTGGCCCAATACATATTTAATTATTTCATACACAGTAGAAAGACTTCAACAGGAAAAACTAAGAGAACTCTGTTCCAAAATATCTCATAGCCTGATGGGTAAGGGCACTCACTTTGAATGGGGGAGACTTAGATTCAAGTCTGTGTGCTAGAGTAGGGAGTTTGAACCTGGATTTCCCAAAGCCTAGGTGAGTGCTCTAACAACTGAGCTATTGGATTTAAGGGGGTCACTGCCTTTCCTGAAACACTTTATTTCCTGGCCATTTGATTTGCTGAAAATTCAAAACCAAACCCCAAAACCAAACCCACACAAATATTAATCAGTTTCAAGTTGATCCCAACTGGTTTTTTTGGAACTGCCAATGAACAGCAAAATCGGTTATTCACACAGCTTTAATTCTAGGTGCTTTAAATCATTTAATATTTTTAGCATAGACCAGAGCATAGATTTTACTAGAGATGCTCAGATATCATGGTACAGTATGAAAACCTAGATACGCAGAGGACAGAAAGGCTTACTTATACTGGTTTTACACCATTCCCACTCCACTGGTACCAATCAAGTTATTCCTGATTTACATCAGTGCAGATGAGAGGAGAATCAATTCCAGAGTTTCATCATGAACTCTGGATTTTCTTAGATTCAACAGACTTCTAAGGTGGTTTAAATTGTCTCTTGTGACTTAAACTCAACATTCTCATGGCAGTTGCTCTCATGGAGTTGGGCAAAACTACATGCCCATGCGTATTTTTAAAAATGTATGTAACTCACCTCATCATACTGGTTCCTATAAAGGAATGTTTAAGTTCCCACCTCACACTGAGAGAACAAAGGTCCTTTTCTTAAACAAGGGAAAGTCCCCAGTCTAGAGGCTGCAGTGAATGAGTGAAGATAAGTCCTCATGAAGAGAATAAAATCTTCGGGGAAAAGAACAAGCCACACCCAGGAAATGTGGACCCATGAGTGAGGAATTAGAATTTCCTTTTAACAGCTAGAGTTACAGGTATGGTGAGGGATGGCTTTGAGGATTATTATTTTTAGGAGCAGATGTAATCTCAGAATATAGAATTTTAAGGGTTTGCAAATAGTATAAGTGGAATAGGGGTTCAAGATTTCTTCTCTGTCACATTTCCCCACCATACCATCCTTGGTTAAGATGTATTGTTTTCCTATGGTCCACAGAGTGACTCCACAGCTGCTGCTTAAGCCCCTAGGCTTCAATAAACCATGGTGCTGCTGTGCCTGTGCTTTGTGGAGGGTGATAGCTGATACAATACCTCCTTTCATCTCTTCTCCGTTCTTCTTCGAAACTCCACTTCGCAGGGAGGTGGAGAGAGACTCGTGCATAGACTCCCCAACTCTTGCCTTCCTCACCCTTCTGTATTCAGGGCTGTTCTTGGCTGGAGGATGCAAGATAGGATTTGCTCCAAAGAATGAAAACCCCAGGGAATCTTTTTCTCTCTAGTTGTATGCTAGGAATGCATTTTATAAGAATGGGGAAAGAATCACAATCCAGAATACC
Source organism: Chelonia mydas (assembly GCF_015237465.2). Lineage (NCBI taxonomy): Eukaryota > Metazoa > Chordata > Testudines > Cheloniidae > Chelonia > Chelonia mydas. The sequence continues at coordinate 195,116,565 of NC_057850.1, read as the reverse complement.
AAAAATGGGACCTTGCTGATTAACTAAGCAATCATCAGTTTGATCTAATCTTTCTGACGTTTTTCAACAGCTACATGCACACAGTACGTGAAAAGATTAGCATTGTAGGAACGCCTGTGATGGCAGTAAGGTCAGCATCTTGATCAATAACAACTCAGCCTGAACAGATATCTAATCAAAAAGAAGAAGGTCATCTCCAATAAGGGACTTTAAAAAGACCGACCAACAATATCTAATCACCGATTACTGAATATTTAGTTAAGTGGTGACCTTGGTTGTTATTTATTTAACCATAGACTATTAGCTAATTTCCTCCTGGTTGTAGATTAAACTTTCACAATTATTTTATTGGCTGAACTATTAAACAAAAAGGGTAATGCTACTACAGCCCAGCTGACATCACAGCAATGCAAAATAGGACATGCTCATCCCTTAAAAAACCTATGGGAGAATAAGATTTGATCGTGTATACCAACCTCAGTATAAACCATGCATAAATACTGATCACCAATTAGAATATTTTAAAAGGCTGTAGTTACTGGAATGGGGTCACCGGTGATTCTGAAGGTGTTGCATTGTACTAACATATACCGTCTCTTGGGGAGGAGTGATCTTGCTCATGCTCAAAGGAATAATTTTTCTGCCAGCCTCACATACTTCACTTACACTCGCTTCTTTAGTTCTCATTAAAGCAACACTGAAAAGTCCAGCCACAATACATCATGTCCCTTAGCAGTTCTAAATCAAAATCAAATACATTGTTGAGATTCAGTGCTGGGCATTAATTAGAGAGTTTCCCTGGCTTTTTAAAGAGAAAGAGAGTAATTAGATTCCATGCAGTTTAATAGGTAATTGGCAAAGGTATTTTGTATGTGTGCGTCTACATCTCAGATTCAGAGGACATTCGTACTGCACTAATGCATTGGTAGGAAGTAGTGTTAATTATTAGTATGTTAAGGTTGCAAACTTTGGCCTTGGAATCAATGTTCATTCTCTAATGTTAGAATCAGGATTCCTTGAGAAGTCTTGTAATTGCAAGTCAGATAATTAATGGAAGCTGTCATCTGGGAGCAAATAAAGGACAGAGATACTGGTTTCTAATTTGAGATACTTTCTTGCAATCGGACAGTATTGTGCCTCAGTTAACCCACCCAAAAACTATGTCTACACTACGAAATTAGGTCGAATTTATAGAAGTCGGTTTTGTAGAAAGCGTTTTTATACAGTCGATTGTGTGCGTCCCCACACAAATGCTCTAAGTGCATTTAGTTGGCATTTAGTCGGCGGAGTGCGTCCACAGTACCGAGGCAACCGTTGACTTCTGGAGCGTTGCACTGTGGGTAGCTATCCCACAGTTCCTGCAGTCTCTGCTGCCCATTCGAATTCTGGGTAGAAATCCCCATGCCTGATGGGGCAAAAACATTGTCGCGGGTGGTTCTGGGTACATATCGTCAGGCACCCCTTCCCTCCCTTCATCCCTCCCTCCATGAAAGCAACGGCAGACAATTGTTTCGTGCCTTTTTTCCTGGGTTACCCGTGCAGATGCCATACCATGGCAAGCATGGAGCCTGCTCAGCTCACTGTCACCGTATGTCTCCTGGGTGCTGGCAGACGCGGTACTGCATTGCTACACAGCAGCAGCTCATTGCCTTTTGGCAGCAGACAGTGCAGTATGACTGGTAGCCATCATTGCTGTACTCCAGGGTGCTCTTTTAGCCGACCTCGGTGAGGTTGGTCGGGGCGCCTGGGCCAACGTGGGAGTGACTCAGCCAGGTCATTTCCCTTTTAAGTTTCGTCTCATGGCGATTCAGTCCTGCTGGCAGTCCTACTGCACCATCTTCTAATGATAAGCCAGGAGACGACGATGGCCAGCAGTCATCCTGCACCGTCTTCTGTGAACACCCAGGAGATGATGATGGCCAGCATTCCTTGCTCCCTCCCTCCGTAAAATCAATGGCCTGTGAAACCCAGGGTTTTGAGTTCTATCCTTGAGGGGGCCGTTCTGTTTCTCCTTGATGCAAAGCTACCCACTTTGTTCATTTTAATTCCCTGTAAGCCAACCCTGTAAGCCATGTTGTCAGTCGTCCCTCCCTCCATCAGAGCAACGGCAGACAATCGTTTCACACCTTTTTTCACTGCAGATGCCATAGCACTGGGAACATGGAACCCGCTCAGATCACTGTGGCAGTTATGAGCACTATAAACACTGCGTGTGTTATCCAGCAGGATATGCAGAACCATAACCTGCAAGAAAAGTGAAACCAGACAAGGAGGAGGTGATTGCAGTGTGGTGATGAGAGTGATGAGGACATGGACATAGACTTCTCACAAAGTACAGCCCCTGCAATGTGCACGTCATGGTGTCCGTTGGGCAGGTTCATGGCTTGGAACGCCAATTCTGGGCCCGGGAAACAAGCACAGATGGGTGGAACCGCATAGTGTTGCAAGTCTGGGACGATTCCCAGTGGCTGTGAAACTTTCGCATGCATAAGGGCACTTTCATGGAACTTTGTGACTTGCTTTCCTCTGCCCTGAAGCGCAAGAATACCAAAATGAGAGCAGCCCTCACAGTTGAGAAGTGAGTGGCGATAGCCCTGTGGAAGCTTGCAACGCCAGACAGCTACCGGTCAGTCGGGAAACAATTTGGAGTGGGCAAATCTACTGTGGGGGCTGCTGTGATCCAAGTAGCCAACGCAATCACTGAGCTGCTGCTATCAAGGGTATTGACTCTGGGAAATGTGCAGGTCATAGTGGATGGCTTTGCTACAATGGGATTCCTTAACTGTGGTGGGGCGATAGACAGAACCCATATCCCTATCTTGGCACCGGAGCACCAAGGCAGCGAGTACATAAACCAAAAAGGGTACTTTTCAATGGTGCTGCAAGCACTGGTGGATCACAAGGGACGTTTCACCAACATCAACGTGGGATGGCCGGGAAAGGTACATGACGCTCACATCTTCGGGAGCTCTGGTCTGTTTGAACAGCTGCAGCAAGGGACTTATTTTCCAGACCAGAAAATAACCATTAGGGATGTTGAAATGCCTATAGTTATCCTTGGGGACCCAGCCTACCCCTTAATGCCATGGCTCATGAAGCCATACACAGGCAGCCTTGACACTAGTCAGGAGCAGTTCAACTATAGGCTGAGCAAGTGCAGAATGATGGTAGAATGTGCATATGGGTGTTTAAAAGTGCGCTGTGGCAGTTTACTGACTCGGTTAGACCTCAGTGAAACCAATATTCCCATTATTATTCCTGCTTGCTGTACGCTCCACAATATCTGTGAGAGTAAGGGGGAGACGTTTATGGCGGGGTGGGAGGTTGAGGCAAATCGCCTGGCTGCTGGTTACGCGCAGCCAGACACCAGGGCGGTTAGAAGAGTACAGGAGGGCACCGTGTGCATGAGAGAAGCTTTGAAAACCAGTTTCAGGAATGGCCAGGCTACGGTGTGAAAGTTCTGTTTGTTTCTCCTTGATGGAAGCCGCCACCCCCGCTCCCCGCTTTCACTCTACTTTCCTGTAAGCTAAGCACCCTCCTCTCCCCCCTTCGATCACCACTTGAAGAGGCAATAAAGTCATTGTTGCTTCACATTCATGCATTCTTTATTTATTCATCACACAAATAGGGGGATAACTGCCAAGGTAGCCCGGGAGGGGTGGTGGAGGAGGGAAGGACAAGGCCACACAGCACTTTAAAGCTTTAAAACTTTAAAACTTATTGAATGCCAGTCTTCTGTTGCTTGGGCAATCCTCAGGGGAGGAGTGGCTGGGTGGCCGGAGGCCCCCCCCTGCATTCTCGGGCGTCTGGGTGAGGAGGCTATGGAACTTGGGGAGGAGGGCGGTTGGTTACACAGGGGCTGAAGCGGTGGTCTATGCTCCTGCTGCCTTTCCTGCAGCTCAACCATACGCTGGAGCATCTGAGTTTGATCCTCCAGCAGCCTGAGCAGAGACTCCTGCCTTCTTTCAGCAAGCTGACGCCACCAACCATCTTCAGCCCGCCACCTCTCCTCGCAGTCATATTGTGTTTTCCAGCACTCTGAGATTGTCTGCCTCTATGTATTTTGCTGTGCTCTGTCAGTATGGGAGGACAGCATGAGGTCAGAGAACATTTCATCACGAGTGTGTTTTTTTTTGCCTTCTAGTCTTTGCTAGCCTCTGGGAAGGAGAAACATATGCAGCTGGTGGAGGGAAAAAAAAGGGAGAGTGGTAGTTAAAAAGACACATTTTATAGAACAATGGGCAGGGCCGCCCAAAGGGGGGGCAAGTGGGGCAATTTGCCCTGGGTCCCACAGGGGCCCCCATGAGAGTTTTCAGGGGCCCCCATGAGAGTTTTCGGCAGCACTTCGGTGGGGGGTGGTCCTTCAGTGCTGCTGAACACACCCAGAGTGAAGGACCCGCTGACGCTTCTTCCGCTCTGGGTCTTCGGCGGCAATTCGGCGGCGGGGGTCCTTCTACTCCATGTCTTCGGCGAAGTGCCCCGTAGATCTGGATCGGAAGGACCCCCGCCCCCAAAGATCCCAGGCACCCTGAATCCTCTAGGCGGCCCTGACAATGGGTACACTCTTTCACAGTAAACCTTGCTGTTAACATTACATAGCACATGTGCTTTCATTACAAGGTCACATTTTGCCTCTTATTGAGGGTATGCCAGTTTGGTGTGAGAGATCACTTATGCAGGGCTGGGCAGCAGAATTCGGCTTCCAGGCAGCCATGGTAAGCCACAGTCTTTTGGCTTCTTTAACCTTCATAACATGTGGGAATGGTTTCAAACAGCAGTGCCCTCATTTCCCATACGAAGTAGCTGTTGGGTTGGCCATTAAAAATGGGTTGGCAATTTAAAAGGCGGGACTGCGGTTTCCGGGTTCATGTGCAGCAGAAACCCAACTAACCCCCCCATCCACCCAATTCTCTTGGATGATGGCTTCACCCCTCCCCCCACCACGTGGCTAACAGCGGGGAAGATTTCTGTTCAGCCAAGGCAAACAGCGCAGCAGGAACGGGCACCTCTGAATGTCCGCTTACTGAAACCATCCTATTTCAATCAGGTGACCATGAATGATATCATTCTCCTGAGGATAACTCAGAGAGATAAAGAACGGATGTTGTTTGAATGCCAGCAAACACCGGACCATATGCTGCAATGCTTTGTTCTGCAATGATTCCCAACTACGTGCTACTGGCCTGGTGTGGTAAAGTGTCCTACCATGGAGGACGGAATAAGGCTGCCCTCCCCAGAAACCTTTTGCAAAGCCTTTGGGAATGCATCCAGGAGAGCTTTATTTAGAAATCCTCAAGGATTTCTGCTTCATCCCCAGACATGTTAACAGACTTTTCCAGTAGCTGTACTGGCCGCGAATGCCAGGGCAAATTATTAAACATGCTTGCTTTTAAACCATGTATAATATTTACAAAGGTACACTCACCAGAGGTCCCTTCTGTGCCTTCAGGGTCTGGGAGCCCGCCTTGGGTTCGGGGAGTACTGGTTCCAGGTCTCGGGTGATAAACTGATCCTGGCTGTTGGGGAAACCGGTTTCTCCGCTTCCTTGCTGTGAGCTATCTACAACCTCCTCCTCCTCATCTTCCTCGCCCCCCAAACCCGCTTCCAAGTTGCCTCCCACTCCTTGGATAGAGTCAAAGCGCAGGGTTGGGGTAGTGGTGGCTGCACCCCTTAGAATGGCATGCAGCTTATCATAGAAGCGGCATGTCTGGGGCTCTGAACCGGAGCGGCCATTTGCCTCTCTGGTTTTTTGGTACGCTTGCCTGAGCTCCTTAATTTTCATGCAGCACTGCTGCGGGTCCCTGTTATAGCGTCTGTCCTTCATGCCATTGGAGATTTTTTCAAATATTTTGGCATTTCGTGTTTTCGAACGGAATTCTGCCAGCATGGATTCGTCTCCCCATACAGCGATCAGATACCGTACCTCCCGTTCGGTCCATGCTGGAGCTCTTTGGCAATTCTGGGACTGCATGGTCTCCTGTGATGATGAGCTCTGCATGGTGACCTGTGCAGGTGAGCTTGCCACGCTGGCTGAACAGGAAATGAGATTCAAAAGTTCACGGGCCTTTTCCTGTATACCTGGCCAGTGCATCTGAGTTGAGAATGCTGTCCAGAGCAGTCACAACTGAGCACTCTGGGATAGCTCCCAGAGGCCAATACTGTCTAATTGCATCCACAGTACCCCAAATTCGACCCGGCAAGGCCGATTTCAGCGCTAATCCCCTCGTCGGATGAGGTGAGCTGTAGCTCACGAAAGCTTATGCTCAAATAAATTGGTTAGTCTCTAAGGTGCCACAAGTACTCCTTTTCTTTTTGCGAATACAGACTAACACGGCTGTTACTCTGAAAAGAGTCTCAATGGGTGAATTATAAAGAAGATTCAAAATGGCATTTATTTTTTTCATGCTTCTTGCACAGCAGGCAGTCATATTAGCTCTTTTTCACTTCATTATTGGCAGCTCAATTAGTTATTTCATTTCAGATACGAAAACAATCCTCAGAGAAGGATTTTTTTCAAAGTTGAGCCTCCAGTTCATGAATTGTAGTCTACAAATCCATTGAAATCAAATGCAGATGCTATTATTGCAGAAGACTATGCTATTGCCTCACATATGTAAGTTTTGTCCTCTTTCCAACAAAGGGGTAAAGCTAGTCCAAGGTTTGTTTTAATCCAGCTTTTAATATTTTAACATTTTTGGCCCTAGTTTTCAGCTAGTCTACATGATGTTTTAAAAGTAAATGGCATGACTAGTTATTTCTGAACATTTGGAAGTCTCTAAAACCACATTGGATCCATCATATAAAGAATTCATTTTTCACCCATGAGATAACTTCTTTGTAAGTGGAGGTAACTAGAACTGCAACAGACTGGAAGAATTCGGACCTTCATTCTATTCTCCATTTTAAAACCAAAACCTTGCTATAAATGACTCAACTCTATTAAAAGCAAAAGCAAAAAAGTGGAGCTGCAGTGAGTTATGTGGAATTAATTTTGCTTTATTGTCATGTAGACGTCATAAACCTCTTGTAGTTTATGATGCCACAAGAAGACGTCTAAGGAGTGATTTCCTTGCAAATGATTGCAGTCTGTTTTCTGTATTCGTTGCGTCAACACTTTTAGGGTCTCATCTAGAAGAGCATTGAGCACCCTCAATTCCTGATGAAGTCAAGGGGAGTGAAGGGTGCTCAGCCACATTGGGACATTTGAAGTGCAAGACCTGTTTGTGTCCGTGTACAGTGCTCTCCTCATTCAACACAGCTTGGTGATAGTGATATTAATCTGATGTTTGAGAAAAAGGGAAAATAGCCCCTCTACTGAATTGTTTCTGTTTGAGTTGCTGATTCACTACACAGCCTTGCTGTAGATGGTAATAAAATAACATTTCAGAAAATGGAAACATAGGCAGAGCAGACCTGAACAGGATCTCTGTGTGTGAGTTTCTGCAGTGGGATAAGGATTTTTCCCTAGCAGTAAATGGACCTTAAATTAATATGAAAAATAACAAAGGTGCAGCTATCCAAGCTGCCTTGCTGCACTGATAACTAATCTCTCCACAGTCTCTCCTGAGAGCTCTCCTGTGCAGAGCACACCCCATTAAGGCCGGGAGAAACCACAAGTGGTGGCAAAAATTGTTTATTTGCAGAATCTTTAGATTCTAGGTGTTAAATGTCACAGAAGGGCAGTTTGACTCCTCATCTGGGGAGGGCCATTCTGAAACCTTAGATTACAGAACCATCTTGAAGGAGTGAAGGAATGAAAATAACACCTTTGCCAAATAAGACGGCTGGATGCCCATACAGAACTGAGAACTGAGACCCTGGCCCCTATGGAGACTCAATAAGTTACAGACCGACTGGACTCTCAGTGACTGGGATTCAACTATGGTGCAGTGTGAGAAACTTGCCCATGGATAGATGTAGAGCCTTAAGAGGCGGTGACGTGTTATCTGTGACTCTCAGTTGGAAGGGGGAGTTAGCAATAAACCACAAAAGGAAAACAAAAACATTCTTAACTTAATGAGAGTTCTTGTGGCACCTTAAAGACTAACCAACTTATTTGAGCATGAGCTTTCATGAGCTACAGCTCACTTCATCGGATGAAGTGAGCTGTAGCTCATGAAAGCTCATGCTCAAATAAATTGGTTAGTCTCTAAGGTGCCACAAGTACTCCTTTTCTTTTTGCGAATACAGACTAACACGGCTGTTACTCTGAAACCTGTCATTAATGAGAGTTGTGTGAATTTAATGTTGGTGAAAAGGGGCAGCTTGCCAAGACAGTCTCCTCTTTGTTCTCCCAGAATGGTAGGTACATAGGCAGCAGCAGGATGATGAGATCTTTCATGCTGCTCTCTCAATGCACTTTAACCCTGACTTAGAAGGGCAATGAATCGTTGTGAGAGGATAGGTTTCAGAGTGGTAGCCACGTTAGTCAGTATCAGCAAAAACAACGAGGAGTACTTGTGGCACCTTTGAGACTAACAAATTTATTTGGGCATAAGCTTTTGTGGGCTAAAACCCACTTCATCAGATTGTTAGTCTCTAAGGTGCCACAAGTACTCCTTGTTGTTTTTGTGAGAGGATAATTTAGTTTCCCAGTCTGTGGCTTCTGCACTGAGGGAATAGTTCAGTAACAACAGACCAAACCAAATCACACCAGGGTATAAATTTAGTTTTATTTGTGGTAGGATTCCGTTTCATATGGACACTTACCTACTGGATACTGACTGAAACCATCTCACTGATTTCAGTATTGTCCTTACTACTAATCTGGGCTGGATTTGAACCAGAGACTTAGAAATAAAAGGCCCAGCAACCCAATATGAATCTTCTGCACCATCCCTAACCAAAAACTTTTCATTTCGAAATATCCAAATGCTTCAAAGGACTCATTTTATGGCAGTTGACCTCTAGATAAGTCATTAAAGTTAAGGGCCTGATTCTCATCTCATTTGACATCTCCCTCCCTCCCATGTAATTCCATTGGCTTTAATGGAATTTCTTCTGAATTACACTGGAAATGGAAAAACAGGAGTTAAAATGTGTAAAAAATGTGTAAAATCTTTGGGCCAGCTCCTCAGCTGGTATGAATTGGTGTAGCTTCAATGACTTTAATGATTTCATGGGAGCTATGCCATTTTAACCTACTGGGATCTGGCCTCCTGTCCTGGATACTATCATTTTTATTGTTTTTAATACTTTTGTTCGGCTTTTTAAGTTTTTTTTTAAAGAGGTTCTCTGTTAAAGTAAAACTTCTGCTGGATTGGAGGTGTGCAGCAGCATGACTTTCTAAACACCAAGTATTTCCACTGAGCTACACAGGAAGCTTTAGAGTTCAAAAGAAACTGGAGTTAAATTTTATTTTTATCCCTGAATAGTTTGAAACATCTGTATGGTTTATGGCTATTTTAGAATTGTATCTGGTAAGGCAACATGATACTCCTGGATTAGACAGTTCTGGGCTCAGGTCCCCTAGCAGATGCTTTGGGCTTATATCCAGAGCTAACACATGTCCCATGGTCACCCGACACTGGCCCGCATTTCACAGGTCAAGGTTGTGATTTGCTAGCTGAGAGAGAAGACTAGCAGCTTTAAATGGTTTTAACTGCTTCAGTCTTGCTTAATCTTATTTTCCCTACCCCATTGTATCAACTGAAAATCCTTCATCTGATGTGTATCTGACACAACAGCTGTGGTTTGTTTAGCACAGTGGTGCCCGACCTTTCCAGACTACTGTACCCCTTTCAGGAGTCTGATTTGTCTTGTGTACCCCCAAGTTTCACCTCACTTAAAAACAACTTGCTTACAAAATCAGACATAAAAAGACAAAAGTGTCTCAGCCACAGTATTACTGAAAAATGGATCACTTTCACCATATAATTATAAAACAAATCAATTGGAATATAAATCGTGTACCTACATTTCAGTCTATAGTATATAGAAGCAGTATAAACAAGTCATTGTATGAAATTTTAGTTTGTATTGACTTTGCACGTGCTTTTTATGTAGCCTGTTGTAAAACTAGGTAAATATCTAGACGAGTTGATGTACCCCTTGGAAGACCACTGCATACCCCCAGGGGTAATGTACCCCTGGTTGAGAACCACTGGTTTAGCAGACTTAAAAGTTAGGGTGAGTTTAGGAGAACAATGCCATGGCAACAAACGGTTAAACTATTTATTACAGATCTCTATTTCTGTAAAAGAAATGTTGCTAGTGCCTTTTAAACTGTGTCTTCTGTGGAGAAGGATCTCATTCCCTTGTCCTGGAAGTGTGATAATGTTTCAAATTCACTCTGCAACATTTTACATCAAGCTCAGTTACTTTTGAATTGAAAGGTTGTCTGGAATATTGAATAGGATGCTGAAATGTCTGTCAACAGAATTTCAAACAGACATTCCTTTAGCTTATTTTTCAAAGTATTTCAAAGTGTCCTTGGACCACTTTCTTGGTTTTTGTTCATTTTAGTATAACTTTAATTTTGTTCATTTTAGTATAATGGCATGCTAAAATTAGCCAGTTGTCCTGATGTTTTAAAAGTTATCAGCATGACATAATATGTCTTCAATATATGGTATAATATAGGTAATCACGGCTGGAGTGGTAATATTCATATTATATATGCCATTTTATCTTGCTTCTTTAACTGCCTCATTTGCATTCTGCCTACTAATCCATCTCTGCCAGAAATGCTAACATTCCAAATCTCTGCACAACTTTGAAATAGTCACCATCATAATAAATCACTGTTAAAACATCTGACCACATAAATGTTTTCTTCTTTCTCCCAAAAGTAGAATTTCTATTTAATTCAGATTTTTCTGCAGCACCCTTCACCATGATAGCAGAATGTTTAATTTCTCCCCCAAGGCCCAGGATTAGAAATATTCACTCCTGGACCAGTGACAGGTTTAAGATTTACCATTTTGTAAACTATCAGGGCTAGAAATTGGACATTTATACCATTAGAAAGCCATGACTCACTACTTCCCAACAGTATAAGGCTTTGGTTTCAACCCCTTGTAGGCCAGGAAATATTGAATCTTAACATTGCTGTATTTTTGTGTATTGAAAATCTATTTTAGGTGACTTTTAGAATTTTCTAAAGGTATTAGTTACATTTTCTCCCCCTCAGAAATCTGTATGGTTGGAACTCACTGCAAAAATAGTGCCCAGGTTCACCAACAGAGCACTTAAACAATAGTTCATAGACTCTTTGTAAGTGATGCTTCTTATGCAGAATGGTATCTATATTCACCCTCCTACATAATTCACTTGTAGGTTTTCCATTCCTGGATAAGGTCACCATCTGTCACATGACTGTGAAATCTTTATACCATCACATGATGGTGTTTGGAGGTATAAAGCTTTTTTTGGCAGGGTTTGGGTTCGCTGCATTACTCACATACTAAGCATGGAAAATGGAAAATTTGAGTTCAGTATGGAGAATGTTTCAGAAAAGTATGAGTATGTGTAAACAGAGTTTTAATTAGAGATAAGCCGGAACTTCTGCTCTAAACTCTGTCTCTCTCACACACTCACTCACTAACTTTGGATTCAGATCCAAACTTTTAAGCTTGGACCCAGCTCTAGTTTTAGTGGAAATCCTTTTGTAACAAGCCAGAAGAGGGAATTATTTGGTTTGGGTGACTATCTGTTTTCATAATAGTAAAGATCATGGTGAATAATTAAATTTAGTCTCTTAAAAAAGTCTTTTTGAGGGTGTGGAGTAGGGGGAGAGCAATGTTTCTGCATGCCACAGTAATGTTGTTTGGAGCAGCTCACATCTGTGAGTGCCTACCTCAGGGCAGACTGTCAAAAACAGGGCAGACACCAAAAATTAGTTGTATGTTCTATAATTAGATTTCACCAACCCAGTAACAAATGTGAACTCCTGGATCACTATCAGTCTAGAGTCTCAGACAGTTCCTTTAGGCTCTCCAGTCTATCTTGCCACCCAGTCAAGCTGGACTTAGTGATGATAAATGGTTACTTACACCAAAAATCACAAAATATACAAGTTTCTTCCAGTCTCAAGAGACTGGTCACTTACCCCAGATCATTTGGTACCCTAGATCTTACACCAAAGACACCGCCTATAGCCAATCATGTATAAATCATCTAAATGTTTATTAACTAGGAAAAAGAAATTAGAGTTATTTACAGGTGAAAGCAAGCAACATATACAGACAAATGAGTTGCAATCTAAATCCTAAGAGTGATAGAGTTGTAGTGATCTGTCAATTTAAAATATCTTTCAGGGCAAACCAGGGATAAACCTGGGGGATCTCACACTTCAGTGTAGAGTCTCTGGCCCTGTGAGAGTTCAAACAGCAAAGAGATGAAAAAATTCTCTTGTGACCTTGTTTTATCTTTTACATTTAGTCTTCCAGTACATGAAATGAGCTCCCTTGCAAGTAGCATTTCCAAGGTGTGATAGGGCCATTCACCAATCCTCTGTGTCGCGATGTTCCTTAATGGCCCATTTATTTTTTATGGCCCATCTTGACAGGCCTCCTGAATGGGCAGGAGGGATGATTCCCATGCTGGGTTCACAAGTGCAAAGCAAGCATTTTCAAAGTTATAAAGCAAAACGTACATATTTTCTTATAGTATGGAATACAGATATTACAAGTGAGATTAATGCATGAAGTAAGCATTTCAGAGTCTAAACACTAAATACATTTTTATAAGACTAATACCTATTTTGAACCCAATGAACAAACAGGTGAGCTGGTTTGGTTTCCAGCTATGAGTTTGTCAGTTCTTAGCTAACACCTATGGATTGGATAGAGCTGGCACTTGGTTTGCCAGTGTTACAAACAGTCCAAGGAGATATAGAACACTGGCTGGCTTTGCTTTGCAGCTTCTCTATTATAGCAAAGCAAATGTGTATTGCTTATACAATGGACATATTAGTGTTTTCTCCTTCAGAAAACTATTTTATTTATTAATATCATGGAGCTATAAGTGACATATTTGAATCTCTGGGCTGGGCAGTTACCAGGCTGGCTTAAGTGAATATTTGCTTTTCCCTCTCTACTTTTTGTTTATATAGTACCCAAAGGAAACATGGTAGAGTCAATACTTCTCTTCTTGAGTTCTGTGTGCAGAAGCCAGGTGAGTGGCTGGTATATATGTTTACCTCTCTATTCAAAAGGAAATGGAGGAACTACAAGGGTATTTTGTTCACTAGCTGTTCACTAACTGGGATGAATTATACTAGAGCAGTGTTTCAGAGTAGCAGCCGTGTTAGTCTGTATCTGCAAAAAGAAAAGGAGGACTTGTGGCACCTTAGAGACTAACAAATTTATTTGAGCATAAGCTTTCGTGAGCTACAACTCATTTCATTGGATCATCATGAAAGCTTATGCTCAAATAAATTTGTTAGTCTCTAAGGTGCCACAAGTACTCCTTTTCTTTTTACTAGACCAGTGTGCGTGTCCAATGTATTTCTAAACAATAAGTACCCCAGAAAGTTACTGTATGCTACCTGTTGGGACGCCAGACCAAATACATTACCAGCTAGTTTCTACAGGAAGTACAAAATAAAGAGAGCTTATTATATTGGTGAACAAGGGCCAGTCCACAGTCGGGCCTTCAGTTAATATTTGGCCATTAATGGAGATTCTGAAGTGGGAGAACAGCTTTGAACTTCTGTGTTACAGATAATCTTCAAAAGGAAAGAGAAAACCCAAACATTCACATACGAAAAAAGGGAAGTGGGGGAAATGTTCAATAGTGACTAAAGTAAGATGTGTAGTCTTTTTTGGAGTCCTACATACAAATTCAGGTGTTCAGATACCACAGTAACAGGCACAATATAATAACCTGAATAGAACAGACCACAAGTCCTATATTTTGTTGAAGAGCTGAGAAGATCTTCTTCTCTTGCAGTGTTCTCCAAAAAAGACAAGCATCTGTACCTTTCAGCCATTTGTCCACACAAAGAATACAAGCTTTCTACTAGGGCTGTTGATTAATCACAGTTAATTCATGCGATTAACTAAAAAAAAAATTAAATTAATCACACTGTTAAACAGTAGAATACCAATTGAAATTTATTAAGTATTTTTGAATGTTTTTCTACATTTTCAAATATATTGATTTCTATTACAATACAGAATACAAAGTGTACAGTGCTTACTTTATATTATTTTTATTACAAATATTTGCACTGAAAAAATGATAAACAAAATAAATAATATTTTTCCATTCACCTCATACAAGTACTGTAGTGCAATCTCTTTATTGTGAGAGTGTAACTTACAAATGTAGATTTTCTTTGTTACATAACTGCTCTCAAAACCAAAATAATGTAAAATTTCAGAGGCTACAAATCCACTCAATCCAACTTCTTGTTCAGCCAATTGCTAAGACAAACAAGTTTGTTTACATTTACGGGAGATACTGCTGACTGCTTCTTATTTACTATGTCACCTGAAAGTGAGAACAGGCAGTCGCATAGCACTTTTGTAGCTGGTGTTGTAAGTAAGGTATTTATGTGCCAGATATGATAAACATTCATATGGCCCTTCACGCTTCAGCCACCATTCCAGAGATCATGCTTCCATGCTGATGATTCTCATTAAAAAAATATGTTAATTAAATTTGTGACTGAACTCCTTGGGGGAGAATTGTATGTCGCCTGTTCTGTTTTATCCACATTCTGCCATATATTTCATGTTATAGCAGTCTCGGAAGATGACCCAGCACATGTTCATTTTAACAATACTTTCACTGCAGATTTGACAAAATGCAAAGAAGGTACTAATGTGAGATTTCTAAGGATAGATACAGCACTCAACCCAAGGTTTAAGAATCTGAAGTGCCTTCCAAAATCTGAGAGGGATGAGCTGTAGAGAATGCTTTCAGATATCTTAAAAGAGCAACACTCCAATGTGGAAACTACAGAAACCGAACCACCAAAAAAGAAAATCAACCTTCTGCTGGTGGCATCTGACTCAGATGATGAAAATGAACATTCATCGGTCTGCTCGGCTTTGGATCGTTATTGAGCAGAGCCTGTTTTCAGCATGGACGCATGTCTTCTGGAATGGTGGTTGAAGCATGAAGGGACATATGAATCTTTAGCGCATCTGGCATGTAAATATCTTGCAATGCCGGCTACAAGAGTGCCATGCGAACACCTGTTCTCACTTTCAGGTGACATTGTAAACAAGACGTGGGCAGCATTATCTCCTGCAAATTGTAACCAAACTTGTTTGTCTGAGCTATTGGCTGAAGTAGGACTGAGTGGACATGTAGGTTCTAAAGTTTTACATTGTTTTATTTTTGAATGCAGGGTTTTTTTGTACATAATTCGACATTTATAAGTTCAACTTTCATGATAAAGAGATTGCGCTACAGTACTTATATTAGGTGAATTGAAATATACTATTTCTTTTGTTTTTTTACAGTGCAAATATTTGACATAAAAATAAATATAAAGTGAGCACTGTACACTTTGTATTCTGTGTTGTAATTGGAATTAATATATTTGAAAATGTAGAAAACATCCAAAAATATTTAAATAAATGGTATTGTATTATTGTTTAACAGTGCGATCAATTTCAGTTAACTTGTTTAATCGCTTGACAGCCTTATTTCCTACATATCTATTTGTCTAAGAGCTCATATTGCCCCATCACTATAGTATCTGAATGCCGGTGCCTTCCAGGGGAAATCCTAGCAATGGAGGTTGTTTTGTGTTTAATTAGAGAGAGTCCCAATAATCATTGGGTAAAGTCTCTGAGGCTGATAAATATTTAGAATTTACAAAGTGTGTTCAATAAGATTTACAAACTTCATAGAACTGGACGGGACCTCAAGAGGTCATCTAGTCCAGTCCCCTGCACTCGTGGCAGGACTAATAATCTAGACCATTTCTGACAGGTGTTTGTCTAACTTGCTCTTAAAAGTCTCCAATGATGGATATTCCACAACCTCCCTAGGCAATTTATTTCAGTGCTTAACCCTCCTGACAGGAAGTATTTCCGAATGTCCAACCTAAACCTCCCTTGCTGCAATTTAAGCCCATTGCTTCTTGTCCTATCCTCAGACGTTAAGAAAAACAACTTTTCTTCCTGCTACGTGTAACAACCCTTTACATACTTGAAAACTGTTATCATGTCCCCTCTCAGTCTTCTCTTTTCCAGACTAAACAAACCCAGTTTTTTCAATCTTTCCTCATAGGTCATGTTTTCTAGATCTTTAATCATTTTTGTACTCTGGATAGTATTACATCTATATTGCTAGACAACATCATTTTTGACCCCGACAGTATTCTCTTGAGCTGCTCACCTTGTTGAGATGCTCCATGCCAGCCAATAATAGTCTAAAAAGAAAGGCTCACAGTCTAAACTGGACCAACCAAAGCTTTGCGGGAATGGGCAGATGGTCTTGAAACCAAGATCTAAGACCTCATGTGGTCTTATGCAGTGTGAAAGGCTGAACAGTAGATATGAGGACTAAGGAGCTGGCTACACCAATGCAAGTTTTTTAAACAACATATATTATGTTCTACCTGCATCCCTGTGCACTTGAAACTTCTGCTGCCTTTAATGGGAACTCTGGGTGTGCAAGAAGTGCAGATTTTGGGTGTCAAATGGAGTTGCTTGGTGCACTGCAGCTAGGCTACCCAGGGCCAGAGTACCATTCCTGGCACACACAAACCTAAGAAAACATGCTGGGCCTTATTTAGTTCTGCTTTTAACAGACCTAGCAACACTATCTAGACAGTTTCCAAACCCAGATCTCATCTCCTATCATTTAAAAAAAACCATTGTTCTCTCTTTACAACTGCAGAGGTCTTGCAGAGAATAGGTACATTGTATCACTTTGCACAGTTATGGAGGAAAGAAAAGAGAATTATCTATCATTTGTTTCTCCATCCAGACAAGTCAAGCTAAGTTATGATGAGAGTGGTGCAGCAGTCATGATCACCTACCGTTTTATAGCTGATGTGATTGTTTTTATGAAGCCTATAACATTTTTAACAGTGCTGTTGTGCTGATCATAGTTCTTGCCTCAGCAGTACAATATTACTACAGTTAAGTCAATTCAGAATGCAGGAAAGGCTTGCTAGTGACACGATGTGAGAGGAAATCTTAGAGAGGATTCTGTCCCCACTCCCCAGACAGAGAGTGAACGAGAGAGAGAGAAAGAACAGGGAACACCGAGTTGGTCAGACCCTTCTATGAATTCATAGACTTTTCTTTGGCAAGGTGAAGGTCAAGGACAAGTCGATGGCACTTCAGGTAGATAGCAGCTTAACATTTAGGGTGACTTTTTTTCTGCTGTTCTAACTAGTGTTTAGGTGAAGGGCATAAGTATGACTGAAAATAAGGATTGGAGGAGAGAGAGAGAGACATTTTTGTTCAGCTTGAGTTCCTAAAACAACCCCCTCTAACTAGAATTTACACAGGAGTCTGATAAAGACCTGGCAAAAACCCCACACAGAAGGAAAAGTGAGGTGGATGGGTGTAGAAAAGGTAATAACATCAGAGTCTTTGCCAGGCCTTTAGTGCTTAATTCTTCTGCCTGCATACTAATGGCCCTTGTATAATTGCTTATCTGATTGTTCATGTTTCTTCACTGCTAGTAGGTATAAAATGATTGTAAACACCTGAACAACTTTTTTCTGTCTTCTGGTAGGGCCTGGTAGCTTGCAACAGTCTTCTCCCCCTCCTGATGGTTTCCTGGGGCACTCCACCCTTTTGCAATCTTTGGAGGAGAGCAGGATGAGAGGAGGGAGGAGTGGCAAGCTCAACCTATTCCTCCATTCAGATATTCCCCATGGGAGTAGGCTCCCATGCATTTCATGTCATAAATATAAAGGGAAGGGTAAACCCCTTGAAAATCCCTCCTGGCCAGAGGAAAAATCCCCTCACCTGTAAAGGGTTAAGAAGCTAAAGGTAACCTCGCTGGCACCTGACCAAAATGACCAATGAGGAGACAAGATACTTTCAAAAGCTGGGAGGAGGGAGAGAAACAAAGGGTCTGTGTCTGTCGGTATGCTGCTTTTGCCGGGGATAGAACAGGAATGGAATCTTAGAACTTTTAGTAAGTAATCTAGCTAGGTATGTGTTAGATTATGATTTCTTTAAATGGCTGAGAAAAGAACTGTGCTGAATAGAATGACTATTCCTGTCTGTGTGTCTTTTTTGTAACTTAAGGTTTTGCCTAGAGGGATTCTCTATGTTTTGAATCTAATTACCCTGTAAGGTGTCTACCATCCTGATTTTACAGAGGTGATTCCTTTACTTCTAATTACTTCTATTTCTATTAAAAGTCTTCTTGTAAGAAAACTGAATGCTTTTTCATTGTTCTCAGATCCAAGGGTTTGGGTCTGTGGTCACCTATGCAAATTGGTGAGGATTTTTACCAAACCTTTCCCAGGAAGTGGGGTGCAAGGGTTGGGAGGATTTTTGGGGGAAAGACGTGTCCAAACTACGTTTCCCAGTAAACCCAGTTAGAGTTTGGTGGTGGCAGTGGATATTCCAAGGGCAAAGGATAAAATTAATTTGTACCTTGGGGAAGTTTTAACCTAAGCTGGTAAAAGTAAGCTTAGGAGGTTTTCATGCAGGTCCCCACATCTGTACCCTAGAGTTCAGAGTGGGGGAGGAACCTTGACAGCTCCCATGCATTTCCATGTGGCAACTGAATTAATGGACTCTAAATAAAGAAGGTCAACAGACCCACCAAGTCAACAGCCTGGGTCTCTCCTGTCTTGCACCTTGTTCAACTGTTTATGCTTTATGCAAAGAGGGTATAAAATGGTACCAAAGCAGGACTCTCCACTCACTTTCACCAATGGTAGCACTTTATACATACTTTGCAGAGGTGTAAAGGACTAGAGAGGAGGCAAGAAATGGAGGATCAGATGCCTGGGGCTGATTCCCCTTGCACTTCCAATGATGTAATTCGGGAGTATCTCCACTGAAGTTGTGAGTGTTATACTGGGGTAAAGGGGAGAGAAGAATCTGATTCCAAGCGTTCAGCCTGTTACCCCTCAATAGTACCAATGTATAGCCCCTTTTGCTTCAGTCTGTAACACCTGGTCCTCAGTATTATCTGTGTCTGCTTGTGATCATGATCCAGTACCATCAGCAGAATAATCAGCATCTATGTTGAACAGTGTGTCAATGTCTGACCCCTTCCCTGGTGCCTTGAACTGTATTATCGAAAATTCATTTGAATTTTTAATGCAGAAGTGCTATCATTTGTAGGTAGAATTGCCTGTCTGGGATGTGGACAGTGATGTAGAAGCTATACTGCCCTTGTCTAACCCCACTGAATCTGGTGATTACCCTTTGTAAAAGTTACCACTTTCTCCAAAATACATTCTGGATTTAGTGTCTGCTGCTGCTTCTTCTGACTCTGTTTTTGGTTGTTTGTTTTGTTTTTCTGGGAGTTGTTTTGAGTAGATATTTGCATAGATAAAGAACTCTGACCTGCAAAATAATAATGTGAGACAAGGTGGGCGACGTAATATCTCTTATTGGACCAACTTCTTTTGGTGGAAGAGACGAGCTTTTGAGATCTCACTCACCTTGTCTTGCTCGTATCCTGGGACCAACACAGCTACAACAACACTGCAAAGAGTGGTATAATATTTTAAACATAGAGATGGAAGGATACTTGGAGGATGAAAGGTGCTATATAAAATGTCTGTCGTGCTATATAAAATGTCTGTCCATTCTGTTTGGCATTGTTTGTTTTTGAACTTGCAGCATTATAATTGCATATGGGATTTGAAAGTTTACTGAAGGTCTACTGTACATTGTAGAACTGGATAGATACTTCTCTACCAATATCCAGTCATGTACAGCTGCCACCAACATACTGTAAAACAGGAGGTAACTGAAAATAGATGAAACCTGGATGACATGGGACGATAGAGAGCCTTACTACTACTTAAAGAGGTGCACAATTAATATAATGTCTACAGCTCTCACTGAAAGGTAAATATCAGGCCAAGTCTGAAGACTGAATATACGTTTTTATAATATATTCCATTTTATATTATCTTCCTTTCCAAATGATTTTGATAAAGACAGACCATGTTTTAAGGTATAATCAGTGCATTTCTTGGTTTGTGCGCTTTGGTTTTGCAAACTCCATGTTGCATTACTTACATGCTTGGGTTTTGGAATATACTATAGATGTATTTATTATAGACTCTGGACATGTCTGTATATGGATATAAATATTGCACAAACGTTGGGTACACCGTAGAGTGAATATGTTATCAATACTGCAGAACTGATCCTCATGCTGTCTTTTCTCCCAGTTCACGTGGATGCCCATTGCTATGGATTTGACATACTAGGGTCTGATGAACCTATGAAATGCTGAGCATCTGCTGCTTCCGCTGATTTAATTGGCAATCAGGAACTTGCATAATCTGGCCCCTATGTATCTGCAGTGTCGGTGGTTGCAAGATTTTTATTGTATGGCCTTAAAAATACTACTGTTCTCTTTGTCAAAATATGTTGCTTCATATGAGAGATGAAACAAAGAAATGATGCTGCTGTAGATTAAAAAAAGCACAAAGAGTAAAGAGAAAGCTGTGCCCAAGCCATGGGCTGCACTGTAGATGTTTTGTAAGCAGGCTCTGGTGTCTATAGGTTAGCAAAAAGAAACTCCCCTGGGAGCTGGAGGTGAACAAGGATTCTGACTTGGGCTAAGCCACTGGCTCACCACGTAACCTTAGGCGGCTGGTTAAAGCTCCTTGTTCTCTCAGTTCATCTGGAAAATTGGATGAAAAGCAAGACATCACTAAATACCAGATGCTGCATCTGAACTGAATTTTCCTAGATAAGAAAAATACAAACAAATATGCTTTTTATAAAAGCCCAGTATGCTAATATGAGAACACCACAACACAAGCGGAAATGTGAGTTTGAGAGCAATTGTCTTTCGCTGTGTTTAATGTATCTCAGTTATAAACCGTTTTGTGGTGATCTCCTTGAAAGTGTAGTGTGTGGTACCCCTTAAAATGTCATGTTTCTCCTTTGTGCTGGGGTCGCCCTGACTTTGTTCACTGGAGAAATTAAGCTAGGCAGAGAAAGACACTGATTCAGAATCTCTCAACAGGACTCTTAAACACTTTGTACGTTGGTTTTTTTACTTAATGTTTATAAAATGAATTGTGGTCCTTGGATGAAAGGATGGTACAGCAGTGTAAATATTATTACATAGATTCTTCTGTTTCTGATTAACACATTTAACAAAGGCAAAACAGGATTTAAAGATTCTGTTGACATAATTGTAATGAAAGAACATAGACAGCCTGCCAAAATGGAGAGGGAAACTCAGAAGGACTCATGTGGGAGAACAAAGGCTTTAAATGTGGTACTATTCCACACTTCTACCAAGTGCATTGCCAACAGGATACATTTGTACACCACATGAACACTTACAAATGCACATACAGAGGGTTTGGAGTGTATGTAGTGATAGCACTATACCCATAAACATTCATTTCAAGATGCATTTGTGCATCTGGTATAGGCTGGCTAATTGTTTTTAGGATAGTTAGACAGTTTTTTTCTTAAACGTTTTCAGTGTCAGTTAAAGCTGCTGGCTTTGAGAGCACATGGAACTGAACGTTAAAGATAATTAACTGCTGAGAATTGATCTTTCCCTGACCACGAAGAAAACAAAAATGGAAAAGTTTAAAAACTGGCTGATGTAACAAAGGTGGTGAGTATAAGATGGGAAGTAACAGAGGCAGTGTATACAGTACATGAAATAGGAATTTATTCTGTGAAATTACTACTCTCTCTATAAAATTTCTCTTAAAATACATTTCCCTAGACTGATCAGTCTCCTCTGAGTACTGGTTAAGTTGTGTTATCCACTATACACTCTTTTCCCTTCCCCCTTATGATCTGAATCATCCATTTCTTTAACTGGAAGATGGTAATTGTACATGAAGAAAATCATATTGCCTGCAGATCAAACAAGAAGTATTTTTCTTTAAGTGCCCATGAGCAACATGATGTTAACAGACATTTCAGCCAGAGGGATGTTTTATTCCCTGTCCTCCATATCCAAGAAATGCAAAGCAATAGTTCTGGAAGACTCATGACCTTTTCACCATGAGGGTGTGTTCAGAGAGGCATTCCTTTTCCTACAGGTCAGGCCAGCTCCTTTTGCAAATGGCCCCATTTAAAATGCAGAATAAAGTTGGGTGTGAAGTCTTCTGAAGACTTCTCCTTGCAATCAGAGACAAGTTAAGAAAAGTCTGCTACAAGTCAAGGTCCTTGGCTCAGTGATGCTATGGCAGCTGTAGAAGACAGGAAGTCTGTGAAATAAACTCTCTAGAGTTCCCCAAGCATTCAAAAACCATGAGTCAGGCTCCCAAAATCATGAGATTGGCTTAAAAAGTCATGAGATTTTGTAAATAATTTTGGGTCCTATGCCTGATGGCATTGGAGTCCTTAGGGCACACTTGGGGCATCTTTTCAAGCTTTTCTCTGCAACCATGAGGGTTAGAAACCTTTTCTAAAAAATGAAAGCTGAGATTCTCACATGAATCCTGGAGCTGGGCCTTTAAGAAAACCACCAGATACTGGGAGTCTCATGATTAAACCATGGAAGTTAGCCCCACTGAGAAGAAACTGTGGAGGATCAAGGCAGGATCTATGGATTCTGGCTTAGGGCTGGGAGGGTGCCTATGGACACCCAGAGTTTAGATCTAAGGATAAGCCGTGGAGTGTTCACTGCCGGAGTGCTAGGGTCGACTGTGGGGACTGAGAAAAGAAGGTTGCATTAGCAGTGTCGAGGACCCAGAGCTCCATGAACACTTTTGAAAGAGGAGGCTTTTGTTTCATTGGGAGTGGTGGGAGGGTTGTAGTGAATCTGGGCCCCAGTTAGGCTCAATTCCCCCACTGGAAGGAGCCCTGATTCAGGAGGTAATAAAGCCTAGCCTGCCACAGAGATTGTAAATGGAAAAAGTGAAACATGGGCATAGCAAGTGCTATGTGGTGTGGAATGATCTTTCCTAGGGGGAAACATAATAAAATAACCTGCTTCAGTTTTGCAGCTGGGGTTCCTGAAGCATTTGCGTCTGTGAAAAGGTGAGATAACTGGCCCCTGAAGCAACAACAGATGAAGCTCTGGCTGTTTTGTTACAAATGGTTGATGACAGGACTCAGGTGTCCCTTCTTGGAAAGGAGCTTTCCTCTACCTCTGATGGGACAATTTCACGGTGGAGTACAGAAAGGCTTATTCTGCCCACCACCCCATTTTTATTTATGCTGCAGTTATGATTTATGGGATACATTAAGATCTCTGGTGGTGCAATTTCCAAAGAGAGGTTAAACATTTCTGTCCCCTCCGTGCCCTCGAAATTCCCCTCCTAGCCCTCTGCTGTGAACTTTGGACCAGCTGTCTCCCTACACTGTCACTGGATATACAGGGCAGGTAGGTACTTCTGCAAGGAGAACTGTGCTTTCTTTTATTGTAAGCACAGATTGATAGAGCATACCCCAGGCATGTGACAGGTCATATTTTATTCAAGCAGTGGGGGCAACAGATTGTTAAAAACATTAGGACAAGTGCACAGTGTAAATAGTCAAACACTTTCTTTCATTAGAACAATGGTATGGCAGCATCCTCTGGGAAAGCATCCACCTACTTCTCAGTCCATGAGACACTCCTCAGTTTTTGTGATGTTGTTGTCAAATCTCAAGTTTGCAAAATAAAGTGTTGGCTCCAGCTATAAAAACTAACACACACGTATGTAAATATAAAACGTGTGAGTATGGATGACAGAGTGAGTGTTAGTGGGCTTGACCTGTACAATAGATAGAGGAATATCCAGTACCTGTAATTATGTACATTTGATAACTAGGGACTGGAAGACATAGTCCGAAAGCAGTGAAGAAATTTATTGTAAGGAATCTCCTGGCTCAAGTGAGTACCTCCCTTGTTACCAGATGTGCCCGTTACTTTGGGGTATGCTCATTTATTAGGATTACTCTTCTGGGGTGGGGAGGGAGGGTAGGTTCTGTAATTCTATTAATGTACTGCTTGTGTCTCTTGTGTGTTCATATGGAGCTCTACTTCTCCCTTCTGCAAGTCCCCTCCCAATGAAGCTATCCTGCAGGACCTAGGTTCTCCAGGGCTTGGTTCCTCCAGCCCCAGAATCAGACGAATGAACACACACACACACACACACACACACTAACAGACCAAGTCTGAGTGGACCGGGTCAATCAGCACTCTCAAGCTGACCCCCGCATATGCCCCTGGTCTCAATAGGCTGGGCCAAGCAGCACTTTCAGCTGCCACCTTTATACGCCACAGGTTCAGCACGTCCCTATCCCCACTTTCATGTTACAGTTATACTGGTAGTAACCCACTTGATGAGCAAACCCCACCGTATTTTTGGGCGCTACAGGGATCGTTAGCTTAGGTAAAAGAAGTGTTGCTGCAGAGTAAATGGGGAAGCTAAAACCACAAAAGAGTAAAGTTCAGAGAGAGAAGCAACCAGCTTAACCATAAGAGTTATTTATTGAAGAATATTGATAACTACACAAGGAGGGCAAAACAAACATAACAGTGCCATTATTAAAGGTTAATACCTGAGGTAGAAAAGAAAACAAAGAGAGAGAGAGGGAGATCTCACCCACTCCACGAGGCTTGAACTGGTTGGGGTTCCCCGGTGATGTTGGTAGCTCAGGGTCCTGAGTGCTGGAGACAGGCAGACCCCCAGCATGATCAGTCAGGAAATGGAGTCCCAGTGGAACTGATTCCGAGTTTGGGTCCATGCATCAGAAAACTTACTTGGGCATAGGTAGGGGTTTTTCTAGAGAAACAACAATGGTTCAAGGGAGAACACTAGATTTGTTTAAGGGTAAACTGATGACTCAAGGGTTTTCTTTAGGCTAGACAGTAGGAGCTGATCACTCTTGGCTATGGGTGGTGGTTTCTTCCAGGGAGCTCACAGTGCAACTAGGCTGCTTCAGTATTTTGGATATCAGTCAAGGATTCATTACTAGAATTGATGTGATAACTGCTGAGCTGGGTGTGTGCAGGCGTAGGTTCATTAACATCTGGAGCAGAGCTCCCCCAGGATGCAGTGCTCCCCTGCTTTTCTGGTCCCAGAGTTCAGTGCGGTTCTCTGTTCTCCGTTCTCCATTCTGTATGCTAATGGAGATGCCTTAATCTTGTCACCCGTGTCAGGACGGGTCTAGGTGTGTCTCCAAACGCCCTTCACTGCTCTCTTCAAGTCTTTTCTCTGATCGGTTTTGGTTCAAGCAGAGACTGGTGTGTGGGGGGGTGTCTTTCAAGAGTCAGACAGGCTGGATACTGCGCCCTGGTTTCCCAAGAACACAGAGCTGACTGGTATCACTCTCCCACTGTGGTGTAGCTGAGGAATGAGGACTAGCCAGTGGAGAGCACAATTATCCAATTCAACATCCAGTCAGTACAGGACATGGGGAAGGGAGGGAACAGCTAGAGATCAGAGATGGCCAGGTTCAGGAGAGCTGAGGCTCAGGTTTTTTGAGAGCAAGAGGCTGGAGGCAGCAGCCTGGGAGCTGCCTGTGCAGGGGCGGGATGGAAAGCTGGGTAGGGAAGCAACCAGTTGCTGGCAGAGGGGCAGTGGAAGCCACACAGGGAGATAATAGGAAGTCACCTGCAAACAGTAGGGATGGGGGAAACTGTACATGTGCTGGCAGCAGGTGTGGCACTGGGGGAGGGCGGGATTACAGGGGCTATACCCAACCTCAAATTTGCTTTAGTTCCCCTGTAGCCACCCTGGAGCGGGGGCCGCTCTCCAGCCACCCAGCTCTGAAGGCAGAGCAGAGAGAGCAGTGACTGCTGGCTGGGCGGAGCACCTGGGGAGCCCCAGGCATCAGCAGCAGGAGGAGATGGGGGAGTACCGTGGTTGCCTGCACCATGGCACCAGCCAGCATAGCAGCTCTCCTGTATTGCCCATCTTTGGCTTCCAGTCTTTGACCTGGCCTGGGGGTGGGATGTCGGGGCTGGGAGCAGAGGAGGAGGTGGGGCTGGCACTTATGTGAGGAGGAGAAGCGGTGGGGCCATGGAGAGGGGCAGGGCCTCATGGCAAGTGGGGGCACAGCCCCCCGATTTTCTGTCTATCCCACCTCAGGCCCCCACCCTGGCACAAAGCTGGTGCCACCCCTGGCTGGCAGTGCAGATAAATAAAACAGTTACCTTCATACTAGGGCTGGCTGGAAAACAAGAATTGTGTTTCACAAGAAGTGTTGAGATTTTGAAATTTGTTTTTGTGCCACACTGGAATGAAAGCAAGACCTTTCAAAAAATTTCTTGAAAAATCACCAGAGATAGCAGGCTAGCCCAGAGTAGTGAATAGCCTTTTGGTTAGGAGACTCACCTGGTATGTGGGAGGTCCAGGTGCAAATTCCTCTGCCTGAGGCTCCCACATCCCAGGTGAATGCCTAAACCATACGGCTATTCTGATGTCTCTTTCCAGTCTCTTCCCCCACCCCATACATATTCTTTTAGTATAAAATGACTCAGGTGAGCATAGATTGTATTCCAAAGAATTCTTCTTCTAACACTCCACAAACTGTTAAGCTGGCCCCATGCATAGTGGTTTATAATGCAAGTCAGAAATCTGTTATGTTTTGGCAGAGCCAGCAAAAAATTGTTTGCCCCAAATTGCCCAGGCTAGCCCTGCACATATGTGAGATTGATGAGGCAGAGGAAAGAACTGAAATCCAGAAGGTTCTCTTGTATATCGTACTTTTCAGCTCAGGCTATATTTGTAGAACATAAAACATGATTTATCTGGAGTATTTTTGGAATAATCTACAGTTATTCTACTGTGCCCACTAGCACCACTGTAGTTATGGGCCTGTCAGTGTTGTAATTATTTACCTTTGTTTTCAAGGTTTTAAACTTGGGTGTAAACATTCACTTTTGGCTGAAACTTGGCAGACAAGTGGTTTGGTTCTTAAATGTAGTGCTACGAGAGGATGAGTGTAGCATGTAGGGTTCCCTACTCTGGCCTAAAAAATGTGCTGTAACCCTGAACAGGAGGGACCACTTCTGAGGGTGAGAGGGTTGTTTAGTCCCCCAGACTTATCCAGTCCTTGGCTTCGCTCATAGACCTTAAGGACAGAAGAGACCACCATCATCATTTAGTCTGACCTCCTGCACAATGCAGGCCATACACCATCACCCACCCATTCTTGTAGTAGGCCCATAACCTCTGGCTGAGTTATTGAAATCCTCAAATCTTGATTTAAAGACTTTAAGTTATGGGGAATCTACCATTTAGTCTAGTTCAAGCTAGTAAGTGACCTGGGCCCCATGCTGCAGAGGAAGGCAGAAACCACCTCAGGGTCTCTGCTAATCAGACCTGGAGAAAATCCCTTCCTGACCCCAAATATGGCAATCAGTTAGACCCTGAGCGTGTGGGTGAAACCCACCAGACACCTGGGAAAGAAGTTTCTGTAGTAACTCAAGTGCCCTCCCCATCTCCTGTCCCATCTCTGGCCATTGGAGATATTTGCTAATAGCAGTCATGGATAAATGCCACTGCAGGAAACCTCATCACACCATCCCCTTCATAAAATTACCAAGCGCAGTGTAACAGACGGCTTGGAGGGACGGGCAGCCTAGTGGTTAGGGTGCATGGCTCTCAGCCCCCTGCTTAGTTGAGGAGCCTCAATCTTTAAGGCCAGGGAAGGTTAGGGGGACCTGGGCCCACCCTCTCCACCAGATCCCAGCCCAGAGCCCTGAAAGTGGGGAAGGGTCCTCCCAGCATGGAGTCGAAATCCACTACCTTGGACTATTTCCTACCAGTCTGTTCAGTTTGGGACATAGCCCCTATAGTCAAGTTTGCTGTATGTCTTGCTTTTTGTCCCCTCTTGGGTGGCACCTTGCCATGGTCCCAGGCTCCCCACAATGTCTCTGGGATTCACTCCTTCAGTTGTCTCAGATGCTGGAAGCACCTCGGTTCCCTTCACAGTCTCCCTTGGCTGGGGAGACAGTGTTTACTCCCTGTCGGCTGCCTTAGCTGGCAAGATAGTACTTTAGGTAGGGGGACAGCTGGCTCCTACCTCTTTCCCAGTCAGGACCAAGCTAAGCCAGGCTCTCTTCTTTTCTCCCTGCTCCAGACCTGGCATTGGCTGCAGATATAACAGGGTGGGGCTAGATGGAGCATAGGCGCTCTTTAACCCCTGCTGTGTTGGCTGGCAGTTTCTCTGCTTCATGACATTTAATCTTGAAGCAAGTTCGGTTTTTTGTCCCCACTGCTCCCCTTTGAAGGCTGTTCCAAAATGTCACTCCTCTGATGGTTAGAAGCCTTCATTTCAAGACTAAACTTGGTGACCAGTTTATATCCATTTGTTCTTGTGCCAACATGGGCCCTTAAGTAATTCCTCTCCTCCCCTGGTGTTATCCCTCTGATGTATTCATAGAGGGCAGTCATATCTCTCCTCAGCCTTCATTTGGTTAGGCTAAACAAGCCAAGCTCCTTAAATCTCCTCTCATAAGGTAGGTTCTCCATTCCTCTGATGATCATAGTACCCCTTTTCTGCACCTGTTCCAGTTTTAATTCACCTTTCTTAAATATGGGAGCCAGAATTGCACACAGTATTCCAGATGAGATCTCACCACTGCCTTGTATAATGGTACTAACACATCCCTATCTCTACTGGCAATACCTCACCTGATGCATCCTAGGATTGCATTAGCCTTTTTCACGATCGTATCACATTGGCGATTCATAGTCATCATGTGATCAACAAATACATCCAGATCTTTCTCCTTCCCTTTTGTTTCCAACTGATGTGTCCCCAGCTTATAGCAAAAATTCTTGTCAGTCCCTAAGTGCATGACCTCGCACTTTGTACTATTGAATTTCATCCTATTGCCGTTACTCCAGTTTTCAAGGTCGTCCATATCTTATTGTATGGTATTCCAGTCCTCCTCTGTGATGGCAATACCTCCCAACTTTGCGTCATCCACAAATTTTATTAGCACACTCCCATTTTTTGTACCAAGGTCATTAATGAAAATGTTACATGAAATTGGTCCCAAGACTTTTCAGCATGACCCTTTGTAGTCTCCCCTTTAACCAGTTCTTTACCCATCTTTCAATTCTCACATTAATCCCCATGTTCTCTAATTTATCTAATAATTTCCCATGTGGAACTGTGTCAAATGTTTTACTGAAATGCAGGCAGAGTAGATCTACTGCATTTCCTTTGTCTAGAAAATAGCTTATTGAAGAAAGAGATCAGGTTGATCTGGTACAATCTACCTTTTGTAAAACCATGTTGTATTTTATCCCAATTACCGTTTACCTCCATGTCTTTAATTACTGTCTCTTTCAAAATTTGTTTTAAGACCTTGCATACAACTGAGGTCAAATTAATGGGCCTGTAGTTTCCTGGATTGCTTTTTTTTCTTTCTTAAATATAGATGCTCTATTTGCAATTCTCCAATCATAGGGCATGATCCCCACATTTATAGATTCATTAAAAAATCCATGTTATTTGGCTTGCAATTTCATGTGCCAGTTCCTTTAATAATATTCTTGGATAAAGATTATCTGGGCCCCCTGATTTGCTCCTATTAGAGTGTTTGTGTTTGGTTTCCACCTCAGATGTGTTCATTTTTATTTCCATATCCTTATTCCTGTTAGCCACCCTGCCACTGTCTTCAAGCTCCTCTTTACTCTTATTAAAAACTGAGGCAAAGTATTCACTGAGGTGTTGAGCCGTACCCAGATTATCTTTAACCTCCACTCCATGCTCAGTTGTTAGTGGTCCCACTTCTTCTTTCCTAGTTGTCTTTTTATGTATATGGCTAAGGAACCTTTTACTATTGGTTTTAATTTCCTTTGGGAGGTCCAGTTGTGCTTGGATTTTGACCGTTCTCACTTTTCCGCTACACTTTCTGGCCTGCAAAAGGTAACTTTCCTTGCTGATCCATCCCTTCTTCCATTCCTTGTTAACTTTCTGTTTTCTCTTAATAACCTGTTTGAGATGCTTGTTCATCAAGTTGGGTCTGCAGCTCTTCCCTAAGAAATTTTTCTCCTTGCTTGGGGACAGTTAGTGCTAACTGTAATGGTGTTTATTATGATATGGTCACCTGTCCACAAGGAACTATTCAGATACCAGCTCATTTTATGTAGGC
Source organism: Chelonia mydas (assembly GCF_015237465.2). Taxonomy (NCBI): domain Eukaryota; kingdom Metazoa; phylum Chordata; order Testudines; family Cheloniidae; genus Chelonia; species Chelonia mydas. The sequence continues at coordinate 195,086,418 of NC_057850.1, read as the reverse complement.
CTGTGAGCAGTAGAGAGCCTCAGAAGGGGCCTAAGAAGACCTGAATTCTGTGGTCAGCTGTGGCACTGACCTGCTGGGTGATGTTGAGCAAGTCACTTCCCTCTGTGTGCCTCAGTTTCCCCTTCCATCCTTAGTTGCCCTGTGTACTTAGTAGGACTGGTTGAAAAATTTAGAACTAAGCATTTTCCCATCAGAAGATGGAGTTTTACCTAAACCTAAATTTTCTGCAAATAAAGATTGATTCCGTTGGAATTTTCCTTTGGGAAAATTGAAACCAGACATTTTGTTTTGGTTTGGTGATTCTTTCTTTCCTTTGTTATGTACTTTGATGGCAGAGAAATAGTTAACAATATTGACATTTAAATCATCATCATTGGGCACTTGAGTTGACATGATATAGAGATGGCTGGGGCGGTCACACCTCAGAATTAGAGCCCTGCAAATCTTCGGCTATCTGCATCTGCGGACCATGTTTGCAAATCGCAGATTGGATGTGGATTTAAATTTTGTATCCGTGTAGAGCTCTAATCAGAGTTATTGTTTCAGACTCTCTGTGGACATCATTGCGTCAGTCACACTTTGTTCATATTTTGAGCCTTTGTTGGCAACAATAAGAGATAGAGGTTTACTTTTTGAAACGAAATTTTAGGCCTTGTCTACATGAAAACATTTTACTGATTTAACTAAATATTTTCTTAAATGGATTTACTTAAATTGGTGTAGGCAAGGCCTTAGATTCTGGAAGCAGCTGGGGGTGGGTGGGGGTTCACCATCCCTCCACCCCCAATTTCAGTCCTGCTCAGCTTCTTTGGAGGTACTTGCTTGGAGATTTCTGGATGAAAGAAGTTAAGTATTATCTAATTCAGGGAGGGAGGCATTTTTAAAATCCTGGTTTCACATAGATATTAAGGTTGGAAGGAACCTCTTGAGTCATCTTGTTTATCTTCAAGCCCTGCTGCTTTTGAATATGGTACCTTGATTCTGGAGATCCTTTTCCTATGTACGGACCATACAATGAGATATAAATATATACGGTACCAGCCAAGTAATGTGTGTGTTCTATTCCTGTTCACTCTCAGTGATGCACTGGAATTACAAAAGGCAGCCTTAAATGACACTTTTCCACTAGCTCATCACAGTTCTACTTTGTATTCATAATTTTTCTGTGCTAGCACTCTTCTCTAATGCAATAGCGAGTCAATGCAGAAATATTTTTTCATTGCTTTTGTCTCTCCCAATGTTAAATCAAGTTAAAAGGACTCTGTAGTGACTTATTTACTTTCTGGAAATTAATGACATATTTGTAAGTCAGTAAACAGGCATAAATTCTGTTTTTCAAAATATTTTGTTTATCCCCTACAACTTTTTGTTTTAAATTCACTCCAGTGACTCATTTGTTCTGCAGGGTGTTGTAGATTTCAAAGTCTGGAACTTAAATACACTCAAATAAAACACACTGTCTCAGGACAGCAACAGTATTAATTTGCGCCTGAAGGACCTGAACCTGCATCCTTTCAAGTCAATAACAAAGCTCCCATTTACTTCAGTGGTGTAGGAGCAGGTCCTTTATGCAAGCTGTAACTAAATGAATGCGGGGGCTGTTGGAGTCCAGGTCCATCCTTCTCTTTTTTTATCCATCCTTTCACCAAAGGTCCAAGAATCTTTGCTATATTGGCTTGAAGGCATAGGTTTTAACCAGTGTGGTCCAAGCTGCAAAATTTGGTTTACAATTCAGACTCAAATTTCAAAGCTCAGGAGTGTTCAGACTTCAGGTTTTGTTCCAGGCATATATTTTAACTGTCTTCACTAATAGGTAGGTGTCTTCAACTGCACTTTGTTAATTAATGTACATCCTTGACATGGTGAACATAAAGGTAAGATAAAGGTTAATACGTGCCTCCATTAAAATAGCACTATGCATTCTGGTTGGATAAGTCTACTTATCCAGAAGCTACTAGATCGCACGCCCTGGTTCTCATGGGCGACTTCAATCATCCTGAATCTGCTGGGAGAGCAATACAGCGGTGCACAGACAATCCAGGAAGTTTTTGGAAACTGTAGGGGACAATTTCCTGGTGCAAGTGCTGGAGGAACCAACTAGGGGCGGAGCTCTTCTTGACCTGCTGCTCACAAACCGGGAAGAATTAGTAGGGGAAGCAAAAGTGGATGGGAACCTGGGAGGCAGTGACCATGAGATGGTCGAGTTCAGGATCCTGACACAAGGAAGAAAGGAAAGCAGCAGAATACGGACCCTGGACTTCAGAAAAGCAGACTTTGATTCCCTCAGGGAACTGATGGGCAAGATCCCCTGGGAGAATAACATGAGGGGGAAAGGAGTCCAGGAGAGCTGGCTGTATTTTAAAGAATCCTTATTGAGGTTACAGGGACAAACCATCCCGATGTGTAGAAAGAATAGTAAATATGGCAGGCGACCAGCTTGGCTTAACAGTGAAATCCTTGCTGATCTTAAACACAAAAAAGAGGCTTACAAGAAGTGGAAGATTGGACAAATGACCAGGGATGAGTATATAAATATTGCTCGGGCATGTAGAAATGGAATCAGGAAGGCTAAATCACACCTGAAGTTGCAGCTAGCGAGGGATGTTAAGAGTAACAAGAAGGGTTTCTTCAGGTATGTTGGCAATAAGAAGAAAGCCAAGGAAAGTGTGGGCCCCTTACTAAATGAGGGAGGCAACCTAGTGACAGAGGATGTGGAAAAAGCTAATGTACTCAATGCTTTTTTTGCCTCTGTCTTCACGAACAGGGTCAGCTCCCAGACTACTGCACTGGGCAGCACAGCTTGGGGAGGAGGTGGCCAGCCCTCTGTGAAGGAAGAAGTGGTTCAGGACTATTTAGAAAAACTGGACGTGCACAAGTCCATGGGGCCGGACGAGTTGCATCTGAGAGCGCTAAAGGAATTGGCGGATGTGATTGCAGAGCCATTGGCCATTATCTTTGAAAACTCATGGCGATCGGGGGAAGTCCCAGATGACTGGAAAAAGGCTAATGTAGTGCCCATCTTTAAAAAAGGGAAGAAGGATGATCCTGGGAACTACAGGCCGGTCAGCCTCAACTCAGTCCCCGGAAAAGTCATGGAGCATGTCCTCAAGGAATCAATTCTGAAGCACTTAGATGAGAGGAAAGTGATCAGGAACAGTCAGCATGGATTCACCAAGGGCAAGTCATGCCTGACTAATCTAATTGCCTTCTATGATGAGATAACTGGTTCTGTGGATGAAGGGAAAGCAGTGGATGTGTTATTCCTCAACTTTAGTAAAGCTTTTGACACAGTCTCCCACAGTATTCTTGCCAGCAAGTTAAAGAAGTATGGGCTGGATGGATGCACTACAAGGTGGGTAGAAAGTTGGCTAGATTGTCGGGCTCAACGGGTAGTGATCAATGGCTCCATGTCTAGTTGGCAGCCGGTATCAAGCGGAGTGCCCCAAGGGTCGGTCCTGGGGCCGGTTTGTTCAATATCTTCATTAATGATCTGGAGGATGGTGTGGATTGCACCCTCAGCAAGTTTGCGGATGACACTAAACTGGGAGGAGGGGTAGATACGCTGGAGGGTAGGGATAGGATACAGAGGGACCTAGACAAATTGGAGGATTGGGCCAAAAGAAATCTGATGAGGTTCAACAAGGACAAGTGCAGAGTCCTGCACTTAGGACGGAAGAATCCAATGCACCGCTACAGACTAGGGACCGAATGGCTCGGCAGCAGTTCTGCAGGGGTGACAGTGGACGAGAAGCTGGATATGAGTCAACAGTGTGCCCTTGTTGCCAAGAAGGCCAATGGCATTTTGGGATGTATAAGTAGGAGCATTGCCAGCAGATCGAGGGATGTGATCATTCCCCTCTATTTGACATTGGTGAGGCCTCATCTGGAGTACTGTGTCCAGTTTTGGGCCCCACACTACAAGAAGGATGTGGAAAAATTGGAAAGAGTCCAGCGGAGGGCAACAAAAATGATTAGGGGACTGGAACACATGAGTTATGAGAAGAGGCTGAGGGAACTGGGATTGTTTAGTCTACGGAAGAGAAGAATGAGGGGGGATTTGGTAGCTGCTTTTAACTACCTGAAAGGTGGATCCAAAGAGGATGGATCTAGACTATTCTCAGTGATAGCAGATGACAGGACAAGGAGTAATGGTCTCAAGTTGCAGTGGGGGAGGTTTAGATTGGATATTAGGAAAAACTTTTTCCGTAGGAGGGTGGTGAAACACTGGAATGCGTTACCTAGGGAGGTGGTGGAATCCCCTTCCTTAGAAGTTTTTAAGGTCAGGCTTGACAAAGCCCTGGCTGGGATGATTTAGTTGGGATTGGTCCTGCTCTGGGCAGGGGGTTGGACTAGATGGCCTCCAGAGGTCCCTTCCAACTCTGTTAATCTATGATTCTATGATTCTAAGTTCTGTATGGTGGTGACACACTGCAGCAGAATGAGTTGTAATATGGTTAGAATCCTGGCTAGAAGCTCTTCCCACTCTAGCATCTTCCTGTATTCCCCCACTTCCTAAAACTCACTCATTTGGTAAAAGGAACAAATTAATATATTTTCTCTGTTGGACCCTTCTCATATTTGGAACTGCATTTCTTAAGACGTTTGTATGATTAGATTGTCCAGTGTTATGATTTCACTGTATTTTCAATAACTATAGATTTTTCTTTTTCGGGCCCTGTTTGAAGGTACTACCCTTCTCCACATACGATTTAAGCTAGGCATTCCTTGACTACATAGCATTACTAATAAACCTCCATGCTAACCTTCAGACTGCCTACATTGTACTAGGTTTCAGAGTAGCAGCCGTGTTAGTCTGTATCAGCAAAAAGAACGAGGAGTACTTGTGGCACCTTAGAGACTAACAAATTTATTTGGGCATAAGCTCATTCTTTTTACATTGTACTAGGCATTCATTCATTTTACTCACTGTGATTTCTTTGGGAAATCAACAGCCTGCCTCACATGGCATAAACCTGCACATAAATCAGCAAGTGTCCATAGAAGTGTTGGGCTCTTCTTCACAAATGCATATAGTGATACGCAAATGCTGCTATCAGGATAATTTAAATTTTCGATTGGTGATCCTAGCAGCTGAGGGTGCTTGGATGCATGCTTTGGAATAGATATTTGTATCTAATTTTAGGCCTGTGTGTGATTCACAACTAAAGCAAAGACAAATGCATAAGTTGTGGCAGATTAAAGTTGTCTCAGTGTTTCTCTTGAAAGATGCAACACTCTCCTACAGCCATTGGGGAGTACAGACATTGAATAATTGTGAGAAATCCAGATCATCCTAAAACCTTATATTTGGAGTCTGTCTGAACAAAGCTACTAAACTTGAACCTTTCAGATTCTAATTGGCTCAAGTTGTTTTTATTTTTAAAGAAATATTTTTCTCACCCTTTGAACATCATAGCATTAAAAGGAGAAGGCTCATGGATAGTGGCGGGTCAGGAAACCCAGCTCGTTCTTTTCAGATACCATTTTAACTGTCTGTAGCTTATGATGGAATTATCTACATTCAATTCAGACTTATGCCTTTTCACTCACACTATTAGACCTAAATAATTTCAACAGCCTTTCAACCAGTTAAAAACTTTATTTCAAACAAAGGTTTTCCATTTCCTAACAAAGGTTCAGTTCTTGGGATGTCTGAGTTAACGCTGATTCTTATTCTACCCAAATGGGCTCATCAAACTCTAGAGGTAACCGAACTTCAATTACAACTTTTATAACAAGAATATTAAATGACCATTTGAAGTCCTGCCACAATCTCAAAAATAATGAGCCACTGGAAATTCCCTTTGTGGTTGCAAGCTTGTTTTAATTTTTTAATATAGAGTCTAAGACCTTCTACTTGTCATGGAAAAAAAAGAAAAGCTCCGTTGTCTTTTCCATGTCATAAAATAAGTTGTGAATGACAGGTCTCATTAATTGTTAAACCTAGAGTGCTCTGGACCACCCTGAAATTGTTATTGCATCTTATTTTATGGCCATTTTGCTAGATTTCAAACCAGTGGGGTGACTTATCTGTATGCCCATTGGATTTTAAAATATTTTAATTAGTATTTTAAAACTACAAACCATTTTGCTTTTAATAAGGACATGGAGTTAATGTCCAGAACCAGATTTTGTAGACAATAGTGATATTTTATATTTCTTTAGAACTTCTCATCCAGAAGTCTCCCAGAGCAGTTTACAGACTAATACATATATATCCAGAGATTACTACCGTATCATTAATGGCTGAAGTGCAGCCACCTTTGGGATGTAATTTGAGAGCTATGCAGCAGACAGTAATGTCATATAGATCCATTTTGGAAGGAAGTGAGGAAGAAAATATTGCTTGTCCAAGAGACTCATGGGAATCTGAATGGATGCAAGTGTTCACTATCAGGATCTCAACTTTACATCTTGTGCAGAGTGCACCTCCAGCATCACTCTGTCCCCAAACAGCATGCTGGGGCAATGGTTTCGTCCTGACCCAGTAATGAATCTGGACCAAGACCCTTGATCCCAATAACCCTCCCCGCCCCCAAAGCTTTCTGGGTCAGCCTCAGCATGAAAGGTTAACTCCAGTGACCTGCTCAAAGAATTGATACCCTTAAAAAGAAATGTTTGAGTGAAACTGCTGTGGCACATGGCACAATAGCTCAATACATGATAGTAAATTTATTTAGGATAATCTGTATGTGGTATTGAGCAAATACTAACTCAAGACTAACAAAAGTGATTCTGAAGACTCCATAAGGACAATAACTGGCTGGCTGCCACCCATTCTGGTTATTAAACAGAGCTTCTGTAATTTGTTTCTTTACTATCACAGGCTGGACACACTGAAGCTTTCATTGAGCTATTGTTGTCAGTTTGTGTATATTAATACATTGCAGTTTCAGAATACTCAACACTACAGTATAGTTTTTGTCTCGTTGAATACTTTATAATTCACTATCATTTGTATCTATAACTAGTGAAAACAACGAGGAGTCCTTGTGGCACCTTAGAGACTAACAAATTTATTTGGGCATAAACTTTCATGGGCAAAATTTATTTGGGCATAAACTTTCATAGCACTGACTCTCCACTTAGTAAGGCAACTGCCATCTTTTCATGGGCTGTATATATATATACTGCTTACTGTATTTTTCACTTCATCAGATGCATGGAGTGAAAAATACAGTAAGCAGTATATATATATATACAGCACATGAAAAGATGGCAGTTGCCTTACCAAGTGGGGGGAGGGGGGGTCAGTGCTAACGAGGCTAATTCAATTAAAGTGGAAGTGGCCTCTTCTCAACAGTTGACAAGAAGGGGTGAATATCAAGAGAGGGAAAATTACTTTTGTAATGCTAACAAGGCCAATGCAATCAAGGTGGACGTCGGCCAATTCCAACAGTTGATAAGAAGGTGTGAGTAACAGCAGAGGGGAAATTATTTTTTGTAGAGACCCATCCACTCCCAGTCTTTATTCAGGCCTAATTTGATGGTGTCCAGTTTGCAAAATTAATTTCAGTTCTGCAGTTTCTCTTTGAAGTCTGTTTTTGAAGTTTTGTTGTTGAAGAATTGCCACTTTTAAGTCTGTTATTGAGTGTCCAGGGAGATTGAAGTGCTCTCCGACTGGTTTTTGAAAGTTACAATTATTGATGTCTGATTTGTGTCCATTTATTCTTTTGTGTAGAGATTGTCTGGTTTGGCCAATGTACATGGCAGAGAGGCATTGCTGGCACTATAACTAGTGAGTTTCAAAGGCAATACATTGAGTCATGTCTCAGAAGACTAAATCCTTCCTTCAGGGTTATTAACAAATCCTGTGCTGATGTCACACAGGCACTGAAATATCTCCCAGGTTCAGGCCTCATCTGTCTTCCTTTACATGAGCTCAGCAGAGTTCTGTGTTAAAAATAAACAGTGTAATTATATTTGTTGCTTCAGAGCCCAGGGAAGCACATTCATGGTTAGATGGAATGGCCATTGTGGTATGAAAAGAAAATCATTCAACAAGTTCAAAGAGAGAGAGAGAGAGAGAGCCCCCCAGCCACTGACCAGATCCTTGATGGTTTCACTCTCTCTTGTCCTGCTGGGATTTTGGTTTAATCCAGTGTGTATTACTAGCACCTGAACAAGCATTAAATCAGCTGGTGGATTCTAACCTTTTCATTGAGGATTCCTTTTATGGTTAGTTGGTTTGGTTTTGGAAGCTCAGTCTCCTTGGGATTGTCTGCACAGAGCTGCTGTGTGTTTCTCTCTCAGGTGTAAAATACTCTTCAACCATTTACCTTCCCTACCCTTTTTCTAAATGGTGTTGAATCCACTCTGATAAACCCTCATGTACCAGGTGGGTCAGAGCTCAGAGAGGGGAGGGCTGAGGGGCTGCGGAATGTACACATTTGCTTTCCCGTGGGAACAAAACTCCTTTCTCATACCTATCATAATATCAGCCGTTTGGGGAAATCTGTCCCATTCTAAAGGGAAAAATTGCTCTTCAGCAATACTTGTCTAAGTCCCATGGATAATCACTCACTAGCAGTGGGTGATTCCACTAGAAACAGGGAGATCTACCTAATTTAAATCTTTAATTTGGTGGCAGAATTTCGTTGAGGGGTGCTTGTGTTCCCATTCCAGCACACTGCATAATTAGTGAAGAGATTTACAGCTTTGTGTACATGTAGATGGGGGAAGCTGCACTAAAAACACTGGGAGTAAGCTATGATTTATTGTTTCCTTTGGGGTGTACGTGTGTGTGTGTCTATATATATCTGAGTGTGGGTGGGTGGATGTGTCACTGACCCATGCTGGACCTTCTGAAGTGTTTGGACAGGCACGTTTTCTCTTCTGGGACCAAAGTTGATTTTTAACATTTTACCCGGGCAAATTAATCTATTCCAAAGTAACACTGAACCTGTGTTAATTAAACATATCTCCTAATCTTCAGATACTCACAGCCCTGGAAAAAATTGGGCTGAACTTGCCATTTTGAAACAGAAAAGACTTTCTTCATTAGCTACTACCTGAAAATAACATTGAAACTTCAGAGCTGAAAATGTTTTCAATATATGCTTTCAATTTATTGGTGTCTGCTGCTAAATAGAATGTGTTTTACTGTGCTGACTAGCAAAGCACTGCATAAACAGGTCTGTGATGGGTGTCCCAATAGCCAGCAGTAGGATATAAAATTAGAGGTGTTAATTTGATTTAGAGCCATTTGCCAGATCATGGTGAAAACAATCTAGGAACCCAGTTCTGCAAGGTGCTGAGTGCCCACTGAAGTCGATGGGAATTGAGGAAGCTTAATACCTTGCAGGGTTGGCCCCTAGCATTGCTGGCTGCTCTGCTTTTGCTCCCAGCTTAGTGGAAGCCTGTTGTCTTAAAATATCACTTTCATCTTATTTTACTATTCTATTTTCCTTTTTATCGACCCTTTGTCTAATTTTGCAGCCTATGAACTGGTGCAGCTGCCTATTTGTTTCCATATCATTCAGACAGCAAGTCTTCCAGAGATGAGGCAAACATGCAGTTTTTCATTTTCCAACGTAGCCAGTTGATACCTGGCACCCTCCACAGCAAGGCCATTTGCAGTACCCACTATAAAAAGAGATAAATGGCGGCAGCAGCAGCCTGAGGGCTGTAGAATGGTCAAGGTAGCTTGTGTTTTGTGTTGGTAGGAGAGTGGAGTATCCTTTATGTCACCTTTATTACTTTGATGGCAAACACTTTGTGTGCTAACAGCAAAATCAGCTACTAGTTATTTCTGGGCAGGGTCATCAGGAACTGGAGCTGAGGGGCAGATATTAACCTTGTGAACTTGGTTTTGAAAGGATGACTTTTTCCATCTAACCACTTCACAGTCAGACTGAGGTCATGCATCTCAGAATAGTGGTGTCCCATTTAACTGAGTGGGTAACAGTAAGGATGACAATAAATGATATTTCAAAGGACAAATAATGCTTTTAGGATGGAATTAACCCTCATGCATCAAAAGGTCTATGTCCTTCTTAGCTCTTTTTTGAGACAGTAAGTGGGGCTTCAGTGGTACAAAGACCTTTTAATGGCTCTATGCATAAGGTGAATTTTACCCTTGTTTATCATCCTTTATATTAAGCAGCATAACAGGATTTATAAAGAGAAAGGGAGTCTAGGGAAAAGATGTGTTATATTGCTGGCTAATATAACAGGCAGAGAAAGAAATGCCATAGAATAGAGTAGAGAAAAAGAAGAAAAAGCAGGAGGAAGAGAGTTTATTACAACTCCCACTGTGAAACATCATGTATTTCACTTCAAACACGTAACATCTTGTGCATCGAATCTTCCCTGATGGGTTGTGCTATAATCTGTATTCCCCTTATGATCCTTGATCTTAATGATTATATTTCACTGATACATCAGTGTTCATAAAAAAGTCAATTGGAGCTTTGCCTGAGTGACAACTGCAAGATTGGGCTCTTTAAGACTTTCTTCAGCTTGTTGTAATGGTTTATCAAGCCCCTCTGCTCACTTTACATAACCACTAGCTACTTAAAATTATCCATCTTTAACTAAATATTCCTTCCTGATAAACCTGAAATAACGTTAAAAAAGCATTTTTATAATGGTGCATTCAGTTGCCAACTTCTTGTGTAATGTAACTGGTTTAAAAAAAAGTGAACTTGAATATTTGTGTGTAATGTCTCCCAGGCTGTCATATGAGTATGATTGTATAACACATAGTCTAATGTGTGTTACTGGATAGAGCAGTGGCCTGAGGGCTCATATGCCTGGGTTCTACTCTTGGGTTCAGAGGTCTGTCTATGAAGAAATCTTGCAGGACTAGAGCCTTAGAGTTTCTTACTTTCTATCAAGTGATAAAATATGCAACAAATGATTCTAATAATAAAGCTTTTAGTGAATGTCTTTTAACATTAATGTGGCAGACTTTTATCCACATAATGTTAGTGAATGGGGATTCTTTGCCAATATCTTAAGTATTTTAGTACAATATTAACTGCAGGGATGTTGCACTCATCAATATCACACTCCTAATCAAGTAATGGAGAGTGATCAGCATAATTACCCAAATAGCAATATCACAACCAATTAGAATATTCAATTTTAAACTGTAATATTATCAGTCTTTATTATGACACAGTCCATTGTGCTCTTTAAAGTCCTCTGTATATAGGAGGATATGATATAGAATCCTACTTGTACCAAGAGAGGTACCAGAACCTACATCTGGGATCCTACCAGGCTAGAAGCTGTCTACATTTAGGTGTTTTTAAAATCTTTTCCCTTAGTCCTGCACCAGGGGAATTCTGCTATTTATTTCCATTATGCAGGATCAGACCCTTAATCAGTTTTTTGCTTGTTTTAAGTATTTCCTGACCATCATGGAATAGATTTTCTTTGAAATGTGACAGGGTCAACCCAGGCCTGCTTTTAAGTGGCAATGCCTGGTTAGTCAGTTTTTGTTTGGAAGTATGAAACCATAACGAGGGTTGGTTTGGATCCAGGTCTCCCTTTTTTCCAAATGCCACTACTGAAACGATGGCATCTCTGACTTGCCTAAGGCCACACATCAGTTCCCTGGCAAAGCAGGAAATAGAGTGGGCTCCCAGTGCCACGTTTAATCTGTGATGCCAACATTTCTCTATATTGAGTTCAAATGGGGCAGCATCTAAGGGGCTAGATGAGCTGGCTCTGCCCTCCAGCTAGAGAGAAATAGGTTGCAAAGTAGATGGGGTTCCTTTGGAAACCCACAAGGAGAGGAATGCTGCTGAGAGTTCATTCTGGTATATATCTTACCTTCATGTAGAAGATAGTAAGGTGATAAGTAATAGTCATGATAGATTTGTCAAGAACAAATTGTGTCAGACCAACCTAGTAGCTTACTTTGACAGGGTAACAAGCCTTGTGGATGGGGGTAAGCAATAGATGTGGTATATCTTGACTTTAGAAAGGCTTTTGATACTGTCTAGCATGACCTTCTCATAAACAAACTAGGGAAATACAACCTAGATGGAGCTACTATAAGGTGGGTGCAAAACTGGTTGGAAAACCATTCTCAGAGAGTAGTTATCAGTTGTTCACAGTCAAGCTGGAAGGGCATAACGAGTGGGGTCCTGCAGGGATTGGTTCTGGGTCTGGTTCTGTTCAATATCTTCATGAATGATATAGATAATGGCACAGAAAGTACACTTATAAAGTTTGTGGATGATACAAAGCTGGGAGGGGTTGCAAATGCTTTGGAGGATAGCAGGATAAAATTCAAAATGATCTGGACAAACTGGAGAAATGGCTCTGAAGTAAATAGGATGACATTCAATAAGGACAAATGCAAAGTACTCCACTTAGGAAGGAACAATCAGTTGCACACTTACAAAATGGGAAATGACTGTCTAGGAAGGAGCACTACAGAAAGGGATCTGGGTGTCATAGTGTATTGCAAGCTAAATATGAGTCAACAGTGTAACACTGTTGCAAAAAAAGCAAACATCGTTCTGGGCTGCATTAACAAGAGTGTTGTAAGAAAGACACAAGAATAATTCTTCCACTCTACTCCACGCTGATTAGGCCTCAGCTGGAATATTGTGTCCAATTCTGGGTACCACGTTTCAGGAAAGATGTGTACAAATTGGAGAAAGTCCAGAGAAGAGCAACAAAAATGATTAAAGGTCTAAAAAACATGATCTATGAGGGAAGATTGGAAAAAAATGGGTTTGTTTAGTCTGGAGAAGAGAAGATCGAGAGGGGATATGATAGCAGTTTTCAAGTACATAAAAAGTTGTTACAAGGAGGAAGGAGAAGAATTGTTCTCCTTAACCTTTGAGGATAGGACAAGAAGCAATAGGCTTAAATTGCAGCAAGGGCAGTTTAGATTGGATGTTAGGAAAAACTTTCTAAGTGTCAGGGTGGTTAAGCACTGGGATAAATTGCCCAGGGAGGTTGTGGACTCTCCTCATTGGAGATTTTTAAGTGCAGGTTAGAGAAACACCTGTCAGGATGTTCTAGATAATACTTACTCCTGCCTTGAGTGAAGGGTACTGGGCTAGAAGCTCTCTCAAGATCCCTTCCAGTCCTACAATGCTATGATTCTATATGCTTTAATTTCCTGTTCATCTGTATTTCCATTTTTCTCTCTTCAGTGTGTGAAACCATTTTAATTTGTGTTTTTTTTTCATATGGTAGAAGTTTGTTAATCTGCATGCTTTTTAATACAAATGCCCCAAAATGGCAGCCTCTTTCACTTCTCAGGAAAGATTTAATTGGGGTTGATAACTTACTTTACTGAAATCAGATTATGTCTACAAGATCTGCTCTAGTACATTTTACTAGTACCTTATATAATGTGAATTACGTCATATTTGTAAAACCAAATGAAGAAATGAGGAAATAGCTGTACTTTTATACTATTTGTTCACTTATTAGATAGTTTGCAAAATTCAATAATGCAGAATGATCCAGTCTGGGTGAATTAGGGAGGTTGTGTAATATCATGAAGGCATATTATCAGTTTTGGATCAACAAACAAGGAGGGTTCATATTTATCTACATATTATCTATGTATTTATCTATTATGTAGAGACATGCAAATAAATTCAAAATGAAATTAGAACATCCCAGAAATCAGTTTGATTGTTTTGAAAAAATAGTCTTACTTTACCAAAAAATGTGGATACTCTTGTGCTTTTCACTAAAAATACCACTATATTTTTAAAAATAAAATTGACTTATTTCCACTCATAAATGTTCCTATGGGCTAGCAATAAATAAATATACAAATTCAGACAAAAATCAGTTTATACTGAAATTCTGACATTTCAAATTTTGCCTCTTTTCATTATGAAAATGGCCATTTTGAGGAAATTTCATAAAAAGCTGATTTTTTGGTGGCCTCAAAAAATTTCTTGGCTTAATTGTACACACATTTGGAGAGCTCTAAATAATTAATACTGGTGAACTTCAGCACAGTGTAATCCTGACTGGCTCATTTGTGTTTGCATTTTTATTACATTTTAATATTCTAAACAGCTGTCCTTTGTTGATGCTGTATATGAATTTCTGCTCAGACTGGCTAGTTTAAAAAACTAGATGGAGTATGGTTTCACTAATTTGTTCTATACATATGTTAAAGTACTTATTGTAAGTTTTCATAATCTGTATTTTATCTGAAAATGAGTCTTCTGTCTTTAAATATAACCATTGAAATAGAAAGTGATATGGCATTTTTGCTACTATATTGTACCTAATGGGGAAGAAGAGTATCAGAGCTCACACGTGCTTAGTATAACTAAACATTGTTTTCAGATTTTGCCAGGTTCCAAGCAAAACTGAGAAACATTTCTACCCGTACCCATATCTCCATATTCCTTGAGATGCTTGCATGTCCCTACAGAAAGGTTGGAGTTACAGTAGCTTCATAGTTTCAGAGTCTTTGCACTCAGTTCTGTACTCCACAGTCATTTCCCAGTCTACAGAAATCACTAAGGGTATGTCTACACGATCAAATTAGGTTGAATTTATAGAAGTCAGTTTTGTAGAAAGCGTTTTTATACAGTCAATTGTGTGTGTCCCCACACAAATGCTCTAAGTGCATGTAGTCTGTGGAGTGTGTCCACAGTACTGAGGCAATCATCGACTTCTGGAGCATTGCACTGTGGGTAGCTATCCCACAGTTCCCGCAGTCTCCGCTGCCCATTTGAATTCTGGGTAGAAATCCCAGTGCCTGATGGGGCTAAAACATTGTTGCGGGTGGTTCTGGGTACATATTGTCAGGCCCCCCTTCCCTCCCTCCTTCCGTGAAAGCAAGGGCAGACAATCGTTTTGCGCCTTTTTTCCTGAGTTACCTGTGCAGTAGCCATACCACAGCAAGCATGGAGCCCACTCAGCTAACCGTCACCGTATGTCTCCTGGGTGCTGGCAGACGCGGTACTGCATTGCTACACAGCAGCAGTTTATTGCCTTTTGGCAGAAGACAGTGCAGTATGACTGGTAGCCGTCGTCGACATAGTCCTGGGTGCTCTTTTAACTGACCTCGATGAGGTCGGGGTGCCTGGGCAAACATGGGAGTGACTCAGCCAGGTCATTTCCCTTTTAAGTTTTGTCTCATGGTGATTGAGTCCTACCCGCAGTAGACTTTTAATCAGCAGCCAGCAGAAGATGATGGCCAGCAGTCATACTGCATTGTCTTCTGCCGAGCACCCAGGAGATGACGATGGCTAGCGGTCGTACTGCACAGTCTGCTGCCAGCAAGATGTATAAAGATAGATAAAGTGGCTCAAAACAAGAAATAGACTAAATTTGTTTTGTATTCATTTTCTCCTCCCTCCCTCCCTGAAATCAACGGCCTGCTAAACCCAGTTTTGAATTCTATCCTTGAGGTTTTGAGTTCTATCCTTGAGGGGGCCATTCTGTTTCTCGCAAAGCCACCCCCTTTGTTGATTTTTATTCCCTATAAGCCAACCCTGTAAGCCATGTCGTCAGTCACCCCTCCCTCTGTCAGGGCAACGGCAGACAATCGTTCCGCGCCTTTTTTCTGTGCCATACCACGGCAAGCATGGAGCCCGCTCAGATTACTTTGGCAATTAGGAGCACATTAAACACCACACGCATTATCCAGCAGTATATGCAGCACCAGAAACTGGCAAAGTGAAACTGGGCGAGTAGGCGACGTCAGCACGGTGACGAGAGTGATGAGGACATGGCAACCTAGTGACAGAGGATGTGGAAAAAGCTAATGGACTCCATGCTTTTTTTGCCTCTGTTTTCATGAACAAGGTCAGCTCCCAGACTACTGCACTGGGCAGCACAGCATCGGGAGGAGGTGACCAGCCCTCTGTGGAGAAAGAAATGGTTCGGGACTATTTAGAAAAGCTGGACATGCACAAGTCCATGGGGCCGGATGTGTTGCATCCGAGAGTGCTAAAGGAGTTGACGGATGTGATTGCAGAGCCATTGGCCATTATCTTTGAAAACTTATGACGATCGGGGGAGGTCCCAGACGACTGGAAAAAGGCTAATGTAGTGCCCATCTTAAAAAAGGGAAGAAGGAGGATCCTGGGAACTACAGGCCAATCAGCCTCACCTCAGTCCCTGGAAAAATCATGGAGCAGGTCCTCAAGGAATCAATTCTGAAGCACCTAGACGAGAGGAAAGTGATCAAGAACAGTCAGCATGGATTCACCAAGGGCAAGTCATGCCTGACTAATCTAATTGCCTTCTATGATGAGATAACTGGTTCTGTGGATGAAGGGAAAGCAGTGGACATGTTGTTCCTTGACTTTAGCAAAGCTTTTGAAACGGTCTCCCACAGTATTCTTGCCACCAAGTTAAAGAAGTATGGGCTGGATGAATGGACTATAAGGCGGATAGAAAGCTGGCTAGATTGTCGGGCTCAACGGGTAGTGATCAAAGGCTCCATGTCTAGTTGGCAGCTGGTATGAAGTGGAGTGCCCCAAGGGTCGGTCCTGGGGCCAGTTTTGTTCAATATCTTCATAAACCATCTGGAGGATGGTGTGGATTGCACCCTCAGCAAGTTTGCAGATGACACTAAACTGCGAGGAGAGGTAAATACGCTGGAGGGTAGGGATAGGATACGGAGGGACCTAGACAAATTGGAGGATTGGGCCAAAAGAAATCTGATGAAATTCAACAAGGACAAGTGCAGAGTCCTGCACTTAGGACGGAAGAATCCAATGCACCGCTACAGACTAGGGACCGAATGGCTCGGCAGCAGTTCTGCAAAAAAGGACCTAGGGGTTACAGTGGATGAGAAGCTGGATATGAGTCAACAGTGTGCCCTTGTTGCCAAGAAGGCCAGTGGCATTTTGGGATGTATAAGTAGGAGCATTGCCAGCAGATCAAGGGACGTGATCGTTCCCCTCTATTGGACACTGGTGAGGCCTCATCTGGAGTACTGTGTCCAGTTTTGGGCCCCACACTACAAGAAGGATGTGGAAAAATTGGAAAGAGTCCAGCGGAGGGCAACAAAAATGATTAGGGGACTGGAACACATGAGTTATGAGGAGAGGCTGAGGGAACTGGGGATGTTTAGTCTATGGATGAGAAGAATGAGGGGGGATTTGATAGCTGCTTTCAACTACCTGAAAGGGGGTTCCAAAGAGGATGGCTCTAGACTGTTCTCAGTGGTAGCAGATGACAGAACAAGGAGTAATGGTCTCAAGTTGCAGTGGGGGAGATTTAGGTTGGATAGTAGGAAAAACTTTTTCAGTAGGAGTGTGGTGAAACACTGGAATGCGTTACCTAGGGAGGTGGTGGAATCTCCTTCCTTAGATATTTTTAAGGTCAGGCTTGACAAAGCCCTGGCTGGGATGATTTAATTGGGGATAGGTCCTGCTTTGAGCAGGGGGTTGGACTAGATGACCTCCTGAGGTCCCTTCCAATGCTGATATTCTGTGATCCTATGATTCTATGACATAGACTTCTCTCAAAGCACGGGCCCTGGCAATGTGGGCATCATGGTGCTAATGGGCAGGTTCATGAGGTGGAACGCCAATTCTGGGCTTGGGAAACAAGCACAGACTGGTGGGACCGCATAGTGTTGCAGGTCTGAGATGATTCCCAGTGGCTGCAAAACTTTCGCATGCATAAGGGCACTTTCATGGAACTTTGTGACTTGATTTCCCCCGCCCTGAGGTGCAAGAATACCAACATGAGAGCAGCCCTCACAGTTGAGAAGCGAGTGGCAATAGCCCTGTGGAAGCTTGCAACGCCAGACAGCTATGGGTCAGTCGGGAATCAATTTGGAGTGGGCAAATCTACTGTGGGGGCTGCTGTGATCCAAGTAGCCAACGCAATCAAAGATCTGCTGATATCAAGGGTAGTGACCCTTTGAAATGTGCAGCTCATAGTGGATGGCTTTGCTGCAATGGGATTCCCTAACTGTGGTGGGGCCATAGACGGAACCCATATCCCTATCTTGGCACCGGAGCACCAAGCCGGCGACTACATAAAGTGCAAGGGGTACTTTTCAATAGTGCTGCAAGCACTGGTGGATCACAAGGGACCTTTCACCAACATCAACGTGGGATGGGTGGGAAAGGTACATGGCACTCGCATCTTCAGGAACTCTGGTCTGTTTCAAAAGCTGAGGAAGGCACTTTATTCCGAGACCAGAAAATAACGGTTGGGGATCTTGAAATGCCTATAGTTATCCTTGGGGACCCAGCATACCCCTTAATGCCATGGCTCATGAAGCCGTACAGCAGCCTGGACAGTAGTCAGGAGCAGTTCAACTACAGGCTGAGCAAGTGCAGTATGGTGGTAGAATGTGCATTTGGATGTTTAAAAGCGCGCTGGCACAGTTTACTGACTTGGTTAGACCTCAGCGAAACCAATATTCCCACTGTTATTACTGCTTGCTGTGCGCTCCACAATATCTGTGAGAGTAAGGGGGAGACGTTTATGGCGGGGTGGGAGGTTGAGGCAAATCGCATGGCTGCTGGTTACGCACAGCCAGACACCAGGGCGGTTAGAAGAGCACAGGAGGGCACGGTGTGCATCAGAGAAGCTTTGAAAACCAGTTTCATGACTGGACAGGCTACGGTGTGAAGGTTGTTTGTTTCTCCTTGATGAAACCCCCGACCCCTTGGTTCACTCTACTTCCCTGTAAGCTAACCACCCTCCCCTCCTCCCTTCGATCACCACTTGCAGAGGCAATAAAGTCATTGTTGCTTCACATTCATACATTCTTTATTCATTCATCACACAAATAGGGGGATAACTACCAAGGTAGCCCAGGAGGGGTGGTGGAGGAGAGAAGCACCAGGAGGGGTGGTGGAGGAGGGAAGGACAAGGCCACATAGCACTTTAAAAGTTTAAAACTTTAAAACTTATTGAATGCCAGCCTTCTGTTGCTTGGGCAATCCTCTGGGGTGGTGTGGCTGGAGGCCCGCCCCACCATGTTCTTGGGCGTCTGGGTGATGAGGCTATGGAACTTGGGGAGGAGGGTGGTTGGTTACACAGGGGCTGTAGCGGCGGTCTGTGCTCCTGCTGCCTTTCCTGCAGCTCAACCATACGGTGGAGCATATTAGTTTGATCCTCCAGCAGCCTCAGCATTGAATCCTGCCTTCTTTCATCACACTGCAGCCACCTTTCAGCTTGAGCCCTCTCTTCAGCCCGCCACTTAGTCTCTTCAGCCCGCTACCTCTCTTCCCGGTCATTTGTGCTTTCCTGACATTGTCTGCCTCCACGCATTTGTCTGTGCTCTGTCAGTGTGGGAGGACAGCATGAGCTCAGAGAACATTTCATTGCGAGTGCGTTTTTTCGCCTTCTAATCTTCGCTAGCCTCTGGGAAGGAGAAGATCCTGTGATCCTTGTGGAGAAAAAAAAGGGACAGTGGTATTAAAAAGACACATTTTATAGAACAATGGGTACACTCTTTCACGGTGAACCTTGCTGTTAACATTACATACATATCACATGTGCTTTCTTTCCAAGGTCGCATTTTGCCTCCCCCCAGCACGTGGCTAGCCCCCTCCCCCGCCTCTGTGGGTAACAGCGGGGAACATTTCTGTTCAGCCACAGGCAAACAGCCCAGCAGGAACGGGCACCTCTGAATGTCCCCTTAAGGAAAGCACCCTATTTCAACCAGGAGACCATGAATGATATCACTCTCCTGAGGATAACACAGAGAGATAAAGAACGGATGTTGTTTGAACGCCAGCAAACATACACTGCAATGCTTTGTTCTACAATGATTCCCGAGTACGTGCCACTGGCTTGGAGTGGTAAAGTGTCCTACCATGGTGGATGGAATAAGGCTGCCCTCCCCAGAAACCTTTTGCAAAGGCTTTGGGAGTACATCCAGGAGAGCCACAAATGCCAGGGCAAATGAATCATTATACATGCTTGCTCTTAAACCATGTATACTATTTTAAAAGGTACACTCACCAGAGGTCCCTTCTCCACCTGGCGGGTCTGGGAGGCAGCCTTGGGTACGTTCGGGGGGTACTGGCTACAGGTCCAGGGAGAGAAACAGTTCCTGGCTGTCGGGAAAACCGGTTTCTCCTCTTGCTTGCTGTGAGCTATCTACAACCTCATCATCATCATCTTCCTCGTCCCCAAAACCTGCTTCCGTGTTGCCTCCATCTCCATTGAAGGAGTCAAATAACACGGCTGGGGTAATGGTGGCTGAACCCCCTAAAATGGCATGCAGCTCATCATAGAAGCGGCATGTTTTGGGCTCTGATCCGGAGCGGCTGTTTGCCTCTCTGGTTTTCTGATAGGCTTGCCTCAGCTCCTTAAGTTTCACGCGGCACTGCTTCGGGTTCCTGTTATGGCCTCTGTCCTTCATGCCCTGGGAGATTTTGACAAATGTTTTGGCATTTCGAAAACTGGAACGTCGTTCTGATAGCACGGATTCCTCTCCCCATACAGCTACCAGATCCTGTACCTCCCGTTCGGTCCATGCTGGAGCTCTTTTGCGATTCTGGTCACCTCTGCTGATGAGCTCTGCATGGTCACCTGCAGCTTGCCACACTGGCCAAACAGGAAATTGAAATTGAAAAGTTTGTGGGCCTTTTCCTGTCTACCTGGCCAGTGCATCTGAGTTGAGAGTGCTGTCCAGAGCGGTCACAATGGAGCACTCTAGGATAGCTCCCGGAGGCCAATACCATCTAATTGTGTCCACAGTACTCCAAATTCGACCTAGCAAGGCCGATTTCAGTGCTAATCCCCTTGTCGGGGGTGGAGTAAGGAAATCAATTTTAAGAGCCCTTTAAGTCAGAAAAAAGGGCTTCGTCTCACAAAGAATATGGTCATTTCCCTCCTCTTTGCTTTTCATAACATTTGGGAATAAGATACAAAAGGTGAGTTAGAATGTAGACAATCATAATATGGTGAGGTGAGTAGACAGGTAGGAGCCGAGCTAGTCTTCCCTTCAAAGAAGTGCTAATGTTTCTGTGAGGAGAGGACTAGGACTAAAGATAGATGACTAAAATCTCCAAACATGCCAAAAGGAAACTTAAACTAACAAGATGTGCTTAGCATCACGCCTCAGTCCCATCTTCATCCTTCATGTATAGACTGTCTGCATCAGGATATGCTACCATCCGTGTGGAGTCCTGTTGCCCAGCCATAGATACTACTTGATCCTGATGAAGGATTGGGCCTTGTATTGTAAGCAGTGCTAGATAAATATCTCCATTTTCTGTGGCTATTCACGCCAATCAGAATTAAAATTTATGTTGGCTGTGTTCTGGTCCCTTTTGTATGCTGTCCATCAATATTCTCGCATGAGAGTATTTTGGGAGGTTCAGAAACAATACACTTTAAGTGACTATTAATTTGTTAATGTCTGCACCTGAGTGTACTCACCAGAAACCTGATTCTAAGAATTTTGCTCATCTAATAGTTAATTAGAATCAATGCCCTGTGACCTGTGCATTCAATGAAAGCTAATCCTCAGAGTTTGAATTTCAAACATATGCAACAAGCTTCATATTAACAATCTAGGGTTCAAAAATTATTTGTCAAACTCCGAATAACAAATAATATTAAAAAATTGTAAACTGCTAGTGGACAAAGAAGGAAAAGAGGCTGAAGTTTGTTGAATGTAAAATATTTTCTTTGGATTATTCACTAAACCCTAATTTTAAGGTGTTTGGGTCTTTTTGAGGATTTGTCCTCATATTAATCCCCTCTAATCTCCCTAGCACAGTTCTGGTGCTATATACATAAATAATATTTGGAATTATAAATAGAAAGCATGGGTTCAGGGGACAGAGTGTATTGCAGGACTGGGACCTAACTGCATAGCAGTAATATAAATAAGTTAAAGTTTATTTCAGGCCTACATCCTGAAAAGGTTTATACACTTGCTTAACTTTAGGCACTTTGTGAATGGTCCCACTGAAGTAGGTGAGGCTACTCACAGTGCATAGAATCATAGAAATGTGGTCTGGAAGGGATCTTGAAAGGTCATCAACCATATCCCCTGAGCTGAGGCAGAACCAAGAATATCAAGACTATTTCTGTAGGTGTTTGTCTAACCTGTTCTTAACAACCTTCAATAAGGGGTATTCCACAAGCACCTTTGGAAGTCTATTCTAGTCCTTAACTATCCTTATAGTTGGAACATTTTTCCTAATATCTAACCTAAATCTTCCTTGCTGCAGATTAAGCTGATTACTTCTTGTCCTACCTTTAGTGGACATGGAGAGCAATTGATCACTACCATCTTTATAAAAGCCCTTCACATATTTAAAGACTATTATCAGGTTCCCCCCTCAGTCATCTTTTCTTAAGATTAAACATGCCCAATCTTTTTAACTTTTCCTCATAGGTCAGGTTTTCAAAAACTTTCATCATTTTTGTTGCTCTACTTGGGACTCTCTACAATTTAGCCACATCTTTCCTAAAGTGTGGAACTCAGAACTGGACACAGTACTTCAGCTGAAGCCTCACCAGTGCTGAGCAGAGTGGGACAGTTACTCCCCATGTTTTAGATATGACACTCCTGTTAATACACCCCAGAATGATTTAACTTTTTTCAAAATTGCATCACATTGTTAACTCTCATTCAATTTGTGATCCCTATAATCTCCAGATCTTTTTCAGCAGTACTACTGCCTACCCAGTTTTTCCCATTTTGTAGCTGTGCATTTGATTTTTTCTTTCTAAATGCAGTACTTTGAATTTATCTATACTGAATTTCATCTGATTAATTTTAGACCGTTTTGAATTCTAATCCTGCCCTCCAAAGTACCTGCAACTCTTCCCATCTTGGTGTCATCCACAGATTTTGTAAGTATACTCTTTACTCCATTATCCAAGTTATTAATGAAAATACTGAATAGTATTGGACCCCCCAGGACAGATTCCTGTGGGATCCCACTAGATATGTCCCCCAGGTTTGACAGTGAACCATTAATGATTAGTCTTTGAGTACATTCTTTCAACCAGTTGCGTACCACTTTATAGTAATTTCATCTAAACCATTTTCCCCTAGTTTGATTTAGAGAATGTCATGTGGGACTGTGTCAAAAGCTTTACTAAAATGAAGATATATCACATCTACAGCTTCCCTCTATTCACTAGGCCAGTAATTCTGTCAATAGGGATGGGGAAGGGATGTGATAAAAGAACATTCACTTATTGGACATTCACACAAGCGGGTGGGGAACTGAGTTAATAGACTACTTCCAGAGTTAGTATGGGGAAATGTTTTATTTGTTATTCAGATTGATATATTGTTGCTGTGTTCCCTTTTCCCTAATAAAGTTTCATTACTTCATATAGAGTCTCACTGCTTGGGAGTAGGGAAGCATTGTCTGTTAAGGTAATTTAGGGAAGGTGCATTTAGTTTTTCCGGTTTATTTATTTCTCAAGAGGGATGAGAGATATATTGAACCTGGTCCTTGCCACTGCCAACATCACCTGACAGAAGAGTTACAGTTGTATCAGGTTGGTGAGGAGGCCCTAGGCTCTGTGAGAGGCAATATTGAGACTGAAAATCCCCACAGATTTCCTCATGTATGAATAAACTGCTTTTAATAACTTGATAACTAACCCTCAGTCCCTCAGACTAGTCAAAGATGTCAGTTCTCACCAAAACCAACAGATTAAAATAAATATGAAATCTAGACCATGCTGTTTGGGAGTTATGATGAGACATACAAAGGTTACGGAAAAATAAGAAACTGAAACTACCTCATTATTAATTATTATTATTAACCCTAAACTTACCAGGAAATTCTGCCTTGGCAGAAGATCAAACCTTGGAAATTTCAGAAACTTTTTTTTTGTTTTGGTGAAGACAGTATGAGAATTAAAATCAGGCTTACAATGGAAAGTTAGCTGCAGTCTGTCTTATGGCAAGATGGTCTACATCATTGTGAATGCTTTAAAAAAAAAAGGTAGGGCAGACGGACTTTCAAAATTCTGTGAACATGTAATAGATATTCCATAGTTACAAGAGCTATGCTGACAGGTTTCAGAGTGGTAGCCGTGTTAGTCTGTATCAGCAAAAACAATGAGGAGTCCTTGTGGCATCTTAGAGACTAACAAATTGATTTGGGCATAAGCTTTCATGGGTTAGAACCCTCTTCATCAGATGCACGGAGTGGAAAATACAGGAGCAGGTATAAATACCTGAAAAGATGGCAGCTGCCTTACCAAGTGTGAGGTCAGTCTAATGAGACAATTCAATGAACAGTAGGATACCAAGGGAGGAAAAATAACTTTTGTAGTGATAATGAGAGTGGCCCATTTCAAACAGTTGACAAGAAGGTGTGAGTAACAGTAGGGGGAAATTAGTATGGGGGAAATTAGGTTTAGGTTTTGTAATGACCCAACCACTCCCAGTCTTTATTCAGGCCAAATGTGATGGTGTCCAGTTTGCAAATTAATTCCAGTTCTGCAGTTTCATGTTGGAGTCTGTTTTTGAAGTTTTTTTGTTGAAGAATTGCCACTTTTAGGTCTGTTACTGAGTGACCAGGAAGACTGAAGTATTCTCCTGATTTTTGAATGTTATAATTCCTGATGTCGGATTTGTGTCCATTTATTCTTTTGCGTAGAAACTGTCTGGTTTGGCCAATATACACGGCAGAGGGGCATTGCTGGCACATGATGAAATATATCACATTGGTAGATGTGCAGGTGAATGAGCCCCTGATGGTGTGGCTGATGTGGTTAGGTCCTATGATGATGTCCCTTGAATAGATATGTGGACAGAGTTGGCACCAGGGTTTGTTGCAGGGTTTGGTTCCTGGGTTGGTGTTTTTGTTGTGTGGTGAGTATTTGCTTTAGACTGGGGGGCTGTCTGTAAGCGAGGACTGATCTGTCTCCCAAGATCTGTGAGGGATCATCTTTCAGGATAGGTTGTAGATCTTTGATGATGCACTGGAGAGCTTTTAGTTGGGGGCTGAAGGTGACAGCTAGTGGCGTTCTGTTATTTTCTTTGTTGGGCCTGTCCTGTAGTAGGTGATTTCTGGGTACTGTTTGCATGATACATTGCTATTTTGTTTATATGTAATCAGGAAAGAGGATTTAAAAGTAGATACTTTGGGAACTCATCCCAGATAATGCCTCTGCACCTCTAATTTACGCATCAATGCCACATTCCTTTTTCAGTTGTCTGGTTACCAGATTACTCATAGATATAGGGGTGTCAAGCACTGATAGTGTCAATATTGCCTGTTAACATGGCTCATTAATGTTTTTAGTGCTTATTAACTTTGCAGAGAGCTGTTGATTCTTATGGAAATTAAGGGGCAAGATTAAAAAAAAGGCAGAAATGTCTATAGAAATTATCTGTGCTCTAAATGTACACTTAACTCTTAGCAGCAGTGAACTTTTATGGTGCTCATGGGAAGATTGTGGGGTGACTGCACACAGTTTAATGGTTAAAGTAATCAAAATGCATTTATCTCTACACATGAGAATTGTATTTCATTCTTATTTAAGTATTTCTTGCTCCTATAATTGTATTGCAGTTTTAGGAGGTAAATTTCCTTCTCAGTTCAGAATTCTCTTATCGCATCAGGAGTGAGACCTAACTTTTTGTATTCTTGGCAGAAGACTATATGATTCTTCCATAATTTTCTAGGTTGTGAGTGCTGTATCATTATTCCTCTGTATTTCTAAACCTTGAAAAGAGCTCAAATGCCATGGGTGGGCACTTATCTATTTATGTGTGTAAATCAAAATAAATAAAATATGCTTTCCATAACCTTAAGTATTCAATACACAAATCAGAATGTCTCTTTTCACACACCTAAGGGCTACATTTTTCATCTTGGTGCCAGTGTTGCATATACAATTGATGCTTCCCCTTTTTTGTGCGTGTGCAGTCATCAATTTACATGCACAATTTTGCATTTATAACTTGGAGGCAGGTTTTAAGGGTGTCTGAAAATTAGACCCTACATCCTTTCTACTTGGAATTCTTCTTCCTTACCCAGTTGAATCTGTTTCACTAATCTAGTTTTGGTGTTTCTGTCACTGGGCCACTGTGATCTGTGGGCAGGTGCGGTTGTGTTTGTCTTTCCTAGTCATAGAGCTCTCATGCCTTGAAAAATCCCCATATTCAATAGAGTTTGCTTTCACTTGTTGAACTTTCTGTGAAGCAGACATGTGCAATGATCTGTAGATCCCCTGAGGCACTGTAGAATGTCCAGGTTCACTAAATAGAAGTTTCTTCTTTTTGTGGAACTGTAGGTTTTAGATATACATTCTCCTCATCACCTTCACTGAGGTGGCATGGTGGGTATGACACTGCAGTATCAGACCTGATAGTGGGCTGATATTGCATGACACAGAACCCATTTCCAGGCATTAAAGAATGAAGGCAACACCACCAAACATCTAAAGGTTCACTTGCTTGCTTCTATTAGGTGCCAATGGCGGCAATGAAAGCCAGGTTCAGTCTGTCTAGAGGTTCTTTCCTTCCCCAAAAAAGTCAATAAAACAATGATTTGAAGACCCCACCCAGAGCTGTGCTCCCATTTGTGGCTCTGGAAAGTTAATATATAATTTCCCTGTCACCTTTGCAGGAGGTACTTCACCACTCACAAGCATTTAGGAGTCCTTTGGAGTATGAAATCACAAGTACCTTTTATTTGGGGAAAGGGGAAAAAGCAAACAAAAGAAACATGATAAACATTTATTTACATACAATAAAATGAGCAAATCCTAATCCATGTCAGGACTATGGCCAGCCCTGCAGTTTAAGTATTAATTGTTCCATTTATTGAGGTCCAGGTGTCCTAGTAACAAGTCATTGCTACCCTCCTAACCCCCCCACCCCAGACAGGTCCATTTAGATTCAGGGGATGTCAGGAAGTGGCTCTCCTCGGCCTGTCTGCTCCAGTGCAGAGAAATCCACACCACTAGGTTCCACTCCGAGGTGCAACTATCTAGTCCAGTTCTGTGACATCAGCCCTCCACCACTGGTCTGGTCAGTCCTCGTGCAGTGCCACCATCTATTAGGGCACTGTGAAGTCAGCTCTGTGCTGCTGCTGCTGGTCCAGTCAGGCCTTACTGAATCACACCATACATGTCAGAATTTCCAGAGCAAAATAGGATAGAGTCGCTGCTCACTGGGAATGAGCTTCTGGTTAGATTCTTCTACTCTCCAGTTGAGCTTGAATCCTCTTTGGAAATCAGTGTCCATTATCTCTCACCTCAGAGTCTCCCACTCACTCCATGGTATATCATGCCCTTCCATGAGTACAATCACAGTAACAATCGCTTATCATGTGTACAAGCAGAACATAGGCAAATACCAACAAACAACAAAACACAGTAGAGGGAACTATGGGTAAGCAACACTGAAAATTTAAATGAGATTGGCTAGAGCCCCCTTTTTCCCTATAGAGGGAGCAGAGAGTTCCATCCCTATAAGCCCTCTAGCTCTGGGACTTACACAGATAAGCACTGAAATCTTTGGATTCCTCTTCAGGTATTTTCACATATTTGCAAAGTCCAGTTGGAAATCTTCCAAGAATAGGTCCTCTCATAGATTGATGGGGTATTTCTTGGCTTCTATCAGGGTGTAAATATAGTAAAAGCAGCCTTTTTTGCAGTATTTTAGTACTGCTGCTTTTAATCTTGGCTGGCTGAAGTCCTGAAAAATAAAGGGAAATATTAATTGTACTTTATCTGAGCTTCAAAAAAAGTTTGATTCGGTGCTGGTTAATATTGTATGTAAACTGGCTTGTCTCCACCTGAAAGTATATATAAATATATATAAGAGCAGCATGGTTTATTTCTGTATTGAGCATTTTGGCCAGAAGGTGGCAGCTATTTCAGCTCTAACGCACCTCTCACTTTCAGGATTTTTTCTGTCTGTGCTTCCTGCCATCACGTCCCATGAGAGTCTGTGGAATTCTCTTTTGCTGTGGCCAGAGGAAAAGGACAGACATAGTTAGTCTGACTTGAAAGTGATATAGCTGTTTAAAAAAATGCTATCAAGTTCTTTCCTTTTCTATCATTTACTGTTATTTTAGACCTACTTATGGGAAACATTCTTCCTCACCAGGGCCTCAGACTGCCTTGGTGTGGAAGATAAAGGATTTTTTATTGCACTACATTTTAAAGCTAACCAATAATTAGTTAATCAAAGAAAAAGGTTTTTCAACAGCATTGCTCTAATTGAATGCATTAAAAAAAAATCTGAGCAATATGGTTGGGTCAGTAATGATCATACAGAAAGATGTATTGACTTGCTTCCACAAACAATAAATCAATCACCAATGCAAGACAAATCTAGACTAATACCTCCAAGCTGGAAAGCCTTGTTAGGAAGAAACCCAGGACATGTGTTACTTTGGTAGGTATCTCTCATATAAAGCTTTGCAATTCCCTTCACCGGCATTGGGTAGCAGTACAACAAGGGAACAGGCTGTGCATTTCAAGAAGCGAATGATTGTCTAGTAACCCCAACTCTCAAGCTGACCCTTCTTCTCCAGTGTATTCCATGTTAAATGTCTCTCTCTCTTCCTGAGTTACACGGAAAAGAAAACAACCCCAGGCTTTCTGTGACTCATCTTTTGTTGTTTCTTTTCTTTTTCTTTTCTTTTTTTTTTTGCACTCTTTTAATCCGACCACTTTCCTTCAGATCCATTCAACACAAAAACAGAACAGGGTGTGCATATTTTAGTAACTGATTCTTAGACACTGCACAGTTTCAGAGGAAAAAACAGTTTGTGCACACTGACATTCACTCTCCCCTTTCAAAGGACACATAGACAACAAGCTTGGATTCTGCTCACAAATAGAAGCCTGCTTCCATAATCATGCACAAATTAAAGACACATTGACAGTGTGGATATTCTGATCTAATGAATACATTACAGGGAATGCTTTCCAGCACACTGGTTTGGGTTTTTTTTTTTATTATTTGTATTGATGCTGTAATACTGCAGTTCAAATATTTACATGCAAAACAGCAAAAGAGATGAAATAGAGAAAAAGAGAATTTAAATGAGTCCCCTATTTAACCTCTGTTTGTTTTTCATTGTTTGTGCATCTGCAGTAGTCAAAGGCTACATGGATCTTCCCCACTCCAACCAGTACCAACCAGTGTACTTGGTATTTTTTGATTTTTTCCCCAAAACTTCAGCTCTTTCATCTATAATATTGAAAGGCCAGATTCTGATCATTGAGACTGGTGTAAAACTGGAGTAACTCTATTCAAATCATAAGAGTTATTCCAGATTTACAGCAGAGCAAGTGAGATCAGGATCCTAGGAAAGAACCCTGAATAGTGGTTAACATTTTCCAAGAGTTTTTTTTTGTTTGTTTTTTAGATAGCAGTTGCTGGGTACTTGTCAATTTTGAAAGTGAGGCTCCTTATATGGGTGCTAAATATGGATTTAGGAGTCTAACCTCAAGGCATCCATTTTTTAAAAATGTTGGCCCAATCCCATTATGGCAAATCACAAATCCCCTGGACAGAATTACACTTCTCAAGCATCAGAGAAAGCAAGGAATACCATGTGCTGTGGGGAGGTTTACTGTGTCTGTCTAACACATGTTCTTGCCTATGAACTCAGATTCAAGATGCGACTCTTATGGGCCTGCAGACAGCTATTCCACTATATAATCTCAAAGGAATTTCCTCCCTACCTTATTTCACCTGACTCCTGAATTATGTTCAAAGTCCTTTTTCGGATTTTCCTCTTAACAACTTTGTAACAGTTATACTGTGGTATCAGCTCTCAGCCAAGCAGTAAAGATGCCAGACTCTTAATGGCACTGTGTGGGTCTTGTATGTCCACATTTTCAGTGCTGCTTATGGTTTTACCTAGACAATTCCCATTGGAATCATCGGGATTCACCTGTCTTATATCCCCCACGAATCACTTTGAAAATGTAGGGGATGATGTCCGTAAGTTCTCCTACTGTACAGTCCTCAATCCTTCCTCTGTTTCTGCAGACAGCATTATCTTGTGACCTCCCTTTCAGAGATGCTCTTGGACTTTTGTCTTCACCAGTAAGTTCTGGCTTTGTCCCTAATTTTTCATGTTCCCCGTCCTTCTGTTTCCCAGTCTTCCAACAAGAACTGTAACCACCCTACCTCAGTGGATATCGACAGGCCCTCTCCTTACCCACAAGCCATAGCAGGTTACGTAGACTCCCCTTACTCTCCATTTCACTGCCCTGTAGTACTGTGGAGTTCATTCTCAGGCCTAGTACATTCTCTGTTAGGCCAGTGCTGAAATCTTGCATGAAATCTTGCATGAAGTTTTCTGTTTTGTGCTCACCTCAGAATAATGCCTTTGAGTCCAGAAAGAACCAGACCATATGAGAATCGCCAACAGCAGCATGCAAAACCAATCACTGATGGACTTTGCTATGGGGATCATCAAGCTCTATTAGAAGTAGGGGGCAAGGCAGAGGGTCTATTTATGCTAGGGAAAATGTAGAGGGGATATGATACTTATTAGAAATTATTCTGAAATCTGGATGTTTATTTGAACCTGCAAACCTACGGTGGCCCCTTCCAACCAGCCTAGTTCAAAAAATACTCTCCTGCTCATCGGGGTCTGTGCAGACTTTCCCCTCTTGTCTTTCCATTCCTGACTACCCCCTGGACAGATTTCCTGCACAGTCCTTCCATTTCCTGAACCACGCAATAGGGAAGGCTGGATGGCTGTCCTGTAAAGAAACCTATGGATATGTTGGCTTTTTAATGACATTGGGAGAAATACTGTAATATGTAGTGTTCCAGATTGAGTACTCAGTTTTTATTCATTCCTTACACAAGAAAACTACCACTGACTTCACTGCTAGTTTTGCGGAGTAAAGATATGTAAGACCCGATTAAGACCCTCAGGAATTGGCCCACTGACCTGAACTATGAAAAGGTTTAGTTCAGCAATGGGGAAATTCTTTGTACTCATCCATAGTAATGTACGTATCAAAGTTAATCTAAATCATTATATATATGTTATGTTGGAAGGAAGGTCTTAGATGTTTATTTAATTGAGGACCTGCTAACATATACTCTTTGAATTATGCCTACACTAATCAACTACACCATGTAGCCCTTAGCCCTGAAGGAGTCACTAGATATTCTAGGAAAAAAATGTAAGTGGAATTAAACTAGCAAGAAGAACTGAAACAAAAGGGAGATGCATCCAATTTGGCACCTCAGAGGGGCAACATCTGGGACTGTTTGAGAATAAATTGTTTTAAAAACCCTTTGGTATCACATAAAAGGTGGGAAACCTGTTCTGAGGCAGTGAGGGAAAGCTTTTTAATTTAACTGCAGGTCTAGAGAAAAGGCTGTTTTTTTCCAGAAGAAATGTGAAATTTCTGCAGATGCCTCAAACACAGATAATTTTTTTTAAAAACCATCTTATATGTTGTTTGGAACCTTTTTGATTGATCAATGATCTCATTATGCCTTAATAGAAAACTTCACACAGAGGGCATATCACCAAGGCCATTATATCATTAATAAGAGTACCGCATCCAGCATCCCAAATTAGTCTCCCCTGGAGACATAACACTTACCACTTTTTGATGGTGAAATGAAATTGCAGTGTCCAAGGCCTGAGTAAAATCTCTAGAATTCCCGTTATTTCAGAAAGAGCAATTGTTCTCTGATATCAATACAGTTCTGCCTAGGAATGGCAAAAAGGCTAAACTAAGATGGACATGCTACCCTAAAATGGTTTCACTGGAAATGGATATTACTCAATAAAGATTTTAATAAATAAGAAATGATCAATTAGATATGTTATTTTTATTGCCGTTTCTATATATCCCCTTAGCATATCACCATTGTAGGAGATTGCATGTTGTGCTTCAGAAAATTTGGAACAACTGAAAGCAATGCCAGTGTTAGAAGGCACACATTCATCACCCTTGAATCTGAATGTTCCAGAATGCAATTATAAATGACCCTGTCTCCTAAGCCGATTTGATTGAGTTCCTCTATTTTCAGTAGCTGTTGTGGTCATAGAATAGTTTAAAGTCAACTGTGTATTGACTCTGGACATCAGAATGCCTTCTAGTTCCTCAGAGCGGTGGATTGAGGTTCAAGAAGTATTAGATATCAATACTTTACCAATATATTTCCTGCCTGATATTCCTGATGAGCAGCACTCTCTTACTGGTTGCTCAGTCCATGTGGCTTTTATAACTCAAGTTAAGGGAGAATGAATGTAGCCCAGGTGTGGATCTTAATGCCAGTAGCAGCTGGTTCCTTAATCTTCTGTGATCAAAGGAAGCAGCACAGCAAATGTTTTAGTGGGAATGAGGTGAAGAAGCACTCAGTCAGGTAAGACAGAAGCAGTCCCATTTCTGAATAAGGGGAGGTCCAAATACAGGCATATGCCACTGCCATTCAGTTTTCTTGGATCTAGTAAATAGACTGTGATTTGAGGACATAAGAGGCATTTATTCAGACCAGTGGGGATTCTGGATGCTGGGGCTTGTGAGCATCTTTGGATTCAAATAGTTCCAGTTAGCCAACTAGGTGTTATTCCTGGATGAAATTTAACCATCTTCCTTTTCCATTCCAGAATGAAGTCCTCAGATCCAACGACATCATGAACTAATAAAGACATAACTGAAGGTCTCTTTCCAATAGGTTGTTCAACTAAGAGAAGCCTCTTGTCAGTTCTCCTAGATTTCTCTCTCTATAGACAGGTTTCAGAGTAGCAGGCGTGTTAGTCTGTATCCGCAAAAAGAAAAGGAGTACTTGTGGCACCTTAGAGACTAACAAATTTATTTGAGCATAAGGTTTCGTGAGCTACAGCTCACTTCATCGGATGCATGCAGTGGAAAATACAGTGGGGAGATTTTATATACACAGAGAACATGAAAGAATGGGTGTAATCGAGTGACCGCAGTCTCTATGTAAAAGAATAAATGGACACAAATCAGATGTCAGGAATTATAACATTCAAAAACCAGTCGGAGAACACTTCTATCTCTCTGGTCACTTGATTACAGACCTAAAAGTGGCACTTCTTCAACAAAAAGACTTCAAAAACAGACTCCAACGAGAGACTGCTGAATTGGAATTAATTTGCAAACTGGACACCATTACATTAGGCTTGAATAAAGACTGGGAGTGGACGTGTCATTACACAAAGTGAAACTATTTCCCCATGTTTATTACCCCCTCCCCCACTGTTCCTCACATGTTCTTGTCAACTGCTGGAAATGGGCCACCTTGATTATCACTACAAAAGGTTTCAGAGTAACAGCCGTGTTAGTCTGTATTCGCAAAAAGAAAAGGAGTACTTGTGGCACCTTAGAGACTAACCGGTTTATTTGAGCATGAGCTTTCGTGAGCTACATGCATCCAATGAAGTGAGCTGTAGCTCACGAAAGCTCATGCTCAAATAAATTGGTTAGTCTCTAATGTGCCACAAGTACTCCTTTTCTTACTACAAAAGGTGTTTTTTTTCTCTCTCCTGCTGGTAATAGCTCACCTTACCTGATCACTCTCGTTACAGTGTGTATGGTAACACCCATTGTTTCATGTTCTCTATGTATATAAAATCTCCCCACTGTATTTTCCACTGCATGCATCCAATGAAGTAAGCTGTAGCTTATGCTCAAATAAATTTGTTAGTCTCTAAGGTGCCACAAGTCCTCCTTTTCTCTCTATAGCTTTGCTCCATCTCATACTTGGTCTCCTGGTTCAAGGCTGCCTTTGTAGCCTTGGCCTTCTATTGCTGCTTGTGTTCTGAAATGCCAGGTCAGAATGCTTCCTCCTTATAGCTTTTGAGGCCAGGTGTGTTACTGGCTCCAAATCCTATCTCATTTTACCGAATCAGGGGAACAGCCTTCAAGGACATCACAAGCAGATGACTATATGTCACTGTTCCCTTCTCTTGAGTATCTGAGAGCTTCTCAGGCTCTCTCATATCCTCATGGGTGATTTCTTATGTCTGTGGCATGAGGGGATAAGGTTGCCAAGTTGGAGGCAAAGAAAGAACAGGAGGGACAGATGACTGAAACATTATCCCTGTCCTTTATTCTGCTAGATGATTTTGTTCTCACCAGTTCTGCCTCTTACCCAGATGATCCCAAAGGATATAGTAACATATCTGGATAACTCCTTTCCTTTGATTTTAGGAAAAACTGCATAAGCTTTTTGTTATTTTAGAATGGAGGCAAGTGATGAAAATAATTGTCCCAATTAGTGAAGGCATGCTGGAAGTCTGTAAACTTTGGCTATATCACTCACACTGGTGGTTGAAAGACCTGACTCCTTATGTTAGATCCTCAGAGAAAATCTGATTCTTTTTATGTACTGTACCTTCATTCTACAGTGATCTCTGTAACTGTTGAAAGGACGAAGGGCAAGAGGACTTTAGATCTATATGTGTGCTCCTGGATAAATATATCAAAGTAGACTACCTGGAGACAAAGTGCCATTCTTCAGAGAGACTTGCTGTAAGTATAACCTCAGTATGATGTCTCCCTAGGAAACTGAGCTCTGTTCACTAGTCAAGTGTTTCTCAAGGGTTACAGGTCTAGAGGTGCAGTTGACTAACTAGGAAAAACAGGATCTGGCGGGCTGTGTGTTTGCACTGGTATGACTTGAGGAGATTCTGACCTAGTAAGGTTCCTGTTCTCTTATTTGCCTTTGTGGCAAATTGCTGGCATGATTATGATAGGTCCTGTGCTTCCTCTTCTTATGGTGGTGGGGGTGGAGGGGGTGGAGTTCAGGGTACAGTTTACTGCCCCTGAACTAGGGTATCTACTGTCCTACTAGTAACCCAGAGAAGGGTAATGGAGAGGGAGGGACCCAGGCCTGCCCTCTACTCTGGGTCCCAGCCCAGGGGCCCTAGGGATAGTGGCAAACCACTTGAACTAGTGCTTCCTTCCCCTGGGCTACTTCCCTCTCCTGCTCTTCAGCTTGTGGGGCTTCCTGACCCCTCCCTCTCTCTCTCTCTCTCTCTCTCTCTCTCTCTGCACAAGCCAGGTGTCTCTTTACCTAGGGTCTTGGTCTTCTAGCCAGCCATGGCACTTCTCCCAACTCTCCTCTACTTCAACTCCTCCAAACTGCACTCTGATCCAACTCCAAACCACTCTGCTCCAACTCCTTCAAACTGCTCTCTGCTCTAATTCCAAACCATTCTGCACCAACTCCTTCCCCTGGCTGATTGAAGCAGGGGGTTTTTACCAGGTGACTGGCTTCAGGTGCTCTAATTGGCTTCAGGTGCTTTTAATTAATCTATAGAAACCTTTCTTCCCTCTACAGGGAATAAGGCTTCACCCACCCACTTCCTGGATCCCAATAGGATCACTCTCCTGCTGCCTTCTGGCCATGCTGTATCACACCTTGCTCACAGCCACCATATCTCCGCATAGCTGACACCCATTTCTTTAGACCAACTCCCAGTCCTTTGTATATAAACATTCCACATTAAGCACAAGAAAGAGTAGCAGGCTGCCTATCAGAAAGTTCTGTTTATGCTGAGATCCAAGAGAGTATGGAAGAATCTTTTAAAGGAAGTGTTAGGAGCCCCTTTGCAGGAGTTTTTTAAACCCTAGAAAGGACAAAATACTTAATCATAGAATCATAGAGTATCAGGGTTGGCAGGGACCTCAGGAGGTCATCTAGTCCAACCGCCTGCTCAAAGCAGGACCAATCCCCAACTAAAACATCCCAGCCAGGGCTTTGCAAGCCTGACCTTAAAAATATCTAAGGAAGGAGATTCCACACCTCCCTAGGTAACGCATTCCAGTGTTTCACCACCCTCCTAGTGAAAAAGTTTTTCCAAATATCCAACCTAAACCTCCCCCACTGCAACTTGAGACGATTACTCCTTGTTCTGTCATCAGCTACCACTGAGAAAAGTCTAGATCCATCCTCTTTGGAACCCCCTTTCAGGTAGTTGAAAGCAGCTATCAAATCCCCCCTTATTCTTCTCTTCCGCAGACTAAACAATCCCAGTTTCCTCAGCCTCTCCTCATAAGTCATGTGTTCCAGTCCCCTAATCATTTTTGTTGCCCTCCGCTGGACATTTTCCAATTTTTCCACATCCTTCTTGTAGTGTGGGGCCCAAAATTGGACACAGTACTCCAGATGAGGCCTCACCAATGTCGAATAGAGGGGAACGATCACGTCTCTCGATCTGCTTGCAATGCCCCTTCTTATACATCCCAAAATGCCATTGGCCTTCTTGGCAACAAGGGCACACTGTTGACTCATATCCAACTTCTCGTCCACTGTAACCCCTAGGTCCTTTTCTGCAGAACTGCTGCCAAGCCATTCGGTCCTTAGTCTGTAGCGGTGCATTGGATTCTTCCATCCTAAGTGCAGGATTCTGCACTTGTCCTTGTTGAACCTCATCAGATTTCTTTTGGCCCAATCCTCTAATTTGTCTAGGTCCCTCTGTATCCTATTCCTACCCTCCAGTGTATCTACCTCTCCTCCCAGTTTAGTGTCATCTGCAAACTTGCTGAGGGTGCAATCCACACCATCCTCCAGATCATTTATCAAGATTTTGAACAAAACCGGCCCGAGGACCGACCCTTGGGGCACGCCACTTGATACCGGCTGCCAACTAGACATGGAGCCATTGATCACTACCCATTGAGCCCCACAATCTAGCCAACTTTCTATCCACCTTATAGTCCATTCATCCAGTCCATACTTCTTTAACTTGCTGGCAAGAATACTGTGTCAAGGAACAACATGTCCACCGCTTTCCCCTCATCCACAGAGCCAGTTATCTCGTCATAGTAGGCAATTAGATTAGTCAGGCATGACTTGCCCTTGGTGAATCCATGCTGACTGTTCCTGATCACTTTCCTCTCCTGTAAGTGCTTCAGAATTGATTCCTTGAGGACCTGCTCCATGATTTTTCCAGGGACTGAGGTGAGGCTGACTGGCCTGTAGTTCCCAGGATCCTCCTTCTTCCCTTTCTTAAAGATGGGCACTACATTAGCTTTTTTCCAGTCGTCCGGGACTTCCCCGGATCGCCATGAGTTTTCAAAGATAATGGCCAATGGCCATTAGACAGTATACTCTAGGGAGCAATCAAAAATGACTGAGATGGCATAATTAGTATTCCCCATCTCTAATTTCACTGATTCTATGTATATCAAGACATTGGAGTGAGGGGGAATGTAAGAGAACTTAAAATAAATTGAGGTTCAGATGCGCAATAGTTATAAATACTTGTGAATGGACCAGTTCTCTCCCAAGCACTTCTTGTGGCCTGAGGTCACTATGCAGCAGCCTCGCCTCGGTTTCCCTCTGCGGCAGCAAAAGGCCACTGAAGTCAAACTACCAAAGCACATTTTTGCATGGTTCCACCGCACCCTGCCTTGGGGCTGGATTTATTAAAATAACAAAATGATTCCCAAACAAAATTTTCAAGATCCCCATCAAATCCTTATGCCCAGTCTTTCCCAGTGGGTGGGTCTCCCAGGCCTTCCTTGCCTGATGCCTTTCCCCTGAAGCCTCAAGGTTCTCTGCAGGAGGACACTCCTTCCCAGCAGTCTCTATAATCTCTCACTCCCCTTCATTTGGGTTGTCTCTTTCCCTGAACATCCCCCTTCCTGCCGCTCTTTACAGGGTAATCAGCTGCTGCCTACTCAGCTGGTTCTGCTAATTAAACCCTACACCTTATTCCTGGTGTGGTGGGCAGGGCTAAATGAATGTGGCAGGCTCCAGTTCTTACAGGCCAGGCCAGCTTGTTGCGCTGTTAGTGGCCATTAGAAACATTTTCCAGCCTCAGTGGAGTCACTTCATTCCTTGTCCAGCTTCCCTGTGTATTGACATGCATGTTGTCCTAGTAGAGACTTAAAAGACCAGGTATTGTCTCCAAACAGGTGAGCAAACAAGAAGCTTTTTTTTTCTGGCTGAGTCAGTGCAAGCTGGGCTAATCTTTTTGTCAATGTGAACTTGCTTGTACATACATCAGTCAGTATAATCTTCTATCTTGTACAAATCCAATTTTCCATTGGATATATCCTTATTGTTTGTGGCTATTTCCTTTTTCAGCAGAAATAATATCCAACCGGTTTTTGCATGATAACTGTGTGTTGGTGCAGCCTCTGTTTTGCATTTATTTGTAGATAAACAAATCAAAAAGAACATAACCAGTTATCTCTTTTTTTTAAACTTGAAAAAGCTTTATCAATAAATGATATTGTTGCTATGAAAAGCATGTAGAGTAAATGCATTTTCTGTTAGCAATACATTAAAATCTCGCAAGGGCAAGGGAAATTGAAACTGTCTTTCTAATGGATCATAAATCTTAGAAATGATTTGAATTCATGGATTAAACGTCAGCTTTGAAAGCCTTTGGTGATTTATTTCAGATCTTAGAAGAAAGAACATTTCCACTGCAAATCAAATTATTGAATTTTCATATTCTGCATTAGCTATTTTCAGAATAATATTCATCAAAGAAATAACCTAGTGAGGGTTTTTTCCTTCTTAGAAATTTTTTTTGGCACACAGCATTCCTAATTAATAGATTTGCTACAATCAAAAGTGTGAGAGGGTCATCGAGATGAGCCTGGCATAAGTAGCATGTGCCATTTGTGTGACAGAAAATGGCAGCAAGTGTTTGCTGACATAGCATCTCAGGTGGGACAAAATTGCAGGCACCATTTCCCATGGTGAACTAGAGGGGAAGTGTAAGAGATTGGTTGGTGGATAGGAAAAGGAATTCAGGTAGCGTATACAGATTCTGTGAGAGGGAAAAGGCTAAATAAAAATAAAAAGCATCTGTATCATTTTAAAATGAGAGGTTTCAAAGTAGCAGCCGTGTTAGTCTGTATCCACAAAAAGAACAGAAGTACTTGTGGCACCTTAGAGACTAACAAATTTATTTGAGCATCAGCTTTCGTGGGCTACAGCCCACTTCATCAGATGCATAGAATGGAACATACAGTAAGAAGATATATATATATATATATATATATATATATATACACACACAGAGAACATGAAAAGGTGGAAGTTGCCACACCAACTGTAAGAGGCTAATTAATTAAGATGAGCTACTATCAGCAGGAGGAAAAAAAACTTTTGTAGTGATAATCAAGATGGCCCATTTCAGACAGTTGACAAGGTGTGAAGATACTTAACATGGGGAAATAGATTCAATTTGTGTAATGACCCAGCCACTCCCAGTCTCTATTCAAGCCCAAGGTAATGGTATCTAGTTTGCAAATTAATTCCAGTTCAGCAGTTTCTCATTGGTGTCTGTTTTTGAAGCTTTTCTGTTGCAAAATTGCCACCCTTTAAGTCTGTTACTGAATGACCAGAGAGGTTGAAGTGTTATCCTACTGGTTTTTGAATGTTATGATTCCTGATGTCAGATGTGTGTCCATTTATTCTTTTGTGTTGGCATACTGTGGGGCCATGCGGGTACCCATAGCAGTGCCGCTGATATGAAAGTATATATTGTCCCCAAATGTGAAATAGTTGTGGTTGAGGACAAAGTCACAAAGTTCAGCCACCAGGTTTGCTGTGACATTATGAGGGATACTGTTCCTGATAGCTTGTAGTCCATCTTTGTGTGGAATGTTGGTGTAAAGGGCTTCTACATCCATAGTGGCCAGGATGGTGTTTTCTGGAAGATGACCGATGGATTGTAGTTTCCTCAGGAAGTCAGTGGTGTCTCGAAGATAGCTGGGAGTGCTGGTAGCGTAGGGCCTGAGGAGAGAGTCCACATAGACAGACAATCCTGCTGTTAGGGTGCTAATGCCTGAGACGATGGGGTGTCCAGGATTTCCAGGTTTATGGATCTTGGGTAGCAAATAGAATACCCCTGGTCGGGGTTCTAGGCATGTGTCTGTACAGATCTGTTCCTGTGCTTTTTCAGGGAATTTCTTGAGCAGATGGTGTAGTTTCTTTTGGTAATCCGCAATGGGCTCAGAGGATAATGGCCTGTAGAATGTGGAGTTAGAGAGCTGCCTAATTGGAATATGAACAAGGGATTGCTAGGCAGCTTTCTAACTCCCCCAACTATTTCACATAGTTGACAGACCAGTCCTCGCTTACAGTCAGCCCCCCAACCTGAAGCAAATACTCACCAGCAACCACACACCACACAACAAAAACACTAACCCAGGAACCTATCCTTGCAACAAAGCCCGATGCCAACTCTGTCCACATATCTATTCAAGTGACACCATCATAGGAACTAATCACATCAACCACGCCATCAGGGGCTCATTCACCTTCACATCTACCAATGCGATATGTGCCATCATGTGCCAGCAATGCCCCTCTGCCATGTACATTGGCCAAACCGGACAGTCTCTACACAAAAGAATAAATGGACACACAT
This sequence comes from Chelonia mydas, assembly GCF_015237465.2. Classification (NCBI taxonomy): domain Eukaryota; kingdom Metazoa; phylum Chordata; order Testudines; family Cheloniidae; genus Chelonia; species Chelonia mydas. The sequence continues at coordinate 195,046,192 of NC_057850.1, read as the reverse complement.
CTGACATCAGGAATCATAACATTCAAAAACCAGTAGGATAACACTTCAACCTCTCTGGTCACTCAGTAACAGACTTAAAGGGTGGCAATTTTGCAACAGAAAAGCTTCAAAAACAGACTCCAGTGAGAAACTGCTGAACTGGAATTTAATTTGCAAACTAGATACCATTACTTTGGGCTTGAATAGAGACTGGGAGTGGCTGGGTCATTACACAAATTGAATCTGTTTCCCCATGTTAAGTTTCCTTACACCTTCTTGTCAACTGTCTGAAATGGGCCATCTTGATTCTCACTACAAAAGTTTTTTTTTCTCCTGCTGATAACAGCTCATCTTAATTAATTAGCCTCTTAGAGTTGGTGTGGCAACTTTCACCTTTTCATGTTCTCTGTGTGTGTGTGTGTGTGTGTGTGTGTGTGTGTATATATATATATATATATATACACACACAGAGAACATTCTATGCATCTGATGAAGTGGGCTGTAGCCCACGAAAGCTGATGCTCAAATACATTTGTTAGTCTCTAAGGTGCCACACATACTCCTGTTCTTTTTTCAAAATGAGAGGCTCTCTGCCCCTCACAGAGAGAGGCTCTGACAAAGGGCCCAATTTAGCTTCTAGTGAAGTTAGTGAAAAGATTCTCATTGAATTCAGCAAGAATAGGATAAGGCCTAGAGTGAGTCCTGAGACCCCAAGAAAAGCCTCATGAGGCCAGAATTGATTAAGTGAAGGAGAGACTGCCTATGGGTATGTTATAGAGTAGGTCGTTCTGCCTGTCTTAAGTTCAGTAGCACCCATCTCTGTGGTGTCTAAGGAACTACCTCAGAACTGACTTCCTCTATCCTCCCACTGAGGAAAGGAATCAAGCTGAAATGGAGAGAGAAACCCAGTTACATAGGACCGAACTTCCGCTAGAGGTAAAGGAGACTGAGTTCTTCTCAAGTGCTAGGGAGCTTAATGCAGGAGATGAAGTGACAACTGTGGGATGCTGATTTGGCTCTGGTGATCATTAAAAATATCAATAGCTGGGTATGTGGTGATAATGAGAACCATTCAGTAACATGTGATTGGATACAAAATTACAATCTCTCATGAGACCTTTAGGCAAACTTCTGCTGAGTATTCAAAAGGAGCCTATGGTTGTGGTACATACTAGTACCAACTGGGAGGTGTAAGACAGGGTGCATGGATGCTAAATTTAGACTACAAAGAAGAAAATTTAAATCAAGCTCTTTAGTATATCTTAATCTGAAATAGATTCATAGATACTAAGTTCAGAAGGGACCATCTGGGGTTCAACATCTAGAAGAAACTAGATAGGGGGAACACCAGGGTCTCAATCATGGATGGTATAGAGCAGAGGGGTTCCAACGGATTAGGTACTGGGACGTTTTGGAAAGGGGTTGCCTATACAGCAAAGGGTGGGTTCCATTTTAAATAATGTGGGACAAGACTACTGGCATGGAGAACTGACAGGGGTTGGGAATTATTTAAACTGGGAGGTAAGGGAAAACTGACAGGTGCCGAGAAATGCTCAGGTTGGACGAAGAACCTACTACTGACAGCTCAATGAAAGCCTCTACTTAGTGTGCGGCACCAGTGAAAAAAACAAAAACCAACCAGCCAAACAGGATATGTAAGTAATGGGACAGAAAATAATACTGAAAATATTATCATGCCATGAATACTATGTTCAAGTCTGGTTAACCTCATCTCAGGAAAGATATGGAAACAGCAGTAGTCTAGAGATAGGGGATGAAAATGATTAGCGGTGTGGAAAGATTTCTCTATAAAAAGAGACAGAAAAGACTGGGACTATTTAATTAGGGATGAGACCAACAAGAGGGGACATGATAGAGATTACAGAATAGTGACTAGTATGCAGAAAGTAAAGGGAGTGCCCCTACTTGCCTTATTCTTGTATGATAGGGAGAGATTCAACTAAATTGAAACACAACACATTTAAATCTAATACAAGGATTTTTCCACATTGCATAACTAACCAATGGTGTTAATTGCCACAAGGTATCAGTGAGACCAATTCTTTGTGAATCCTACTATGCTCATGGACAGTTACGCTGAATGGGACTTTTAAAAGAATAAGGATATAGTCCTTCATGCTTCAGGGCATAATCCAAATATTACTTGATGGGGTTGGGTAGAAACTTCCCCTATCAACAGAGTTATTTGGTAATTGTTGATTGCATGATTTCTCGTACCTTTTTCTGAAGAAGCTGCTACTGCTCACCCTCAGAGGCAGGATACTGGATGAGAAAGACAACTGGTCTGATCTAGTATAGCAATTCCTGTGCAATTTAGAGCCTTTCATCTCTAGGTTACAGCTTTGAAACTGGCCTAAGCAAATGGTGTCTGGAAATCATTATCTGATCGCTACTATTAGTCAGTATTGTGTGTAAAATGAGCTAGTGTTTTCAGGCCACTTCTTAGTAGACAGGTAGCTGCACCAGAATTAGCACATCTGTTAGCAGTCTGCAGGAAGCCTGAACACTGAATGGGATAATGTACTAACCTTTTGTAACTAGTGGTGGTCTTTGCACAATTGGATTGAAGTCCACTGGCAGGAATTTAGTTTCCAGAGCTTTCGTTCTGACTAAAATCCTAATGCTCAATTCACTTAAACTACATCCAAAGAGGGAGGAAAAATAGGATTAAAAATCAAGTGGAAAATGTAGTGCGACTAGTCATAATGGCTAAACCCATTAGACCCTCTGCTTAATCCAGCTCAGCCACAGTTTAACTGTGCTTCAATTTGATATGTTCAGAAATAATAAAAATAAAAAAGGTCTTGTGGGCAGCGTGGACATATTAACAGGATAAGTGAAGGTGACACACTTGGCCCAAAATATCAGAGTTGGTTTGTTGGCTGCAGAAGAATACTAAATATACCCAGGAATGTCTTTAGAGAAATCATGGTAATGCACTCGGAAGGGATTAATTTGCCACCAAAAATGCAGAAGCATGAAAACAAAAGGTAGCACGAAGGGATGTGAAATAAAAGCAGTTCAATTCCCCATGGCCAAATTTTAAAGAAATGGGGACATAAAGTGTGCCTGCAATATAAGAATAAGCAGTTGTAATTTTGTTGCATGCACAAAAACCTGTGTGTGCGTGAGGAATGGCTGTTTTTTCCAAACATTCATATGAACAACAAATAATTTGCACAAGCATTTGTGAGTAGCAAAAAAGAGCACAAACATGGTTCAAATAAACAGCTGTTCAGAATTTGAATGAGTGTTGGCATACACTGTTTTTCTGTATTTACCCAGCTCTGATAGATAGATAGATAGATATTGTTCAGTATGTAGATGGTGCTGTTATAAGGGTGTATACCTGAATTTGACACTTTCCACTATATCGGTTTAGCTTTAAAAATACTTCAAACTGAAATGGAGTATGTTTAAAACAGTTTTTATATAACTTCATATAAATAATTGAAGACACAATCCATTTTTTCCCTTGGGGGAAAATGCAGTTTGGAAACCCAGATCAAGTTATTATGGAACTGAGGTCATCTGGAGATGAATATTTTGAAATGTTGCTGGAACAGTCTTTATAGAGGGAAAATGCATGTTATTAAAGATTACTGAATTATATGGCTGCCAAGAAAAACAAAACAAAAACCAAAAAACTCCATATGGTTCTAGATGAAAAGAGAGGACCTGGATTTAGGTGAGTAGTTCTTAAAATGGTGCACCGGTTAGAAGAAACATTTTCAAGTGCAAAGAAAATAGTATTAAAATTATATGAATAAAATAACTTCAGAGTTATTTTGGCAAGAACTAATACTATCCTGAAGGGATTCCGACTTCTTAAAATGAGAAGACAGGGCTGCAGTTTGCTTTTGAAAAGCTCTAGAGCTGATCCTGTTGTATGAGAGCTTTGCTACATACCTCAATAGGAGAGAGTTTTTTTTCTTCACCTTCCCCATTGTTTGTAATGAAAACCCAGTGTTTACTAGATGGTGCAGTTGAAGTGACATGGCGGCAGGAGGTACAGAAATTCTTTGACTTGGGAGTGAGGCTCTTCTTGAGTTAGGGTAAAAAGTTGTTTGTAGTTGGCTTTTATTCTGCTCATCCTCACACATCTGAGACCATTTAAATGAAAATGGCACAAGCCTGTCATGTGAATCTACCAGAACATTTGATTTCGTCTAAACTGACTTCTCAGTCATTTATATGGTGTATTGATTCTGGAGAGGTTGTCAAATGTGGCTTTAAGGAGAAAATGAAGATTTGGAGTCTGCTTCTTTACTGTGTCACATTGTTTTTTGTTTTTTTTTAAACTGCACTGAATTCATGTTCTTTGCCCTTAATCTCTAGTTTTCTCCAGAGTATTATACCAATGATTGAGGCCTGAGATAGGGTTCAGTGGGGAGTAGTAGAAGCATGTTAAAATTGGCATTTCAAAAGGACATTGCCATGTTCCACAGTGACACCAAAACTGGGCATTTACACCACGTGCTGTATAGGTGTGTGTATATATAGGAGTGACAAACCTTTGAAAAAAATACTTTCAGCACCCTCACCCATTGAGGCGCACATATCTTTTTATTACTCAAGCTGATATTTTGTGGGCATTAGATTTGGAAAGTAATCCAAACTAATCATCATCGCTAAGAAGCTTAGACATGATGGGTGAGGATATGTAGATTGTTCTCTTCATGTTCACAGCCACAAACATTATCTTAACTGGTTGGTTGAATCACACTCTCACAAATATGCTTATATTGACTTTTGAGATAATTGTGATGGGGCATTTGCCCCACACTGGCAAAGAAGTGGCTGTTAGAGCCCTAGGGAGGCTCTACAAGAAGCAGCCAATAGGAGAGGTGCTGTAAGGAGCAGCCAGTCAGGGCCTAGCAGGCCTAGATAAAAAGAGCCACAGGACAGAGCACGGTCAGTTGCTACTGGGAGCTCAAGGAATGAAGACTGTTTTTAACAGGCTGAGAGACCTGCAGCACCTTGGACAGAGTAATTGCTGGCAGACACTGGGGGAGAAAGAGGCGCTCCTGGCTGGTGGCCGAGGCTGCGTAGTTGCAGGTCCCAAGGAAAGGTGAAGAAGGTGCTGGAGCCATGGGGAAGTGGGTCAGGGAGATATAGCAGCAGTGAGAGGAATTTGAGGTGCAGCAGGAGGCTGCAATTCACAGGGTTCCTCAGCTGGGACCCAGAGTAGATGGCAGGCCTGGATCTTTCTAACTTGCCACTGGGGAAGTGGCTGGACTGTAGAACTGGGATAAACTCCTCCCCACCTCCCTGGAAGGGGGAAAACATGGATGTTGGCATGGCTGGAGGGCTAAGTCATGAGGAGGACGCTGTGGAATTTGGGTCTGCAGGTGGAGACAATGATGGGAGAGGCATCATCAGGAGAGGGCATGCCACCTGAGAGAGCTAATCCCCAAGATGGCCAAAAGCTCCAAGACAAAATAATAATGAATGGATCATTGACTAAACTGCAGCTGATAGGTGATTATAATTTTCCTTAATACGGAAATATTGCAGAGTTTTAGTTTGTTTGAAAGATTATAGTAACTGAACAATGACTATAAAAACAAACATGTATAAGAATAACAATGAAGGTAAGACACACACAAAAGCATCTAGGTAGTCTCACAATGAGAAGAAGGCACTTAAAAGTTGTGTCAAGAGGAGGAAAGATGTTTTCAAGGCCAATCTAATTTAGAATTTTCATGTTCTTTGTCAACTCAGATCAGTATTGCTTCTGCTGCTATGCACCCTGTCTAACTTTGGATTCACATAAACATTGTTAATTCAAAAGGTTGACTCCTATTTTACTATTATTGGATTACCATTTTATTTAAGAAACACAATAAAAATTGGAGGAGGGTGGGGACAGAGTTGTTAAAGGAGTTGAACCAAATTGCTTGTTGTCAAGAAATAGAACGTTTTGGGGATGGTTTCCATTGAGCCACAATTTCTTTATTAGAAATGGCAGCAGCCATTTTATGGATTGTTCATCTGCAGCATATTAAAAATAGCTCATGGGCCTTTTGGAATAAAAAATGTTTGTTAATCAGAGTAATATAAAGCGTCTGTTAGTGTAGCTCACGCAAAATGTTATAATACTCAAATCAGATCCCCCTTTGAAAAACTCTGAATAGTCAGATAAAAATAATACAAGAAATTGAGGAAATTAGTGAAGGGCTTCTACACACAGGGGAACTTGTTAGAAGGAGGTGGTTATTGATTTTGTGATTACAGGCCACATTCAGTCTAAATGACTCCTATGAGTGCAGTCAGCTAGATAGATGCCTATCTTCTATCAGTTGCACCTGCAGTTAATTGAGTCTGCAATTAATGGGAAGCTAGTTTTCAAAATCAGACCCTGAGAGACTAGCAGGGGAAAAATAAACACTAGGAAAATACATATGATTTTCAGGTGTTGGGGGTGGGGAGAGATGTGTGTTTCCTGCCATCCAAAAAAAAAAAAAGACTTCCATAGTGTTTGGTGTTTCACATAGTTAACAAGGCAGATAGTGAAGTGTGTCACTGAAGAAGGTATGACCTCACCAAACTGACCCAAAAGACGAATCATGAATACAGGATACTTAAAAATGGATTTGAGCACAAATACAGTTTGTGTGCACTAGATAAACAGAGAAGCAACCCTAGAGCAGGTGGAGCCATATCCTAAAATAAGTAGCACAGCTACCTTGGACAGCTGCTCCAGTCAGCTAGCACAAGGAGAAAGCCAAGAGTAGAAGTAGGCTGGGCTGCAACATAGTCAAAAAAACGAATGACATGATGAATGCATTGAGCTGGAAACAGCGAGCCTTCCAATTACTTTTTAGCCATGATGGATGGCTCCAAACTATGCATCAAAATGGTGCTGAGACATGGGGAAAGGGAATTACAATGTGGTGTTAAGAAAAAAAATATAAGGGATAGTGATGGATACCTGGGATATAGCCTGGAACTATGGGACCACTGTGCCCCCTTAACTCTCAAGCCTGGACTGTGTCTTACAATGCTATGCCAGTGACAAGCAGGAAACTGTTCCAGATGCTGTCATCAGTTAGCCAACAACATGCAGAAACGTACCCAGGTAAAGTGCATGAATGCTGTCTAAGCCATTAATGAATTATACAGAGGGAGACACCAGCAAATTCCCTCCAACCCCCAGTCTGGCACCCCAGAAATGTACCCTCTTACTCTGCTCAAGACCTTTTCTTGAACAATGCAAGCTCATTAATTAGTTTGCCACGATGTCAAAGTGGACACCCACCTGCCTTTGTAATCTGAGAAGATTACCCAAGCTCTTTAGAGAAACTCACTGGTAAAGATAAAACATTAAAATAAGTTTAACTACAGAAAAATAGATTTTAAGTGATTTATAAGTGGTCATTACCTAACAAAATAAATATACAGTCTAAATCCACAACTTTCAGACTAAGCAAGATTTGAATCAAACAGCTTTTCTCACCGCACTGGATGTTGCAGGCAGTTGCAGTTCTTAATACACAGGTTGAATTTCCTTCTCAGCCTGGGACCAATCTCCCCAGTTCAAAGTCTTTGTCTTCCCAGTGTTCTTGTTGCCTTCAGAGTACGTTGGGGAGGAGAAAGAGGTTCTCTCATAATGCCACTGACCCTTATGTTATACTCTCAGTTCACGTTCCTGGAAAAATACTGGCGCAGACATGTCTTGGTGGGCCTTGCTGAGTCACAGAGTTGAACAGTCCCCAGGGTGTGGGGCTTGCACAACTGTCTCTTATTGAATTGTAAATCTCCTGCAGGTCAATGATTGTTTAATGCCTGTCTCGGTGTGGGTCACTTTGTTGCCACTGGAGAACTAGCAGACTCCCAGACTTGCAACATATTTCAATAACAACCATATAACAAAATCTCATAACTTCATACAGACTAATATATATATTTTGACAACAATGAGTTTCAGCAGATCATGACCTTTCATACGATACCTTACAAGGCATGTTTTGTATGAAATATCACAACTATATACCAATGATGAATATAGGGGCTACAGGGTGCAACTTTGAGGTACAGTGCGTCACAGGGATACAATAAATTAAGTCAATATTAGTGAGAAGATGTAGCAAAACTCAGCAGGGTATTTAGTACAACTCATCTCCCTCCATGAGGTAAATGAATAGCAGTGGCCAAAATATGAGATGAATTCATAAACTTGGGGGTCATACCCTATGACTGGAGAACTGCTAATACAGTCCCAATTTTTAAGAAAGGGGAAAAAGTGATGCAGGAAACTACAGGCCTGTTAGTTTTACTTCAGTTGTATGCAAGGTCATTGAATAAATTTTGAAAGAGGAAGTAGTTAAGGACATAGAGGTAAAAGGTAATTGGCATAAAATGGAACATGGTTTTACAAAAGGTAGATTGTGCCAGACAAACCTGATCTCTTTCTTTGAGAAGATAACTGATTTTTTAGACAAAAGAAATGCAGTAGATCTAATCTAGCTGGATTTCAGTAAGGTAATTCATGAAAAGTAAGTAAATATAGTTCCACATGGGAAATTATTAATTAAATTGGAGAAGATGGGGATTAATATGAGAACTGAAAGGTGAATAAGGAACTGGTTAAAGGGGACACTACAAAGGGTAATACTGAACAGTGAACTGTCAGGCAGGAGGGAGGTTATTAATGGAGTTCCTCGGGGATTGGTCTTGGGACTAATCTTATTTAACATTTTCATTTAAGGCCTTGGCATAAAAAGTGGGTGTGTGCTAATAAAATTTGTGAATGAAACAAAATGGGAGGTATTGCCAATACAGAGGAGGACTGAAATGCAAGAAAATCTGAAGGGCCTTGAAAACTGGAGTAATAGAAATGGGATGAAATTTAATAATGCAGAGTAGAAGGTCATGCACTTAGGGACCAACAACATGAATTTTTGCTATAAGATGGGGACTTATCAGTTGGATGTGACAGAGGAGGAGAAAGACCTGGGTGTATAGGTTGATGACAGAATGACTATGAGCTGCCAATGTGATGTAGCCATGAAAAAGGCTAATGCAATCCTAGGATGCGTTAGGAGAGGTATTTCCAGGGGAGACAGGGAAGTTGTACAAGGCACTGATGAGACCTTCTCTGGAATGCTGTGTGCAATTCTGGTGTCCCATGTTTAAGAAAGATGAATTCAAAATGGAACAGGTGCAGAGAAGGGCTGTGAGGATGATCAGAGTAATGGAAAACCTACCATACAAGAGGAAACTCAAGGAACTTGGCTTGGTTAGCCTAACCAAATGAAGTCTGAGGGGAGATATGATTGTTCTCTATAAATACATCAGAGGGATAAATACTAGGAAGGTAGAGGAATTATTTAAGTTAAGCACCAATGCTGACACAAGAACAAATGGATATCAACTGTCCATCAACAAGTTTAGGCTTGAAATTAGATGAAGGTTTCTAACCATCATAGGAGTGAAGTTTTGGAACAGCCTTCCAAGGGGAGCAGTAAGGGCATGATAAGTTTATGGAAGAGATTGTATGAGGAGATTGCCTACATTAGCATGTGTCCCATCTACAACTGCTTGTAGCAAATACCCTCAATGGCCAGAGATGGGGCAGTAGATGAGGAAGCTCTGAGTTACTACAGAGAATTCTTTCCCAGGTGTCTGGCTGGTGAGTCTTGCTAACATGCTCAGGGTCCACCTGATCACCATATATGGGGTCAGGAAGGAATTTTCCCCCAGGTCAGATTGGCAGAGACCCGGGGAGGAGAGGGAGGGGCAGTATCTCTTTCTTCTGCAGCCTGGGGCATGGATCACTTGCACATTTAAACTAGTATAAATGGTGTATTCTCTGTACCTTGCAGTCTTTAAGACATGATTTGAGGACTTCAGAAACTCAGCCAGAAGTTATGGGTCTATTATAGGAGAGCGTGGGTGAGGTTCTTTGACTTGCCATGTGCAGGAAGTCAGACTAGACTATCACAATGGTCCCTTCTGGCCTTAAAGTCTCTGAGATTCATTTTAATGGAGTGCTATAAGACAACCTCAGTGCCTCACAAAACTGAATTAAAGAACAAAGGGTCAGATTCTTCCCTCAGTAAAACCCATGTAACACAATAAAAGTCACTGTTGGATTGGTGTTATCATGTGCAGGATTTGTCCACAGTCTAAAATACTGCTATCGTAGTCTGGGCTTCACAAATTTGTAATTACATATTTTTCATTCAAGAATTATAAGGAGCAGAATACCGAAAAGTAGCTGCATTTGTTACATGTGAACACATCTGCCAAATAAGCTTTTGTCCTCGATGCCATTCTCAAGGTCAGAATGAATAGAATCTGTAGTGACCTAGAAGAGGCTACTACAGCTGTCATTTGAGGATGATGCATTCTGCTATGACAAGATTTGTGGCTGGGGTTTTCAAAGGAGCCCGAGGGAGTTAAGCATCCAAATCCCATTCAATGAGATTTGGGCACCCAGCCTAAAGGCATAAGGGACGACAAATTCAAAGGTTTGATATATACTCTGTCTTTTGTGAGCAGAAATGCCCTTTTGCTTGTGAAGTTACACATTTTGCCTGCAGAAATGCAAGTTTACACAGACATGACAGGTATATATGGCTTTTTGTGAGTAGACCCCATTATCTCTTTTAAAGAAAAAAATGCCCAAAATGTCCTGCCTAAGTGCTAACAAAAACCCAACCTTTGATCAGGTTATAAATGTTTGGTGTAAATTCAGTATTGCTGCATGTATTTGGCTGAATTTCTGATGTCCTGTGGAGTCCTTATGTATCTTTTGTACTTCAGGAACTTTTATCTTTTAGAAATGCTTATCAGCTCGAGAAATAACTCTGTTCTTTCACCTAGCAATGCCAACTTCCCTCCCCTGTTTTTAACTTTTCCTTTTGTTTTTGTCTTTAATTGAATTACATTTCTGACTCATGCTGAGTGTGGTATACTATGGTTCTCGCATTTGTTGTTATCAATGAATAGAGATAGGCCTCAGCCAAATCCCTATGTCTGAACCACCTTGAATTTTGGGTGGAGTTGAAATTTCAATCTGAATTTTTCACTTTGGATCCATCTCCACCAATAACCCTTAATTGTCTTAGAGAGTTGGAGTGAGTCTCCTTTATACAGGAAGACTCTAAATCTAAACACTAAAAATAACCTTTCAAATTCCATAACTGAGCTAGTTCTGAGAGTTGTCTCCCACAAAGTACATAAAATACTATTGATTTGACCTCAGCTCCACAATTTATTTTACTGAATTTTCTTACAGCTGTAATCCCACTATATGTGCATTTTTAGAATCGCTTTTTATAAGCAGAATAGCTGGGAGAAGGGCTAGTCTAGTAGTGTCACCAGTATATAAGAATGGCCACTGGGACAGACCAATGGTCTGACTATCCCAGCATCCTATCTTCTAACAGTGGCCAGTACCAGATGCTTAAAAGAGGGAATGAACAGAACAGGGCAAGTACCAAGTGATCCATCCCCTGTTGTCCAGTATCAATTTATGGCAGTCAGACCTAGGGACACCCAGAACATGGGGCTGCATGGCTAACCATCTTGGCTAATAGCCGTTGATGGACCTATCCTCCAGGAACTTATCTAATTTGTTTTTTGACCCCAGTTATATATTTGGCCTGCACAACCTCCCAAGGCAACGTATCCCACAGGTTAACTGTGCACTGTGTGAAGAACTACCTTCTTACGTTTGTTTTAATCCTGTTACCTATTAATTTCATCAGGTGACCTCTGGTTATTGTGATATGTGAAACAGTAAATAATGCTTCCTTATTCACTTTCTCTGCACCATTCATGATTTTATGATATCCCCCTTAGTTGTCTCTCTTAAGTTGGACAGTCCCAGTCTTTTAAATTTCTCCTCACATGGAAGCTGTTCCATATCCTTAATAATTTTTGTTGCCCTCCTCTGCACCTTTTCCAATTCTAATACATCTTTATTTGGATGGCATGACCAGAACTGCATGCAGTATTCAAGGTGTGGGCATGCCATGTACTTACCATAGTGACCCTATGATATTTTCTTTCTGATTATCTATCTCTTTCCTAATGGTTCCTAACATTGTTAGCTTTTTTGAACGCTGCTGCATGCTGAGCAGATTTTTTTCAGAGAACTATCCATGATGTCACAAAGATTTGTTTCTTGAGTGCTAACAGCTAATTTAGACCCCAATACAGTTGGGGTTAATTTTTTTCCAATGTGCATTACTTTGTACTTATTAACTTTGCATTTCTTCTTCCATTTTGTTGCTCTGTCACCCAGTTTAGTGAGATCCCTTTATAACACTTCACAGTGTGCTTTGGCCTTAACTGTTTTGAGTAATTTTGTATCATCTGCAAACTGTCACCTCACTGCTTACCCCTTTTCCAGATATTTATGAATATGTTGAAGAGCACTGGTCCCAGTACAGATTCTTGGGGGACTCTGCTATTTACCACTTTCCATTGTGAAAACTGACCATTTATTCCTACCCTTTGTTTTCTATCTTTTAACCAGTTTCTGATCCACGAGAGGACCTTCCCTCTTATCCTATGAATACCTATTTTGCTTACGAGCCTTTTGTGTAGGACCTTGTGACAGTCTTTCTGAAAGTCCAAGTACACTATATCAACATGCTTGTTGACACCCTCACAGAACTCTAATGGATTGGTGAGGCATGATTTCCCTTTATAAAAGCTGTATTGAACTTCTTCAACAAATTGTGTTCATCTATGTGTCTGATAATTCTGTTATTTACTATAGTTTCAACCAATTTTTCTGTCTGGTACTAACATTAAGCTTATCAGCCTATAATTGCCAAGATCTCCCCTGGAGCCTTTTTAAAAAATTGGTGTTGCATTAGCTACCCTCCAGTCATCTGGTACAGGGGCTGATTTAAGTGATATCTTACATACCGTAATGAGTAGTTCTGAAGGAATTCAAATATGAAATTGCAGAACTCTTGGGTCAATACTGTCTGGTCCTGTTGACTTATTACTGTTTATCAATTTGTTCCAAAACCTCCTCTATTGACACCACAATTTGAGACAGTTCCTCAGATTTTTCACATAAAAATGGCTCAGATGTGGGAATCTCCCTCATATCCTCTGCAATGAAGACCAATGCAAAGAATTCATGTAGCTTCTCTGCAATGGCCTTTTCTTCCTTTAGTATTCCATTAGAACCTTGATTGCCCAGTGACCCCACTGATTGTTTGGAGGCTTCCTGCTTCTGATGTACTTCAAAAAAATTGGTAGTTTTTGTGCCTTTTGCTAGTTGCTCTTCAAATTTAGGCCTGCCTAAATATACTTTTACACTTGACTTACTTGAGTTTATGCTCCTTTATTTTTCCTCAGTTAGGTCTGACTTCCAATTTTTAAAGGATGCCTGTAGCGAAGAGGCGTGGCCACCCTTGGCGACTGGCAGTGAGAGGCAGCCAGATGCCCCCTGGTGGGAAGAACCTGGAAGGCCACGCTTTCCATGCCAGAAGCAGAGGGGCGGGACAGGAAAAGGAAGTATAAAAGGTGGGCCCTGTAACTGAGTTGGGAAGCAGCTGCCAAGGGAGACAGATGTGTTCTTCCCACTGGGGATGCAGAGCCTGCAGAAGACTTTTGTTGTCCCAAAGAGGGTCCCGAGGTACCCATACAACCAGACACGCTGGATGCTGAAGAGTTGTTGGGACTGCCTCTTGCAGCGTACCCTGGGGAGACAGAAGATGATCCTTGGAAGGTGCACCCGAGGGGGAGTATAGGAAGCAGGCTAGGAGAACCAGACTACCGTCTGGCTGTGTCACCACCAGAGACTTGGTCAGTGTGTTGCGAGTGGATTCTCCGCTGACCCAGTGGCAGACCACTCTGCTGCTGTTCGGGCCCTGGGCTGGGACATGGTGGAGTTGGGCAGGCCCATGTCCACCCTGCCACCCTTCCCCTGGGGTGGCAGTACTCCTTCCTCCCCCCCTTAGGTCAGGAGACCTGTGCTTGCTGGGGCACTTACCTCTTGCCGGAGCCCCCTAGACTGTGTTGGGGCACTTACCTCTTGCTGGAGTCCCTAGACTGTGTTGGGGTGCTCACCCCTGCCTGAAGGCCAGGATCCTAGACCCTTATCTGCTCTACCCTGCTTGAGGATTGGAGTTCTAGACTGCTTGGTGCCACACCCTGCCTAAGGGCACGGGCCTGCGAACTGGTCACTGCCTGAAGGTTTGAGCCCTAGAGACAGCTAATTTCCCCCTGTACAGACTGTTGTTCCAGGTGCGTGACAGCGAAGAGGTGTGGCCATCTTCAGAGATTGGCAGTGAGAGGCGGCCACATAAGCCTACACCCCTACAATGCCTTTGTGCTTCTAACCTCCTCTTTTATTCTGCTGGTAAACCATGGTGGCATTTTTTTTTTTGGTCGACTTACTGTGGGTTATTTTTATTTATTTATTTATTTATTTAATTTGTGGTATATATTTAGTTTGAGCCTCTGTTATGGTGTTTTAAAATAGTTTCCATGCATATTTTGTGCATTTCACATAGCTACATTATTTTATCACCCAAAATACTAACTGTATAATCAACATTGCTGAAGTATGCTTCCAAGGAACATGTTGTGAGATGGACATAGATATTATATGTCGTCTTTAATAACTAAATGTTAGGTTACTTAGTAACTAAATATTTCCTTCTTTGTTCTTGAAAGTAGAACATAGTAATACTGTCTGCTATAATGTTGTTCTTATTCCCGTTCTCCACAGAGCTCATGACAAATGTCCTTAGAATATCTGAGAGACTTCAGAGAATTTATGGTTGGAGAATTGGACATACAATAGAGGGTCAAATTTTGAAATAATGTCCTTCATTTGTTTGTGTGCTGCTCCAAAATTCTGCACTCACATGTCTATTTTGTGTATGATCTTAATGGTGTGCATCAGTACATCCCCTTATACTCACATATTTAGCACAAGTCAAGTACAAATAGGGTTTACATATGTATTATTTGCACAAACAAATGATAACCTGTAAACAGAACTTCATGCTGAATGAATGCATATACAGTTGAGCCTGCGTAGGGGACGCTGGTTTCAAATCCCTTCCAAAATTTAGCTTAAGACCTGTATGTTGATGACTTGTGTTGAAGTTGGGACCAGCTTCTGTTAATTTTTTGATCTCAGCCACAAAAAGATTATTTCCCCCTTTTGGCTTTGTATCAAACTTATCAATGTCAAATTTGAACAAATGCCATATTTTTCCTATTTCTTTTAATGGTTATTTAAGGCTCCAGTTTCCACCACTTAGTATGTAGATTTAGGAAGGGTTTACTCATACAAATTACATATATTTTTGTACCCTTCTCACCAGCCCTCCTATGTTGCTTGTTGTCTTAGCACACTGCTGACCTCAAAATTCAAGTCAGGACCCTCCTAATCTAAGGGCATTTGTTCTAACTGGTGAGCTTAAAAGGAGCCTCCTTTGATACCCCTCAACACCACTTAAGCTCAGAGCTGTGCTAACCTTGTTTAAGCAGGAAATCTCTTGGAATATTTGATAAAAGACTTTACTTTTTTTGTAAGTTGGGAAGAACAACTTTTACAAGGCCCCAAGGCTTAATAACAGCAAAGCTGATCTCAGGTTCTGTGCTATTTGGGTTCTTATACTTTACCCATTGCTGTGGTGTCGGGTTCTTCCCTCCTTTCTCTCTTGTCCACTCCCCAGGGGGAAAAATTGGATGTGTATTAAATATAGTAATAATTAATGTAGGGTGTGATGTATGTTTATATTAGCAAAAGCAAGGTTAAAGAAGTACACTGTACACTTGAAACAGAAGGTAGTGAGGTTTGTGATGCTTCTCATGTCTCAAGGGAGTTCATTCCACAGTCTTTGACTGGCCCCC
This sequence comes from Chelonia mydas, assembly GCF_015237465.2. Taxonomy (NCBI): domain Eukaryota; kingdom Metazoa; phylum Chordata; order Testudines; family Cheloniidae; genus Chelonia; species Chelonia mydas. Next base: position 195,030,349 of record NC_057850.1, on the reverse strand, counting down.
AAGAATGCTGGGCCTGCACAGAAAAGCTCTACTTTTGTAATAGGCACTGGTTGTTCTATCATACAGGAGGAATAGATTTCTTGATGGTGATAGCAGACCAAGAGCCCTGGGCAACCTTTTAGGAACCCCATCCCTATATTCTTAAATCCTTTGGCGGTAAGGATTAAGATCTTGAACTGGACATGATATTCTGTGGAAAGTCAATGTAGCAAGTGAAGGACGTGTCTGATGTGCCTGCCAAAGCTTATATTGCTGCATTTTGCATTTCTACAGCACCACAACTATGAGAACATAAACAGGAAAACTCAAGTCAGTCACAACCAGTATTTTCAGATAGCAATCCCTAATGCAATCAGCTATGCATAATAGAGGGATCTTTCTCAAAAACCTACGTCAAGAAATTAACCAGCTAATAATTTCCAAGTAGAAAGCCAGGTGAAGATACATAAAGAAAATCCTGCTTACATATTGCACCCTGCTTGCATACTGCATCCTTCATGGGTTATTTTTTAGGGCTGTCAAACACTTAAAAAATTAACTGTGATTAATCTCTGTTTAATCGCACTGTTACATTTTTTCTACATTTTCAAATATATTGATTTCTGCATTCAGAAGTCAATATATTCAAATATATTGAATTCTGCATTGATTTCAATTACAATGCAGAATACAAAATATAGAAAGCTCCATCTATATTTTATTACAAATATTTGCACCATAAAGTGCAATCTACAAGGTGAAGCATGAAGGGGCATATGAATGTTTAGCATATCTGGCACGTAAATACCGTGCAATGCCGGCTGCAAAAGTGCCATGTGAATACCTGTTCTCACTTTCAGGGGACATTGTAAATAAGAAGTGGGCAGCATTATCTCTCGTAAATGTAAGCAAAATTGTTTGTCTGAGCAATTGGATGAACAAGAGGTGGGACTGCACGGACTTGTAGGCTCTAAAGTTTTGCATTGTTTTGTTTTTGAGTGCAGTTATGTCAAAAATAATTCTACATTTGTAAGTTGCACTTTCACAATAGATTGCACTTCAGGACTTGTATGAGGTGAATTCAAATTTTTTTTCATTTTTTTATAGTACAGATATTTGTAATCAAAAATAATAAAGTGAGCCCTGTACACTTTGTATTCTGTGTTGTAATTTAAATCAATATATTTGAAAATGTAGAAAAACCTCCACAAATATTTCAGTTGGTATTCTATTAATAACAGTGGGATGAAAACTGCGATTAATCGCCATTAATTTTTGCAATCCTGTTTTGTTTTGAGTTAATTGCTTGAGTTAACTGCAATTAATTGACAGCCCTGGTTAGTTTGTATTCTAGGTTGTAAAATGCTCAGAGCAGGAATTAGTGCTTCCTATATGTGCTCCTAGCTCCGAGCACATTTTGGATGCTAGCACAAAATACATATATGATGAACACTACTACTGAATATGAAACTCCAGTGGAAAAAATGTAAACTTTCCCCTTAGAAACCAAACCCATTCTTCAGATTCATATAGCAAAGGGAGCTGAGACTGAGGGAGAGTAATGGGCACAGAGTTATAACTACCTAGCAAATGGGGTGTTTTTTCTCCCCCCCCCCCCCCGCCCCCGAAGGATAGAATAATAAGAAAACAAGCTGAAGCAGCACCAGATGGGAGACCTTACACACTGTAAATTGGTCAGGTGAATCACTGAGATTTAATGCAGAAGAGAAAAGGAGCTGGAGACTGTAACATGGACTCAGATATCATCTTTGCTTGGCTGTTTTGAGCATTTCTCTGCAGTAGGAAAGTAGAGTATTTATAGCATTTCCACTTACCTCCAAAAGGTTTGTTTGTGGGGGTTTTTTTTAAAAATGATTTTGGCATAAATTTTTGAAATGGAACCTGGAACATTTTGCAGAGCCATATCTTCTTCCTCACCTATGGCGCTTAATATGATAATGTTGGAATGCTGGAAAGAGACTTTGAACTGTTCTATTAGCAAGTCGTATAGCTCACTTATTGTAGTAATGGAAATTATTCTTGAAATGCACTCCACAGCACAGTATAAATGACTATGTGAGAATGAGTTAATCAGCTGTCTTTGTTAAATGTTTTTCCATGTGTGGGAGGCCTTGGCAGTGAATGCACCTTCCCCTGATTTGCAGCTACTGTCATCATTGCTATATGTGATTGATATGTCTGCCTTCACAGATTTGCAACCTGACACTGACACTAATAAACAGCTTAAAAACACTGATAATTTCCAAAGGGACTCACAAAATGAGGAGTTTTGGGGGCCATTTTTAACTTGCAGTTTTGTGTCCTAGTAAAGGTGAGACAGGTTTGGCAGCCTCACTTTTATTTTGGCACATGAGTACTTGAGGACAGGTTTGCACTGGGTTAACTGCAAGCCCCCCCCCCACCCCACCCCCAGCGTATTAAGCCAATAATGTAAAATGTTCTGCAGGAGGAGGATCTAATTACAACATTCGTAGTAGGTAGTTACAGAACTTCAGGTAGCTATGGATTTCAGGGCCTGGGCCCAAGTCTAGCCCTATCGTAACTCTATTGTCTTTAGTGGAATTATGCCAGGGACCATTTCGGTCTGCTTCATTTTGCTAAATTGTAAAAAGAAATTAATGAATCAATAGAACTAAACAGAGGAAGCAATAATTTTTCCTATGACTCTAGCTGGGTCTCACAAGAGTGGAGGAGGCCTGTATCTCAACTTTCCATCTTAGCAGTTTAACTACATGGTTTAAAAAAATCTATATATTTAAGATCACTTGTGGCTAGGGATAATTTTCAGTGCCTGTGTATAAAAATTCTCAGTTAAAATACTGCGTGCACATTGCCCAGTCTTTTCTATAACTACTTTTCACTGCTTTTTTCACTCACTTGTTGGGAGCTTTTAGAATAACCTGGGCCTGTCTTGACTAATGCATATGTACTGTAATACGAGTGTTATGCATTTACAGTGAGTCATCCCTAAACTTGCCGTGTACTGCTTTTCATAGAATCGTAGAAGATTAGTGTTGGAAGAGATCTCAGGAGGTCTAGTCCAACCCCCTGCTCAAAGCAGGACCAACCCCAACTAAATCCGCCCAGGATGGGGAATTACAGCAAATACCTTTTAAATGGTTGTATAGAGAAGTGTCAAATTTGAAAGATGCCTGTTGTAGCTCTATATATTCCTTAGTACAGTATATGGATGAATACCATATGCATTAACTGCCTGTGTGTGTATAGTATAGATAGGTGTGAAGCTATACCTGTGGTGTTCAGCTATCTGTATAAGTGCATATGTATAAATGCAGGAATGCAATGTTTGAGTTTCTTTTTTGGACTGCCAATTATCTGAGACGAGTGCAATTAGATTTGCAGTTTGCTGAAACTTTTTGAACTGTTGCCTTTTGGGCTTGACAATATTTTACAATCACACACCTTAATTCAGAAAAGTATCCCATCAGCTGTGTTTCAGCACATGTAAGGTTAAAAGGCCTTGAATCAGTAACATTTATATTTTGACCCTGTTTAGGGCTTAAACTCTTGTGGTAGCACAAGTAATTGGACTTATTGCTTGGCAAATGCATGACTAGTGCTAGAATTCTCAATCCAGGAGGTGAAGCATCTTCAAAGCACAGTTGAAGTAATCCATTATGTGCCTCTGCTGTGGCTGGAAGAACCCAGGGCTACATTTGTCATTTTGTCAAAATGTGCATGGAATGCCACTAGGAGTGCTAGTGAGAATTTGGGCTGCCATTTTGTTAAGATATCGTATTGATGCCATTCATCTGTAAGTTTCATTTTCAGCAGACCAGGATGGTGGTATTTATCTGTCATTTTCCACTGCTTGACCTAGATAGTATTTTGGCTGAAGGTCAAGCAAGATGCTGGTAGACAGAGTGAGCTCCTGTTACTGAGGGCTTGTGTCACTGATGTTCACAAACCGGGGATGATTTTGAGACCACACTTGTTTCTGGATTTTCAGATAACAGTAGAGGTTAGACTTGCTTTTTTCTTCCATCTGTGTTTGGCTGGAATATTGAGAACTTTTGATTCAGACCTCTACACAGTCGTCCTTGCATTTGTAATCTGTAGATTACATTACTATGTGTTCTAGAGCAAGCAACTTCTTAAGATCCTTCGTAAGTTTCAGAAAATGCAGAACATAACGGTTCACCCTGAATGGTTAGTTGTGGGGAGCACATTGGCAGAAGTATCTAAGGGGGCTGTAGTTTATTTCTGGGTGCAGTTCCAAGTATTGATTTTAATTGGCCCTTAGAGCTTTATTAGAGTTGAAAAATACACACTCACACTTGGGACCAGAAGAGCGCAGATCCCATTTAGGCACAAGGGCCACGTTGCCAGATGCTCAAAAGAACTCAGTGTGATGTGGGGTGCTGATCTGATTTGAAAGTCTGGCCCTAATGGTTTGTCCCCAAGTAACCTTAGAAGCAAACTCTGTTCTGTCACAACAGTTGAGATCAGTAAGAGGCGCTTTGCTCACCGTTTCCATATCTTAATTCTGGGGTCTGGGTGCAGGGCATTTTTGATGAGGGGCCTTTGACTCTGAAATGTACTTTCCTTGTTTGCCTGCCAAAGCCTGAGTTTGACCTTCTGGGTACAGTATAATGTCATCTTTTTGTTCAGGATTTTCCCTAAGGAGGTTGATGTTAGAAAAGTACTTAATTCACTCTGCCTTGGAAAAGTTCATGTCACAAATTGGTCAATATATATACATATTACTCATGGGGGAATTCTGCACCAAAAAATTAAATATTCTACTGCAAAAAATTCTGCACACTAAAATTTTATTTTCTCAAAATAACACAATCACATCAGTTTCAATTATTTTTGGTCATTTATTTCAAAATACCTGTCAGCAAGTATGTCTGTAATAATACAGACAACAAAAAAGATTCAGGAAATGTTTTTTGACAAATAGATTCCTTACTAGGCATATTAATACAGATCGGAGTAATAATTCATTTAAACTACAATACAGAACCATATTTCCTGCACCCCACAGAAGCAGTGCAAAGGCTTGAGAGTCAGGGGTAACAGAGGAGCTGAGGGAGAGTATGGAACAGGTGTTTTGGGGGGGGGGCAGGAGTGCAGGGAGCGATTGTTAGGGAGCTTCCCCCCATACAGAACCTGCCTGACCCCTAGCTTCTCCTGTTGAGTCAGGCACATCTGTCCCTGTCCCCATGTGTCCTTGCACCCCCCTGTCCACATGTCCCTACACCCCCACTCAGATACGCACTCCCCCATCACCATGTGGTCCTGCACCTCCCTCCCTCCTGTGGCCCTATGCTTCCACTCCCATTCAGCCCCTGCCCCAGTCTGTCCTCCCTCACTAGCCCTTATGAGCCCCCGTCTGATCCCCATAGCACTCCATGCTGTCTGTCTCCCCTTAGTCTTGTCTCCTGACCTGACAGGTGCTATGAAGGCAGGCTCTTTCTCTTCCCTTGCTGGCTGGGAGCTGCTGAGCAAAAGGTGGAATTGCAGCAACATTTCAGCAGAAGCTTTTTTCTGCACAAAAAATTAAAAATATGCACAGCTCATTAATTATGCATGTGCAGTAGCACAGAATTCCCCCAGGAGTAACATGTGAATGTATTTAATTAAATACATCAGCAAATAAAATATAGTAGTATTTTTAACGAGGACTATCAAGCAATTAAAAAATTGTGATTAATCACGCAACTAATCGTGCTGTTAAATAGAATACCATTTATTTAAATATTTTTGGATATTCTACACTTTCAAATATATTGATTTCAGTTACAACACAGAATACAAAGTGTACAGTACTCATTTTATTACAAATATTTGCATTGTAAACATTTTTCAGTTCACCTAATACAAGTCCTGTAGTGCAATCTCTTTATAATGAAAGTTGAACTTAAAAATGTAGAATTATGTACAAAATAACTGCACTCAAACAATGTAAAACTTTAGAGCCTACAAGTCCTACTTCTTGTTCAGCCAATTGCTCGAACAAGTTTGTTTACATTTGCAGGCGATAATGCTTCCAGCTTCTTGTTTACAATGTCACCTGAAAGTGACAACGGATGTTTGCATGGCACTGTTGTAGCCAGCGTCGCAAGATATTTATGTGCCAGATGCACTAAAGATTCACATGTCCCTTCATGCTTCAACCACCATTCCAGAGGATATGTGTCCATGCTGATAACAGGTTCCGCTCGATAATGATCCAAAGCGGTGCAGACCAATGTACGTTCATTTTCATTACCGAGTCAGATGCCACCAGCAGCAGGTTGATTTTCTTTGGTGGTTCAGGTTCTGTAGTTTCCACAGCGGAGTGTTGTTCTTTTAACTCTTCTGAAAGCATGCTCCACACCTCCTCCCTCTCAGATTTTGGATGGCACTTCAGATTCTTAAACCTTGGGTCGAGTGCTGTAGCTATCTTTAGAAATCTTACATTAGTACCTTTTGTGTTTTTGTCAAATCTTCAGTGAAAGTGTTCTTAAAATGAACATGTGCTGGGTCATCATCTGAGACTGCTATAACATGAATTATATGGCAGAATGTGGGTAAAACAGAGCAGGAGACATGCAATTCTCCCCCCAAGGAGTTCAGTCAGAAATTTAATTAACACTTTTTTTTTTTAAACGAGTTTCATCAGCATGGAAGCATGTCCTCTGGAATGGTGGCCAAAGCATAAAGGGGGCATACAAATGTTTAGCCTATCTGGCACATAAATATCTTGCAATGCGACCTACAAAAGTGTTATGTGAATGCACCTGTTCTCACTTTCAGGTGACAAATAATAAGCGGGCAACATTATCTCTCAAATGTAAACAAACTTGTTTCTCTTAGCAATTGGTTGAACAAGAAGTAGGACTGAGTGGACTTGTAGGTGCTAAAGTTTTACCGTTTTTTGTTTGTGTGCAGTTATGTAACACTCTACAATTGCAAGTTGCACTTTAACAGATTGTGCTACAATTCTTGTGTAAGGTGACATGAAAATACTATTTGGTTATTCTTACAGTGAAAATATTTTTAAAATTGAGCACTGTACACTGTCTTGTGTTAATTGAAATCAATATTTGAAAATGTAGAAAAATAGAATACCAATTGAAATGTATTAAATATTTTTAAGTGATTAAAAGTGTAATCACAATTTTTAAAAATCACAATATTTGATTTACTTGTGAGAGTTAACTGTGATTGACAGCCCTATTTAACTCATTGGTAAACGTATCCCATTATTTGAAAAAGTGATCTCTTGTCGACAATAGATGGAGGGTATTGAATCTCAATGACTATTTTTCAACCCTTTGTGTTTTAAATGTATTCCTATTCATATTCTGTACAGCTCAGGATGTCAACCTTCTGTTTAAGAGTCTGAGACAAGTTATTCATAGAGACTAAGGTCAGAAGGGACCATTATGTTAGTCTAGTCTGACCTCCTGCACGACGCAGGCCACAGAATCTCACCCACCCACTCCTGCGAAAAACCTCTCACCTATGTCTGAGCTATTGACGTCCTCTAATCGTGGTTTAAAGACTTCAAGGAGCAGAGAATCCTCCAGCAAGTGACCTGTACCCCATGCTACAGAGGAAGGCGAAAAAACCCCAGGGCCTCTTCCAATCTGCCCTGCAGGAAAATTCCTTCCCGACCCCAAACATGGCGATCAGCTAAACCCTGAGAATATGGGCAAGATTCACCAGCCAGATACCCAGGAAAAAATTTTCTGTAGTAACTCAGATCCCACCCCATCTAACATCCCATCACAGGCCATTGGGTCTATTTATCATGAATATTTAAAGATCAATTCATTACCAAAATCATGTTATCCCATCATACCATCTCCTCCATAAACTTAGAGTCTAATCTTAAAGCCAGATAGGTCTTTTGCCCCGACTGCTCCCCTTGGAAGGCTATTCCAAAATTTCACTCCTCTGATGGTTAGAAACCTTCGTCTAATTTCAAGTCTAAACTTCCCAATGACCAGTTTATATCCATTTGTTCTTGTGTCCACATTGGTACTGAGCTTAATTCCTAAATGTACTAAATGCATGCAATTTTGTTCTACTTTTTGTTAGACTCTGAGGAGATAAGCAACCAATTATTGTCTAACTGAGCGATTACATAAATTAGGTTTCATTGTGTATTTTATATTTCCATACAGGATAACTAGATCCCCTTCTTGGTCTGTGTGTGACACACAATTACCTGGCTACTTTGTGTGAGTAATTACTGTGCTTAACTCTCCATCAGTCATGACTCTACTGGTTACTTGGTTTCTGGGTGCAAGTAAAGGAATTTCATGCACAAATAAGACACACAATTACATATACAGTTGCATGTATATATTTCTAGAAATTGGTTCCATAATGACCAATTACAAAAGTGTGCTATTCTAAAAACCAAGCTATGGCTGAGATTTTGATGAATGGTAGCCTAAAATTAGGCTGGAAACCAACATTTAGGTACCTAAAGTAGCCTGACTTTCATAAGGGCCGAGCACCCATCAGCTCCTATTAAATCAGTCCATTGTTTGTGCCTCCATAGGAATTTGCTGCTCCTGTGTTTTTTTGTTTTGTTTTTTTTAAAAGCAGGTTGTATGGCTTTTGCATTCACTGACAAGACATGAAGGGACTTGTTTGACCTTGACAGCTGATGGTGCAAGAAAAGACATTGCAATATCTCCTTTGTCTACTTTTTTTTCCCCACTAATGTAGATAAAAACATGACCTGTCATGGATGTCATAAGTGTAACACATTTCTCTTTAAACATGACTATCATATCTTTTAATACCAAAGAAAGTTCTCAGCTAACCACTGGTTTCAGAGTAACAGCCGTGTTAGTCTGTATTCGCAGAAAGAAAAAGAGTACTTGTGGCACCTTAGAGACTAACCAATTTATTTGAGCATAAGCTTTCGTGAGCTAGAGCTCACTTCATCAGATGCATACTGTGGATGAAAAGACTGTTGCATGTATTTTCATACTGTGTTATGAAAAGACTTATATGCTGCAGCACTGGTCTCGAGAGAACAAACTGATTTTAAAAGCCACAACAAAAAAATGTTGTTTGGTGCTTTCAGTACTTCAGGCATATTACAAGGATCTCCAAGCCAGAGCCTTCCAAGGGCAATAGGTAGGGATGTGTGTGTGAGAGAGAAAGATCATTTGCATTTTACCTGCTGATAATGAAAACCATGTCACACCAATAAGGCTCTAGTCATGGAATGAGCTAGGTATATGCTTAACTTTGCACACTGTGAGTAGTCTTATTTAAGCCTTTCTGGTACTTAACTGCTAATTGTAATCACTTGTTTAGTGAGTACCAATAGTGTGCTCAGCACTGTACATGGAGGAAGACAACTCTGTATGATCAACTTCAGATTATTGAGGAAAAACTCCATGGGGAAAATGTATATTTAAGGAGGACTTTCAGGAGCAGAGGGAAATAGTGATGTGCTCCAAAAATATTAATAAGGGCCTTCCTCAATTTTCTGCTTTAATTACCAATTCATGTAGCTATGGTTGAGTAAAATCTTAACACTTTCTCCCCCAAATCCATTTTGATTCCTTACTTTTTTTCCCTCTGCCTCAAATGCCATGATCATGTCCACCATGATTCCCCTTCCCCAGAACTTCATGAAGATTCTTCTAAGGTAGGGACCTCTGTCTGGCACCTATTCCTCACCACAACAGCAGCATTACAAGAAGGTGTATGCCTGGGTGCTCCAGTTGGCTGCAGAATTGGTGGGGAAGGTGGCCCTGCAGTCTCCAGCTGTGGAATGCTGGTGCCCTTTGGTCGTGGGCTGGGGTGGGGGGAAATCAGCTGAGGAATGACAGGAGTTTCACAGCTGTTGGTCTCTCCTAGTTGGTGTAAAGATCTGGAGGTGGGAGCAGCTCTCCTCTGATTTAAGATGGGGGCTGGTGGGTGGGTTTCCCTTATATAATGGGGAAGCTGGGAACAAGGGGAATGAGATTTCACATTCCCTCTCAGTAGAAGCTATTCTTACACCAGTATGGGGATGGTCAGGCAAGTAGTAGCAGGAAGGGCGGTGAATGGCTGAACTTGCACTCAGTGTGACTGAACTTTGAGTAACTATGTGCATGAGTGGAATATACACATCTGTTTCCCAGCTCATTCTGTATGCATGGTGACCTCTCCTTTGAGGAAGAATTTGAATTATTAAATGAGTACCTATTAACATTCCCCATGGTGCAGTTTTTGGAAAAATCTCTAATGTTCTGCAGAAATGCTAGGAGCTCTACAAGTAGCAAGAACCACACCAGCGGAAAAAAAGTTATTTTTCAGTTAAATTATCTGTGCAATCAGCTTGAAAACTTTCCTAGCCAGAAACTTTCCCAATGCTAAACATCTAGTCATCAGAACCAATTGAATACTAACAATACCAGACAGACAGAATGCATCTCAACAGTGGGTGCAGTTCTGCCTCATTAACAATTACACCAGGAGAAGTGACATGTCTAATAGTTACAGTGACAGTATTTTAAAAAAGTACCTACATTTTCCAGACCAAGAACATTTTACTTTGAACATTAAAGTGGGATTTTTATTCTCCCCTATTAATGTGGTTTTCCATGTTGCAATTTTTCTGGAATAGAAATGAAAGTTTTAAAAAATGGAGACAGTGGAGTGGGGTGGTTCCATTGTTTCCCATGTTTGTCATCATTGTCCTGATTATGCTAATGAACTAATGCGTATGCATTGGAAGAGTCATGGATCCAGGATGTAGTGGTCAGACATCTTGTAGACACAGAGAGCAAGGGAGTTCCCCCTGGAAGAACTTTAAACAGTGGGTTTTTTTTTGCTGTATGTGATGGCAATAGATGCAGGTTCCTTGAGTGGAGTCCAGAAAGCAACTTTATTGCTAACTATAGCTGGGGGGGAAGCTCTAGATCTTTTCAAGAGCTTCCTGCTCTCTCCTGAGGGCAGTGAAGATTTTGATAAGGTTTTAGCACAATCTGAGACTCATTGCATTCCTAGAAAGATTGAAACTTATGAAAGATTCCTTTCCCACACAAGAGTGCAAAAGGAATATGAAGGCATTAGGGATTACATCAGACTTTCAGTGTAAGAGCCAGTCTTGCAACTTTGGGCCCCTAAGAGATTCCTTGATTACAGGTAGGCTGTAATGATGCAAAGGTACAGGAGCATCTACTGAGAGATTGCGACTTGACTTTGGAAAAATCCATAAACATCTGCAAAGCAGGAGAAATGCAAGGTTTTAAGCAAAGAGCGTATTAGGGACACTGTTCAGGTGGTCACTTCACAGTAGGACAAGGAGGAAATGCACACAAAAAAAGCAATAAACTGACAAATTTAGAAAAGCTGGACAAGCACAAGTCAATAGGGCTGGATGCGCTGCATCCGAGGGTGCTAAAGGAGTTGGCGGATGTAATTGCAGAGCCATTAGCCATTATCTTTGAAAACTCATGGCAAATAGGGGTGGTCCCGGATGACTGGAAAAAGGCTAATATAGTGCCCATCTTTAAAAAAGGGGAGGAGGAGGATCCGGAGAACTACAGGCCAGTCAGCCTCACCTCAGTCTGTGGAAAAATCATGGAGCAGGTCCTTAAGGAATCAATTCTGAAGCACTTAGAGGAGAGGAAAGTGATCAGGAACAGTCAGCATGGATTCACCACGGGCAAGTCATGCCTAATTAACCTGATTGCCTTCTATGATGAGATAACTGGCTCTGTGGATGAGGGGAAAGCAGTGAATGTGTTATTCCTTGACTTTAGCAAAGCTTTTGATATAGCTTCCCACAGTATTCTTGCCAGCAAGTTAAAGAAGTATGGGCTGGATGGACTATAAATGTGGATAGAAAGCTGGCTAGATTATTGGGCTCAATGGGTAGTGATCAATGGCTTCATGTCTAGGTGGCAGCTAGTATCAAGCGGAGTACCCCAAGGGTCGGTCCTGGGGCTGGTTTTGTTCAGTATCATCATTCATGATCTGGAGGATGGCGTGGATTGTACCCTCAGCATGTTTGCAGATTACACTAAACTTGGAGGAGTGATAGTTACACTGGAGGGTAGGGATAGGATACAGAGGGAACTAGACAAATTAGAGGACTGGGCCAAAAGAAATCTGATGAGGTTCAACAAGGACAAGTGGGAGGAGTCCTGCCCTTAGGACGGAAGAATCCCATGAACTGCTATAGACTAGGGACCGAGCGGCTAGGCAGCAGTTCTGCAGAAAAGGACCTGGGGGTTACAGTGGACGAGAAGCTGGATATGAGTCAGTGTGCCCTTGTTGCCAAGGTGGCTAATGGCATTTTGGGCTGTATAAGTAGGAGCACTGCCAGCAGATCGAGGGACTTGATCATTCCCCTCTATTCGGCATTGATGAGGCCTCATGTGGAGTAATGTGTCCAGTTTTGGGCCCCACACTACAAGAAGGATGTGGAAAAATTGGAAAGAATCCAGTGGAGGGCAAAAAAAATGATTAGGGGGCTGGAGCACATGACTGTGAGGAGAGGCTGAGGGAACTCGGATTATTTAATCTGCAGACGAGAAGAATGAGGGGGGATTTGATAGCTGCTTTCAACTATCAGAAAGGTGGTTCCGAAAGTGATGGATCTAGACTGTTCTAAGTGGTAGCAGATGACAGAACAAGGAGGAATGGTCTCAAGCTGCAGTGGGGGTGGTTTAGGTTGGATATTAGGAAAAACTTTTTCACTAGGAGGGTGGAATGGGTTACCTAGGGAGGTGGTGGAATCTCCTTTCTTAGAGGTTTTTAAGGTCAGGCTTGACAAAGTCGTGGCTGGGATGATTTATTTGCGGATTGGTCCTGCTCTGAGCAGGGGGTTGGACTAGATGACCTCCTGAGGTCCCTTCCAATCCTGATATTCTATGATAAAGGACAAAGGAAAGGCAAAAAAAAATCACTCTATGGAAGGGCCAGCCCAAACAAATGTGTGGGAGTGTTGAACCAAACATGCTTGCAAACAGTGCCCAGCATTTGGACAAAAGTACAGTGTGTGTCACAAATACAACTATTTTGCTAACCAATGCAGACAACAGAATGCCATGAATGCAACATCGGAATATGGCGATTGCTCTAGTGAGGAGGCAGTGTATGTTAATGCCATACAGCAACGTCTACCCATAGACAAGAACTAGTTTGTTACTTTTAATACTGATGGCTCACAAATCACATGTAAAGTAGATATGGATGCTGACACCACTGTAATTCTAGAACTGTGGTGAACTTTAAAATACCAGCCCATACTGGAGAAACAGGTGAATGTCCTGACAGTTTACAGATCTGTGGTGAGCAGATGTCCACTCAGTCTCACACATAAGAAAGAAAAGACTAAAGAACACCTTTGTTGTTGTTACACGAGATAGAACCCCTATTTTGGGCCTAGAATCCAATCAACAATTGGGACTGATATACAAGCAATTTGATGTAGAACACAACTTGTCACAAGGCCTCAAAATTTAGTAGAGGAATATATGAATGTGTTCAAAGGCTTTGGAAAACTGCCAGTCATGCATAAAATAACTTCAGAGTATGCACACCCTGACATACATGCAGAGAGGAAGGTACCTGAGGCCATGAGAAGTGGACTTTGGCAAGAACTACAAGGTCTACTAGCCATGGAAGTAATAGAAAGTGTTGAGGAACATGCAGATTGGGTTCACTGATTGGTGATAGTGCAAAAATCCAGATTTCTTTTGTGCTTTTGTCTTGATCCCAAGGAATTAAATGCTAACATAAGAAATGAGTGTTATCATGTACTGACGAGACAAGAAATCTTGCGAAAGACAGTGGGTGCCAAATTTTTCATGGTTCTAGATTCATCTGATTTGAATTGTCAATTCCGTTTGACTTCAGAGAACTTATAGCTCTGTACTCTTAACAGATATAGCTTCAAACGTTTACTTTTTAGAATTTGCTCTGCACCTGAAGTATTCCACAGAACTATGCAACACTTATTGAACGTGTCAAGGTGTAAATGGATGATATTCTCATCTGGGGCATTACAGAACAGGAACACAATGTGGGACTGGCCACAGTTCTGCAGATTTCCGGGGACAAAGGATAAAGTTGAACAAAGAAAAGTGCCAGTTCTTAACAAAAGAATTTCTCTATTTGGGTAAATCCTGTCAGAAAGTGGTGTGAAGCCAGATCCAGCAAAAGTGCAAACCATCCTTAGGATGGCAAACCCAAAACAGAAAAAAGACAAATGGTTTATTGGCCTGGTGACTTGACTGAGCAAATTCATAGATAACATGGGTGATTAGAAATATGACAAAGCTATTATTTAATGGTGTGGAATAGAACTGGATTAGAGAGCATGAACATGAATGCTCCCATGCTACAATACAAAGATATTCACAGATGTTTCAAAGGAAGGATTAGATGCAGTGCAACTTCAAAAGAGAGGCTGTGCCTGGAGACCAGTAGCATATGTACTGAGAGATTTCACAAATACAGAATACAAATATTCACAGATTGAAAAGGAAACTCTAGGAACTGCAGGTGGCTTTGATGCTTTTCACAACTGGGTTCATGGAATCTCTTTTGTAATCAACACTGATCATAAACTGTTAATAACCATTTCAAAAAGGGACCTGAGGAAAACATCACCTAGAATTCAAAGACTACTAATGAAGCTTCTAAAATATGTCTATAGCATCAAATTTGCTTCAGGAAATCTTTTAATCCATAGCAGTTACCCTATACAGTATCTGGGATGAATCTCAGAGCTGAGGGTCTAAATATGGATATCTAGATATAGATATTCACATGAAGATGCAAAATATTCAGGAGCTGTTTTATCTCACATGTGGGCACAGTTTAAAAAGTGCTACAGTAAAGGATGAGATGCTGCAGTCAGTGATTCATGCTCTGTTCTGGATAGAAAAAACAATGAATGCCTAAACAGTATGTTCCCTTCAGGCATGAGAAGTCTATGGGTTGTGGTGTATTTCTCAAAAAAAAAGTGCATTGTGATTCCATTTGACCTCAGAAAAAACATGCTAAGGGCCATTCACGAAGAACACTTGGGTATAGAGAAGTGCAAAAGAAGAGCACAGCAAGCACTCTATTGGTCATGCATGAATGATGACACCACTGACATGATAAATACCTTTGCCACATGCCAGATCTATAGGCCAGCCATACCCAAAAAATCATTATTAAATACGGATCTGTCAGCTGGTGTTTTGGGATGCTGAGAGTAAATCCTTTTACCTTAGAGGATTATTTGACTATATTTGATGCATCCTCGAACTACCCAGAGGTAGAAATATTGACAGATGCTGCATAAAACCAGGTCATCTTGAAATTCAAAGCTACCCGCCCCGCTCCCAGATTTGGGATTCCACAAGTAATGAGGACAGACAATGGACCTCAGATTGCTAATAGAGATTTCAATACTTTTGCAGATGAATATGGATTTGATCATCATATTTTCAGTCCTAGATATCTGCAAAGTAATGATCTTGCTGAACATGGTAAACATTGTTAAGAGACTGTAAATACATATTGTGGAAGACCTTCTCTTGTTGCATTGCTGAATTACAGACAAACACCTTTAGAATATGACAAGTCACCTGAGGAGCTTCTGCTACAAGGTCAGACATGAACTAAACATCCTCAGCTGACGAGGATATAGGGTGCAGCTCATGAACAAATGCACAAACGGGTGCAGAAGTAAGGCATAAAGTCCCATTATGAGAAAACCATGGTGCACCTGAGGGAACTACACCCTCGAGAATCTGTTAAAATTTGTTGGGGCAATAAAGATGAGGTGCTTCATCTGGTTGCTCCAAGATCATATAGGGCCCTACCAAATTCACGGCCATGAACAATGTGTCACGGACTGTGAAATCTGGTCTTGTGTGTGCTTTTACACTATACTATACAGATTTCATGGGGGAGACCAGCATTTCTCAAACTGGGGGTCCTGACCCAAAAGGAAGTTGCAGGAGGATCACAAGGTTATTTTAGGGTCATTGCAGTATTGTCACCCTTACTTCTGTGCTGCCTTTAGATCTGGGCAGCTAGAGAGCAGCGGCTGCTAGCCAGGCACCCAGCTCTGATGGCAGTGCCCCGCCAGCAGCAAGAGTGGCAACACCATACCATGCCACCATTAGTTCTGCGCTGCTGTCTTCAGAACTGGGCAACTGGAAAGTGGCAGCTGCTGACTACCATGAAGTGAAGCTCTACATGTAGAAGTGTAATGAAGCTGCCTCTGGTGGGACACTACTGAGAGTATCAATTTAGGACAAATTGCTTAGAGCAGCCCAAGGCTGGGGATCTTTTGCATACCAAGCCAGCCAAACAGAGAGGACTTCGGTTTTACCCTATTGGCTAACCAGAAGTCACACAAGCAATTCCCGCAGACACTCCAGTTTCCCAGTATCACGACCAGAACTGCTCCTTATGGGGATGAATGGTTATGAAAACCAATACCCCAGTAAAAGAAAAACGGTTCTCTCGATCCCAAAGGACCAAGCCCAAGACCCAGGTCAATATACAAGTCAGATCTTACCCACAAATCACGCTGTTGCCAGTCCTTTAGAATCTAAAATCTAAAGGTTTATTCATAAAAAGAAATACAGATGAGAGCTAAAATTGGTTAAATGGAATGAATTACATACAGTAATGGCAAAGTTCTTGGTTCAGGCTTGTAGCAGTGATGGAATAAACTGCAGGTTCAAATCAAGTCTCTGGAGCACATCCACAGCTTGGATGGGTCATTCAGTCATTTGCTACAAACTGAAGCTCTGAACAAAGTTCCTCCAGAGGTAAGAAGCAGGACTGAAGACAGAATGGAGATGATGCAGCTGCCTTTTATAGTCCTTTTGCCAAATGGCTTGTGCTTCCTTTGTTCCAAACAAAAGCTACCCATCACATGGCTTGAAAAAACCTTAGCGTTCTCTCCATAGGCATGTCCCTGCATGCCTTGCTGAGTCACAAGGTGTATTTGCCTTCTCTCAATGGGTCAGTTGTATAGCTGATGGTCCTTAATGGACCCTCAAGCAGGCTAGGTAGTGCTGATGCCAAATTGTCTGGGGTGTCACCCAGAAGCATAGCACAAGTTTGAAATACAGACAGCATAGAGCCAATACTTATAACTTTAAATACAAAAATGATACATGCATACAGATAGCATAATCATAACCAGCAAATCATAACCTCGTCATAGACACTTTTTTGACCTCTTTGCACAAGATTTGGTGCCACTACAGGACCTTGGTTGCAACAATGATCTATATGGTCACAGTTCATGTCAATATCACAAGTAGTAAGGATGGCAATACCATACCATGCCATCCTTACTTCTCCACTGCTGCTGGCTGGCTCTGCCTTCAGAGCTGGGCTCCTGGCCAGCAGCTGCCACTCTCCAGCTGCCCAGCTCTGAAGGCAGCGCCACTGCCAGCAGCAGCACAGAAGTAAAGTAAAGCAGTACCGCAATGCCCAAGACAATAACCGTGTGACCCCCACAACTCCTTTATGGATCAAGACCCTAAAATTTCAACACTGTGAAATTTCACATTTAAATAGTGAAATAATAACATTTACAATTTTTAAAACCCTATGACCATGAAATTGACCAAAATGGACCATAAATTTGGTAGGGCCCTACATATGAGATGAAAAGAAAACAAGGATTTCTGTTGAGAAGGAAATGTAAACATCTCTTTATCGATGCCAGTGAGAAACATCTTAGATGAGCTACCTCCACATGGAGTGCAGCAGTTACCAGTAAAAACACCTATACATTAAAGTGGGGACATCCCGGCAATAACACCAACACATACCAAAATGATACTGCCTGCTGTGATTGGAAGGGATCTGGACCTGTCAGACAAGATAATTGGATATCCAGGTCAATTATCCGGGAAACACACCACCATGACCACAGGCAGCCAATACTGTCTCAAGGCTCCTAGTGGAGGAAACTCTCTCAAAGGAGAAGAGAACAGGCAGTAGCAGAACGGTCAGAAAACCAAAGAGTAATTGAAAGCTACTGCAACAGATGAAATAAATAGATCTTTTCTTTCCCCCACTTTCTATTCTTCTTCTATAGCTATAGCTCAACCCAGCTTTTTAGACGTGTACCTCAAACATTTAAGAGCTGTTACTCCTTCCCTCCCGAACAAACCTGAATTATATGAACCAAGTTTGGTTTTAGCAGGTCTTTACTCAAGCTTCTTCTGCACTGCTCTGCCAATGCCTTTCCGTCCTGACTTCTAACATCTACTTTTTCCAGTCTTGAGCTTCTCATGAGCTGAGATTGCCAGTTAAGTTACAACTTAATAAAAGTATCATAATTTGAAACAATCTTACAATAAAAGTTGAAAGATTTGGTAACTGTCAATGAAGAAATGATATCATAGGCCAAATTCTTCCCTCAGTTACACCCATGCAAAGTCTCTGAGCTCAATGTGACCCTGTGGAGCTCAATGGGGCTATGTGAATTCAGAATTCTGTCCTGGAGCAAATTTATCACTGATCTACATCTTGTGCAGTCCCAAGGCAGCCATGCATTTGTCTGCTCATATTTATACTCCACTGTGGTGAAACTCTGTTTGAACTGGTAGCTGCCTAGGAGCATTGCTCAATTTAAATTATATGGCTATTTCTTCAGTGTAGTATTTCCAATTCTCTAAATGGACTGTGTAGTGAATAACACTTAACAAAGATTTTGAACTTGGATTATAACACCATACATATGATGTTAATAAAAACAAGTGCAGCATGGATTAACTTTCCTTAAGAGGAACCAGGTGAGATTTTATTTGCAAGACCTGAATTCAAGGTTCTATGCTTCCCTTTCAGTAGCTTGTAATCTCATTAACACCTAAACAATGCAGTGCTGCATGCCTTCCCTTCTTCACTAATAATATAGTCAAGTAATGTTACAAAGGGAAAATGGAAGTCTGAACCTAGGTCTTGGCAGGTACATGTTATAGGAAGAACAGATTTTCAACTATTTTATTTGTTATTTTAAAAAAAAATACATCTGCATTCTGGAAATGATTTGGAACTTCATCTGGTTTTAAGGGGTGTGATGTAACCTTTATGTTATGGGAGCACTATATCTGCAATCACTTTGGGGCAGGGGACTTCTCTTTCTTCTGTGTTTTTGTATGCTGCCTAACATAGTGGGAGTCCTGAGTCTTGACTGCATCTCCTAGAATCTACGGTAATACCAATAATAAATAAATGATAATAGATATGGAACTAGTTAATAACTAAAGTGCCTGTTGATGGCACTCCAGAATATGTAGCGTAGTACCTGATTAAATTCCCTCTCTTGGAATATGCTGGAAAACCACCTTCTTATGCACTGTAACTGGCTTCTTCTGTGCTGCTCTTTTCATTGGTATACAACACCATGGAAGATCAGTAGAATGGAGAAAGTATATCCCAGTGTATTAGATATAGTACTGGAGTATGCATCAAGAAACATGTGGTAGGCCACAGCTTGGCTGTCACCTAACCACTCTTTGCCTCAGTTTCCTCATCTGCAAAATGGGGATAATACTGTTTACCCAAAGGGCTTTGAGATCTAAGGATGAAAAGTGCTATATATCTTAAGTACAATTATATTACAATGGCTGCAAATCTTCTTGCTCATGTCCTGGTAGCTCACTGAGAGCTGGCCAGAAGTCAAGCCCCCATAAAGAAATTATGTGGTTCAGATTCCCAAAGGTAGTTAGGCATCTAACTTCCATTGATTAAAATTGTGTTTGGAATCAAGGAGAGCGTGGGAGTCAGTTTAGGGGTGCTGAGGTGTCTACCCAATGTGCAGGATTTCAGAGGAGTGGGAGCCACTGGCAGGTGAAGCAGCAGGTATCATAAAACTATGATCCTATCAATAACCGGTAGGATCACATTTCTATGTTGATAGAAAATTAAGCTTTTTTTTAAATTAACAGGCATTTCAGTTCACTTTTAAAGATTTTACTTGGATGTTTTGATAGTATGGGAGACAGGAACTACAGAAGGTCATTGAGAAATCAATACGCCACAAGCAAATCTCAGTACTGCAATTAACATGCTATTGTACAAATTAACTGAAGGCAAATTGTTCAGCTGCTCACTAGCTCTAGACAATCAACTCAGAGACAATGGGTGAGATTTACACAATGTTGCAATGAGAAGAAAGTGAGTCAAAACACTAGGGTCTTTTCAATGCATTATCTATCAGTCCTCTAGTCATATTGTATTCAATTTAGATGAAAGGGATCAATGATACATTTAATTAGGAGTTTATTACTTTTGAGAGACATTTGCAGAAAGATCCCCAAAAGGTGTGTTCAGAGTCTGCCCTAGCTCTACTTCCCCAACACATTATATCAAGGTTTACATTTCTAACACAAAAATTAAGGCTAACTTTTTTCAAACATGGATTTTTGCACTTAAATAAGTGACCTACTTTTAAGAGGTGCTGAGCATTGAGTTCACAAGGAGCTTGGCGGTCCTCAGGGCCTCTGAAAATCAGGCCACTTATGTAAATACCTAAATATGGATTTTGAGGGCATAACGTCAGGCTGCCAAGTTAGATAATTTTGACTTTAATAAATAAAACAACCCTTCTTAGCTGAAACTATATCAGCGGGTGTGTCCTTTGGGCTCATTCCACAAACTCTTGAGACATGCCTTGCAAAAATCCCCAAAGAAACAGGAATGTAAATCCTGAAGTTAAGGGCTTGTCTACATGGGGATGTTAGTATGCAGTAAGCTAGGGTGTGAATTTAAAGGACACTAACTACTCCATGCTAACTCCCCAGGTTAACACTCTTCCTGCACACTCAGGCTTTGTCTACACCGGGGGAAGTGTGTTAGATACGTGTAGCCCATTCAGCAGTGAAAAGCAGCCTGCATCTACACTGCAGTGTATAGCTACACTTGGCAGTGAAGGGCTCCGGGGGGAGGGGGGGGGCAGGAGAGAGAGAAGAGATAGAGAGCAGGACACTACACTGCTAAATATTACAGTGTAGATGTGGGAGGCACTGCTTGGGTGTGCGGAGAGCCATGTAGAGTATATACCCTAAGGTTCTGGGCATGTCTATCTATATACTACTTGCCTAAGCAATGCCTCATTCTCTACTCTGCTCTTTATACCCATGCTGGGGGGTGGGTGGATGGGTGGGGGTGTGTGTGTGTACACTCTACCTGCATCATAAGTGTAGACATAGCTTAGAGAGTGCCTTTATGTGCATTAGCTTAATGCCCTTTGGAAGTGTATTAAGCTAAACCACTGGATGGCACTCTGCACAGTAACTGTGTCCACATGGGGAGTTAGAGCAGAGTAACTAGTGCACACCAGCTACTGTGGGCTTTCCCCCCCACAGACAAGCCCTAAATTGTTGTAAACTAATCTCTTGTATTTTCTTTTACTGTGGTGGCTGTCATACAAGGTAAATGTTTTGACAAACTAGCACTGAACCCCATTCTTATTAAAATGAAGATCAGACAGTCCTCCTTTCAGATAGCTTTGTTACTAAAGCAGGCATATCTGTAGCCTTCTCAACAACTTTCTGACCAACAGCACCATGCTCTGCTCCTCCTGCAGGACTGTAGCAAGGCCGAGACTCACCAGTGCGGCACCTCCCGCTGGTTGTCCTGGGAATTAGCTTTCCAGCCTCCAGAGCACCCTCTGCAGGCTGATGTCCCATTTGTCTCAGGGCCCCCATGTCCCTCCCAGACCCTGGTGCCCCTTCCCTCAGGGTTCTGCCCTCTGCAGTTCCCCCCGCAGTCTCTGGGTCTCTCTGCCCCAGGGAATCCCCACCCTCTATCTCCACATTGCCTCAGCAGCTATTGCCAGTCCTCATCTAGCCCCCACGCACTGGGGCAGACTGTACCACTCATCATCGGCAAGGAGGGGTTTGGACCTGCTGCCTTTGCCTACCCTTGGGCTGCCCCTCTGCAACCCCAATTCTGCTTTAGGCCTTCAGCAAGGCCTGCAGGCTGGGGTTTTTTCAGCCTGGAGCTCCCCACCTCCTCTGGCCTTTCTCCAGCCCTGCTCCACTCTAGGTACCCTGCTGAGCTCCCAAGCAGCCAGGCCCATCTCTCTCCACAGCTAGAGAGAAGCTACCTGATTGCCTGACTCACAGCCTTTTATAAGGCCAGCTGTGGCCTGACTGGGGCGTGGCTCAGATGTGGCTGCCTTCCCCATCAGCCTAGCCTTTGGCTGCCCGGGCTGTTTTAACCCAGTCAGGGCCGGAGCGGGTGACCACCCTGCTACAGGGACTGTTCACGTTTTATAAAATCAGGGTTGCATCTCCAGTATTGGAATTCTGTGTGGCTCCTTTTGGCTTCAAAGCCAAGTGCAACAGAACTGCGGATCTAGCCTTTGATTTCAGATGTTGAATATGCTTTATACTGAACACAAAGGGCCATTTCGTAGCCGGTGTAAGTCAGGGTAGCTCAATTGCAAGTCAATGGAGCTATGCTGATTTGTGCCAGGTGAGGCTCTGGCCCAAAATACAGATGTCAAAGACAAAGACATTACTCATTAGGTTCCCTAACTTTTTTTAATAGGCAAACTAATAACTCAGCATCCTGGAATTATGCTGCTTGTTTTAATGGTGAGTCCCTTTAAGGCCACCATATGGCTGTAACCTAAGAACCCCAGAACTGCTGGGAGAATCAGTCTTTAGAGCACAATCTGTCAGTGTAAATCAGACTGCTGGACCTTTGCCAGCATAACAGTGTTGGACTTGTTCCTGTTTGTGCGTCTGGATTTACTTCCCACAAGACAGTATGCTCGTTGCCTTCACAGATCCCTGCTTGGTCTGCCTTTCTTTTCTGGTGTGTGTATATATATTGTGCTTGGCCTCAAAGGGTGAGATCCTCGGCTGGTGTAAATCAGTGTAGCTCTGTGGAACTCAGTGGAGCTATGCTGATTTAAATCAGCTGAAGTTCTTGTCTGAAGTTGGTCACTTTTGATATTTTCTGCAAACCATAAATAATGTAACTGCATATGGTCTTCATTATTAACAGCTTTAACAAAGAATGTTAACCAGGTAAAAATGTAGAGTCCCTGCACATATATTGGGAGAAGGATGCAAGGATCCTCTTCTCTAACCTCCTGCATCCCTGTGCAGAACTGAAGCAGTCAGGACTAATTACAGTCCTCCCATTCTCCTGAGCATGTTGACGGTTCCTGGCCAGTGTCACTAGAGACAGCAGGAGGAGGCAAGTTTGTGCTTCCAACCCTTCTCCACGTTGGTCAGTGACCAAGTTCAGAGGAGAACATATGCTGTCTCCTCTAAAATTGTGGCATTGAGCACTGGGAGGCATTGTGCCCCCAGTGAAGGATTGTTGCACCTTAAAAGCATAAAAGAGCCTTAAGGGAATAAAAAAATAAATCCCGAGAGAGGAAAATAGGATTTAACTCACTTACTCACCCTCTGTGTCACAGGGGAAGCCAGGCCTTTCCTGATATCAGTAACTGGCCCAATGTTGATTGCCAGACCTGCTGAAGTACCGGAGATGGATGTCAGCCAAAACAGACAGTCTGCTGGAGTTCAGCAGGAAGGAGGGAGAGAGGAACTTGTGTAGCAGAAAGACAGCACTTAATAAATACTGAATTGTGCTATTATCCACATATGTGCTGGGATTCTATTAACATAGCACTAATTTTGTTTAAATGCAGACATTTGGCACTTATAATTAGAAGTGTTTGGCTGCCTTTTATTTTAACTAATAAATGCTATTTGTACGTTAAAATTAGAGATGGTCCTGAATCTAAATCCTGGATCCAAACAGCCTTTTTTTTCCCATCAGGGTGGTGGTGGTTCAAAATCTAATTCTGAATTTTGCCTCTCTAATAGGTTAAATCCATGATCTGGGTCTGAAAATCCCTGAATATATTTTAAGTAGAATTGTGGATAAAAATTTTGCCCTTCTCCAGGTAAAATTTGAAAAACAAAATAATTTAGCTCTGTAGCTCTTTGATAAATCTGTCTCATTGCTCTCCATAGGGAATAGAAAAGTGGAATGCTTCCAACTGGTTATTTCATCACGAAAGCCCAGCCAACAGGACTTTTATCTGGTAGACAAAAGTTTCAGGCTAAATCTGATACGTGCACCCAAACTCCTATCAAAGTCTTCATTGGAAGCTGCATGCATGTATCTGATGGCAGAATTCAGACCTTGCACTCTCATGTCTGACTTGCAGAAGTCTCCATGAACCTGTGCTAGCAAAAATGTATGCTTAATTTATGCATGCCACCACTGTGATTTATGCGCAAAATTGTGGCATTTTCTGGTGAAAAGTGTGTAGACATATTTTTGCCCAATTGTGGTTCACAAAAATCTGGGCTAAAGAGTCACATTTTCAAGCTTTATCAGCTCAGCCTCAAAATTGGCTTCCACAATGGTGACAGTGCAAACAATAGTTTCATGTACTAAATGGGTCTTTAGTAGTTAGAATTTCAAAAACACTCACCTTTGGCCTAATTCCTCTTCTACTGAAGTCCATGGTACTCACCCCTGCCACTTACTTCAAGGGGAGCAGCTTTAGGCTGTTACTGAGTGCTTTTGAAAATCTCACCCTACATATCTGTCTATCTCTGTCTACATCAAGTTTTGTACATATAAATAAAGTTTTCATGCACAAAATTTCAGATATGGAGCTAGAAGTTAGGTTGGAGACTCCTTTGAGAATCTGGGTCTTGGGGTAGATGCATGCAGATAGTTTAGCATTTTCCTTGGTTTAGTCCCCCAATTACCTATGTTGCCCACAATTTTGTTACTCCTTGTTGTTTACAGCAGAAATAAAACATCACAGAATTGAGGTTAAAGTTATTTCCATTAAAGGAATGGGTCCCAAGCATTTTAAGTTTCCTTCATGAGCGAGTCATCTGTCCTCTACATTGAGTCTTTGTCACACTGTCTCACATTGGTGCTGTGGAACACAAGCTGAACGCTCACTGGGACACAGCATTTAGCGTAAACTTGATGCTATTCTATAGAATTGTTCTGCCAGCCTAGGTTATCTTAAATTTATCAATAATGGCTCTCCCTTCAAGGTGAAATACAGGCAGAATATGATGAATTGTTGTGTATTACTCTATTAATATAGTCTTGATTCAGGAATGCACCCCTATTCAGGATTAAGATTAAGTAGGTGCTGTTCTGAATAAGGGTGGACTGAAACAAAAAGATTAAGTGCTTGTCTAAATTAAGACTATGGAATCAATGCTATTATTGTAAGATTCAAATTCAGATATGATATTGAGCCAAATAGCACAGTAACATTCAAAAATGGGATTATTAGTATGAACATGTTTTATAAGTAAATCACCAGCATCTTCACTTCTACCTGCTAAGAGACATCAGCATGCTTTATTGAAGAACCTGGTCTGGAATTGGGGACAGGAAGAAATTTACCCCCATTTTACAATATTGCAGAGTTAGGTGAATTATGGAGGGTTTACACCTTCCTTTATTGCCCTTTGCTGGAGATTGGTCCATCAAGTCTGGAATCCTATGGTTTATCCTACTGTGCTTCCAAGTGCCACTTTTGGATGTTCAAAACACTTCTAATCTCACTGTTGGGCTCCCTCCGGCAAGGCAGCTTGCTTTCTGAACAGTTTTACTACAGAGCTGAGGATGAGCTTCACTAAATCTGCTTTCATTTGGTGAATTAAACAACTCTTCTCTGAATTCCGTTTGCTTATGATTGTGACTCTCAAGTAGTGGCTCAGCAGTAGGGCTTTCACTTCCTTCATTCTCTGAAAAACTGACAGCATAGAATGAATTGTCATAGCCAACACAGGAGCAGGTTGTTGCATAGTCTCCTGTAGGACCTGGGTGGATACGCTGGACTGAGAGATGAGGCGCCCTGCAGCCTCACCCCTCCCTTCTCAAGCACACTTGTGCCAAGCAACTGTAATGGAACCTGCCATTGCTGTAAATGATGGAACATTAAATTAAAGTCAATTAATTATCAATTGGTGCTATTGTAAGATTACCTGAAACTGAAACCCATTAAGCATTAATTATACTCCTTATAAACCCAGCCACCTCGGTTTTACGTCGGATTCCTAGATGAGGAAGTTGTTTGGTGTTCCAAGGGGAAAGCCACCCTCCTGAGATACCATAGAGCAAATTGACTTAGCTATCAGTCACCTCTCTGACTGTTCTCATGTCCAAATCATGGGTACAGCCATGGGTACTAGGATAGCTCCCCAATACGGCAACCTCTACATGGGCCACCTTGAAGAAGAATTTCTGGACAAATGCCCCATGAATGAGTAGTTCACCTCAATTGTCTGCTTTAAAAACTATGGAAAGGCAATGACCACATTAAGTCTGTCTTTTACTTTACAGTAAAGAGTTTATTGCCGACCTGCGGCTTGTATGTTCTATTTATCTGAATATCTATTTAACTACCAAACTTAATGGGAGCCCCCTCTTCACGAATACGTAAAAAGACACTTACTGTTAATGGGTTGGGATTTTTAACTTCTTGTGAACCGAGCCTCTAGGGCAGTGTTTCCCAAACTTGGGAAGCCGCTTGTTCAGGGAAAGTCCCTGGTGGGCCGGGCCGGTTTGTTTACCTGCCATTTCGGCAGGTTCGGCCGATCGTGGCTCCCACTGGCTGCAGTTCGCTGCTCCAGGCTAACGCGGGCTGCGGGAAGCGGTGGCCGGTACATCCTTCAGCTCGCGCCGCTTCCTGCAGCCCCCATTGGCCTGCAGTGGCGAACCGTGGCCAGTGGGAGCTGCAATTGGCCAAACCTGCAGACGTGGAAGGTAAACAGACTGGCCCGGCCCGCCAGGGGCTGTCCCTGAACAAGTGGTGTCCCAGGTTTTGGAAACACTGCTCTAGGGATTAAAGTAAATGCTGGGCCTGGGACAAAATCACAAAAAAACCCAAACCAGGAATAAAACTGTACAATTGTTATAAGTTTTCTCTATCTGTTTAGATGTTAAGGGGGCTCTTAAGGATTTGGGAAGGTGACATCTGAAAATGAGAGACTAATGGGGACAAAAGATTAAAATAAAAGTTCCCTCAAAGTTCTATGTGATTCCATTTTGTGGAAGCCTTTTATGCAGGCATGCATTTGGGAATCACACGCTGTTCATCAGGCTTTGTTCGTGAAATCTTTGCCCCAGAAGTATAACTAACACAATTATCTCTCTTAATTTTTGCATTAGTCATGGAACACTAATTAGGAAAAGTCTTCCAGGGTTAGGGATTGTGTCACTGTATTATATGATTCAACAGACTGGGACATAGTGTACAGTAACTGCATGAACTTGAGCTGGCACTGTAGCTAAATGGATGCACATGAGATCTCCCTCGCAGATTGGTTAATTGTTGTCTCTTAGGGAAAGATCTGAAAAATAGGCAACACTTGTGCAATACCCTTGTTTTATAAGTAAGTTACCAGCGTACTTGGTGTTCACTCAGTCACATAGCTACTGAGCAGAGGTCATAGGCAATGGCCATCTTTGTATTCAGTGCTGGATTAAGGCAGCCTGGGGACTAGGTACACCATGGAACAGTTCTGCCCCAGTGGGTCTGCCCTTGCCCTCTGGCCCTACCTACCACTTAGAGTGATGGTGGCAGTGGTCCAGCTCCTTTCCCAGAGAGGTGTGATTAGCAGCATGGGCTTTCCTTCTCCCTTCCAGTAGCAGCAGCAGCAGGGCCCACCTTCCAGTGTGAGAAGTAAGGCTAGCATTAGCCCTCCCTCTTGTCAGTGTGTGTGGTGGAGAGAGGCACAGTACTCATTCAGCAGCTGGGGTGTATCTGCCTAGGACGGGGGATGAGCATGCAATGTGTGAATAGTCCCACTGGAGCCAATAGACATATGCTTATATCAATGAGGCTATGCACATGTATATGTGCTAACCAATGTGAGTAAAGACTGCAAAGTTGGGTCCATAATGTAGATAGGCTTTAGAGTCCATCAACTGAAAGTTTTGTCCATAATATCCTTCAAGAAGCCAGATTAGAGAATAATGAATAGTGCATTGTATGATCCATGCAGTGACTTGAAAGAAAATTATTTGCAAACAAGACTAAGCTGGCTGAACAAATGGTTATTTTTCCAATTGAACAAATTCACCCAAGGGTCAGTAATGTATTATTACATGCACTTTTCTCACCAGAAACACTACGTTGATTGCCTGGTCGCAAATTGGTTAAAATATTCTCACTGCCTTATCTCTTCATCATACTAATCACTCACACTGGTTCTCACCTGATCATATCTTTTCAAAGTGCTTATTTATTCCTTCCTTGATTGCACACTTTGTTTTGCTAAGGCCTAATTTCCTTTTGCCGGGGTTCTTAAAATAGAGCATCACTGAAGATCTATTTTAGACTCTCAGTCTGTAATGTAAATACAGTAGATGTTGTTGCTCAGTCCACGTTCAGTCTTTTACAAAGCATGTTTATGTCTTGCTGGAAAATAGTCTAGATAATCTTTATTCTATAAGAAAATTACTCTAAAATGGAGAATGTGGCTTTCTAAATTTAGCGTTTTGATTTTAAAAAATGCTCACCTCAGAAGCTGCAGGAAGGGAAGGGAACTTTTTACATCTTTCACTCTAAAAAAAATTCCTATTTTTGATTATAATTATAGTACTACAGTGGTAATTAGGGAGAGCTGACAGAAATGCAATGCAGTGCTGTTTTCCTAAAATATCTTGGGGGCGGGGGGAAAAAGCCCTGAATTAGATCACCTTATATAGGAAAATCCAGGACTTTTAGAAATGTAGAGCTAAATTCTCTACTGCTATAAATTGGCACAGCTCCATCAAAGTCAATAGAGCCATTCCAGTTTATACTAGCAGATTTAAAGGGCCTGATTCTGCTTTTGTTAACAGCAGTGTGAGGATTATGATGCATGCATTATGATTATTTTATCTGAAAGAAGCAGACTCTGCTTTTTCATGTAGTGTTTGATGTTCCTGTTCTTAAAAATATGCAGGCAATACGTTGGATACAGTGACCTGCAGTGGATCTATCTTTTAGAGACTTTAATTTGTATTTATTTCATACAATTATTCTGCTGTAAACTCACCATGCAAGACACCATTCTTGATTACATTCACCTTACTGGTTCACTGAGCAGGATGATAGGAAATCACACATCAGAGTAGTCATTCAGGTACAACTGCCTGCCTGTCACTTAATCAAGATTCAGCCTCCTTGTGGCTCCGTAATTTAAAAGCGGGCACTAAAAGTATTTCATCCCTATTTTTAGTCATAAGACTGCTGAACCAGCAAATCCAGCCATCTCAGAAAGTCTAATCATATCCCTTAAAATAAGGTGATATGCTATCTGGTTACTGGATTGATGTACATCATAGTGAATCGACCACCACAGCTTTCAAAGAGCATTGTGACCTCCAGTAAGTGACATTTTCCCTGCAGTTGCTTTTTATTAAGTGACAAGCTGCTGCTACCTGCTTAAATGTTGAATGTTTAAAAGGAATTGACCCCTCCCTTGCTTTGTATTGCCTGTCTATTATCCCCAAATATCATAAAAGAATATTATACTATGCTTTCATATATTTATATTAGCTATTGTAATATTGTACTTTACATAGAGCCTTCCAGGATCTGAAAGGACTCTGCAAACAGGAGTAGTATTATTTGTATTGCTGTAGCACCCAGGAGCTGCAGTGATAGATCATGACCCCGTTGTTCTAGGTCTCTTCCCCAAAGAGCTTACCGTCTCAGTAATGAATTAAAAAACAGTGCACTCTTGTGAAGTAGTACTGGTTGAACCTCTCTAGTCCGGTACCCTTGGGACCTGACCAGTGCCTGTTGCCGCACCAGAGAGTGCTGGACTAGAGAGGTTCAACCTGTAGTATCCTCGTTTTCCAGATGGGGGAAACTGAGTCATAGAGCCGGTTAAGTGACTTCTCCACAGTTGCACAGCAAGTAAATGGCTGAGCCAGAAATACAGAGACAGCTCTTGTGACTCCCGTATTTTAACCACAAAACCATACGCCCTTCTGAAAATGAACCACATTTTCCTGTAAAATATTTGAAAAAGAATTTGGTATTGACTGACTTCAGTGAGCACAATATTATCTCTTACTTATGCTGAGTCTTCCTCCTTACCTTGCAGATATACTGTTAATTGTCAACGTTTCAAGTTAAAGAAGGAACTCGGCTTTGATACCAAAGAGGACTTTAGAAGATAAGGCATGTATTTTTTTTTTTGGCTGTGCGTAGTGCAAGTAGGGCTATTAGACATAACATCAGGGACATTTTGTAAATCGTGTGGTTGTTATTTAGTAGTTTAATTCCAAACTATTATGATTGCAGTAATGTCCAAAGTTCTCACTCAGGATCAAGACCCCATTGTGCTGTACAAACACATAGTTAGATTTTGTCCCTGGGCCAAAGAGCATTTAATCTAAAGACCAGAGACCACCATTGGATGTAATAAACAGTAGGAGGGAGGATGAGGCGAGGAGGAAAGAAATCCAATGTGAAATGAACCCAGGTCTCATTATACGTTTTATGTTGAGGAGCATTAATTGAAAGCAGATTGTGTTTGTTTTCGCAGCATGTGTGCACGTTTGTGAAATATGCAGAGAAATTACTAAATGACTTTGAGACAGAGGAATGACAGCATGCTGCCTCTGTAGGCTTACAATGACATCAGTGAATACAGAGCCTGTTCTGTAAAGCCAACTCTGTTAGCCTGGAGTCAATATGGTCTGAAGCCCACTGAAGTCTCCCATTGACGTCAGTGAGCTTTGGAGAAAGCCGTGATGCAAGTGTAAATCAGGAGTAGCTCATTCCTCTGCATGCATCCGATGAAGTGAGCTGTAGCTCACGAAAGCTTATGCTCAAATACATTTGTTAATCTCTAAGAGTACTGGCAGAGAGTACTCCTTTTTCATTCTCTGAAGTCGGTCAAGTTGCCCTCTGGTAAAACTAATGTAAGAGAGAGGTGAATCTGGTGCTCTATCACCTATCTTCAGAGCTGTGCCGAGGAATTCCAAAGTGTGGCAATCTCTCTCTCTCTTTTTCTCACACAGGACTTACTGTGGCCTTTCAGATCTGCTCTTTTGGTGTTGTCTTTCAAGACGGTTGGATCTCCATGTCCTTATGTCAGCCTCATTATCTCACCTGCCTCCTGTGAGGTTTAATTCATATTTGTAAAGGGCTTTGAAATAGAAGGGTTTCAATTAAATATTTGATGTCAGTGCAAATTATTATGATTGTTGTCACAGGGCTGCCACACCCAGTCTCCGTTAAGCAGGTTTATTCTTTAACACAGGCATGTAAACAAACAGAAATGGGCTTTTAACTCACTCCTTGCTCTCAGGCACCAGAGTCACCTCCCATGAGTCTCTGGTGCCCTTCTCCTTGCTGCTTCCCAGTTCTGATCAGCTCTGCTCCCTTCCTGGAACAGTAGCCCCAGAGCTGGGTCCTCGAGCACCAGATCCCTTGCTCTAGGGACCCACCACAGGAGTTAGCTCCTTTCCCAGGTACAGCCTGTCCCAATTAGTCCTTTCCACCTCCTTATTTCCTGCCCTCTGACAGCCCTTTATATGCCCAGATGTGGCCCAGCCCCCTTTAACTGGCTGGATTGGGCTCACTTGCTCTGGCAAAGGGGAACTGAGCCCAGTTCGACTCACAGGGACATAAGAATGGCCATAATGGGTCAGATCAATGATCCATCTAGCCCAGTATCCTGTCTTCTGACAGTGGCCAATGCCAGGTGCTTCAGAGGGAATGAAAGGAAGAGGGCAATTATGGAGTGATCCATCCCTTGTTGTCCAATCCCAGCATCTGGCAGTCAGAGGCTTAGGGTCACCTGGAGCATTCCTGACCATGTTGGCTAATAGCCATTGATAAACCTATCCTCCATGAACTTATCTAATTCTTTTTTAAACCCAGTAATACTTTTGGCTTTGAAAGCACCCCTGGCAATGAGTTCCACAGGTTGACTGTGTGATGCGTGAAGAAGTACTCCCTTGTTTTTGTTTTAAATCTGCTTCCTATTAATTTCATTGGATGACCCTGGTTTGTGTTTTATGTGAAGGGGTAAATAATACTTCCTTATTCACTATCTCCGCACTAGTCATGATTTTGTAGAACTCTATCATATCTCCACTTAGTCGTCTCTTTTCCAAGCTCAATGTTGACTCTTCCCCAACACTTTGTATTCATTTATGTGTCTGATGATTCTGTTCTTTGCTATAGTTTCAATCAATTTTCCTGGTACTGAAGTTAGGCTCACTGGCCTGTAATTGCCAGGATTGCCTCTGGAGTCTTTTTGAAAAATTGGCATTACATTAGCTACCTGCAGTCATCTGGTACAGAGGCTGATTTAAGTGACAGGTTACATACTATCGACTACCCTGTGACAGTTATCATTGTTTATTAATTATTGTTGGGTTTGGGAGAGCCTCGAAACTGGAATGAGGTTTCACAAAATGTTGGTGGAATTATTAGTTGTATACTATTCTCAGTTACATTACCCCATTGGCAAAAGATGAGATAGGCGGAAAAAGGCTGAGTAAATTTAATGCCACCCTAGCTGGAATAACTTGTGCTTTTAAAAAAAAACGAGGCGTCCTTGTGGCACCTTAGAGACTAACAAATTTATTTGGGCGTAAGTTTTCATTGGCTAAAACCCACTTCATCAGATGCATGGAGTGGAACATACAGTAGGGAGGTATAAATACACAGCATACGAAAAGATTGGCTCATTAGCATTGACCCCCTCTTGGTAAGGCAACTTCCATCTTTTCATATGCTGTGTATTTATACCTCCCTACAGTATTTTCCAGTCCATGCATCTGATGAAGTGGGTTATAGCCCATGAAAGCTTATGTCCAAATAAATTTGTTAGTTTCTAAGGTGCCACAAGGACTTCTTGTTGTTATTGCTGATACAGACTAACATGGCTACCACTCTGAAACTTGTGCGTTTCAGCATCTTCACATGTGCCATCACTAGGGACTTAGTAGTTTCGTGATGGGTTTTTGTTTCACATCTGTCAGACAAATCAGAAATCCAAATGTAGCACTCAAGTCCATCATGTGGATTTGGGAGTGGTTCAGATCCTTCTTGTGAGGATGTGCTCAGGAAAGAGTTGTGCAGTATTTTGTCTAAATTAGAAGTATTTGTTATTCGGTGTTTTGTCAATTGGGATATCTCCCTTAATATATTCTATATAAATATTATCATTTTTATACTTATTTTTTATTATTTGTATTACTATAGCACCTACGAATCCCAGTCATGGACCCCAACCTCATTGTGCTAAGCGCTGTACAAATACTGAACAAAAAAGACAGTCCTTGCCTTAGCAATCTTACAATTTAAGTATTAGACAAGAGACAACAAATGGATACAAATAGACAGATGGGGGAGTACAAGGAAACAGTGAGACAATATTGGTCAGCATGATAGGCAGTGGCATCAGTACACCATTCACCTAACCATCCAGACTTTTTGTAGACATCACGGCAAAGGAGTTTTGAGGAGGGAATGGGAAGTGGATAATGAGATAGCTTTGTGGATGTTTATGGGAGCACCTCCCAACCACAAGGGGCAGTTTGGGAGGAAGCACAAAACTGCTTGTTTGGAAATTTAAAAAGTGGGTGGTGGAGGTTGCCATCATTGACTGACTGAAGATGGGTGTCAACATTTTGATAGTGAATGAGAGATAACAAGTAGGATGGGGATAGTCTGTGAAGGGCTTTGTAAGGCAAACATCTTATGTTTGATGCAATACAGAAGGGGAAGCCAGTGGAGGGATGCAAAGATAGGGATGGTATGAACAAAGTGATGGTCTAGAAGAATAAACTTTGCTGCATTTTGTAGGGATATGTGTGAGGCAAGATTGCATTTGTCAAGGTCAGAGAGAAGGATATTGCAGTAATTGAGATGTGAGCTGATCAGAGCCTGGCAGAGAGTTTTAGCCATGTAGATGGATATGAAAGAGTGCATCTCAGAGATGATATACAGAAGTAATCTGCAATATTGAGACATAGCCTAGATGTGAGGACCTAGAAAGAAGTTTGAGTTGAAGATGATGTCCAGATTACTGGCCTGAGTGACAGGCAGGATGGTGATGCTGTCCACAGTGATCAAGCAAGGAGGTAGCAGGAAGGGCCTCAGGGGAAACATTAAACGCTCTGTTTTAGCCATATTGAGTTTGAGCTGAAGGCTCATCTATGAGGAGAAGTCAGAGAGATAGGCCAAGATTAAGTTTGGACAGAAGGAGACAGGTCTCGAGCAGAGAAGTAGATCTGTGAGTTGTCAGCATTTGTGAATCTGAATTTGTGTTTGTGGGTGAGACTACCCAGAGATAAATATGTCAGGAAAAGAGAAAGGGACCAAGGACAGAGCCCTATGGAACCCCCAGAGAAAGTTGGAGGAGGATCCTCTGAAGGACATGCTGAAGGAGCCACTACAGTGGTAAGAGGAGAGGCAGGAGAGATCAGAGTCATGGAAGCCAAGGGAAGACAAGATTGCAGTTATTTCTACTACTTGTTTAGTTGTTTCTAGCTGATGGCTTGACTTAGTAAATATGGGAGGTTTTCTCCAGTAGGTGTTGCTCTTCTTAGCTCTATAGCTTGCTATGTGTTTAAAGGCACACTGGCAAAACTGGTATGTCAAGTTTTTAAAATACCATAATTATATTCTCACTTCCTTGATTGCTTGAATAAATCCATTCAACCAAATGAAAGCCACAGTCTGTGTAAAACTGAATTTGCTTTGCCAGGTTGACTCTATAGTTGCAAACCTAGAGGAGCTTAAGTTCTTTGTGGTTATGTGTAAGAACCTGGGATCATGGGGGCGGGGGCTGGGGCTGGGCCGCTGACAGTTCCACATCGCCACTGGAAGCTTAGGCTGGCTTTTTGCTAGAGGATCCTGTGAACCTAGGCTGGGCAGGAAGTACCGCCCATCAGAACCTGAGTGGTGG
The DNA here is from genome assembly GCF_015237465.2 of Chelonia mydas. Taxonomy (NCBI): domain Eukaryota; kingdom Metazoa; phylum Chordata; order Testudines; family Cheloniidae; genus Chelonia; species Chelonia mydas. Next base: position 194,995,460 of record NC_057850.1, on the reverse strand, counting down.
TCCCCCACAGCCCACTGATTGGCTGAAGCTAGTAATTAAACCAAGAGAAGCCATGATGGGGCATTGTCTCAGCAACAATGCAGATTGCCTGCCTGCCTCTGCTTGCTGTAGACTCTAGATGCTGGCTTCTGAGCCTGGTTTGTCCTCAACTTTGCTATTTGATTGCTGTCCATAACCTGGTACCTGACCTTGACCTTGACCCTGCTATCTGCCTGTCGCCTGCACGTTGGTGCCTGACCCTGACGTCCTGGTGTTTTGACCTGGCTCAAACCTGACCTCACTAATCATCACCTGACTGCAATTTAGCAGCTGACCAAGTGGATGCAGGCTACCCGTGGCCTAGCCCTCTCATTGTTTCTGCACCCATGACATTGTACTTCTGCTGTCTGTTGATTCCATTCTTATGAGCAGTCTAGAGTATAAAAATATACCAGAAGGTGCTTGTTCTCTTCAGTGCTTGCAGTTTAGGATCCTTGCATTAACAATGGAGAAACAGGCTGCAGTAGAAATGAAACATTTGAGTATCCAGCAGCTCAGCTTTGAAGGATGACTTGCTACACCAAGCCTGTGTTGCAGTAATGCACAGGGTATTTGGACATACAGGGTCAGTGGGAATTATTTGGAGGAAAATGTGTTATTTTCTCTATCCTCTGTTGAAAGGTTATGTATATAGCAGTTTTTACTGTGGGATTTATCTGTGCATACTCATTGCATAAACTTCCTCATGTCAGTAGAATTAGTAACCCAACAGTATCTTATTTTCCACACAGTGCATTTATTTTTACTCTTGATCCCTCGGGCCTTGTCTATGGTAGGCCACTGCTGTTAACATCATTTTAGCTGAACTAGTTTTGGCAACTTTAGGAGACCTAGTTTAGACAGGCCTTTGGCTGCCAACACAGTTTTCAATACACAGTTATGTATCCCTTCTGGGAAAATGTCTAATCTATGTGATGCTGAAAAATGTGCTGACAGTCAGTGGGCTGTCTACACCAGAGCTCCCAATGGTGATAACACAGGTTCAGCTGAACCAGTGTTAGTGACTGTGAGTAATTATTCAAACGATTCCCTAGTGGAGACAAGGGTCACCTGATCAGCCAGCTACATAATGAAACATGTTGAACCTTTTCAGTGGAGGCTAAAATAAATGAGGCTTCTGCTGTAATCCAACTGTCCCTTACTTTGAAGGCATACAAATGTTCAGCAGTGACTTGTGAGTTTGGGCACCTCACTTTGTGGGTGGCCAACTTGAGACACCTAAAAGGGGCCTGTTTTTTGGGGGGTGATGGGTGTCTCAAACTGGGCTCCCCACATCACTGCCCCTTTTGAAAATGTAGGCCATGGTGTTTACATTTTCCAGGTTAAGGTGTCCTCTTTAGGTCTCTTCATAATATTGAGTAACAAGATTCAATGGTTAGCCTCTCTCACTCATGATACTATACTCAGTAATGTACAGTGGATGGCCTGTTTTTTTCACCTCTTCATGAAAATTTCTAGAATGTATATCCTGAGAGTTTCCCTGGCTACTGGCTGGCAGGCAGTATAACACTGTCTAGCACATACACACTCATTTCAATAGTAGGAAAATAGGAATATATTTTCAAAAGACAGTCAGTGACAATGGACCCAATCTTCCTTATCTGTGGTAACTCCTAACAGAACTTTCCACGTTTCCCTCAGATATTTTTGGTAGCTGTGACAGAGTTTATAAGTCTTCCTTAGAGAGAAAGGATGGTGCAGTGGTTAGGGCAGTAGCCTGGGACTTGGGACACCTGAATTCAATTCCTTGCTCTTCCACAAATGTCTTGTGTGACCTTGCGTAGGTCAATTAGGGCTTGACTTCATGAACCCTTAGTTCATGGTGAGCTCAGGGGGTAAATCTATCCCACACTAGTTTGCCACACACCAAGTATCCGTGTGGACCCTGCTGCTGCATGCTAGAAGTTCTATAGAAGATCTACACTGCTTTGAAATGGGAGTAGATTAAAGTGCATTAAGGAATTGTTAGTGTGAAGCAGTAGCAGGGTCCACAATGACATCTAGTGTGAGGCAGGCAAGTGTGGGTAGATTTACACCCCAGCTTGCTGCAAACTGTTTGTGTAGGCAAGTCCACAGTTTCTCTCTCCCTATGTAAAATAGGGATAATAGTGCTTCTCTACCTCACTGGGGTGTTGTGAAGATAAATGTGTTGGAAATAGTGAGCTGTTCTGATATTGCAGTAATGTAGTCTGTCAAGGTTCCTTCCCCACTCTGAACTCTAGGGTACAGATGTGGGGACCTGCATGAAAACCTCCTAAGCTTACTTTTACCAGCTTAGGTTAAAACTTCCCCAAGGTACAAATTAATTTTACCCTTTGCCCTTGGATTTCCACTGCCACCACCAAACTTTATCTGGGTTCCTGAAAAAAAGGAGTTTGGACACGTCATTCCCCCCAAAATCCTCCCAACCCTTGCATCCCACTTCCTGGGGAAGGTTTGGTAAAAATCCTCACCAATTTGCATAGGTGACCATAGACCCAAACCCTTGGATCTTAGGGCAATGAAAAAACATTCAGTTTCCTTACAAGAAGACTTTTAATAGAAGTAAAAAGAAAAGAATTACCTCTGTAAAATCAGGATGGTGAATACCTTACAGGGTAATTAGATTCAAAACATAGAGAATCCCTCTAGGTAAACTTAAGTTACGAAAAAGACACACAGACAGGAATATTCATTCTATTCAGCACAGCTATTTTATCAGCCATTTAAAGAAATCATAATCTAACACATACCTAGCTAGATTACTTACTAAGTTCTCAAAAAGAAAAGGAGTACTTGTGGCACCTTAGAGACTAACCAATTTATTTGAGCATAAGCTTTCCTTAGTCTCTAAGGTGCCACAAGTACTGCTTTTCTTTTTGCTAATACAGACTAACACGGCTGTTACTCTGAAACCTGTTACTAAGTTCTAAGACTCCATTCCTGTTCTGTCTCCAGCAAAAGCATCACACAGACAGACACAGACCCTTTGTTTTTTTTCCCTCCTCCCAGCTTTTGAAAGGATCTTGCCTCCTCATTGGTCATTTTGGTCAGGTGTCAGTGAGGTTACCTTTAGCTTCTTAACCCTTTACAGGTGAGGGGATTTTTCCTCTGGCCAGGAGGGATTTTAAAGGGGTTTACCCTTCCCTTTATATTTATGACATGGTCAATAGAAATGTCTTACATATATTTTTGGTATTCTCTGGATGGGTTTCACAGCCAGGATGCCTTATAGTGGTGGCAACACAGAGAAGCCCTGATGAGCCAAAGAGTGGCATGGCTTTTGGGTTTAAATTCCAAAACGGTTTTTCCATCTAGGAGTGACTCCCTGAGCTGAGTGAATCAGATGCATCTGAGTCTAGTTAAGTTGGGCTTTTATCAGAGAGGAAATAAATGGAGGTAGAGGATTACAGTGGATATGAGTTAGCAGCATGCCCTTGTTGCCAAGAAGGCTAACAGCATATTGGGCTGCATTAGTAGGAGCATTGCCAGCAGATCAAGGGAAGTGATTATTCCCCTCTATTCAGCACTGGTGAGGCCACATCTGGAGTACTGCATCCAGTTTTGGGTCCCCCGCTACAGAAAGGATGTGGACAAATTGGAGAGAGTCCAGTGAGGCCAATGAAAATGATCAGGGGGCTGGGGCACATGACTTACAAGGAGAGGCTGAGGGAACTGGGCAACACAGGAATTGGTGGGAACTACACTGTAATGTAGATGCTTACAGAGTAGGTCGACATACGCTGCCTCATGTCAACCTAATTCTGTAGCGTAGACCAGGCCTAAGTCTAAGCCATTAGACCATCTTACCAGATGCCCTTACCTAAACTGTGTTAGACCTTCATCAGCATGTGTCATCTTGTCACTGAGACAGCAGTTAAGTGTTTTAGAGCAAGTTTGTCTGGAAGCCATTTCTACTAAAACTACAAATAATGGATATTAAATACTTAATTAAAATGGGAATGTTTCAGGTTGGAGGAGATTCAACCAAAACACTCAGATAACAGCTGACAATCTGTATCTTCAGGGGAAACACATCATTAGGTGGTCCTTCAGTGTTTGTGTTCAAAAACCCATTTCCTCCAACTCTACGAATGTACAGCTCACCCATAACACATGTAGCAAAGAATATGAAACTCACATTATCTTTCAGATTCAGGCATTAATGGGTGTCTCAGACACGGCCATTTTTCAAATGCCAGTGGAAAAACAGTTTCCCTTTTTTGTGTATAAAAAAAAAAGTATGGATTCAATCTTGCTTGTGCCAGTAAGATTAGTAAAAATATTAGTGCCAGCTTGGAAGTTGTTTTAGTAACATGACGACATTGTGTAATGTACTGAAGAGCTTGTGGCAGCAATGTAGAAGATGTCTGAGTTTCGCTCTACAGCCTTGGCAAACACCATCGCAAACTGTGTGTTGTAAAAAAGCTGAAGATTAATCCTGCCTCTTTCTGTCCAAATTCTTATCTAAATCTCTGCTCTAAGTGTTACACTTTGTTGATCTCTCCTGAGACTAGGCCTCCTATTCTCTCCTCTCCCCTCTTCTTCGTGGCACATTGGGCCCAGGTCCAAAACTGTAATGTCTCCTACTTCAAAGCTGACTCGAGGAAGTGAAAAGAGATTTAATTGTTGCTCAATATGTTTAAAGAATGTTTATTTGAAATTATATCTTCAACTATAGTAAGGGAGAAATATTTTAATTCCTTTATTTCTTAGGTTTATGTTTATATTATGAGTGAATGAGATTTTCTATTTGATCGTATTTTCAGCACAATTTGTTACACTAAAAGCAACACAACAAACATACTAAAAACTATCCATTGAATAGTCAATTAAGCATACTGACAAATCACTGAGTGGCATATGTACTGTATCACACAGAATAAATTACATTAAAATATTATTAAGGCTGCAAAGTCAAGCAGTCTAAAGTTAGGAAATGTCAGAATTAAGGTTGCCTTTGCAACCTTAATTTGGTCCCCTTGTGTGTGCATTCATAGATTCCAAGGCCAGAAGGGACAACTGTGATTATCTAGTTTGACCTCGTGTCTGATACAAGCCATAAAACTTCCCCAAAAATAATTCCTAGAGCAGATATTTTAGAAAAACACCCAGTCTTGATTTAAAAACTGTCAGTGATGGAGAATCCAGACCACGCTTGGTAACTTGGTTCCAATAGTTAATTACTCACTGTTAAGTATTGACACCTTATTTCCAGTTTGAATTTGGCTAACTTCAATTTCCAGCTGTTGGATTATGTTATACCTTTCTCTGCTAGATTGAAGAGCCCATTATTAAATATTTGTTGTCTACACAGGTAGTTATAGACTGTACACAAGTCACCTCTTAATGTTCTTTTTGTTAAATTAAATAGATTCAGTGCCTTGAGTCTGTCACTGTAAGGCATGTTTTCTAATCCTTTAGTCATTGTTGAGGCTCATCTCTGAACCCTCTCCAATTTATCAACATCCTTTTGGAATTGTGGGCACCAGAACCTTTCTACTCCTACTTGAGGTTCCCCTGTTTCTGTATCTAAGGATTTAATTATTAGTAGTATTATTTTATTTATTGTTATAACACCCAGAGGCCCCATTGTGCTGGGCGTTGTACAATGGGAGACATGGTCCCTGACCTGAAGAGGTTACAATCTAAGGGCTAGATTCTGACTTGTATTATGTGCCCACAAAAGGGAGTACGAGGCCATTTTGCATTCTTATGTGTGAAAAATGGACTTTGAGTCCGGGTGTCTGCTTACTTCCCACCCCAGAGTAGGTGAGCATGAAATGGTCAGGGAATAAATAAAGCATTGACACCACCCTATACCTCCTCCTTTCTTATTGGCTTGAGTAGCTGAACCAGAGCCGGGAGATGGTTAATGATTTACTACTGATATAGACTAGGAGCAGATGTACTACCTTCTGGGAGCAAGGAGAAAGCAGAGGAGGAACTGTGATTCGTAAGTGTGTCTCTGGATCTTAATGCCTTTTAGTGCTGCTCCTGGATTAGTGCAGTTTACGCATCACCCCTTGCAGAAGTTTAGTCACAGTCTAGCCCCAATTTAAGAAAGACTCAACAAATGAACCTGTACATATATACATTGGATAATTCTTATATTCATATGTGGGTACATGAATGATTTTTGAATCTTAGTAGTGTTATCCCAATACCATATAAGTGATGTTTAATCTAAGATCTCATTCTCATAGTAATGGCTCCTGAGAGCTTGTAAATGTTAAAGATTTGCATACGAGTAAGAGTAATTAGTATACCTGGGCAAGTACCAAAAAAAAAAATGTTGGTGAATAGTTATATGAATAAAATCCACAAATTTGCATAGATGGTATCCAGAATCCCCTTTATTGCCTTAAGAAAATATTGATAAAATATAACCTATCAAATACTATTTGTTGACTTAATTATTTGATGAATTTTGCCATTTGTCATAAAAAAAACCACTTAACAAAATCAGGGTTTTTTGCAGGGCAGGGAGAGCATTTGACCTGCTGCATGTACAACCAAATTTTTGGTCACAAGAATTCTGCTTGTTCTGAGACTATTTTTCTGCTAAACTCAGTATTATCATTATCTTGTCCTCCCCCTGTATCTTCATCCCCATTTCTCTGTCTTGTCCACCTGTCTGAGCTTGTCTGGACTGCAAGCTTTCTGGGGAAGGGACTGTCTTTTTTTAATAAGAAAAGGAGGACTTGTGGCACCTTAGAGACTAACAAATTTATTTGAGCATTGTTAGTCTCTAAGGTGCCACAAGTACTCCTTTTCTTTTTGCGGATACAGACTAACACGGCTGCTACTCTGAAACCTCTTTTTTTAATGCTTGTCTGCACAGTGCCTAGCATAATGGGGCCCTGACTGGGCTTCCAAGGTGCTCTCATAACATAAATATAAGAAGAAGAATTTTGATGGAAAGTGGAAGTGTTTCTGAATAGTTGTGCAACCATGTATTCACAGTAATATTTCTATCAGTATTTGCCACCTTCTGGAAATCTCTGTGTGGGTTTGTGAGTGATCCTGTTAAGAAGCTGAAATATCATGTGACTAGTCAAGCAGGGCCTATTCCAGAGCCTACTGGAGTCAGTGGGAGTCTTCTTGTTCACTTTAATGGCCTTCGATCAACCCCCCTCAGTGTAAATAGTGAATAATGACTATCAAAAGCAGGAGTCACAGCAAACAGTTCATGAAGAACTCATGCACTGAAATTTGTCCCCATAAACTATTGATTGAACAATGAACAAACCTGATAAAATCACAGAGGATTCAGGCAGAATTCAATAACTCCTCTTTCTTGAAATTGACAGAATTTCAACTCATTTTAGTGGCTGCAGGATTTGGTGCGAGTGGCATGAAGAGTTAAATTTAAATTATTCAAATAACTTGTTGGCCCATCCTCGGGTAACAAGTCATTATACTTTCTAAAAACAATAACTATCCTTTTCATCTGTTTAGCTTCAGGGAACTGAATTGCGGACAATGGTGAGCGCTGCAGGTGTAGGCTTTGGAGTGGATAAGGCTTATTCTGCCCAGGGCTTTTTTGTGGAACTTATTCTGGATAGCAGAGGTTCACGACCTTTTTCTTCCTGAGGGCCCCCCGCAACATGCTATAAAAACTCCATGGCCTGCCTGTGCCACAACAGCTGGTTTTCTCCATATAAAAGCCAGGACCGGTGTTAGGGGGTAGCAAGCAGGGCAATTGCCTGAGGCCCCATGGCACAGGGCCCCCCGCGAAGCTAAGTTGCTCAGGCTTTGGCTTCAGCCTCAGGTGGCAGGGCTCAGAATCCCAGGCTTCAGACCCATGCAGTGGGGCTTTGGCTTTCTGCCTTGGGCCCCAGCAAATACTTGGAGGGCCCCTGAAACCTGCTTACGGCCCCCCAAAGGGCACAGGACCCCCGGTTGAGAACCACTGCTCTAGGGTACATTCTCATTTCATTTTTACATCAATTAATATTACTTCTAACTAATATACATTGTGGATGTTATCAAGAATAGTTTTTATAGGCTTTGGCATGGGGCCTTCAGACATATTGACAGGATAATAAATTACCTCCAGACATAAAGCTTTAAATAAAAATATTCAAACAATAGTTTAAAACAAAATCCTTCAGAGCAGATAGAGGTAAATCCTGAAACAAGGAAAGGAGACTGGGTAAAACATTCGTTTTAATCATCCACTTCTTCCTTCCAGAAAGAGGAAGTGGACAAGCCATCTATTTAAATCCATTTTCATTTTCTCAAGTTGCTTATTATAATTATTCTCATGCAAAATCTTCATGTCTGGATGCAAATTAATACTTACATATTTAAAGCTGTTCCCACTCCACAGACTTTGGGTCAAATCAGGAACTCCTCTAGGATCAGAGACATTTTATCATCATTATAGCATCAGTCTTTGATTTAGTTAGGGTCCAATCCTGCAAGACCATTGCATGCAGAATTTCTACTCATGCCAGTGGGACTTTCACATGGGCAGTGTCTGGACTGGGTTTGTATTTTGTACTCCAAAATAAAGATGCATTAGAGAAGAAATGTGGAGACTGATTTATGATTGTAAGCCTATATTTGTGTTTCAAACTCTTTGGCAATTACTGTGCACTGTCCCAGACATAGCTCCATATTCGATGTGGTTGGAAAATTTTAATAGAAAATTTATGAAGCAGACTGGATTTCCAAGTGATTTTTTAATGAAAAATTGCGACCTGAAAAGTGGTTTACTTTTTGAAAATTGATGTTTACTGGAAAAGTTTCAGTTTTTGATTTGAAGAAACAACAAAAATGTTTTCAAACCGAGAACTTTTACCAAAATCCAAAAATGTATATTGACATGGAAAACCTTTCGGTTTCCAAAACGTTTTTGCTAGTTTTGGTTTTTCATTGGAGGTCTTTCAGGATTGTCCTTCATTGTAAAAACTAAAAAATTGGGCATTTTTCGACCAGCTCTTCTGCATATAGGCAAACTAATAACTGGGAAATCTGTAAAAGTAAATGGGAGCCTTCTCTAGAGTTCCTCCGAACTGCTTGTTAGTGAGGTGGCCTGGTTTTAGTTCAGTCAGATTCTTTGGTCATAGAACAATCCCTTTCTCCCGTCCCCTTCCTTACTTGTGTAACTCTAGTGTCTTCATGGCTGAGATGGAATCTGCTCTGCGGGCAGCTCCGGCCAAGAAAAGGCTCGCGCAGGAGTGCAGCAGGGAAAGTCCCTTCCACCCAAGAGGCAGCTGTTCCACACCCCCTGGAGGAAACACACACACACCAGAGTAGTACAGTGAATATAGGAAAGGGAAATATTTATTTACAGAGGGCTGGGTGGAGAAAAAAACGGCAGGGGGAAGTGAAGGGGAGCAATACAGCAGGGTTACATCCACCACGAGGCCCCACAGGCCCAGTGGTACCACAATAGAAAGGGCAGACACCGAGCTATGTGGCTACGCTCAGAGTTTAGGAGTTTTGGGCAAAGTTCCAGTCCGGCAGTGAGTCTTGGATGATCCTGGTTGTTTTCAACACCAATAAACTTTCCCCAGCAAACCCCTCTGGTGCCGTCTTCTGCCGTGCTCTGCAAAGCCACACAGTGTGACAACCTCCACACTTAGCTAGCAACAGTTTCCCTCCTTATCCCAGTTCAAAGTCACAAGCCCCAGTACTCATGGCCCCATACAGCTCTGGGCAGCAGTGATACTGGGTCCAGTTCTGGTTTGTCCTTCTCGTACAATTCCTTCCTGGCACAGTGCTCCTCCTGGCTCCTGTCCTTGGGCATCCTTTTTGGCCTCTCTGTCCCTCCCAGGCTTTGGGCAGGTTCTTGACTCCTTCACTCTGTGAGGGCCTGCTTGCTGTACCCCTTCTGTCTGGAGGTACAGACATACATCCATTCACTCTCCTTTTTCTCACACTCCTGCAATAACCAGCACTTCCTCTTCCTCCAACCATCAGCACTTCCTTGCCCTCAGGACAAGGTTTTAAAGGAGTCATGCTGTCTAAACCCCAAAGCGTTTACACTTGTGATTTAGAGGGTTTCCACATTTCTGGAATCTTTCTGTTTGATCTTGTTGATATCATGTCATTAATGAGAAGACAAACGTCACAGTGAAAACACGAACAAAGGTGCATAAAAGGCATCTCTTACTTTGTTTACTGTGTTACTGCTTTCATCTGGACCCAGTTTCAGTAGAGTATCCAGGAGGGACCATGAACTACCTAACTATTTAGGGTGGCTCGGAGTGAGAAAGCAATCGGAAAGAGCCTGTTATATTACTAAACAGATTGAGTGCCAGGCTGGGTTTCCTGGAGGAGAAGTCAGCACTATGGTTGTCTGGGAAAAGAAATCCTAATCTTGCTTCTTTTTAATTTTTTTTGGTGGCAGCTTTAGTTTTGTATGTGTGTTTTTAGCCGATCTGTTAAATAGAATCCCTGTTCCCCTGGAGATGTAGCCTGGAGACGGAAGGAAGAAAATTACACTGGCTTGTGGCTTGTAGATTTTCTGAGAAGGCGGTCTTTCATGAGTGTCTTGTTTTTTTCTGCTTTATTCACGCCTTTCAATAGCTCCCAGCTTGCCCGAGGAAGAAATTTGAGGCCTGTCAGTGTTGCTCTGACTCTCCCAGAGGGGCTTCTTGAGACAGACAAAAGGCTCTTCATCCTCTCAGGGGCAGTTCATCCACAAGGGTTCCCAGCACGGTGTGCTGGAAGTGAAGCATCAGATGAGAGGCTGCCATACTAGCCCTGGTTTTGTTTTGTTTTTAAACAGTGCTCATATTCAAGAATTTTTTTTTGATCAGATGAGCAAACACAAGGCCAGGCTGGGACAATGGAAAGGATGGAGTAATACACAAGTACTCGAAACCAAATGCCACTGTATGCACAACTTAATAATAATGTGAGCGGAGATAGATTTGTATCTTCATTGGGCTATTTTATTTCTTTAAGAAAATAGTTTTAAATTGTGCATTGCTTGCTCAAACAGACACCTGGTGAAAATCTTATGTTGCTACTTCAGTGAGTTTGAGGTCCTGCCATAGGATTAATGCTGGGAGATGCCATTGGATACATGAAGACTATTGACCTCAAGAGGGTCACCTACCAGCATCCTGTTGAAGTGCCTTGTATAGTTATTTTAGTAGCTATTTGAAGAATTAAAGTAACTATGTCTACACTTACGGGGGATCGACGCTGTGGAGATTGATGCACCGAGGGTCAATTTCGCGGGTCTAGTGAAGACCCACTAAATCGACCATGGATTGCTCTCCTGTCGACTCTGGTACTCCACTGTTACTAGAAGCGTAAGGTAAGTTGACGGGAGAGTTTCTCCCATTGACCCAGGGTGGTGTGGACACCGCAGTAAGTTGACCTAAGGTACATTGACTCCAGTTACATCATTCACGTAGCTGGAGTTGAATAACTTAGGTCAACTTACTCCCGTAGTATAGTCCAGTCCTAACAGAACTTGTCTTGCTTGTTTAAATGTGTAAAAGTGCCATATAATGTTCTGGGGCATTTTATAAACATTATAAAATAAGTATTAATAGATCCCAAACATCATTTAAAAAAGCCTTTTCATCCACCAAAACAAACTGCTCCATATCCACCCACTGCATATCATTAGAATCATAGAATCATAGAATATCAGGGTTGGAAGGGACCCCAGAAGGTCATCTAGTCCAACCCCCTGCTCGAAGCAGGACCAATTCCCAGTTAAATCATCCCAGCCAGGGCTTTGTCAAGCCTGACCTTAAAAACCTCTAAGGAAGGAGATTCTACCACCTCCCTAGGTAACGCATTCCAGTGTTTCACCACCCTCTTAGTGAAAAAGTTTTTCCTAATATCCAATCTAAACCTCCCCCATTGCAACTTGAGACCATTACTCCTCGTTCTGTCATCTGCTACCATTGAGAACAGTCTAGAGCCATCCTCTTTGGAACCCCCTTTCAGGTAGTTGAAAGCAGCTATCAACTTATATCCCTTATTAACCTCCTTCATTTTCCCTACCTTGACACTCTCACATAAAGAGTGTGGTTGGAGAAAATAGATAAACTTACAACATGTCCTGAAGGTCCCGCAATCCTACCTAGCTTTGGTTGGACCCAGGGTGAAAGAGCATTGTAGAATCAGGACTTTTCTAAATGGGGAAATTGATTAGCACAGCTATAGTGGAGAAATCGTATTAGAATAAAGTAATTTTTGTTCTGGAATTGAATGTCACAGGGGGAGTTATACCAGCATGACTATGGAGGTAAAATTATTCCACTGTAACAATGCTGGTCAGTTTCTCTGCATAAAAGAGCCATAAAGGCATACTCACCAAAAACACCCTGCTACTGTATCCATCCCCTTTAAACCAGGGAAGCCCCACAATAGCCACAGTATCACACAGGGATAGAGACAGGGCCAAAATTTCCCCTGCTTTGTGCTATTCCACCAGTGCAAAGCTGCCTTAAAAGTCTGCTTAACAAGGGGCAGTGCAAGGATGTATCTGAGCCCTAGATCAGGATGTCCTAGGTGCATGTAATAGTCCCCTTCTGATCATTTGCAGCCACCTTTGCACCCCTTCCTCCAGAGTTGCATCAAGCTTTCCTCTAACAGACCCACAGTTCCAGGCCATCATTTCCAAGACAGCGAGGACTCAAGTTGTTATTAAATATCCATAATTTCTGACTGCTCAATGATAGTTTGCTATATGAACATTACAGTAATTAACAATAACTTTATAAAAAGTTAATAGAGTAGATTTTTTATTTGTAGAACAGTCTGTAATCTAATATTGACCTACATAATGTACAAATACACAAGCCATGCTATTAGCTGCATAGAAAAAAAAATCCTGCAAATATTACTGTATTAGACTGCCAGCATTTCCACACTACAATTAAAATATATGTTCTAGAAGTCTGAATGCTTAGGCAGCCTTTTCACATTCCCCACTCAGTGACTTCACTGGGAGTCTGGCCTTAGTAAAGACTTCAGGATTTGGCCTTGAATCGTTCAGAATGAGTTTTAAAGGAAACAAATGTGCAATTTGCACATACAAAGCAAAGGTGTGTCTACACGGCAATGTAAACCTGGGATTGAGCTTGGGTTCAAACCTAACCCCTAACGCCAATTATGCTAACCTAGGGCTCAGACCTAGGACCCAGGACCCTGCATGGCTGGAGGGCAAGCCCATGTTAAGTTGGGACCCCGGGTCCAAGCCCTATTGCTTTCCTGTGTGCACGCAGCCCCAGCTTGATTTGGGTCCCAGAAGCCTCGGGATGTATTGTTCCCGGCGGCAGAGGAGAAGTGCTGCAGGCAACCAGCGCAGTGGCTAGAAGTGCTACTACTGCCTGATCAAGCACGCTCCTTCTGACTCTGGCTCCTCCTTGCCGCTGCATGGAGCTTGCCTGGAGCAGGGAGCCAAGCTGACAGGCGGAAGGCAGGTCCTGGCCACTGGTATGTTGGGGGTTATCCCTTCCCTGGCTGTGCTGAGCTGCTTCCCCTCCTGCAGCCGGCCCCAAAACTTCCTTACAGCGAGGAGGCGCCAGAGCCCCTGCTGTGGGAGGCTGCAGGGAGGTTTTGGGGCAGGCTCCCACTCACCGCCCTCACAGTACATGCAGCACCAGCGAGGGCAGTGGGGGCCTGGGAGCAAGAGCCAGAGAGCAGAGCAGGGACTAAGGGGCTGCCCTGCAGGGAGGGGAAACAACAGAGCTCCCAGCTCAGCATGGCCAGGAAAGGGATGACCACCCAATACCCTGGCTACTCCCCCTCCTTGAGGGGCAGCTACCTGGTCCCTGCTCTGCTGTCTTGTCCCTGCTGCCCTCCCTGGGGCTGTGTATGCAGAGGTGCCTTGGCAGCATGCACTGTCAGGGAAGTGAGTGGGAGTCAGCCCCAAAACCTCCCCACAGTCTCCTAGGGATCCCTTATACCTGCCTCCCAGGGTGCAGCAGGGGCAGGAGTAAGGGATCCTGCGGGGTGCTGGAGCACACTGCACCCCAAGTCCTAGGAATGCACTTCACCGCTCCACAGCCGGCAACAGCCAGGCTGGGGTGTGTGTGTTCTTCCTCTGAACCCTACATTTTATGTTAAACTTCATAACAAACAGACAAAAATAAATAAAAAAACAACCAAACAAAAACATCTTCATTGAACATCCCATGTTAAAAGTTAACAATTGCAAAGTTTCATTTTAATAGTCTGACAGGCCTGGAGACTAATGTGCCAATTATCCTCAGAAAAGGTACACATGGGCGTTTTCCTGCCAACATGACTCAGCCTTGCGCTGGAGAGCCCTATTCTCAGATTAGATGGTAGTCCAGTATAAAGCATTCTCAAACTGCAGTCATTCTACTGAGACAGCCACTAAAGGAGCTAATTATGCAGTTTATGCACTCATGTGCTCCTTATGGGCACCTGAGTCCCATCAATAGCACTGCCTCAATTAGGAAATGGGGGGTAGGGGGCAGTAGAGTTTCCCCCACAGTGCAACACATTCGTAGGGCTAGAGTGTCAACACCTGGGAGGAGGGGGCCCTAGGCACTCTGGGAAAGGGTTCCTTTGACTTAGAATCATAGAATCATAGGGTTAGAAGGGACCGCAAGGGTCATCTAGTCTAATCACCTGACAAAATGCAGGATTTGTTGAGTCTAAACCATTTAAGACAAATGACTATCCAGCCTCCTTTTGAAATCCTCCAGGGAAGGAGCTTCTACAGCTGCCCTAGGCAGCCTGTTCCATTGTCCTACTATTCTTACAGTTGGGAAGTTTTTCCTGAGGTTTAATTTAAGTCTGCTATGCTGTAGTTATAACCATTGCCTCTTGTCCTGCTCACTGTGGCAAGAGAGAACAACTTTTCTCCATCTTTTTTATGGCAGCTTTTCAAGTATTTGAAGACCATTATCATACCCCGCCCCAGTCTCCTCTTTTCCAAACTAAATATACCCAGTTTCTTCAGCCTTTGCTCAAATGGCTTGAGTTCCATCCCTTTAATCATCTTTGCCACTCGCTTCTCAATCCTTTCCAGTTTCTCTATATCCTTTCTATACATTGGTGACCAAAACTGGACACAGTACTCCCGCTGAGGCCTAACCAGTGCCGAATTGAGCGGTACTCTCACCTCCTGTGATATGCATGCTATGTCTCTATTAATACAACCTGAAATTGGACTTGCTTTTTTTGTAACAGCATCGCACTGGTGACTCATGTTGAGGTTGTGATCCACCACAGCTCCCAGATCCTTCTCAGCAGTGTTGTTGTCATGTCAACTTCCCCCCATTCTGTATTTGTGCATTTGGTTTTTCTTCCCCAAGTGTAGCACCTTACATTTGTCTTTGCTGAATTTCATTCTGTTGTTTATAGCTCAGTTCTCCAATTTATCAAGATTCCTTTGAATTTTAGCTCTATCCTCCAAAGTGTTTGCAACCCCCTCAGCTTTACGTCATCTGAAGATATGATCAGTATGCTCTCTATACCTACATCCAGGACATTAATAAAGATGTTAAATAACACCGGATCCAGAACAAATCCTGTGGAACCTCACTTGAGACTGCCTTCCAATTTGACATCATTCCATTAATAGTTGCTGTTTGCTGTTGTTTAACCAATTATATATCCAGTTAATGGTAGTTCTGCTGAGCCCACATTTCTCCAGCTTACTTATCAGAATGTCATGTGGGACTGTGTCAAATGCCTTGCTCAAGTCCAGGTATATTACGTCCACTGCATTCCCTCTATCCACCAAACCGTTTACCCTGTCAAAGAAGGATATCAAACTAGTTTGGCATGATTGTTCTTAGTAAATCCATGCTGGCTGCTAGTGATTACCCCTTTGTCTTCCAGGTATTCAGAAATAGAATGATGTATACATTGCTCTTGTCGTTTCCCACATATTGAAGTCAGGCGAACTGGTCTATAGTTCACTGGCTCCACCTTTTACTCCTTTTTAAAGATGGGCACTGCTTTAGTCCTTCTCCAATCTTCTGGGACCTCTCCTGTCATCCATGAGTTTATGAATATTATTGCTAGTGGCTCCGAGATTTCTTCAGCTAATTTCTTCAACACCCTGAGGTGAATAGCATCAGGGCCTGCTGACTTGAATTCATTCAAATTAGTTAGAAGATCTGTGATGTGTTCTTTACTTATCCTGATCTGCATCCCTTCCCCTTTATTGTCTATGGTAACTTTGCCAGTCACCCAGTCACCTGTTATTTTTTGTGAGAAGACAAGCAAAGTAGGCATTGAACAGCTCTTCCTTCCTATCATTTTCCATTACCAGCTCACCTTCTCCATTGAGCAGAGGGCCCACACCATGCCTGGTCTTTCTTTTTTGTCTGACATATTTGTAGAACCCCTTTCTGTTGTCTCTAACATTTCTTGCCAGCTTAGCTCATTCTTTACCTTGGCTTTCCTGATTTTTGTCTCTACACGCTCATGTAGCAGACTTGGGTCTGCACTGCAGTGTGGATGCCAGAACCCTAGGTTCAAGCATGGGTCATAAAATACTTAAATTAGGGTTAAAATGCAACATAGACACTTGAACCCAGGGTTCCCTTACGTAGGTCAGCTGACTCGAGTCCTACTAACCTTAGGCTTACATTGCTGTGTAGACATACCCCAAGAGAGCAGGGAGAACATGGGGGAAGGAATATCATTGTTGTGTTAGCAAAGCTAGTCAATGATATGTGCAATATCTTTATTTAGTTAAAGCAGCTTGACAGAAGGAGTTATTTTGCACTTCTTAACATATCTTTGTCTTCCAAATTTTGCTGACATCGATTCCTCTTTGCTGTATTGTTCCCAGTAGAAAGGGTAGGTCACTTGCAGTAGGGGCATGGATATTGGTATGAAGAACGAGAGTCATGACTGAAAATATAGGATACATATTAAGGCTTGGCATATGGTAGTGGAGACTTTAGGGAAACGATTGGTTAAAGATGGAAAAAAGAACTGAATCATAAATCATGAGAGAACAGATTTTTACCCTGAGATATATTTGTTCTCCTTCCTAGCCCAATAAACTGAAAATATAATATGTTTTTTGTTAAATTGGACTCCCCACACAATGATGTCTTCAAGATTTTGGTCCCACTCTACAGGATTCATCTGAGGTCTGCAGCAGGCATTGCGTCTGAACTTGTCCCAAAACCTGCCCAAACTTTGGGGAAGTCTTGATTCATCTGATTAGAACTTCAGGACTTGGGCCTCTCTCAATAATGGGCTGAATTGCTATACAGAATCTGAGCAACTCATGCTTTGGGGAAGTTTGGATTTAGATGTGATTGTGGATCTGGGCGTTGCCACTTGGGTTCATTGCCACTCTTAAATAATATTATCACTGTAAATAACACCCAGCTCAAAATAGTAAAGGTTTAAAATACAGTAGCATCAGACATTCAAATGTTGGTATTTCAGTGTTTGTCACCCTGATACTTTCACCTTCACTGTATAATATCATTGTATAAAGGGCATGAAAGCTAAACTTTGATGTTTTGTTTTGTTTTTGCAGTGGTGCTCTTCTAAAGAAGATACTAAGTCGGCCATGCTTGAGCCCAGTTTCTGTTGCATTCTGTAAAGTTGAGCAGTAAGTTTTACTGGCACGCGTATTTGCAGAAAGCAAATGTTAGAGTTGCCTGCAAGGGAAGGTCTTCTGGTTAAAGCACTGGGTTGGGATACAAGAGATATGGGTTCAGTTCTCAGCTCTGCCTGAGGCTTCCTGTTTGTCCTTGGGCAAATGATATAATCTCTCTGTCTCTCCTCTGTAAAATAAGGATAATAATAATTGCCTACCTCTCCTGGGGTACTGTAAGGATACATTTTTTAATGTCAGGGAGGAGCTCAGAGAGTGTGGAGATGGAGCCAACTAATTCTTATATGGATATATGTACTCTCAACCTGAATTTGCACATGCCAGTATTCAGGCCAGAAGTGATTGTCCATTCAGGGATCAGAAAAGGACTGATCTGACCATTCATGAACACCCATCTTTACTTTTTGAATATTCATGATCAATGCATAAAATAAAATATTTGGTGTATAATATCAGAGTGAATAAATTCTAGGAAACTGCCATCGGCAGTTCCATGGATGTTCTGCAAGCAGAAAAAGGGGCTAAATTCGCTGAATAAATTACTCCTCGTCAATCATTTGGTCAGTTCTATGAAATATCATCATCGTCATAACACTGTGTTACCAAACAGCGATGTTGGGTTACAACATAGTGATGTTTCCATTGTGAAATTGTGATGCATCACCACTCTGTGCTGCAGCAAATACCAAGAAATCACAGCACAAATGATTCAACTTAGTGACAAGATGACTTTGACCTGGAGGATAAAGTTGTAAAAAGCAGCCAATTCTGCTCTGCAAATTGCCTCAAAATGCACCTCCATCATGATCTCCAAGTTCATCATATCTAGTCCAGAACTGGGCCTCTCCCCAGCAAGTCACTGCTTAATTAGGTGATGGTAGTAGACAAATGTCCACTAGGGACTAGACTGAAATTACCAGAGTTATTTTACTTGCAACCTACTTTGAATCTAGGTCTCTAGAAGTGAAAGGCAGGCAATTGCATTAACCCATGTTTTTCTAAGCCCTTGATCATTTGCCTTTCAAATTAGGACTATTTTTGAAAATTTCCATCCACCTCTAGAGACTTTTTTGTAAGAGGAAATGGGACTTTTGCATCCTAGCAAATCCTAAAGAAAATGAATCACTGCAAGCTCTTTCCTAAAAGCCATCACAATTTGGATATTTTTGTATCCTGTAGCTGTCCATAGTCTATCCCTAATTTAATTCCTTCCAGCACAAGGAACTGCTATCAGAAAATTGCCCTCCATGTGTCCCATCAGGTGCTCTTATAGCCTGGTTACCAAAAAAAACATTGTTTGGTTAACCATTTTGGGTACTGATTTGCATTGCACTGCAGATTTCCCACTAATCCCTTTATGCTTAGATGGAATTCATCAGTTAACAAAAGTAGTTAAACATATACCATTAAAGGCTAAATGCTTAGGGATTGCTCAAAATCCACAGATGCTTCTTGAAAGAGCTTTGGTTCACTGCACAGCCAGTAGTAATGTTGTCTGGGCTGAACATAGTTGAAGAGATATGTGGCTGATGTAACTTTGGAAGGTCACAGTGGCTGTATTTGCTGGAGCTTATTATTAGCAGGAAACTCTATTTTTGCTATCGAGTGTGCTTGTCAAATGCAGGCTCATTGTCAAGGGGCACTGAAGAAGTGATATTCCCTGAGAAGCTGTCCTTCTTATGACCGTTCAATAGTATCCATAAATGAAGATTTAATGTGTTTTGTGTGGAAAACAGAATCTGTATTCCATCCATTTTGAGTCACAGGAAAACAAAAGCATAAGCAGCACTGAGCCCTCTCTCCACGGATAATTTTGTGAAGAGCAGCAGGATTTTGGCAGCATATCTGGCTTTAGAAAACAACCACAGTTATAAAATACAGGAGTTTAGGGGTGGTATGGTTAGTGAAAATGGCATATTTTGAGGCACAGACTTCAGTGATTCCTGAAGTTCCCTTCTTTATTTTCCAGTTTTATTTTTTGTTCTGTGTATCATTTTCTTTCCTTTCCATGTGTTGCACATCTGCTGTGCAGGCTCCAGCCAGGAGAATAGCCATATGAGGACCTGGAAATCTCCTCTGTATTGATGCCAGAAGACAACTTTATATTCATTCCAAATGGCATGAAGAACCATTTGTCAGTTTTCCCTTTACCTCCCTTCTAGCGACTTAAATGTATAATGTTGTCTAAAACACACAGAAAATAACCTCTTTGGTGATGAATTTAAATCTTCATGTTAGTTTAGTTCCTAAAACACTGAAAAACGTAAGGCCAGAAAGTCCCACTCCTTAACCCTCTGTGAACAAGCAGAAGGACTAACCTCCCGCTCCATTGTTTTCAGTAGTTTTCACCCTTGTTTCTTCTGGCTTTTTTTTTCTCCGTAGCGATATTGTTCTCTGGAGGTGGATATATTCATTTAAAATTCCAAAGTCTGGCCATTAGCTTAAGTTAATGTTCAAACCTCTGCATTGCCTTCAGAATTTTCAGTGAGGTTCATATTAATTTTCAAGAGATATAAATCAGGGGACAGTGTACAGGAAAGACAGCCGGCTTAAAAATGGCTACACCTGACTCACATATCTACAGAGAAGTGGCTTATATAGATATAGTTGCTTCATGTCTGTCTCCTAGGAATTGCTTGTCAGAAAATGAAAAGTCAAAGAAGGTGACCTTGAATTGTATTGGACAGAGCAGTGTTTAGAAAAAAAGAATCTAAGGGCCCAATCATATTCTTATTCAAATCAACAACAAACCATCCATTCATTTCAAAGGGAGCAGAGCTGGGTACAATATTCTTAGGCATACATAGCTATTGGAAGGTAAATGTGAACTTGTAACAAACACTAGCTTCACATATGAATCTGGTATTAAAGGAATGTGGGATTTGTTCACAGAGGGTGAAATTCCCTTCACCTGCATAATGCTCAAATAATCTGGTTTATGACGGTGAAATGCAAGCAAAATCCACCTTCCTTGCTCCCTGGCATGGGCTCCGGTATTCAGCACAGTCCTAGCACTGCCCACTACCAATGGCCATAGATAGACTCTCCATGCTACTTGCACAGAATGTTGGATTTACATGTCAATCAGCCCCCAGTACCATGCCAGCCTATGCACAGCTGGTGCAGAGACCTCTTGGGCTGATGTTGCAGTCTGAATGGTTGTGTGGATTAGGAGGAGTGTACAGGCACAGAAACTCATGCTTGGGAAGCTGAACAGAAATGTATTGCAATCACACTGAAACCATAATTTACAGTAACTTCTCCGGATATCCCGCCCTTGATTCGTCCTGAACATGGTTTGGACTGGGCATCTCTGAGTGTCCAATGGTCACCCCCTCATGCTGAAAAGCTCAGTCATCTCCCCACTACAACAAAAGCTCCTCCATCTAACCCCATTTATTTTTTAACCTTCTAGATTTGGCTCTCCTGTCCCCACCTACTCTGCTTATTTGCCAGAGGTAACTTCTTATTTGCCGGATGGGAGTTACAATGAACAGCTCCCCCCAGTGGTCCAGGTTGGAAATATATCTCCTATTTTAATAGTGGTCTGATTATCATTATACTCTCCACAAATAAATATCAGTTCAGAAAATGTTCACAGCCTTACACTGATCCTCTGTACTCTCTATTTCACACAGAGAAAACCCAGATGGCAGCAACAGGAACAACTGGTATACAGTGTTCAAGCCCTGTGCTTTGGAATACTGTCACAGTTTGTGTGTGGTAGCAGCAGTAAGCATTAATCCACCGGGAATATAGGTACTTCTCAGAGGATGTAATGTAATAGGTACATTGGGCAATACCAAAGGTACATTTTTTTTCTCTATACACGATATGGCATACACCATGTTAGATACACAGGACATACACCTGTGATCTCTTTTATCTTATAATTGGAGCGTAAACTCTTTGGGCCAGAGACCATCTTTCTGTTCTGTGTTTATACAGTGGCTATCACAACATGGTTCTGGTCTGTGGCTGAGACTGCTAGGTACTTCCACAATATAAATAATAAAAATAGTACATGGGGTGGGGAAATTGGGAATAGTAATGCTAACTAAACATGAAATGATTGTCTTGATCTGCTATGCAGTCCTCTTTAATCCTTAACATTTGCTGTGTTTTCAATCAGCTTTTCCAATGTTACTTGCCATCTCCCTAATTGTTAAAGTTGTTTTGAGTCTGTCTTTTAAAACAGGTTGTTCTTGTTGGGTTCACCACTTCATATCTGACTTCAGACACTTCTGTTCTGGCACAATCTTAATTTCCCCTCAATATTCCTTTCGGATTCCCTAGCTAATGTCTGTCTGCTTGTGGAATCTTTTCCTGTTACTTCTTTGTAAATTCCAGAGCAAATAACATGTATTGTTTTTTTTTAGAAATACCCTCCTCATTATCCCAGCCTTCTCTAACAGGCTCTCTTTTCTTTTTCGCTGGTCTTTGGTTATTTATGCATGTGAAAATACATCTCATTTTTATGGTGTTGAATTAACAGTGCAAATGTTATCTCTGATTCTCCTTAATATTGTCTGTCTCTTTTGTTGTTCACTAATGGCCAGATTCTTTCTCTCCTTGTTCATGTTGAATCGTACCTTGCTCCATGAGAAGCCCCGTTATTGTCAATAGGACTACACATAGAGTAGAATATCACTCACTGTAGGAGTGGCAGAGCTTGGCACTAAATTAATATTGTTTTTCTTCTCTATCTCTCTTTCTTTTTTATATGCCTAACTTCAGTGGGAACTGGATCAGGAATTGACACTCAGTTCTAGATTGTTTAGTGTTCCAAATTTCATTCTCTAGAATGTAAGCAGAATACATTCAAGGGTTGCCTTCATTAAACGGTGTGTGTGTGTGGGGAAGGAGTGAACAGAGGGAGGAATCAATTTTCAAATGGAAGATGACAAAGCCAACTTTAATATTCTTCCCTTATCTTAATTTCCTCTTGGTTTACTTGATTAGGAGAAAATAGTTTGAAATATAGAAGGACCCTCATAAACTTAATTTTACCAGTTTTAAAAGATCACAGTTAAGGTGACACAAACTGCGGCAAAGAACTGCTAATTATGTCAGATTATAGCTTTTATAACACTGAACATGACCTCATTTTGGATTAAGTAAGGTTCAGATTGCAGCTGGGAGTCTAGTTGAAAACCTACATTTAAATTGCCTTTGAACTTCTGATTGCTAGGGGAGATAAAAAATAGGAACTCACCCCTCACCACCACCACCACCACCACCGTTTTTGCGGCAAAGGGAAGTTTTAGAACCAATGGATGACATACAGTAAACAGCACCCTGTAAGTATCAATTTTTGTGCCATTCAGTACTAGGGATGGTTGAATCTTAAGAAGTTTGGAGTTCAGGTTTGGATAAGCACCCCAAACTTTGGATGTATATCTGGAACTTATTCAAAACCCTCCTGTCTGCAAAATAGACCTAGATATTTTGTAAGAACAGGCTTTCTTATAAGATTTCTGGAATTTCTATTTCTTTCCCCTAAACCAGTCGATTCTTTCCCATTTATTACAAGCCTATAGTCCCTGGGCACAATTATAAAATTGTTATTCAGTCCTTATTCAGACCTGATATTGGACTAAATTCTATTCTGTAGTGTGCTCATAGAGCACCAGTGAATTCAGGTATTTTAATGATATTATGGAGAGCAGAATCTGATCTGTTTTCAAATGAAATCCCTCCAAAGTTAATGTGAGCTTTGTCTGTATGAGGAATGAGTGAGAACTTTAGTATAACATCTCAATGCAGAATTGGGGGAGTATAAGAAGAACGGAGACAGTCTACATAACTACTCATTTAGAGATAGAGCCAGTAATTATTTTCCTATTTGTGTGACTTCTGCTGGTTTTATAAAGAACATTGTTTTCTTTAAATAAACCCACCAACTTTGCTGGACATTTCAGATGTTTACGTGAGAGCTGTTATCCTGGATTGGCTCCCATGCAACCCAACAGATCTTTTATTTTAATATTATTTTTCTTTTCCTGTCAGAAGTATGTTTTCAGTGTGGGTCTCCTGGAATCAATATTTTGCAGGTAGAAAAATATTAAACCCACTTTCATTTTGCAGATTTTCTTGTTAGGAGAAAAATCAATCTAATCAAAAATGGCAAAGTTTTTAAAAAATGCCCTGCTATTACAATTTCTACCTATCAGTTTGCTTTCAGATCACTTACTGACATTATTTTTCAGTGTGCAAACAATTAATGTAAATTCTTTGATGTGATTCCTAATAGAACTGAAATTAGTTTTATTTTACTTTCAAGTGGAAACCTCAGCATTGGGTTTTTTACAGCCATTAACCTTTATAGTCGCAGTGTATTTATGCTGAGCTATAGATTTTGTTTTCTCGGCATCTCCTGTCAAATCTCCCCTTATTCTTTTGATAGGAAAAGCAAAGTAAAAGGCTTTGGCAGGGTAATTCAACCTTGCCACTCTGGGCCACTGGGAGAGGTGCTAGAGGAGACTGGGTGATATGCTCATTCTTACTAGCAGTGAAGACCTTTTACAAGGTCTTTCTACAGAGAAGATGAACAGCCTTTCCTCTGTACAGCCTTCCCTCATGGCTGACTTCATCACTCGTATGGGAGTGATAGGCTTCCAGACATAAATACGGCAGCAAACGTCAATTATTTTGAATAATTCTAAGAAGCTTTAGTTTAATCCTTTCTGCTCTGTCCCAAGTAATATTTCTGTAGCACAAACATATGCTGTCTCAGTAAAAAAGAAGCCATATTTTAGACTGAGTTATGGTGGAGTGAGTTGATTCATTATGTTTGTTACTGAGTTCTTCATGGACAAGACAACAAGCAAGAAACTGTATTTCCTTTCCAAGCCATTTCCACTTCATAGCAGTAACTCCACTCCCTGTCAGCATTCTTATCTGTTATGCTCATATCTCTGCTTAGCAGTCAGTCCTGGTTTGGTGCTGTAAAGGTGTAATGAGTGCTTTGGGTTTATGGATTTCTGCAGCTGCTTAAAATGGAATTAAAACAATCATGAATTAACCTCAGATTTAAGCCTTTTGAAAATCCAAGCCAGGTTGCTTTAATCTTCACAAAATCCTCTTTCATTTTAGAAAAAAAATAACCAAATTCACTTTCTTCTCCTGCTATCCATACAGTCATTGTAGTGAAGCAAGAACATGAAGTTGATTTTTTAAAAAAGTACACTGCCACTTTTGAAAATCCGCAGAACACTTCAAAACAGACACCTGGCATTTGTGGTTTGCATTGTAGAATTAGCATGGCATTCTCTACTAAAGGCAGGGATACCTCGGCAATTTTTCAGGTCCTTGTGTTTAAAGAGAATCTGTACGCCCCCACTGGACATTTGTATTTGGCTAAACCCCAGCCAGAGGATGGCTAATAATTTTTTATGTTTGTGGGTAAAATTATTAAGCCAATGTACCCACCTGTCACCTAAAAGGTCAAAACAGAGTACAAATAGTGACATTTTTAGAATTTTGCCTATAAAAGTGAACAGTCAAAAGGTTTTTTGCACTTGGACATCCCAGGTTGTGCTGTGTGTTGTTAGTTACTGTTTACTTTTGTTTAGTGAAATTCCTTTAATTAAGCCATTCTGCCTTCCCACTAAACAATGTCTTTTACCTTATCCCTGCCAAACTCAGAGTCATTTATTTTGTGCCCCAGCCAGGTGTATGTTTCATTCTTAGGTCAACCCACCAATTATCAGATGCCCACATGGTTGTAATAGCTGGAGAGTTTACAGCACTTGCAGTCAGGGTTTGCGTTGTGGTCATTACAGCTACCAACCAGGGTCTCTGCGCACCACTGTTCTGATGGGATCAAACTCATGCCTACCTAAGGCAAGGAGGGTGGTTCTGTTACAATAAATTGCAATAGACATATCTGATTTGGGGTTTCGTCTGAGAAGATTCATACAGCTTTACTGTTAATGTACTTTGTTTTTATTCATTAAGAAATAAAAGCACCAAGATAGTGTGTGTTGGGGTGGGGAGTTCCCTCAAACTTTTTTGCAGATTTTTTTTTTTTTATTCCCAAGCTGCCACGTGAGCTGCATGCTTGCCTGAAAAGAAAATGTCTTAAGTGGATGTGGACCAATGTCAACATGTTGTTTATGTCAGTTCACATTTGTGTGCAGAAATCAAACATTGCTTTGTGGAAGCATTCAGATTTGCCAATAGGTGAACTGATCCAGTGGCCAGCTATGGGAGCTTACCTAGCATCTCACAAATAGAATGGCAGCAGCTGCCTTCCAATGGAATGCTACTGAACAGAGAACTGTCAGGTATAATAATTCATTCTCTTTTTTTTTTCCTTCTGTGTTCGTAATTTCTTTTAAAGACCAACAAAGAAAGAGAGAATGTTATGCAATGGAAAATTCCCCTCTCTCTCACCAAAAGCCCCCATACTATGCAAGAACTGGATGTATTGTTACTTGCTGAAATACAAGGCTTCCTTTCCAATTTTTAAGCCAATAAAACATGTACAGATGTTCTAACGATATACCGCCTAAGCCTTCTAAAATAAAGTTGTTAGACAACAAGCAGTTGAAGGGGAATGAATGTGCAAACTCGATTTGGCAACTTATCCTCTAAACTGTTTTCAGCTCTGATTTTAGTAGTTTCTCACCCGTATTTGATTATTTTTGCTTGCTCACTCATTTTTACACTGATTTTGTTACTTTCTGAAATTCCAAATTGCTTTTACCTCTTTCAAAGTGTTGTTGTAATTTCTTCTTCTCTATTTGTTTGGAGCCAGGCCTGGTTTGCTAGTGGTTACCACAGGACTGAGCTGAAGCTTGAGCTTGCCTATCGTTTCCATCACACCTCTGGATATTGCTGAACTGTGCTGAGTTTTTGTTGCTACTATTGGACTATGTTAACTTCCTAATTAAATACTGCTGCAGAATTGGGTGCGTGTATATTCTGACTTACCAACTTTCTGGACATTTTGGCTTTTCCATATGTGTATCTTTCCATTCTTGTCTCAGGAATGCCTCAGTTAAAAATATTTAATGCAAAAGTCGGGATCTCCATTCCCTCCTTTATGAAGATTCTGACTCCAGAAGGAACTTGTGCTGAGTTGGGCCTTACTGCTCAAGTAGTAGCCTTGAAATCTACTACTTACTGCAGATTCATAGATTTTAAGGCCAGGAGAGACCATTACGATCACATAGTCTGATCTGCAGAACACAGGCCCAGAATTTCACCAAGCATTTCTGAGCTAGATCTTACCTTTTCTCCTCAACCTTTAATCAAAGCTGCATGTCTTTCTGAAAGATATCAGAATGTAGCCCAAAGAAAGCATGACTCCCGTTAAAAAGTCTGATAAGTTATTGGCCAATATTAGATCACTGGAACCAGCCCTGCTCTCACTGGAGTCAATAACAAAAATTCCAGCTCAGTGCAACAGTCAGTATTGGGCCCATTATTTCCGAGGTAAGTTCTGGAGAAAATAAGAATCCAAATCCAGACTCACTTGTCCATTAATGATACATCTACACTATGAGCTAGCTGTGTGATTCCCCTGCTTGTGTACACATACTCTCACTCACTGAGCTAGCAAGAGTATCCATAGCAGTGTAGCCATGGTAGCAGAGGTAGCAGTGGTGGACGCATGGCGTAGCCAGGCCAAGTATCTACCCACCGGATTCAGGCAGATTTGTATTAAGCATGACTAAGCCATGCCTCCACTGCCACTGTCCATGCCAACACAGCTACACTGCTATTTATACTCACACTGCTTTGAGAGCTAGTACAAGTATGTGTGCATGAGAGGAGAATCACACCTCTAGCTCACAGTGTGGACATAGCTTAAGTGGTGAGAGTATACAAGAATACAGTCTGGAATTGCTGGTGTTGTCATATTGAGATCTGATGGCATTTACATTATTGTATTTGCAGATCTTGTAAACATCTTGGGTCTTTGAACTGAGCTTTGTTAGCGTATCTTTCTGGAGACTGCTTTAATAGAAAAGTCCTATAGAACTTAATAGGTATGAAACCAATAGGGCTCCATGGAAATGACTCTAAGATACGTTGAATATAATAAAGAATGCATTTTCTAGTCATAGAATTCTGTAGGATGGTTCAACAAATCTATAGAAAGATGATTAATTTCTTTTACATTCCATAGGGCTTTTTCCATAAGGGGTAGTTTAGCTGCTTCTTCTAAATTGTCTCCTTTTGTCATCCATATTACTGCAGTAGTGATAGTTCGTGCTGAGAGTCTGTCCAGCATCTCTTGGGGCTCTACTCTCTCTCCTAGTGTCAGTCTAGACATTAGTGTTCCAATTGCCAGAAATGTCTCATCTTGGTATCTGAATCAGATCAAACTCTTCATGCATTTTTACTAGCCACTATCATCAATAAAGATTCCAAAAGGAGAATTTGACTGGCAATTTTGCTGGTGATCCATGAGGCAGAAAATAATTGGTACCCTTTTCCAGTACTACTAATTCTTACGTATAGCTTGGATATGTGGCAACAATTAAAAATTTATATCTAGTCCTTCAGGCCCCCGGAGAAATAATGAAGGGGACACTCAGATATGATGTGCTCTGTCGTTTGTGCCTGGTGACCACAGTCGCATACAGGTGTTCGCTTCATTTTCCATTTAAAGGGGGTTTGTCCACATCTCTCAGGAAATGTCCAGATGCGATTCAATCGGCACCAATCTTTCTGACATACATCAAAACCAGGTGGTTCCTCGGCAGGGCCAACAATAAGCTGTTTGTTTTGAGCAGTTGAAATGCTCCATGTGGCTCTCCACTGAGCCTCAGCATTGGAGTAAGGGTCTTGATGTGGTTACATAAAGGATTGCAGGATTTTAATCTCGTCTTTGGCGGATGTCAAGGCTAATTCCCCACTCTGGCACTTCAAGTGCAGAAGGTGGGGGTCCGCAAGGATTCTAAAAGTTAATACTGGCCACTCCAGGCTTGTATTAAACTTCCAAGATTACAGTTTTTCTCTGAGCTTGGATTGGTAGGTGTTGCCACCACCCAAGTGCAGAACCCCTTTGAGAGCCCAGGAAGGCGCACTTGGGAATTCCTTCCTGTGGGGTACCCTCCAGCCCTTTCACCCCCCTCCGGGGAAGAGCTGAGAAAGAAAACAAAAGGAAATCAGCTGTTGCCACCAACTAATTAAAAACATGTGCACAAACACCTTAAGACACAAATCCAATTCTGTTCTTAAAAACGGTACATTTTATTAATTAAAAAAAAAAGAAAGAAAATACACCTGGGAACTCAGGCTATTGCTAGATTTTAAAAGAGCAACTACAAGATGTAGCAGATCGAGCACTCACCGCCGCAACGCCTCCTGCTGGTTGTCCAGGAATTAGCTCAATTCCAGCCCTTGGAGTGCCTCCTGCTGGCCGATGTCTCTCCTGCCTCGGGCCCTGTGTCCCTCCTGGACCCCGGTGCCCCATTTCCTTGGGGTTCTGCCGACTGCAGTACCCCCACACTCTGGGTCTCCCCTCTCAGGAGAACCCCCAACCCTCTAAGCCCACCTTGCCTCAGTGGCTACTGCCAGTCATCATCTAGCCCCCTTTCTCTGGGGAAAACTGCAGTCTGTAATGGCCACTCATCATTGGCAAGGGGGTTGGACGAGCTGCCTCTGCCTATCCCCATCCTGGGCTGCACCTCTGCAGCCTTTACCAAGGCCTCAGCCTGGGGAGTTGCCAGGCTGGAGCTCCCTAGCTCCTTTTGCCCTTCCCCAGCACTGCTCTGCTCTGCTCTGCTCTGCTCTGCTCTGGGTACCCTGTGCTCCCAGACAGCTAGGCCCTTCTCACTCCAGGGCTGGAGTGAGACTCTTTGCCTTCTGGCCCTGCAGCTCTTTTATAGGGTCCAGCCTTTTCCGATTGGCTCTCAGCCCCAGCCCTCATCCAGGGCTGGCTTTTAACCCTTTCAGGGATGGAGCTGGGTGACCGCCCTGCTACACAAGGATTAAGCACCAAGAATAGCTTTCTTGAGGTCCAGCTTAAAGGTTACAAGCAAAACAAAAGCACCTGGGGTTAGCACAGAGGAGTCCACAAGCCATAAATAAATAAAAAGAGATAAACCTAATCACGTCTTTCTAGACATTTCCTGATCTACTTACATGCCTGGGGGTTCAAATGAGTAGTTTCTAGGTATGATACTGAGGATTTTTCATACCTGGCCCAAAGCTTCCTATAGCATAGCTGTTGCCCTGTCTGCCTCTCCCCGGGAGAACAACAACAGACAGACAGAAGGGAAGTCTTTCTTCAGTTTTAAAAAGTTCTAGCCTTCCCATTGGCTCTTTTGACCAGGTGCCCACTCACTTCCTTTTACTTATGCATAACAGTGAGACTTTTTAACCCTTTACAGGTAAAGCAATTAGAGAACAGCTTCTAAGAGGGATTTTATAGCTAGTTGCTGGCTGGATGTCCATAAAAGGGAGCTACCCCCCCTTCATTTATCACAGAGGGTTCTGCAGGTCATCATGCAGCGGGATCCTCGCATTTGGATTGACGTGGTTGAAAAAGCGAGATGTCTGAGCAGCTCTTCTAATCTGTGAAGGCTGGATGTGCGATAGGACCGGGAGCCAGTTGACCTGAGTCGATTTGAATGTCCCTGACACTATGCACATAGCGTTATTGAGTTGAGTGTCAAGGAGTTTAGTGTGACTGCTGTGAGATCACACACGTGGACTGGAGCCCCATGATGTTCCAGTCAGTTTTCTGATAAGCGCGACACGAGTCCTAACCTTATCATGGGTGTTCTTGAGGTGTTGTTGAAAAGTCAAGCTCCAGTCCAGTGTAATGCCAAGACTGTGTTTTCCACTGAATGCATCTGATGAAGTGAGCTGTAGCTCACGAAAGCTTATGCTCAAATAAATTTGTTAGTCTTTAAGGTGCCACAAGTCCTCCTTTTCTTTTTGAAGATACTTTGGGTTAGCCTTAAGGCTGACGCTCTCACCGCAGAACTGCACATCAAGTTTGGTATTAGCCATTTTATTGTTCAGATGGAAAGTGGTCACCGTGGGTTTTTTTGGGTTAGACCTAAGTTTCCAGTGTCGGAAATAATCAGCCATTGTGCTAAGATCTCGGGTTAGCATGCAGCTGATGGTGGAGACCTGTATGCTGAACAGCTAGGGCAATGTCATCTGCATACATGAATTTCCTCAAATCCATCGCTAGTATATCCACAGTATATATATTAATAAGTATTAGGGCCAGGATGGAGTCCTGTGGGATGCCAGAGTTAAGAGTTCTTGGTCTACTGATCTGGCCATTAAGGTGCACCTTAAAACGGTGGTCTGTGGTCATTGCCACCAAGAGGCTGATTGTTCACCTGCAGTGAATGATGTGGTCAATCTCGAGGAGGACCTGTTTCCAGATGGTGCCATATGCCGAGGACAAATCAAAAAGGGCGATCCTTGTCTTCAACTTATATTGGAATCCTGCCTCAGTGTGGCCGGTGAGTAAAGCTCCCTGGTCATAGCAGTTCCTCTTCGTGTGAAATCCTGCCTGCTCTACTGGAGGATGTCTCTGATAATGTCAGACAGACGGCAGTGTCTCTGTCTCTGCAGTGCTGACGGCAGTAAAACCTAGTCTGTCAGTAACCTAAGGTGATGCAACTGGGCTGACCCATAGGTATGTGTTTTCAACCACTACATTTAACTTTGCAAAATGAATTGCAAACCCAAGAGAGAGTTCTTGCCCATCTATTGGCCTGATTGCAGGTTCAAAGACAGTAGTAAGAGGAGCAGCACTCCAATTTGCACCTGCAATTCAGACATGCGTGCACAACTAATGGCATGAATTTAGTAACATGATTTTTTTGAAATCCAAAAGGTTGATCCTTCAGTGGCATGAAGCTTAGCTGGTGGTTTGCAGACTCTGGAATGTTTCTGGTATTTTGACAATACACATCTCTCCTCTTGGGAGTGATCAAATAACTCCCTTGTTGTCACAGCACCCTGAACTGTGTCCAGTGGGTCATGACTCCACTCTCCTTCAGACCTTGGAGATGTTGTCAAGGAGGCAGTATTACACATGCATAGTTCCTCCCTGATTGCCATTGGGGCTTTACATGTAATTATCAGTCAGCTGTGAGGCAACCAAAGAGTTTGGAAAGGAAGACGCTAGTTCTTATGGCCTCTCCAGCTGTCTAAATGGTTCCATGCCTGACCCAAATGTGATTAAGTTTGGTCAAACTTGAGCAGAGCTCCATTATGTTGGAGAAAGAAATTAATATGCTCCTTATTCCAGTGTAAGCATGGTCCAAGTTTTGGAACTTGGGGCTCTCTCCTGTTCTGTTGAGGTCAATGGGAGTTTGGATATTGGCTTCAGTGGAGGAATGATCTGGGTCTAAATGTGCAACTGGTAGATACAGATGTACTTGTTTTGCTAGCTAGACTCCTTTAGAAGTGTTTCATTCAACCACATAACAATGGTAATAGTTTGCATTAATATAGCAGTTTTCATCTTGAGCTTCTCAAGCAATGAAAACATGAATTAATGTATTAATACTCTTGTGAAGTAGGTAAGCATTATTATTCTCATTTTACAGATGGGGAAACTAAGGTACAGAAGGACTATGATTTTTCCAAGGTCAGGCAGTAAGTCAGTGGCAGAACCAGGAATGGAACGTAGAACCTGACACATCATCATATGATCTAACTACTAGATTAGTCTCCCTCACTGTACTGTAACTTAGAGGCAGTCGCTCATGGACAGTGATAAAAAGCTTTATTGAATTACATAAAAGCAAATGTTTCCTTGAGGTAAAGAATGCATTTTGTGTTTTCCAGAATAATGTATGTAAGAGCTCAGAAGCATGAGACAAATAACCTTTTATGAGCAGGTCTTTTTGTTCTGATTCTTAATAGCCTATATCATTTTAAATTGGCATATTCTGTTTGATAGTTGCAATTTTAAGTAAACAAAACTAAAACAGTCATGGAACAAAGCACAGCCAGTTGCTAAATGTTTCCATTTGAAGCAGTGTTGTTACTGTCCAATATGCCATTTGAAGTGGTAGTGTTTTGCAAGCAAATGTGATCGAGTATCAATAAGAATAATTCTGTGAAAAATTCTGTGAAGCAAATGCTTGTATTGTTTTAATTATAAAGACTGTCATGCCAGCATTTTCCTTTTGTTTTGTGAACAGTTGACAAAGAGACTATTGGGGACCATGGCAATGGTCATGGAAATATTGCTGATAGCAATGTGTACTTCCAATAAATTAAAATCTCTAGATCCTAGCTCTTTCACTGTAAATACAAGCTGGAGCCCATTCTTAACACATATGGGAAGGGTTGGTTTAAAAAAAAATGTAGCAATCATTTGTTAAGCATTTGTGCCATGAGTACACATACATATAACAGTGGAAAATGTCACGATCAGAATTTAAGGTTTAAGCCTTTCAGTTAAACACAAACAACAGCAACAAAAATGTAGCACAGCTAGTAGAAAGAACACACATGCATGCACCCGCACAGACAGAAACATACACACACACACACACACACACAAACATACACACACAGTCTCTACTAGTTTGTAACCAGTTACTTAAATGTTTTTTGTCCATGCACAATATGGTTAACACATAATTAGTAATCGTGGTAGGTAATGACATGTCACTCTCATGCCTACTGTATGGTGATCTTTCTGTAACGAGGTTGCTTCAAAGACACGTCTTACCAAAAGTGCACCTAAGTCACTGTGATGGTTGGTTGTCCTTCCTCCCTGAGTTACTAGGACATCTCAGCATTGCCTAACTAGCTGCTGATACTGCTCAGTGTGAATGTTCTCTAGGCATTGTCCCCCGGCTGAGTCAGTCTGACCAGCTGCCCAAAATGCACTGATACAGACACAGCTAAGCAGAATGGTAAGCGTGGATGCAGAAACACAGCTGACAAATAGTTCTGTTGCGAAAGCAGCTGCTTTGTGGATAAAACACAACTGAGTTTGTTGTATCCAGATCAGAAAACGGTGTCATGATCTGGTCATAAGAATGTCCATAGTGGGTCAGACCAATTTAATCTAGCCCAGTATCCTGTCAAGCCCAGTATCCTGTCTTTTGACAGTGACCAGTGCCAGGTGTTTCAGAGGGAATGAACAGAATAAGCAATCATTGAGTGATCCATCCTCTTTTGTCCATTCCCAGCTTCATGGCTTGCATCCCTGATCATGTTGACCAATTCCATTGATGGACCTATCCTTTAGGAACTTATCTAATTCTTTTTTGAACACCATTGTAGTTTCGGCTTTAACAACATACACTGGCAATGAGTTCCACAGGTTAATTGTGTGTTGTATGAAGAAGTACTTTCTTTTGTTTGTTTTAAACCCACTGCCTATTAATTTCATTGGGTGATCCCTGTTTCTTGTGTTATGTGAAGGAGTAAATAACACTTATTTTTTCCACACCATTCATGATTTTATAGACCTCTGTCATCTCACCTTTTAGTTATCTCTTTTCCAAGCTTAAAGGTCCCAGTCTCTTTTAATATCTCCTCATGTGGAAGCTGTTCCATACCCTTCATCATTCTCTGTACCTTTTCCAATTCTAATATATCTTTTTTGAGATGGGGCCCCCAGAAGTGCATGCACTATTGAAGGTGTGGGTGTACCATGGATTTATATTGGCATTATGATATTTTCTGCCTTATTAGCTATCCCTTTCCTAATGATTCCCAACATTCTGTTTGCTTTTTTGACTGCTGCTGCACAGTGAGTGGATGTTTTCAGAGAACTATCCACAATGACTTCAAGATCTCTTCTTGAGTGGTAACAGCTAATTTAGATCCTGTCATTCTGTATGTATGGTTGGGGTTATGTTTTTCAATGTGCATTGCTTTGCATTTATCAACATTGGATTTCTTTGCCATTTTGTTGCCCAGTCACCCAGTTTTGTGAGATCCCTTTGTAACTCTTTGCAGTCTGCTTTGGACTTAACTATTTTGAGTAATTTTGTATTGTCTGCAAATTTTGACACCTCACTGTTTACCCCTTTTTCCAGTTGTATTTTTCCGGTTGGTTTACAGTTGTATTCATAGTGTAGGAGGGGTCGTAGTATACCTCAGTGCCTCACAGCATCATTTGATTACATGATGGAAAATGTGTAATGAAAAGGTTGCTTGGCACATGGTGATTCACTGGTTAAGTATTAATTATGAGAAGAGAACAATCATACCATTCTAGTATTATTCCAGCAAATTTTTTTATATTGGGATTCTCAACCTGCGGCTCATAGACAGTGTCAAAGGTCACTACGACCATATCCTTCCCATAATGCTAAATGGGAGAGGGGTCCCAGCTAGATCCAGACTAGAGGGAAGCCAGGTGCTGAGTGTGGGGAGAGGGTAGTATGGAAAAGGGAGTCTCATTATGGAAAATTATTGTTCTCTGCCAAGTAGTGTAGTTTAAGGAAGGAATAAAATTTCTTTCTTTGGTACTTATATGCCCCCTTCCATCATCATAGTAGCTGAGCACCTCACAACTTTTATATATTTACTCACCCAACACCCTTGTGAGTAGAAAAGACTATTGCTCCCATTTTACAGATAGGAAACTAAGGCCAAGGAGAATAGTTGCCTTATCCAGGATCACACAAGAAATCTGTGGCAGAGCAGGAACTTGAACCCAGGTTTCCCCAGTCCCCAACTAGTTCCCTAACAACTGGACCATCCTTCTTTAGAAAAACAGTGGAGGGAAATCAGTGACATGCAGGTCCCTTCAGCAGAGCCCTCCCACTAGGGATGCACTCCTTTCGCCTCAAGTGCACCCATCTCATACCTTAAGAACTTCACATACAATAAGAAGACAACATTCAACACAAACAGTTTAAATCTCACAATATGTTCATAATAATTACTATTAATACTGCAATAGTGCTCAAAAAAGATGCTAAGTGTTGAAAATAAAACATTTGGGAAGACCCAGGACCTGCCCTGTGCTGCTGATTTTGCTACTATCTGCAATTTAGACATTTATTAAACAGCCAGTTGCTGGTTAAAAGCAACCCCCTTTAAAAACTGGTTTTGCTAAAATTGATAGAAAAACTGGGAAGTATGCTCTGCTGCATCGATAACGACTCATTTAATGAAAGACACAGAGGAAACTATGAAAGCAATTCAGAGTACAGGATTAGGAAGCCCCTTGAGTTCATTGCAGTGGAAAGAATTGGACACGATACAAATTACTATTCTGATTTGGTAGCATTTAACATCCATATTGCATAGGTGAGTGTGACTACACAAAGTGCAAGGCAATGGACTCTCACACCCTCAGTTTCTCATGTTAGGCATACAAAATTTCAGACGTACAGAATTAGAGAACACTTTTGAAAATGTGGGCCTTTGTGTGTGAATACATCCGTTGGGTCAGTTCTGGAGAAGGGAAAGAAACACCAACGGGGAGAAATGGCATGTGTATGTTAGTAATGCAGTAGTATCATGAAGACTGCCATACCACATACCATGTGTGTAATCTGTTGCACTAGATGAAGAAGATGGTAGGTGAATCACTGACCAGATATTCTCGCTCCCCCAAGGTTTGACCTCAAACGATGAGAACAATATGGCACATGGAAATACAACCTTGGTGGAGCTACTGTAAGGTGAGTGAATAACTGGTTGGAAAACCATTCTCAGAGACTAGTTATCAGTGGTTCACAGTCATACTGAGTAGAGACCCACAGGGATCAGTTCTGGATCCAGTTCTGTTCAATACCTTCATCAGTGATTTAGATAAAGGCATAGAGAGTACACTTATAAAGTTTGTGGATGATACCAAGCTGGGAGGGGTTGCAAGTGCTTTGGCAGATAGGATTAAAATTCAAATTGATCTGGACAAACTGGAGAAATGGTCTGAAGTAAATACGATGAAATTCAATATTGACAAATGCAAAGTACTCCATTTAGGAAGGCACAATCAGTTGCACACATACAAAATGGGAAATGACTGCCTAGGAAGAAGTACTGCGAAAAGGGATCAGGGGTCATAGTGGATTGCAAGCTAAATATGAGTCAATAATGTAACACTCTTGTAAAAAAAAGCGAACATCATTCTGGGATGTATTAGCAGGAGTATTGTAAGCAAGACACAAGAAGTAATTCTTCCACTCTAGTCTGCACTGATAAGACCTCAACTGGAGTATCGTGTCCAGTTCTGGGCACCATATTTCAGTAAAGATGTGGACAAATTGGAGAAAGTCCAGAGAAGAGCAACAAAAATGCTGAAAGGTTTAGAAAACATGACTTATGAGGGAAGACTGAAAAAAATTGGGTTTGTTTAGTCTGGAGAAGAGAAGGCTAAGAGGGGACATAACAGTTTTCCAGTACATACAAGGTAGTTACAAGGAGGACGGAGAAAAATTGTTCTCCTTAACTTCTGAGGATAGGACAAGAAGCAGTGGGCCAAAATTTCAGCAAGGGCGATTTAGGTTGGACATTAGGAAAAACTTCCTGTCAGGATGGTTAAGCACTGGAATAAATTGTTTAGGAAAGTTGGGGAATCTCCATCACTGGAGATTTTTAAAGCAGGTTAGACAAACACTTGTCAAGGATGGTCTAGATCAGTGTTTCCCAAACTTGGGATGCCACTTGTTCAGGGAAAGCCGGCTGGGCCGGGTTGTTTACCTGCCGCGTCTGCAGTTTCAGCCGATCGCGGCTCCCACTGGCGGCGGTTCGCTGCTGCAGGCCAATGAAGGCTGTGGGAAGCGGCGCGGGCTGAGGGACATACACTGGTCTAGATAATACTTAGGCCTGCCATGCGTGCAGGGGTCTGGACTAGAAATCCTCTCAAAGTCCCCTCCAGTCCTATGGTTCTATGGAGTATAGGATTTCCATTGGGAAATTGAGATAAAAAGGGTATTAATTATATGCTGCAGGGGCACTGTGGTGAAGTGAATTAGTGATATGACTAGGCATCAGAAGACATTACTTTTTTAATCCTGACTCTGATGCTAACTTGTATGGTGTTGGAAAACACACATCAGTACAGCTGGGTGAGAAACAGGAAGAAATGGCAATGAAAATTTTAACAAAGTATTTTTGCCATTTTTTCATAGAAATAAAATTTCAATAGAAATTTCTAGATGGCTCTTCTTAACAGGACAGTGTTGCCTTTTCCCCAACCATAAAAGAGAGATAATTATACTTTGTCTTACTGTGAGCTACTGAACTGATTTTCTTCACACTTGATTTCTTATATCTCACTGGAGTTTAAAATCCAACTGAGTCTCAAGACTGCATGCACTTTGATGTAATTTAGTATATGTAAAGATGTGGAAGAGATGCCAGTTTGTATTACATTATACAGAATTATATTACTATTATCATAATTATCTATTAGAAGGACTATGTTTTAAGGCCTAAGCACAAGAGGGCAGAGTTAAGGTTGAGCTTTCAACTGTAACTGCATTTTCTGACTTGTGTGAGCACTTCATTTCTCAATCTTAACAGTTACTTGAAACTCTATGTTCTCCTACCATAGCTTGGCAGGTGATCAGAACATTGTAAGGAGGTTAATGGAAATTATATTTAACTCTCTGTCTCACAAATCCAGCTTCAACTGTGAGGACTTGAAATGCCAATTTATACAATCTGATCCTTTTACAGTTGTGAAAAAGTTCCTCCTCTACCTTGGTGGGTCTTGTGCTTATTGGCGGATTTGCTCACCTTGGAGCTTCGCGGCAGCCCTCAGCTTGGCCGTTTTTTCTGAACCCACAGTCCAGGTCGACTCCTCCTGTGTCTGACCAGGAGTTGGGAGGATTTGGGGGGAACCTGGGCCCACCCTCTACTCCAGGTTCCAGCCCAGGGCCCTGTGGAATGCAGCTGTCTAGAGTGCCTCCTGGAACAGCTGTGTGACAGCTACAACTCCCTGGGCTACTTCCCCATGGCCTCCTCCCAACACCTTCTTTATTCACACCATAGGCCCTTCCTCCTGGCGTCTGATAATGCTTGTACTCCTCAGTCCTCCAACAGTCCGCATTCTTACTCTCAGCTCCTAGTACCTCTTGCTCCCAGCTCCTCACACATGCACCACAAACTAAAGTGAGCTCCTTTTTAAACCCAGGTGCTCTGATTAGCCTGCCTTAATTGATTCTAGCAGTTTCTTGATTGGCTGCACATGTTCCAATCAGCCTGTCTGTCTTAATTGTCTTCAGAAGGTTCCTGATTGTTCTGGAACCTTCCCTCTTACCTTACCCAGGGAAAAGGGACCTACTTAACCTGGGGCTAATATATCTGCCTTCTGTTACTCTCCTGTAGCCATCTGGCCCGACCCTGTCACACTATTTAAAACAGAATTAGGTATTTTACCTAGTTTTTTATTCATATTGTACAGATTACTATAGATGGATCCAGCCTCCAAATCAATATGTGCCCTTTTAAGCCCTGTTATCATGAATTTGTTTATTGGTTGCGTAAAAAGGAGTTCCTCTATGATTGGCATTAGTAACTATGTTACTCAGAGAAGAGTAGTATATTTGTCTTCATGTTAATTGGGGTGTCAACCCAGTTATCCGAGATCAGAAGACACCTCCCTAGTTTAATCTTAAAGTTAAATAACAAAGTTTATGGAAGATGCCATTATGATACATAACCCGCGTAGAATCCAGTAATTTCATTTTAATCAGTTGCACATTGTTGAAAACATTGAATTATAAATGTACTTGTTTTTCAAAGACATTATGACCTTGTATAGTTGTAGCAAGTGAATCAAATTTTGGATCTGTGTGCTATACTCTTTTCAGAACAGTTCTTTCTTTCTTCTCTAAAATATCATAGAAAAATAATCATCCAGCAACAGAGTCCTTGGTGATTATACACTGATCCTTCAACTTGGATAAATATTGGTGAAAGTGCAGAAGACGTATTCTACTGGAGGTGGTAAAAATATCTATGTGCCCAGTTCTTTGTGTTTTCTTTATATCTACAATCCAATCTATATTTCAGGAAGAGGAATATCACTTTGACAATTTAATATGAAGACCTAATTTGTTTTGGATAATTTAAAAGCAAAATTGAAGGATAACATTTGCTAAGAGATAATTTACACGGCAAGATTTATTTTGCTTTACACTATATGTTCTTACTATAATTTCAAAATTGAAAACTAAGATATATTGTCGTTCTTCGTGTGTATAATAGCATCTCAGAATATATTTATTTTTAGTGAGCTGGGGTTGCTGAGACTTTTGAGGATTTTTACTATAAAAGCATTTTTAATATTCCCCTTGATAAATATAAAGGAAAGGAGAACAAACAGTTTGTCGTAGGAACATATGTAATCATATGGTTCAGATCCGAGAAACAAGCGAATGTTGACTTTCAAGCAGTAAAGATGTTATAGATTTTATCATGAAATATCAAAAAATTAAGTGAAACAGTGCATTGTTTATTAAAAACAAACAGACAACCCTTCTCCCTACCTAAATTTTGGTCTAACTTTCCAAAAGAGACTAGTGATTTTGGGTTCCTCAATCTTTGGGTTCTCAATTTGGGACACATTAAAGAGACCTTATTTTCCAAGGTCAGCATTTTCTGAAAATCAAGCTTTTGTAACGGAACTCATTCTGACCCCCCCTAAACTGAGACACCCAAAATCACTAGTCACTTCTAAAAATTTAGGTCATAATACCAATAGAACTATGCTGATTTACATGACTGGAGGATCTAGCCTTAAATGTACATGAATCCCTGAACCTCAGTTGGAATGCATTACAAACCTTGACCTACTTATTCTTGTGTACTATTTTCCGTAGCCTTTGCCTGAATATTTTATTAACATTATTACAAAACAGTAAACGTGAAGCACAGAAGTACTGGGTGTACTGACAAGTTTATAATCCATGTGGTGACTTCAGTGATGTATTTGTTTTCACTTAGGGCAAGATCATCCCCACCCATGGAGAAACCTGTGGGAGAGAACATAAAACTCATGTTCATTTTGTTCATCTGAATTATTCAGAAAATGCATGTCTGTGGGTGAATGTGGTAAAGCTGTACATGCAAAACTTGCACCAATTTGATTCTGTGATTGTGAGCAATGGGTGTAATTTACATGCTGACAGGGTGCCTGGGGAAGAGCAGTAGTGAGAAAAACAGAAAAGGTTGTTTGCAGTGTTGTAGCTGTGTTGGCCCCAGGATATTATAGGTGGGTGACGTAATATTTTTTAATGGACCAAATTCTGGTGGTGAAAGAGACAAGCTTGATGCTACACAGAGCTCTTCTTCAGGTCTCAAGAAGAGCTCTGTGTAGCTTGAAAGCTTGTCTCTTTCACCAACAGAAGTTGATCCAGTTAAAAACCTTACCTCACTCACTTTATCTCTCTAACAGGACAGTCTAAATTTGAATAAATTATGGCATTTAGTGTTTAAGATAGCTGCTCATTCTCTCTCCCTCAGTATGTGTATTCCCAGACAGAAACTATGCTAAGATGCAGTTAAGGCTGAGTGCACGTGTCAGTAATTTGGGGTGAATTAATTACAAGGATGTTGCTCTTATCCCAGAACCAAGCATTATAAACCCAGCAAAGTCATAGTTAAGGTTAAATGTAAAAGAAATGCAAACATGACAAGGTATGGTAATGTACAGTTAGGTGCCCATAACTACTTTAACTCATTCCTGTAGTGACACCCTGAGATAACCATATGATTAGATGTTTTCATGTTTGTGGTCATAGTTTAGATTAAACTGATTAAGGATTTTTTTTTACCTGCTTCCACTGAATCAGTACAGAGCAGAATTGCCTTCATTTAAAATGGCTGCCATTATCTATAATTCCCAATGGTACTGAGACCCCAAGGTTCTCAGTTAAAGTGCCATCTTTCAAAATTGCCACCATCTCCCATTGTTTCCAATAGCCATCTTTGTTAACAGTCATCTGTGTTAAGAGCATCCAGTGGCCTCAGTCCCACTGAGAACAATTGGAGATAGATGATGTTCTCAAAATGGTGATGTAATGGTTCCATTGAGAACAATTGAAAATGGCAGCCATTTTTTAAAAGGGCAGTTCTACATGCTGTGCTCTGTAGCAAAACATTTTGCATTAGCTTCTGCTGAAGAAGAAACTCAGTTATGAAGAATTATGAGAAAAGAAACACCAAAGAATGAATACATTTACTCATCTCAGGGGAGGCTAAACCTTACTGTGGGGATCCTGACACATGCCTGCAGGAGTGTGAACCCTGGGGGAGGTGTAAGTCCCTCTTCTGGGACAGAAAATTGGGGTTATCCTCCTCCTCACCTCCTTGTATGTTTTTAGCATCACAGCTCATGCCAGTGTCCAGCTCTCACTATGAGGAGGTGGTGGTAGGACTTTTGACTTTCCACTTAGGGGCTTTCCTCAATAAGGTGCTCCTACTAGGTCATGGCTACGTCCCCTGGAAGGTGATTGGAGTACTCAGGTCTGGGAGTCATGCATGTTCTGCTTGGCTTTCATCTCCGTGCTCTTTTTTGGGTCTGGGAAAGATACTCCCAGCATCACGGCAAAATACAAGGTGGATCAGACACATTGTCAGACTCATCCATTTCATTATCACCCATAACAATCTTACATTCAACAACAAACACTTTGTCAAAACTATGAGAACAGCCATGGGTACTGGAATGGTTTCCATATATGCCAACCTCTTCATGAGCCACTTTAAAGAAGAATTTCTGGACAAATGCACCATAAAACCAATGACATACCTGAGATACATCAACAATATTTTCATCATCTGGACAGATGGCTTAAAGTCCCTGATAGATTAACATCACAACTTCAACAACCACCACCCATCCATTAAACTATCTCTGGAACACTCCCACACAAGCATTAACTTCCTGGATACC
Organism: Chelonia mydas; assembly: GCF_015237465.2. NCBI lineage: Eukaryota > Metazoa > Chordata > Testudines > Cheloniidae > Chelonia > Chelonia mydas. The sequence continues at coordinate 194,953,077 of NC_057850.1, read as the reverse complement.
ACAATCAGCTTCAACAATGGAACCCTACAGATAACCATATACAAGAAACCCACAGATCACCACACTTAACTTCATAGATCCAGTCACCACCCCAAACACACCAAGAAATCTGTTATCTACAACCAGGCACTCAGATACCCAAGAATGTGCTCCAAAGAGAAAGTCTACGATATGCATCTGAACACACTTAACACCATGTTCACCAAACAAGGATACTCTACCAAGGAAGTAGATTGCATCATGTAATGGGCCACCCAAATACCCCAAGATAACCTGGTTCAATACAGAAATAAACCCCCCTCTAATGGGGTCATCTACCCCCCACACTGGAACCCATATGGGATATCATCAAACAACTACAACCCATACTCAGCGAAGACCCCATCCTGAAAGAAATTTTTCTTGAACCCTCCACTTCAAGCAACCTCCCATCATCAGAAGCAAGGTTCGCACAGACCAGGACACACCAACTCAAAATGGCACGAGATCTGCCTGGTTGTAGATAACAGATGCAAAACCTGCAGACATCTCTCCACTGCTACAATGATTAACATCCCCCACAACACACCCTTTCAGCATCTATGGATCCTACACATACCTATCACAACATGTGGTGTATCTCATCCGGGGCACTAAATGCCCCAGTAACAACTATGTGGATGAACCCAGATAATCATCTACCACCGGACTCCTTGTTGATTTTGTGGATACAGACTAACACGGCTACCCCCTAATACCAGATAGTCATGACGCTCTTGAATGAATTCCTACCGGAAAACGATAAAAGACAAAAACATTCTATTACCTCTGGATGAACACTTTTCACAAAGCAAATCACTCAATATCTGACCTATCAGTCCTAATACTCAAAGGAAACCTGCACAACACTTTCAAAAGATGAGGCTGGAGCTTAAATTCATTACTCTGCTAGACACTAAAAATCATGGACTGAACAGAGACACTGGATTTATGGCCTATTACAACAATCTGTAAGACACCAACCCCCTCTTTCTTCCTATGACTGCAGAGGTGCTCTCGGACCACTCTACCTTGAATGGTCCCTTACAATATGTGCTAACTACTTATGCTGAACAATCTGTTCCACCTTGCATTTAGCTGTGGTGCTGAGAGTACTTTTCCCAGACTTGAAGAAGAGCTCTGTGTGGCTTGAAAGCTTGTCTCTCTCACCAGAAGAAGTTGGTCCAATAAAAGGTATTATTTTATCCAACTTGTCTCACTACTAACTATCTCACTGTCAAACAAATGACGTATAATTGCAAGGTTGCATAGTCATTCCCTGAACAATCCAATACTCTGTGCTTATGTAGTTAATTTAAAAAGAGAGTTGAATTGGGAATGAGGTCAAGTTGAAGTTTTTTGTATGGCCTGTGTATTGAATGTATTTGTAAAGATGGGTGGTAGCATCAACTGAACAATGTGTTTAGTGAAGAAGCCTGAATTCCTGGAAGCTGTTTCTCTAACCCACATGTAAACTGCAATAAAAGAGAGCTCTTTTTTTGGACCTCATTATATTAGTCATTGGAATACATCATACAGTGTCTGTGTTACATTTTAAAAGAGTCATCTTCAAGTCCTGCCTCTTCAGTTGTTCAGGATCTTGTCAGAAGCAATTATCTATTTCTTGTCAGGATCTCCAGTCTCTGTGGCAGTGAGGCATCCCTGTGCATAAAGCCACATCTCAGGGATGATGATGATGATGATAAATGATTCTCTTTCTTTGTTCTTGAAGTGGGACATTACTTTTCAGAAGCTGAAAGAAACTTAAAGCTGGAATTTAGCTTACTCTCATATTGCTGCACCATAGCCTGCCACTGTACATGTGACTCCTGTCTCTCACTAACTTCATAACATTGGCACCTGAAAGGAATGTGCTCCTGGAGATAGATAGAGCTGGGCAGTGGGATTCTTGTTTTCTTTCCAGAAGTGCCTTCACTTACTGTTTAACTTCATGCAAGTCATTTAAATTCTTTGCTCCAGTTTACTCATCTTAATAATGGGCCAGATCCTCAGCTGATGTAAATCTTACTCACTTGTCTGGGCTACTGCTGTTCCTGGTCTAGCATGCCACTGTAGGACCAACTGAATAGAGCTGAGGAGTGGGTGGAACTGTGGCTCAGCTCCCCTGCCCCACGCACTAGCCAGCACAGCCGAACCAGTAAGGAGGAGGAAGTAAGCTGTGCCAGGTACTGGGCTGGTACAGCTTATTTGTCCCACCCAGAGTCAGGTGGAAGCAAAAACTAAATTGTGTCTGTCTGAGTCCCTGGTTTGGAGCAGGGCAGCTACAAGCTGCCTCTTCTTTAGGGTTCATGGTAATTCCACTGTCTAGGCCATGAAGTTCTTATGTTTTCTCTTTCAGGGGGACTGGATTTTTTAGGAAACCAAGACAGGCAGCCTTTCACTACTAGGTTATCAATTTAAATCTGGCCCAGGTGATCAAGGGTTTGTAACATCTAATGACTGTATGAAATATACTGGTATCTCTGGTCAGCTCCTAGTGGACAATCAGCTGTATCTCTAAAACCCTTCACTATACTTAGCACTGACTGCTTTGCCGGCAGTTTCAGAAGAGATCCCATGGTATGAGTGGCTTTGGAGAGTAAAATACCTTGTTCCTCCCCTAGAGGTGGTCCCTTCAGGTTGCTTTACAAAGCAATTGCCTATGTAACAGCTGGTGTGTTGATGCAAAGGGGACTTCACTTTTCAGGGCTCTCAAGCCTTTGAATTTCACAAGTATTGAATTTAAAAAATGATGCAATGCTCACCTGCCATTAAAAATAATATTAAATCCAGAATTAGCTCTAATTTCTTTCAACTGTGTATTAGCTCATTTTATTAATGAATAGGGACAAACGTAGTTAAAAGCACCGAGAACAAAAATAAATCTCATACTGTTTTCCATAATGAGAAGAATTAATCACAGATTTTAATTTGAATGTCCCACGATAGTACTTAGATAATCAAACAAACTCCTCTAATAAACTCAGTGATAAAATGCTTAGATGGAAAAAAACAAAAGAACAACTCAGAAAAAATAGAGGTCTTCTTTGGGTGAGAATTCACCAAAGCTTTTTCCTTCTGTCGTTTACGTACAACACAATTTGCCTGGTCCTCCTCTTTCTTTTCCTTCAGAGCATCTGTAGGAGAAATACAGATTTGTGAGGCTTCCACAGTAAACTCTCAGTCTGACAAAGGAAAGCAATACATGATACAGGCCTGTACTTACTGTCAGCCTTGTCTAAGAGTTAGAAGTCATGCCATGCAGCTTTGAAGGAGAATTACAGGGAAAATTCAGGTGACAATTATTTATATACACCCGCAAACTGGTGTAAGTGTAGAAATGGTAAAACGATGAGCAACAAGAGTGCATTACCTACTCCTTAAATATATCCTTCTGCTGCATACTGATTGACAAGCCAGTTTAAATAGGAAATTTACGTTGTGTGGAACTGTGGATTCTCTAATTGCTGTAGGAGTTCTTATCTGACTATCCTTCCGATGTAATATGGCATGCCATGGGAGATTGTGTAGGGAGTTTCAAAAGTCCATTTATCCCCAGCACCATCATAGCATTATCAAAAATGTTTTTACTGTCCCCCATTTCATTGCCTTTAAGTGTCCTTCACAATCTTTGCTGAATTTGTTTTCTCACCCATTAAGTTGATTTCTGCATGCCCTATAACCTCTACCATCCACAGAATACAACAGCTTTGTGTCCACTGAGTACTACAGTACCTTCCATTTTTTTTCTTGCCTTGAACCAAAGATTTCAAACTTTTTATTTAATTGCAGCCATTATTGCTTGAGGTATGTTAAATAAAATTCATCTTTTTAATAATAATTGCCTTCTAACTAAATATTACCCCATTAGACATGTTTGGAGCTATTCAGTTTTGAACATTTTCTGAAAACTTGTCACCCAGTCAGTATGATATAGTTCTAGGGAATGGCTTGGGGTGAGGGAGAGGAGACAGAGAGAGAGAGAGATAATGAATATAATTTAATTCCACATCTTAATTTTACCATTGAAAGATATGAGCAAGTCCCATGGTTTACAAATGGACTCCCTTGTATTCCACATGGGAGGAAGAAGGCATCTGGGATCAGTCTAATTTTCCACTTATCTTTTATTTTTAGAATGTGTTTCCAGGCCTACGAGGTTAAAGATGAAAAGCCAGATTTACTGCTGACCTATACCCTGATCTAAGTTTGTGGTAAATTTGGCCTGGAGTCTTCAGAAATTTATTTTTGGTAGAACACTCTATTAAGTCAATAGTGAAATCAATGGAGTTACATCAGGGGTGAATGTAGCTCAGTGTGTGTATGTTAGGAAGGGAGTCTTTATTGACCTTACACAAGACAGTAACTACAAAAATCATTGCAATGTAACTTGTAAACATTTTTATGTCCTGTGGCATCCTAGCAAGTGAGGATCATCCAAATCTGAAATATATTTTAATTTGTTTGATTTTTAAGTAGGGAGCTTAAACATACAACTCACTCTACCCATTTCTACCATACTGCCTATAGTGAACATTGTTGATTTGTATAAACATTTTTGTTGGTCTCCTTCTCCTTCTGTCAACTTGTCTTTCTGTCCTTAGACTGTGAGCTCCTTAGGGCAGGGACTGCCCTTCTCAAAAATTTGGAGAGTGCTTAGCACATCATAAACAAATAATAAATAATAATAATTGTTCATGGTGAAGCCCATAACAAATGGACAGGATAAACGGGCTTAGCACAGTTGTATTGTCATATTTGACACTTAGGTCTGAATGGAGCCATGTTTATGCACACAAAAGTTCAGGGGTGTCGGATAGAGCCATGTTAATCCTAAGGCACATGGTTTGGTCAGTTTCTACTGGACCAATTCCTGCTGCTTCTCAGAAGTGGTTGCATTCAGTGCTGGGTCCATGCAGTTTTTAAAATCTGCTTGAAAGTTTTTAGGGCAATCTCTGGATGAAAGACACTAAGATAAATGTCAGTTATAATTGCTACTTATAATCATTTTAAATGTACAATGATTTTCTGTCACATCTCTTTAATATGAGGGACATATGGAACTACACTGCAAATTACCCTAGATCTGACTAACATCAGTGATGTTCCAAGGATAATTTCTCATCAATGAACTGTTCATGAATAATTTCTTAAATATATTAGGCATTTATGTCTTTCACTTTCCAGGTACCTCCTTGTTTTCCTTTAAACTCTTTGGGGGCAGGCTCTGTTATTGTCTGGGTGTTTGCAAGGTGCCCAGCACAATAGGGCTCAGCACGATTGCATCCCCTAGATGCTACGGTAATATAAGTGTTGGTACCTTTTAAAACATGTCAGAGTAATGATGTACTGTAGCATCTCATTCCAACTCAAGAATTTTTTTTCAGTCCTCTGTAAAGTTTTAGTCTAGAAGATTAGCTGGTAGTACTTATATTACACTCCCCCCAGTATATGTGCATGCTGTTTAATCATCAATTTTGGAGAAGCTGCAATTCAGCTAATGCTTCCATCTTCCCTTGCCTAAGAAAAGAAGATTCTAGTGGTCCAGAAGCTCAAGGGGTGCTAACAGAGTTATGCTGCTTTATACCAGCTGAAGATCTGTCCCAGAGATTAACTTCATAAGAGTCTTAAATCTTTACAAATTTTGCCTAAGAATTACATCAGCAGAGGAATGTGTTTTCTGTGGCCCTATGCAGTAAAATCCTATTATAATAGGGCCATATTCTGAATTCATTAACACCAATGAAAATCCAGTATAACTCCATTGATGTTGGTGGAGATACTTTGGATTCTCACTAGTGTAACTGAGCTCAAAATGAAAAGGAGTACTTATGGCACCTTAGAGACTAACACATTTATTTGAGCATAAGCTTTCGTGAGCTACATTGGTTAGTCTCTAAGGTGCCACAAGTCCTCCTTTTCTTTTTGCAGATACAGACTAACACGGCTGCTACTCTGAAACCTGAGCTCAAAATATGGCCCACTATCTTTACTGTCAACAGTTCACTTTCTTACTAGACAAATGCATTTTTAGTCGATGTGTTTGCCCTTTTCTCTACTGTCTCGCTGACAGGTAGATACTGTAGTTACTTTCAAGTACCCCAAGTCCCAGTGGACAGAATAACAGGGCTGATCATTGCAACAAGCTTTCTATTGACTGCTGGACCAGTCTGAGTTTAAGCTGCCATCCATCTCCTAGTCCTTTCTAGCTTCCAGCATGTCACTTGACATTAGCCCTCCTACTCAACTGAACTAATCTGGACAACGCTGGCCTCCTGCCAACTCTGTACTTCATCGTTAGCTCCTCTACTAGAATCTCATTTTTTTTGTGGGTATCCATTTTATTCTGCCTCAACTACTTCCATTTAAAACTCTTCAATCTTCTAAGCAATAACCTTTTAATCTGCATGCTATAATATTTTCTTAAGAATTTATGGTTTCTCCATTCCTCTTCCTCTCCCTTCTTAGATGTGAATTGTCACATTAGCCTGCTTATAGGAATAGTTTGCAAATATTCAGTGGAAGGTGACTTATCTTGGCCCTTTCCTCTTCCAGGGAAAAAAAGAATAAGCCTTTAATGAACTTGCTGCTAAAGTAGATTAGCCGTTTTCTGGTGACAAGATTGATGATGCTATCAGCATTAAGTCACTAGGTTTGAATTCCTCATTGTGTAAATCCAATGAAATAAGCACTATTAAAGCTCCTGTCTGTCTATCTCAGTGTTGTCTTTTTAGTGTCCTGTCCAAAATGAAAATTGAAAAAGAGAGATGCCTAGTTTTCAAACTGCGGTACTTTTGGCTGCTTACATTTTCCAGCTTTGGATGTTTGGATGACTGGTTTGGAGATCACAGAACACCTAATTACCACAGGATATAATCCAGGTTTGTAAATCAAACAATTGACCTATGCTGACCATGGTCCCCTGGAGAGGGATTTATTTTCTGAAATCTGGTTTTACTCCATTTACAAATGAATTCTTAGTTTTAAAATTATTCTCATTACTGTGACATTTCTAGGGTGGCAGTCACTGTACTATTTTGGCATCATTTTAAGAATTTAAAGGAATCAGATTCTTTTCTCCTTTCCTCCCCACCAGATTATTACGGTTTACTTCTGACAAGTTACCAGGTCTACTTGCAGGAGCCACAAAGCCAGGGCCATGCCACACCTCATTTGTGTGATAGGAGAATTGCCCAAAGTGGTGAGCTATGTGAAACACCTAGAAGGTCATAGGACTTGGATACTGTCTGATTTTTTGGGGGCAATGAGATCCACCACCAAGGACTCTGTGCTTACAATACCTAGTCTCTGGCCCCCAACACTTGTACATTTAGATAGTCCTGGGCTTCATCAGAAGTCGTTTCCCTATTGAGTGAAGCTGATCTATAACTTAGTGTGGGCTTAGAAGTCAGTATCTGAGTTAGCCAGGTTCCAGGTAACCATTCGTTGGTTTATCAGTGAAAAACAATAGCTTGGATGTGGAATTTAATGGGAGAGCAGAACAATCCTGAGGGTTATTTTGTCTTTCTCAGCATTTCTTCCCTCTCCTGCTGGCCCTTCCCCCTCTTCTTCTTCTTCTTCTTCTTTTTTTTTGGCCATGCTACTACTAGGAGTGGATGCCTGAAAGGAGATTGGAGTGGAAAGCTAGCCAAAGAAAATGAGCTTAGAGGACAATAGGAAGAGGCAGAGGAGTGCTTAGTCTTGTATAAATAATAACTATAGTAGGGCTTTTCCTCTAATGGCCCAATCCTGTATTCCCAGTCTGGGCACCCAAGTTATGTCAGTCACCTCAGCAACCATGATTTTCACTCCGAGGCTGTAATTAATGTAATTTGATTCCACTAGCATTGACTCTTCTCCTTCTCGGTGTCACTTACCTGAAGAGCTTCTTTATGTATGAGATTGTAGACCTTTTTTTCTTTATACACGGATCAGGAAAGGGCTGAGTTGGTTAGGGCTTTGGGTTTCTTTGGGGAATCACAGGGATGGGAAGAAGTTGAGGTTAGTTTTTCTTGCTGACTGGCTCTTTCCTGTTGGGTGGGCCCTGCTCCTGTTTTGTAGTTATAGGTGTGGATGGTGGCTGGAATTTTGAAAGCAGCCTAAGGGAATTAGATGCCCAAATCACACTGAACTTCAGTGGCATTTAGGCAACCTCCCTCCCTTGTGATCCTTTGAAAAGCCCGATCTTTATTTTTAATAGGTGCCTATTTTTAAAAGAAATTTTGGCAAATCCTATTGAAAGTTAACAGAGCTTAGCCTCCTAAGTTACTTAGGTGCTTTTGAAAAATGTACCCATAGTACCTAGAGTGTCGTAGGGGCATCTTCTAAGATGAAAAATCAAAAATAAATACTATTAGGACCAAATTATGTCTTCCATGGTGGTGGTGCATTGGGGTGCAGAAGGTGGAGAGATTCCTTTTCTTTCCTCCTCCGTGATCTCATACAGGAGATAGCTCGAATCTGGCTCTCTGCAAAGGGTGCTCGTATGTCTGTGTGGTGGAAGATGTGAATGGTCCAGAGGGTGTATGTTTGGGCAAAAACCTTGCTCTCCTGAGCACTGAACAGTGCTTGGATTGCTACCCAGGGAGGTGAGGAAACAGATGCTACACTATTTCCAACGCTGCAGCAGGGCCTGCCAGTGACCATGTTTCCTTTGCATTGCTTGAGGCAGTATGCCTGCTCCTACCCTTCACAGCCCCTAGAGTTTGTGTAATTCAACTCCTTCTCCAGCCCCGTCTCAGCTTCAGCTATGCCAGGACCTTAATTTTGCCCTTGATATAATTTTGCAGGTCAGAAAATCTGGGTGTACTCTTACAGGCCTGCCTGAAAATCAGATGCTAATTTGGAGGGTGCGATTTCGCACTTGCAATTCATTGCACCTGCAATTGGCTGCGGGCATAAATGATAGGATTTAGCTATTTGCCTACCTGATTGACAGTTAGCTGGGAGGCTAAACCCTGTTATTTGTGTCTGCAAAAACTGCACCTGCAGTATTAGATTCCTGGCTGAGGCCCATTTGCAAATGTAGCCCTTAGTTTTCCCCCCATTACTACAGAGGAAGGGATAAAGTGAGAAGTTAGCCTGTTAACATTCAGATCTCCTGCAACATTCAGCTATCCAGGGGTAAATGCTACAATTCCCCATGTCAAAATCATGGTATGTCAAGTCCAATGCCATGGCAGTTTCTTTGTGCTGAGCATGTGCTGTGTGTTCTAGTTTCAGAGTGTACTAAACTGCTGGATATGAACGGGAGAATAGTCAATATAAGTTAAAAGATGCACAGTGGACTGATACAATTCTTGTTGTATTTTAAGGCAGCTCAGTCAGTTAGAATGCCAGTGGCAGTGACATAGTTATATTTTTGCTGGCAGGAAGGATGACCATTTCTTTGTATGTCACAGCAAGTGATGCTTTTGTAAAAGGTTTCAGCCATGTTATTCAAGTAAAACTATTTGCTTCTGCTTAAGTCTAAACAGATTGGTTTTATCAGAGCAAGTGGCTATTGGCTACTTTGGCTCAATATACTGTTGGAGCCATAAAATTTTTGATAAGGTTCCTAACCATCTCAGCGAGAACACAGGAAAACTTTCCCCCTGTGTCAACAACACTAAGGCAAAAGGTTTATCCTAAGACTGCTCCACATGTATTGTGTAGAATGCTAAAATGAGGTCAGTCCTAGGACTTTAGAGCTTTTCTTATGGTGGGACTGAGCAAGCCTCAGAGTATGTCTACACCCAATGTAAGCCTGGGATCAGGCTCAAACCTAACCCCCCTTCAGTCCACACACAAATCATGCTGACCCAGGGTCCCAGTATCCTGCAGAGTTTGAGCCCAGATCAAACCTTGACCCAGGGTTTGAACGTTTATGTGCTATCTTGGATGATATGGAGACAGATATCACAGTGTGAAATTGAAAGAAATTGCAAATTAAAGAGACAAGGTGCTACAACTGACCAGACAGGTTATGTTGTACCGCAGGGGTTCTTCAAGCTTTTCATTCTGCAGACTACTTTATGAGAGAGAAAGGGGGAGAGAGAAGAGAAGCTCTCCTCCCAACTACCCCAATTCCCTATTGCTTGATTCTCAAAATATTTCATTCTGCAGACTGTCAAGAAGGGTCCATGGACCATGATTTAGAATCACATGTGTGCAGTGAGTCTACCTCTGAGGACTGCAAAAAGGGAGAAGATAATACAGTTCAAAGATTCTTCTAGTCTACGGGCCGGATTTGTAAACAGATCCACCTGCAATAGGACTCCATGCAGAAGTAAGGATCCACAAAAATGGATCTGTTTGAGGAGCGGGCCCTAAATTACTACAGGAGGTGTGGAGTGTGGGAGTCAGGGCAGCAGTGTAGGCCCATTGAAAACCAGTGCTAAAAATGTAGTTAAAACCTAGGGAATGTCTCAGGCCCTATGTTCTGCCAGCTTCTACCTTCCAGGTTGGTGGACGAGTCCAGGCTGGTGAGGAAGAAAAGTTTTCATTTTTGGATATCCAATATTTCAGTAGGCACAGTACTAGGATCTATTTAAGGAAGGTTCATAAATCGTGAATTATTTATATTGAATTTGATTTTCAAATTTTCCACTTTCCTTCATAACAGTATTTTATCCTTAATTAACAACTGAGATTGAATTTGAAGGGTTAGGATTTATGTCTCTCATCAATTTCCCCTACATTTAGGAAGGTAGTAATGTGCTCCAGATCCTGAGTTTTATCCACAAGCCCATTTACTAAATTAGACATGTGACCTAATTTTCAAAAGTGTCCAGCACCAAGAGTTCCCCTTGTTCTGCTGGGCACTGGTCACTTCTGAAAATCCGGCCACATACATAGCTGCTTTAACGGGAGCTGAGCACTTTTGAAAATTTCTGGCCAGTCGAATCTAGCTTTAGTTCCAGATGTTGCAAAGCAGTAGTTTTCAGAGTTCCAGTAAATGTCAGAACTAGGTCAATGGAATCAAAACATCAGAGAGGGTAGGTTGCATGTGAGAATGATGTGGATTTATCTTGGATAATTACGAAGTTGTTATATTTGAAGCTCCTCCTTAGTCCTGGACGTCAGATATAAAATCCCAGGAGGTTACATATTTCTATGAAGGAGGATGCTATGTTAAAAATAATCTAATATGGCCTGCCTAGGGCTAGGAGTACTTGACCAACTTGAGTCATTCTTCCTCTAGCTATTGTGAGGCATTTTTAATCGTGGGGGTTGGGAGAGAGGAAGAATGCCAGCTAACAAACAATAAACAATGCCAACAGGAAAGAGAGAGAATATCCTTCCTCCATCCCTCTGTCCTCCAGTTCCTATGAGTGAGAGAGGCTGCCGAAATACTGTTCTTTTTGATCTTCCCTTGAAGAAAACAAACAAGAAAAATCTCACTCATTCAGTATCCAATGAGAAAAAGCCAAGGTTTCTAATGGGGACTACTCAAGGAGAATAGAAAAAAGAAGGAAGAAAGAAAAAAAAATGAAGCTGCTTAAACAAAAATCCCCAAACCTTAAATTACATCAGAGATAACAAAAGGTAGGTAGAGCCATCAAGGAGTGTAATGTGACTTAAATGCTGATAGATGTTTTACATTTCTTCTCAAAGACCTGGACCATACTGGCTTCTAGTATTGGCCCTCCACAGTTTTGATACTGTTGGTTAGAGAGCCTTCTCCTCCACAGCTGCTAACATCTAGTAGTATTTTTATTCCTTTACTTTTCCACCTCACTGATTCTCAAAGTTGTTTAAAAATGTCAGCTGAAAACACATCTTTTTCTTCATTGGTTATACCACGTAATTCATCTCTATTTCTATCTCTGCTGCTATTTATTATTTAGCACTATAATTCTGTATTTTAACTCTCAAAAGTGTTTTGGGATTTAGTTTGTATGAAAGAGAAGTTATACAAATGAAGAGTGTAGTACATTATGGTTGTTTTGATTAACGTTCTCTAGAAAATAGCACTGCACAATAACAGCATACAAATTCATCAGCTCCAAGCTTTATAGAGCAGTTCTCAGTACAAATTTATTAGCAACCTATCTACAAGGAACTAGAGCTATTTAGGCTTCTTTCTTTTTTTCAGCAAACAAGGCTTTTTTACCTCCTAGGGTAAGCCCTCATAAATGGTAAATGTATTTGGGGCCCACTATACGTCTGGCTCTTTCCATATTACAGTAACTCTCATTTCTACATCTGTAAAAATTCCTACATCTGTAAAAAAAATCCCATCGTCTTTTTTTCTGCTGTTGCTATTATCTCTGGTACAGGGATATATATTTTAATTCCAGGTGGAGAAGGAATTGGTTGATGGGATAAATTACAGCTCTTTGCAGTAGCTCCTCACTAGCACTTAATTGTAACACCACCGGTAGGGCTGTTTGACTTCTGCATGTGTTTGTGCTGTTTTCCTACAGCAGACACCATGCAGGGTGCCTGGAGATGGGAACTGTTGGCAACCAGTTTTTAAGGCAATTGTGAGTACACACATGTGGAATGGGTAAGGGCATCTTTCTGGGGTGATTAAAGATAGTAAAGAGATCCTATCATAATCAATATAATAATCAACCAATTGTGTTCCTTTAGAAAAAGGCAGGAGCTTTCTGAAGCACAGAACTTACTTCTTTTTCCTGTTCTTACCATCTTGGCCTTTTTGCTTTGGGTAGCAACTCTCCACTGGAGGGAATGACACTTCCTAGGGTCCACATGTACACTTTCTGGTGTATGCTGTTGTTGATTTTCTGAGGTAATTCATGTAATAGTTTTTTGTACACAGTCGTCTATGCTGCCAGAATATACATCCTTTGCCTTTCTGTTCAGCTGTGCCATTGTAACTGGATAAAACCTTGTGCAATGGGGTCAGCTAAAAACTTGCTATCAGCTCCTGAAGGTCTTGCAGGGTTTTACTGTACTAGCTGGCTCTAGACAAAAACAGTGCATTGTAATGGAGAACTATAAAACTAAATACCTCCACTCAGGATCAGTTTTCAGGTGTGCCTTCAGATTCATAATATGCCCACATATATGGTGCTACTATTTCTGAGCCTACTAGTCTTGTAGAGCTGGGTGATATTTTTTGTCTGAAACACTTTTCACAAAAAATGCAGATTTGGGTTGACCAAAACATTTTGTGGCATCGTGTCAAATTCACCCAGTTGTTTCAGTTGTTTTTTATTAGAACAATCAATGCATTTTGTGTTGACATTTTTGAAATGAGATGTTCTGATTTTTTTCAATTTGAAATTATTTTTGTTTAGAAATTTGTCAATTTAACTAAAAAAAAGTTAACCAAATAAGCAAAAGTTAAACAAAATAAAATGTTTTGTTCAAACCTGAAACCAGTCTTTATTTTTTTCAGATCAGCCAACAACCCAAAAAATCAGTGATCTGCACTGCTGTAGTCAAGGATTTATTTTAAATCTTTGTTTTAAATCTTACATCCTAATTCATCTGATTTGATATCTATCATCCTTCTCTGTCATTGTTTATGAGCTAAGATTATTGGCTGCTCCTAAATCTTCTCTGTAATTTATTTACTTGGAACACGAAATCTTTAATTTTTAATATGACACTGCAACTTGAGAAATCTAGTGATCTCAGCATGCTGTGTTCAGTCCTTGGTAAATCTGGAGCCTGGCATGCTAAGACCTGTAATCTCCACAGGCCATCCCACTGAAGGAAAAGATGCCTTTCAATTTCTTCTGTATAGTGCAAATTAGGTGCATCTTTCAGGCTCCTGGCAAGCTGCCAATGTAGCATCTTAAACTGGATAAAGTGTAGATGCCCTATTCTATATATAATACTTATATTGTCTCTCTAGTATACTCTATCTCAGAGTATATTTAGTGAAACCTGTACTATAAGTATGTTATTATTTCCATTTCCAGTAATGTCCAGAGGCCTTGATATGACTAGGGCCCATTGTGCAAGGTGTTGTACAAACACATTTACAACACACATGAAAAATAATAATTCTATTGCAGATGAGCCTCAGCTGCAAAATTCACATCTGAATCCAGTTTTTGAACTCCCCCAAATTTGTATTAGTGTTCAGTTTGGTCCACTAGAAAGGTAGGGTCAGCAGTGATATTTAGATCTAGATCCTAAACCTGACTATTCCTCTTCTCAAGTACTCCCTCACTCCCAGGCAACCCCTCACCAGAAAAAAGGTGGAGGGTGTTCAGATTCGGGATTTTGGTTAGGACTAATCTCTAACAGATACCTTTGAAAGTAAACTGTGCTGGTTGGCCAGAGAATATATGCTGTGAGAAAGTTATAATGCTCTGTAACTCTGGTGTAAATCTAAAGTAATGCTGTTACACTTGGTATTACTTAACCTTTATACTGTTGTAAGCAAGAACAGACTTTGGGTCCCTGTTCGCAACATTTGCTTCTTATCTTAAAAGGGTAGATGAACCCAGATAATTTGGAGTTCTGAATATAAGCACTTGCAGGATTCCAAGTAGAAATATGTATGGCCAAATTCTTGAGTGTGGATGCTCAAAATTTCCTCCTATTACTATATGATAAGAAAGAGAGAAATATAAGTAAGATAGCTGAAGCAGCATTATGGCTAGGAAACTGGACCAAGACTCAAGGGACCTGCAAGCTAATCCCAGCTCTGACCTGCTGGATGACTGTAAGCAAATCACTTTCTTTTTCTGTGCTTCTGTTTCCCCACCTGTCTTGTCTATTTAGATTGTAAGCTCTTCAGGGCAGGGACTGTTCTTACTATGTGTTTATACAGCACCTAGCACAATGGGGTCATGATGTCAGTTGGGGCCTGTAGACACTATTGTAGTAGTGGTAGTAGTAATAATAACAATAAAGGGTCCTAGAGGAAAAACTCACATAGACCCTGTGTTTGTGGCTCAGCACAAGGGGGCAAAGGATTTTGTTTGTTTGTTTGATCTTCTGAACCGGTTTGCTATCGGACATGGAATTTGTGCTGCACTGGAATTTCCGTGGCATTTTAGAAGCAGTCCATTATGTCAGTGTGGGCAGCCACAAACCATGACACATATTGTTATGGACTGTAAAACGACTGAACTTCCTGGTGGTCTTCGTGCCTTCAACATCCTTGATAAGAACGCTGTGGCTTGGCTTGACTGGATTGCATATGCCAAATAATAACAATCTTTGGTTACTCCTGAAGATCTGTCCAGAAGGCTTATCAGCCCACAGCAAAGAGTAAACTGGCTAATCATTTGGAGACAAACTGAAGCAGCAGATGCACCGACAACAGATGAGGTAAACCACTGCGACTGGTCCTGTCCCCATTAGAGTAATGGCTAACTTCCACTGACTCAAGAGGAACAGGGCCTAAAATATGCTTGATTTCTTCCTTCTTGAATGCATTTTATATCTTCACTTTTATATCTGATCATGCTTTCCTTTGCCTACCCATAGCAGCTTGAATAACTTTGAATGGTGTTATTAATTCCAAAATCATCACCGCGATATGGTGCCTTGAGCTGTCTTCTACCTCCAGAGTGTAATAGGAATAGGTTATTTTTCTTCCATTTTTCCAGTCCTGGTATAATCTTGATCTTAGCAACCAGGTGTCAGAATTTTAATAGCTAATGTATTCCATGAATGACAGCAGAACTCTGTAGTAGTTTCAAGGTATCAGTAGTCTATATTTTGACTGGCTAGTCATTCCAATTTCCTCCTTGTAGCCTAGTGATACTATTAAATGGGGAGAAATAGAATCGCCAAGTAATCCATATTACAGAGTAATGGAAAGGTCAAACTAGGTCAAAAGATTACTCATTTTTTTAAAAATTGAAAGGTGGTGGTGGTGAACAGTTTTAAAAAGCTATCAGTTTTTAGCTTGACAAAGAGAGGCTTTATCGTTTAAGGGAAGAATTTAAGATAATGCTGGCTGCTTCAAAATGAGAAACTGATCTTCAAATAATTGTTTTGTTTTTTCTTTGTAGGTGACTGCCTCTCATTTTTGTAATGTCTCTCTGTCTGTCTCTGCAGCCAGCTAGAGTATCTGTAAAAGCTTTTTCTAATGGATTTGGGAAACAAAATGTTACAAAAGATATTAATCTTTCAAAGACTGTTTTTTGCTTTCTTTCAGTTTTCAGACATATGAATCTTATTTTTTTCAACAATCTCTACCACACTTTTCTCCTACTCTCTCTTTTGTCCACCCTCCCCAGCTGAAGAGCCTAAGGGTATGTCTATAATACCAGTGTTAGCCTTGGATTAGTGAGATTTGAGTCAGCTGACCCGTGTCAGGGAACCTTGGGCTACACTGCAATTTAACCCTAAATTAAGGATTTTCTGACTTGTGCTCAAACCTAGGGCTCTGGAATCCACACCACAATGCAGAGAACTGAGTCAATGTAACCCTATCCCAGAGTGCCGAGTGCCTAGCACCCTCTCCCCCCCACAGTGTCGACAGATGTGTTCCACAGTGGGAAAACTCTACTGCCTACCCTATTTCCTAATTGAGGCAGTGCTGTTAACGGGACTCAGGTGCCCATAAGGAGCACATGACTACATAAACTGCATAATTTGCTCCTTTGGTAACTGTGTCCGTAGAATGACTGCAGTTTGAGAAGACTTTATACTGAACTACCATCTAATGTGAGAACAGGGCTCTCCACTGCTAAGTTGAGTCATATTGGCAGGAAAATGCCCATGTGCACCTGTTCTGAGGATAATTAGCAGGTCAGTGTCCAGGGCTGTCAGACTATTAAAATGAAACTTTGCAATTGTTAACTTTTAACATGGGATGTTCAATGAAGGTGTTTTTGTTTGGGTGGATTTTTATTTATTTTTGTCTCTTTGTTTTAAGTTTGACATAAAATGTAGGGTTCAGAGGAAGAACACACATGCCCCAGCATGGCTGCTGCCAACTGCAGATGGTGAAGTGCATCCCCAGCACTTGGGGTGCAGTGTGTTCCAGCATCCCCTAGGATCCCTAATTTCTGCCCTTGCCGCACCCTGGGAGGCAGGGATAAGGAATCCCTGGGAGGCTGATGGGGAAGGTTTGGGGCTGGCTCCTACTCACTATCCTGACAGTGCACTGCTGCCGAGACACCTCTGCACATGCAGCCCCGGGGAGGGCCATGGGACCCAGGAGCAAGGGACATAGAGTGGAGTGGGACCAAGCGGCTGTCCTGCAGTGAGAGGAAGCAGCTGAGCTCCTGGCTCAGCACTGCCAGGGGAGGGATGATCCCCAATATCCTGATAGCTAGGATCTGCCTCCCACCTTTCAGCTTTTCTCCCTGCTCTGGGCGAGTTCTGCGCAGCAGCAAGGAGCCAGAGGAGCTGCCGCAGGAGGCTGAGGAGAGGTTTTGGATCTGGCTCCCATTTGTCGCCCTGACAGTGCATGCCGCCTGGGTGCTCCTGCATATGCAGCCCCAGGGAGGGCAGAGTGAACCAGACAGCAGAGTAGGAACCAAGAGGTTGCCTTGCAGGGAGCGGGAGAAGCTGGGGTGTTGGGCGTCACCCTGGACACACAGGAGCTGTGCTGCTGCCTCTCCAGGCAGGGCACCTGCTTAGTCCCTACTCTGCCCCCTGGCCCTTGCTCCTTCCCCCGTCCCCGGCCCTTCCTGGGGGCTGTGTCTGCAGGGGCACCCAGGCAGCATGCACCAAATCTGGATGTTCTCTTGTGACCAGGAAGCAACTCTCTTTGCAGAATGCTTCTTCTGACCAGTCTCCACTGAAAACCCTGCAAGCTCTCTGATAGTGTGCTTGCAGACTGGTGTTCAGCAGACAGTGGGTTAATGCTGACCTGAGCTGCTTCAGCTTGCAATAAAGTGCACCACAGATTATAAGCATAGAGAGGACTAAGGCAGTTGCCTCAAGGAACTCTGGGATACATGCAGAGGACTTCCAGGACCCAAGTCAAGCTGGAGTCATGTGCACACAGGAAGGCAATAGGGCTTGGATCCTAGTCCCAGCTTAACACGGGCTCAGATCCTGCAGACCTTTAGGGTCCTGGGACCCTAGGTTCGAGTCCCAGGTTAACAAAATTGGTGTGTGGAGGCAAGGGGGGTTAGGCTTGAGCCCAGACTCAAGCCTGGGCTTACATTGCTGTGCAGATATACCCTTAGAATACAGACTTCCTATCAAGATTGAAGAGTTGGTACTGTCTCAAATTATATATATAACTTCACATACAAAACTACGTTACTCACTACAGTGTGTGACTGTTACTTCTGGGAGAAATTCTGCACCACTGCGCAATGCAGAATTTGCGCAGAATTAATGTTCTGTGCAGAATTTCTTTTTTCTCCCATAGAAATGGGCTGCTGGCTGCCATTAGGGGCCGCTGGACTCAGCAGAGCCGAGCTCACAAATAGAATACACTGCTGTGGGGAGGGAACTCGAGGGTTCCACGCAGCTGCAGTTCCCAGCATGTCCTGAAGAAAGGAGGCATTGTGGAGGAAACTCCAGACAAGCCTGGGACCCGGCATCAGGCTCTAAATCCTGGGCTCTGGGAGGGTATGGAGGGTGTGTATCTGGG
This sequence comes from Chelonia mydas, assembly GCF_015237465.2. NCBI lineage: Eukaryota > Metazoa > Chordata > Testudines > Cheloniidae > Chelonia > Chelonia mydas. The sequence continues at coordinate 194,934,584 of NC_057850.1, read as the reverse complement.
CTAGGGGGTGCCCCATGGCTGGGCTGGCGGGGAAAGGGACAGAGAAACAGGAAATGGATTGTTGCAATGGTTTCTTTAACTCTCTACTCCTGGGGGATTTTTTTTGTCTGTATTATTACAGATATAGTTGCTGACAGGTATTTTGAAATACATTACCAAAATAATTGAAACTGGCTTGATTATATAGTGTTATTCTGACAAATAAAATATGCAGATTTTTGTAGAATTTTAAAATATTGTAAGCAGAATTTTTAATTTTGGGGGGCAGAATTCCCCCAGGAGTAGACCCTGCAACCTTAATTTAGCTCTCTTGTGCCTTATTGCACAGTCCTTAGTTACATGATTACATAGTGTTTTTTTTTCCGCAGGACCCTTACTCACTGCTTCATTCAGTGCATAGGCTGGATGGTGCATACTGAATGAACAGCTGTTCAGTATTTTGTTTTCTCCTTGTTGTTTAATGTGTGCTCTTAGACACCGTGTGGTGCAAACTATTCAATACTGCTCTGACAGAACTATTAATGTCTATGATTCTTATCACTATAGTATTTGAGTGCTTCACACACATTAATTAATCTTCACAACAATCCTATGAAATGAGTGGATATAATCCCCATTTCACAGATGGTGAACTGTGGCACAGAGATTAAGGTAAAAAATATCCACTAATTTTGGGTTCGCAGTTTGAGACACCTAGGACCTGATTTTTTTCCTGAGTGTATTTAGCATTACATAATACTTCATATGTTCAAAGCACAGCTCCCATTGATTTCAGATGCTCTTATGCAAATCAGACCCCACAGTGTCAAGTCAAGCCCCCAGAAAGTGAGAAACACGCAGTTAGTGACCACCTGTAAAAAGCTTGGTTTAAGTGATTTGTCCAGCATCACATAGGAACTCTGTGGTAGAGGCAGAGAGAGAATCCAATTCTCCAGGACAGCATTCAAATGCCTTACATATGAGGTTATCTTTTCTCTCCCTGCAATTCCCTTCCTATCATTCACTACACACCTTTCAACTCCTGCAATAAATGAGGCAGAGGTCCTACAGACAAATGCCTCATTAACTGCACAGTCCTGATTCGTTCCCAAAGCCCTGTCCAAGGTGGGTGATGTATAGATACAGTGGTAAGCATGGTTCTTGCCTCAGAATAATTCGTCTAAGGAAGTGAAGTACAGGGGCCTGATATTGAGGCATGCTAACTGTTTCTCTATAGAATCATTACATCCCTTTCTGTGCTTTTGGCTCAGGATGCAGAATTATGGCTATTTTCTTAAATTAGAAGTGTGGTTCTGTCTTATTCAGTCCCGGATCTGTCCCTTCATTACACATGGGAACTATGGTAATGAACTCCCAGCATGGTCTTTTAATAGACATGTTAATGAAGTCAGTTTCAAGGAAGGTGTTAAATGTACAAACAGAGGGTTAATTAGGAAATTATGCAAGGGAGGTATTTATAATTTTATTTCAAGGCTGTAAGTTGCCTAGAGTTCTGTTTACAAAAGCAGAAAACAGGAATGAACAGAAGGAAACTATATCACTAAAAATATTTGTTTTCATCTAAAGCTGCACATTCTGAAACAATTAAGAAATTATAAATTTTAGGTACTCCTAAAGCTTCAAACTGCAGGTGTTTGTGAATCAAAAACTAACCTCTGTATCAAAAGATTTCATACCTCTTGTGTTTTAGCTCACTTTTGGGATCAAAAGACAGTACATTCTGCTGGTTTCCACGGAGACAGTGTATTACTGTCTGCTGACTGTCACATGCTATTGCTGGTGCTAGGGATGTTTCTATCATGTGAGAGGAGGTAATTCCCGTGCTCTCCCTTTAATTTGATCTTTATTATCAATAACTAAGATTTCTGAAAGTACCACATTGAGCTTCTTTTTTTAAGCTAATTTCTTGCAGTTAATTGATAAAATCTTCACTTACTATTTTTTTACCTGCCTCCCTTTTTTCAAAATAAATTTCCGCTAAGTGCTAATTATTTTTTAAACTGTGAAGAACTGACATAGACTGTTCAGACTTGTATAAACACAAAAGTTGCACCAGTTTAACTTAACAGGATTTAGAAATCATTGTAGTTGCACAGGACCAAAACCTCTGGACAGATATTCTTTCATTGATTCTTAAACCAAGTTTATATTGGTTTTGTTTGAATTAAATCCTTACCAGATTAAGCTAAATCAGTAGAAGACAGGCTTACGTCGATAAGTATCTATGCAGAAGTTTGCACCAATTTAACTAAATTAGGGCTGTCAAGTGATTAAAAAAAATGAATTGCGATTAATCGCACTGTTAAATAATAATAGAATACCATTTATTTAAATATTTTTGGATGTTTTCTACATTTTCAAATATATTGATTTCAATTACAACACAGAATACAACGTGTACAGTGCTCACTATATTTTTGATTACAAATATTTGCAAGGTAAAAAACAAAATAAATAGTATATTTCAATTCACCTACTAAAGTACTGTAGTGCAATATTTTTATAATGAAAGTTGAACCTACAAATGTAGAATTATGTACAACAATATTCAACAATAAAACAATGTAAAACTTTAGAACCTGCAAGTCCACTCACTCCTACTTCAACCAATTGCTCAGACAAACAAGTTTGGTTACAATTTGCAGGAGATAATGCTGCCCACGTCTTATTTACAATATCACCTGAAAGTGAGAACAGGCATTCACATGGCACTGTTGGAGCCGGCATCGCAAGATATTTACATGCCAGATGCGCTAAAGATTTATATGTCCCTTCATGCTTCAACCACCATTCCAGAATATATACATCCATGCTGATGACGGGTTCTGCTCAATAACGATCCAAAGCAGAGCAGGTGGACACATGTTCATTTTCATCATCTGAGTCAGATGCCACCAGCAGAAGGTTGATTTTCTTATTTGGTGGTTTGGGTTCTGTAGTTTCTGCATTGGAGTGTTGCTCTTTTAAGACATCTGAAAGCATTCTCCACACCTTGTCCCTCTCAGATTTTGGAAGGCACTTCAGATTCTTAAACCCTGGATCTAGTGCTATATCTATTGTTAGAAATCTCACATTGGTACCTTCTTTGCGTTTTGTCAAATCTGCTGTGAAAGTGTTCTTAAAATGAACATGTGCTGGGTCATCATGCTATAACATGAAATATATGGCAGAATGTGGGTAAAACACAGCAGGAGACATGCAATTCTCCCCCAAGGAGTTCAGTCACAAATTTAATTAACGTATTATTTTTTTAATGAACATCAGCATGGAAACATGTCCTCTGGAATGGTGGGCAAAGCATAAAGGGGCATATGAATGTTTAGTGTATCTGGCACATAAATACCCTGCAACGCCGGCTACAAAAGTGCCATGCGAAAGCCTGTTCTCACTTTCAGGTGACATTGTAAATAAGAAGTAGTCAGCGGTATCTCCCATGAATGTAAACAAACTTGTTTGTCTTAGCAATTGGCTGAACAAGAAGTAGGACTGAGTGCACTTGTAGCCTCTAAAGGTTTAAATTTTTTTTTAAAGTGCAGTTATGTAACAACAAAAATCTATATTTGTAAGTTACACTTTCATGGTAAAGAGATTGCACTCAGTACTTGTATGAGGTGAATTGAAATACTATTTCTTTTGTTTATCATTTTTACTGTGCAAATATTTGTAATAAAAAATAATATAAAGTGAGCACTGTACACTTTGTATTCTGTATTGTAATAGAAATTAAAATTATTTGAAAATGTAGAAAAACATCCAAATATATTTAATGAATTTCAAATGGTAATCTATTGTTTAACAATGTTATTAATCACCATTAATTTTTTAATCACAGTTAATTTTTTGGTTAATCGCGTGAGTTAACTGTGATTGATCGACAGCCCTACACTAAATCAGTTTAAAAACACACTGTCATGGCAAAGAAGCTAGCTGCACATCTGTCCCCATTCTGGTCTCTGAGGGTATGTCTACACTGCAATTAAAAACCGGCAGCTGGCCCATGCCAGCTGACTTGGGCTCATGGAGCTCAGGCTCTGGGCTGTTTTAACTGTAGTGTAGACTTCTAGGCTTGGACTCTAGGACCCTGTGAACATCTACACTGCAATAAAACAGCCCCACAGCCCGGGCCCCCCACAAGACTGAATCAGCTGGTACAGGCCAGCTGTGGATGTCTATATGCTGTGTAGATGTACCCTGAATGCACTCTTCGCCTTAGGTGTTAGGTCTCTTGCCCTTACCTGTCTTGGGATGAATTCTCATGATTCTTAGCCCAGGAGCCAGGCATGCTGCCCCATGTATACCAGCTGCTTATCACCCTGCATGCCTAATTTGGATTTTGGGTGCCTGCATTTCCTCCATTTGGAAACTTGTGACTGGTGATATACAGAGCAACACCTTTCTTAAAATAGTTTTATTCAGCACTTGGAACAAAGCCTTCAAGGATTTTAAATCAACAAACATCCTGCATGAATGTTTGGTTTCGTCTAATCTTACCCTTCATTATAAGAGAGGTTTTTCTCTTAAGCTGCAAGAAGTGAACAGAACCAATTTACATTCCTTGAGAAAGGAAGATCCTCCTGTGACCCACTCTTGTCACACCTAACAATATGCCTTGTTGATCTTCTAGCCCCACCTCCCTTTTCTGTGAGAATCTGTCTTAAGTAGAAGAGAGGCCTTCTTATTCCTGAAGTGAGAGCAGTCCTCACCCTTTTGCCAGCCAGGGCGGGAAATATTTTTGTTGCCTGTCCTGCAGCAGTCAAACAAAAAAACAAACAAAACAGCCAGCCAATCAGTGGAGTTAAAAACCAAACAATCACCCCCCCCCCCAATCGGCCAATCAGAGCAGAAGGAAAAGAAAGAGTAGTGCAGCAGTATGGTGGCTCTAGGACAACCACCCTGCTCACCCACACATAAAACCAGCCCTGTCCAGAAGAAATCTATGACTATATTGCTCAATTTTTTATTTATTTCAGTGCCCCGGGGGTGAAGACTCCTGGTTACAGCTAGATGGGAAATGGTTTGTCCAGGTTGAGAAAATTTTCAAGATTTAAAAAAATGTTCCTGTCCCAAATCAGAATGAAAAGTCACTCTCAACAAATGTCTTGAACTGACAGTCCTTCAGTTTGGATCAATCAAAATGTTTCCTCTAGATTTTGACCCTTTTTAATTTTTTACTATAATTTGCATATATTTTAAATCAAAAAGTCATTTTGAACTGACCCCTCCCTCCTGTTTTTTTTTAAATGTCAAAAAGGGACATTTAAATAGTTTTGAAACTACCTTTATTCCAAAAACTTTTGAAACTGAGAAATTATTCAAAAACGCAGCCTTTCCTTCAAAGTTTTGATTTTGATGAATCAGCATTTTCCAACAAAACTTTTTTTTTTTTTTTTTTGAGAAAAGATTCCCAACCAACTCTACTCCTGGTGCCTCAGCTTGTTTATTCCTGGTCAGCTGGCGCAACCAGCAGGGAATGCCTCCATAATCCATGCTCACCACTTCATCATTGCAGGGGGCTTTGTGTCATTTGGTTTTTAATAGACTGTAATCCCTGGCCTCCAATGGCCCTGTCTCTCCTGTGGGTGACGGTGTTGAAACTCTCGGAGGAGGTGAGTGCCCCTCAGCTCCGGTTGTCAGTCTAATATACAATCTTCAAAATCAAACACATAAATCACATTTTGGATACAGATTAAAATATGCAGCTAACACAGATACTTATGGTCCTACATCACAGGTGGGCAAACTATGGCCCACAGGCCACATCCGGCCCACGGGACCGTCCTGCTTGGCCCCTGAGCTCCTGGCCTGCGAAGCTAATCCCTGGCCCCTCCCCTGCTGTTCCCCTTTCCCGCAACCATGCTGCCCCATGGGCAGTGGCTGCGAGCTCCCGCTGCTCTGAGCGGCATGGTAAGGGGGCGGCGGTAGCGCACGCTCACGGCGGTGGGGAGTTCGGTAGGAGGTCTCGGGGGGGGGGGGCAGTCGGGGCAGAGGTCCCGGGGGCAGTCGGGGACAGGGAGCAGGGGAGGTTGGATGGGGCGGAGGTTCTGGGGCGGTCGGGGGTGTGGAGTTAGGGGGTGGGGGTGTGGAGAGGTCAGGGCAGTCAGGGGACAGGGAGCTGGGGGAGGGTTGGATAGGGGGTGGGGTCCCAGAAGGGGGCAGTCAGGGGACAAGGAGCAGTGGGTTTGGATGGGTTGGGAGTTCTGAGGGGGACAGTCAGGGGCGGGAAGTGGGAGGGGGCAAATAGGGGGCGGGGGCCGGGCTGTTTGGGGGGCACAGCCTTCCCTACCCGGCCCTCCATACAGTTTAGCACCCTGATGTGACCCTCGGGCCAAAAAGTTTGCCCACCTCTGTCCTATATAGTCTCCCACCTCGAGTTAAACCAGTGCAGCTTTGTGCTTAGATAAAGGCATAGTAGGATGTGGGTACCACTGTGAGCATATACAAGTTGAGCAACCTCAGGGTTCAAGGCATCAGCATTGGCTAGTGCCACTGAAGCAGCAAGATTCAGTGCACAGGTCACTGGATTGGGAATCAAGAGGCCTGATTTCTATTTTTATAGCTCTGGTACTGACCTGCTGGGACATCACATGCCAAGTCACTTCACCTCTCTGTGCCTGTTTTCCCCTTCCACCTTTCTTTTGTCTTGTCAAGTTAGATTGTAAACTCTTCGAAGTAGGGGCTGTCGGACTGTCGTGCATTGAAGCCTGGATCTGAGATAGAGCCCTTAGCTGCTATTGTAATACTAATACTACTTACTAATTATTAAATTCACCGGTAGAGTAACCACTTCCAGCCACTGGGACCCAGATACTGTGATACATTCCAAATGCCTAGGCTCGATAACGTGTTCTTGAATAAGCAGTTATCTAACAGCTCTGGCCATACTCTCTTTGTGCTTGTCAACCATAGCACACATAAAGGTGAATAAAAGAAAAAAGGGAAAAGAAAAAACAACAACCAATTTCTGAGTCGTTTATTGCTCATGGCTTGAACTGAGGTCACTAACTCATCACTAGCTGACCTCTTAAAGACTTAGAAACCCCTCTCCTCAATCCTGCATGCACGTAGAACAGTGCACCGGTGTCATCCACTCAGACTGGCATTGCGAAGAAGGGAAATGGCTATAATTTTTGTCTTGCTTTTCTTTTACCAGAGATCATGCAGTTCTTAAGACCTTTGGATATTCTTCTGTTTCCATGGGGAAAGTGAATGTCTTTTGTAGTTGAAAAATGGATAAGAAAAGCAAAACAGTGCTCAGGACATAAATTCCAGCTGACAACAATGGGATTTCACACATCTAGCTAATAAGCTGCTGTGCATAATAACATGCCATGATGAATCACCAAGATTTTATTAACCTACACTGAATTAACCTTCTCACACGAGAATATTTCACTGCATTATTTTATTGCCTGTTACTGTCACAAAATAAAGTACTGACTACTGAATGATGTAGTAGGTGTGGATGGGTTGACTGATCTAGATTACTTTTAAAAGAGATGTCTTCTCCGAGCCTTGCAGCAATAAAGCAATTTTGATGTTCATAAAAAGTGATAGCAGTCAGTTGCAAATCTCAGCAGAGGTAGGGCAGGGAAAAGTGACTGACAGATGTAAAGCTGACATAGGGAGCCTTGGTTTGTTATTAACTCCAAAGGCTTCCAATCAGATGTATAAAATTTATTAATGTCCCATAGGACTTACCATGGTTGTTCATATCAGAAATTCTATTGTAAACCTTAGCTTATATAAATTGATTGTATTGGAAGTACAAATGTGAGTAAAGCTAAGCATTTGCAGAATCAGAGCCTAGGTCCTGATCCTATAAGTCACGCTGGATAGTCAGATTTCTGTGCCTACATGGAGCACCACTGGAGTCAGTGGCGCTCCTCATAGACCCAGGGATCCACTAAAGTAGGTACATTTTCAGGATCAGGGCTCTAGTATCCCACATAGTGGAGCTACTAGAGTGGTTCACTTTACCATTCTGTAAGTTTTAATAAGTGTGCACATACAAGATGCTGACCAGATAGCATCTGTGAAAAAACGGGACAGGGGTGGGGGGTAATAGGCACCTATATAAGAAAAAGTCCCCAAAAATGGGACTGTCCCTATAAAAATGGAACATCTGGTCACCCTATGACTTTTGCATCTGGAATTGGAATTTGGAAAAAGCTAAAATAGGAATTACCAGTAATTATGTGATGTACTTTGACATCATTTTTGAAGATGAGTATTTTGTCAAATTTTCGGAGACATGGAAGTTTAAATACTAGCTACTGTGCTTAGCATTTTTAAATAAGAACAACATATGTATTTTTATCACCCAAAACCTGGTATGTATCTGTGGCAGCCTATTAGACTGTAATATCTACAGGGTCTATTCTGTCAACAAATTTGTGTATTAAAACGTGGTGACCTACGAGTGTAAAAGTGAGACTGCAATAGCTCCTCCAAGTCAGGTCAATCCACTGGGTATGTACTATGAACCTAGTTCTGACTGTCTTATTCATATTGACTACCGGTAATTCCTTTTTTCCATTAATAGTCCTGTAGAAATCAATGGGACTGTTTAGAGAGTAAGGTACTGCTTGGTACTCTATGTAAGGGCAGGGGACGGAAGGGAGGCAGAATTGGGTTCAGAATGAAAAAACATACAAAATATGTATTTACCCATGCAAAATTAATAGCTGCAATGAACGTTGGGTAAACAATTATGAGAGCCAGCTATGATTCTGAACATATTTAGAAAAAACCTTTCCAAAGTCAGTTACCTATTCCTTCAGAATCCTCCCAAATATAATTAGTCAATACATTAGAATTTTATCTCAATTTTCATCATTCATGTTACTAATTAATATATGTAATCAGTTTTCTGTAAATTTTGTTGAGATTTTTAAAATAGTTGCACTAGTTAACTATAAGATTATGCTATCAATGGAAAATCCAAGGACATTTACACCCAGCTATTCTGATACGTCTCTAAAACTGCACATCAGAAACTGCACATGTGCTTGTTCCCACATAATGACATGCCGAGTGGAAGAGTTGGTTTGCTTGTACAATTTAACGTGCCAGGTTTTTAATGTCGTCTCAGAGGTTCTTTTGAAAGCTTGATGCTTACAGTTAATTATATACACTAAAACCTCAATCTAGCAGGTAAGCATGTAAACCTGTGCTTAATTTTAAGCCTGTGAGTACTCCCCTATGAACTTAAAAGTATAAATCCAAATAGCTTTATATGGTGAAGAGCTGCTCAAACTTTTTGTCTAAACTTTTTTTCATGAAACTTTTTCAAAACATAACTTTCAAATTTTCACTGAAAAAATTCGAACATAATTTTAAAATTGGAAACATTTTTTTTCAATGAAAAGCTGAAAAATGTTGGGGGAAAAATTAGATTTTTTTTTTGTAAAATAAAAAAAAATACTGACTGTAATATGTAGTGTGAGCTGTGAACAGCTCTACTACACAATGGTTGTTGCAAGTTTTTTGTATCAGGTATTTGACGGCAACAAACACTGGGTCATTTTTATTCTCAGAAGAAAATTGATTTTTATCTCAACTTTCTCTTTTGTATTAGTACACAAGAGCACTGAGCAGCAGAGTGAGCAATATATGTGTGGCATTTGAGCAAAAACACTCCAGGCAGCCTGGCAAGTTCAATCCATGCTCATGAAGAGCAAGGCAAGCTGGGAGTTCTAGTGGGAGCTAATAACACTCTTAAAATAAACCTCTCAAGGGTATATCTACACAGCAAAAGAACAAAAACCAAAAAAACCACAACCAACCCCAATTGCAGTGAGTCTCAGAGCCCGGGTCAACTAACTCAACTTCCAGGGTTTGTGTTGCGGGGCTAAAAGTTGCAGTGTAGACATTCAGGCTCAAGCTGGAGCCTGGGATCCAAAACCCTCCACCTTCACTGAGTTTCAGAGCCCAGGCTCCGCCCAATCCCACATGTCTACACAGCTATTTTTAGCACCACGGCTTAAGCCCAAGTCAGTTGACCCTGGTGCTGAGACTCGCTGACATAGGGTGTGTTTTGCTATGTAGACCTATCCTCTGTTTTATAGATAGGTGATCTAGGAACAGTATTTTCATGGGGCAATTAAGGCCCAATCCTGCATACTGAATGGGAGTTTTGCCATTGACTTAAATCAATGGGAGCAAGATTAGGTCATTGGTGAGGAAACCTTTCATTGTGGAGGTAAATTAGTGTTGATGTTTATAGGACAAGGTATATATTTCCAGGAATGCCTTTAGTGATGATCTTTAATACAAATAACAGGGCTGATAAACTGTGACGGCTGACTTTTTGAACTTCTAGTTACTTTTCACAAACTATTATCCGGGAGCATGTCAGGCACCTGCGGACAGTTTCACAAACAGATTACTTCATTTAAGATTTACTGAGGCCTTCAGCATTACAAAGATATTTTGCTTCCTTGAGGTTAAAATGGTTAATTTAATCATTGAATCAAAGCAACTGAAAATAGCAATGAATGATTATTGCCCCTGACGTTTTTGTTACATGAGCATCCCAAAGTGTCACTATGTACAATAAATGTTCAGTGCAGCATAGGAGGATCTCCATTTTTATTATAGCATTACCTATTCTGACTCTGCAGTCCTCCCAAGTGAAAGCTTATCTTTAACTCTATATGGAATAGTGCCCACTACTCAGAAGATCACTTAAGCATGTGCCAGCTTTAAGTGAGTGAGTAGGCTCACTGAATTCAAGCCAATTGTAATGCCTGGGAGTCAGGTGGTCAAAGGGCAGTCCTGATCAGTGGTCAGAGTTCATGCTAGTGGTCCAGTCGCCAGGAGATCCAATCCTAGGGAAAGGCAAAGAAGGGTGACTGGCAGGGTCAGATTGGTCCAAGTAGCAGCTAGCAGGCAATGACTTGATATTCAGACTACACCAGAAGGGAAGCAGGCAATTTTATTGTCACCAGCCATTCAGGGTCAAGACCATGTGGCCAATCAGGAACTGGGTCATGGAACCCTGGAAGCTGGCTTACCCAAGTCTGTGGATTCCCTGGTAACCAAATGCATAGGTGTGGCATGACAACCAAGACTGTTTCATGAAACCCCAGTGGGCCTGGGTTTGAGACCAGCATCCTGACATCACAACAGCTTATCTCAGGGGTGATTCTGGAGGTCTGGGCTTATCTGAGTGTGCTCTGTGGAAGGTGTTGACTTTTCCAGGGGCATGTGTATGGTGAGATGTTTCCTAGGTCCACTCCTTGGGCCTGTATCCTTCCTAATCGATAAGGTACCACAACTTTCTTCTATGTATCTGGGAGTCTAGGATGTCATGAATGAGATACTTTTCTTGTCCCTGAATTTGAACTGGTTGGGGGGAAGGCTGTTTTTCATTATAGACGAGATTGTCGGAGAAGAGTTTAAGGAGGGAAGCATGAAATACAGAATGCATCTCGAGGGACCAGTCCGCAAACTAGACTGTCAATGGGTAGGTCTGCAAATCTGGTAAGGACCTACATATTGACGGTCTAGTTTGTGGACTGGTCAGTCTGCCTTGAGGTGTTTGGCTAATAGCCACATTTTCTGTCCCACTGCAATAACGGGACTTTCTTATCCTTGGCAGTCAGAGTATGCTGCCTTGGCCACATCAAAATGTCACTTTAGCTCCTCTTGGGTTTGTTGGATGTGGTGTATCAATCCAAGGCTGCAGGCACAGTGGGCACCATGAGAAATGCTGGATGAAAACTGGGGTGAAGACTGTAGTGAGCAAAAACCAGTCTCTTCTGGGTCAAGGCATGATTCGCATTATTATATGCAAATTCAGCACATGGAATCAATGAGACCCAGTCATCTTGGTTGAAATTTGTGAAGTATTATAGGTACTGTTCCAGTATCTTGTATACTCTTTCTGATTGGCCATCTGTTTCTGGATGATAGGCAGTTGAGTTATGGAGATGCACCTCTAAGAAATGGAATACTGCCATCCAAATATGTGATGCAAATTGAGGTCCAAGGTCAGAAGTAATGTGGTCTGTGAGATCATGGATCAGAAAACATGAGTGGTGAGGAGGGGGCAGTATCCTCGGAGGTAGGTAGTTGTGCAAAGGAAGTTATGTGCACCATCTGTGTAAGCTGGTCCACTTCTGTTAGGATGGTATGTCAACCTTCAGATTTGGGGAATTAGACAATGAAGTCCATGGTGATCTGGACCCAGGACCTTGCATTCTGGGTGGTTTAGTTTAAGGTACCTTTCTATAGATGCAGGTATCGCACAATCTAACATCTTGAATGTCAGACCACAGTTTTGGCCATCAGAAGGATCAGCGTGCCAAGTGTGAGGTTTTTGCCTCACCAGAGTGGCCTGCCAAAGGGACGTCGTGCTATAGATGTAAAGCTTCTAGATGAGGAATTGCCTCAGGGACCTAAATATACCCATGAACATTAAGGAAATCATCCCTCCGTGTGATTTCAGCTGGGGGTTTGATAACAGAGATTAGGAGCTTCTGGGCAAAAGGATTGTTTAGAAGAGCAGAATGTATGGTTGCCATTAAATATGATGGTAATGATCCTCCAAGGAAGTGATGCAGTTTCAGGATGCAGGACAGCTCTATGCTGGAGTCCCTAGGGTTGTTGGCATATTCTTTTTCTGTAGAGGGCATCTACCTTTCCATTGTTAGAGCCAGTGCGGTCTGCAATGGTAAAAACAAACCTTGAGAAGAGAGCCCAGCATAATTGCCGTTGATTCAAGGCTTTAGCAGATTGCAGAGACTCCAAATTTTTGATTGGTATATACCTGCATTTGGCATTTTGCCCCTTCCAGATAGTGCCTCCAGATTTCAAAAGCTGACTTGATGGCAAGCAGCTCCTTATCCAAAGTCTCATAATTATATTCTGTAGGGGAGAGTTTTAGATAAATATGTGCTGGGATGGAGCTCTTGACTGAGATTCTGTCATTGGGACAACACCACCCTGACTGTAATATTGGAGGCATCAGTTTCCATGATAAATGGTAGACTTGGGTTGGAGTGCATGAGGATGGGCACAGTGATGAACATCTCTTTCAGGCATTTGAAAGCACACTCGTCTTCCAATTTCCAGATGAATTTCTGAAGCAAGGAGGTGATTGGAGGCAGAATTTGAGAGTAACACTACATAAAGTGCCTATATAAGCTTGCAAATCTGATGAAGCGTTGGATTTCATGAATGCTTCAGGGCATTGACTAGTCACGAGTTGCTTCTACCTTGCAGGGATCCACGTGGACCCCTTTGGGGGACAGTATATACATGAGGAATTCTATGGTGGGATGCTTGAAGATACATTTTCTCCCGTTTACATATAGCCCATGTTCCTGATACGTTGTGCACATGCTGCTTGTGCCTGTGTTAATTCCTGGATTAGATTCAAATGTCATCTAGGTAGGTGATCACATAGTGTTCCAACATATTCCACAAAACATTATTTACCAGGTGTTGAAAGGTGGCAGGTGTGTTGATAAGGCCAAAAGGTATCACCTGGTATTGGAAATGGCCATATTGTGTTTGAAAGGCAGTCTTTCACCCATTCCCTGGCCAGATCCTGACTAGATGGTAGGCAGGGGTGAAAGTAAGGCGGTACAGGCCGGTTCTGTGTACCGGTAAAAAGTAGCCACCAGTACCAGCCCGTACCGCTGACTTTAAAGCGCTGCCATGGCAGCGCTTTAGTGTCGTTGCCTCTTTTGCCGGGGGGGGCAAAAGAAGTAGCTACCCTGGGGTCATGATTTAAAAGGGCCCGGGGCTCTGGCAGCAGTGGCCAGAGCCCCATGCCCTTTAAATTGCCGCTGGAGCCCCAGGTGATGCGGGCCAGACAGCGCTGATGGGCTGGCTGGGGGACGCTGAGCTCAGCCCCACCCCTTCCGCCCAAGGCCCCGCCCCTTCCTGGGGAGTGGAGGGGGGTGCAGAACTGGCCCTGTACTGATAAGAGCTACATTTTTATTTTCACCTCTAATTGTAGGCCTCCCTGAGATCCAGTTTGATGAATATCTGGGCTGTTCTTACTTGGCCTACGAGCTCTGGGATCAGGGGTAGTGGGTATATTTATTTTGCATGGTGCTTTTGTTTAGTCCACATACAGCCTTAAAGATCCATCCTTCTTTTTTACAATCAGGACAGTCCTCTGGCTGGGGAGATGGACTGTCATCTGAATCCCTTTTTTAGATTCTCATGAATCTAATTCTTAAGAGCTGCCAGTTCAGGCTGAGACATGGTATATTAATCCTAATGATTTCTTGGAGCGGGGCTTAAAGTCGATTGGGAAGTTGTATTGACTATGGGGGGCAGAGTGTCTTTGTTCTGTTTTTCATACATCTCCATGAACTCTTGGTATCTTATGGGCAGAGAAATAGTTGATCCTATAAGTAAGGAAGTTCATCCTGCTGCTTGACCCCAGGCACCCCCACCATTATACCGAAGCCTGGATGGCCTGTCTGGATGGGGATTCTGGGAACTTAGGCATGGGAGCTAAAAGGCAGCTAATTCATCAGTACTCTGAGCTGAAATTCACAACTTTTCCAGAAGCTACTCATACTTGGCCATCTAGGGGATTCCAAGTATCACCAGAAAGTGTGGGGACCAAATTAGGCTGAGATGAAGGAATCCTTGGTGGTCCCCAATTACTGCTTCTCGAACTTTGGTTTCCTGGCTGACAGGACCAGAGGTGGATGACTGTCTCAACCAGTTCAGGGATCGCCTTGGGCTATATGGGGAGATTGAATACTTGGGCTACGGTGGCATCCATGAAATTATCCCCAGCACTAGAGTCAATCAAAGCTCACTGGAGGGGAACAACTTGTTCAGTGTTCTGAAGTCAGAGTTGTAGCTGGAGCTATACGTGAGGGGTTGATCTTGAGGAGGTGGGACAGATATCTGGAAGTGCCTGCCCAGTGCGGTTTTCTATGTTACCCAGACTCAATCCCCTCATTGAGACTGGCTGAAGGAGTTTCCTGAAGCTGCATGGTATGGGTGGTTGTCCAGGCACATGCTGCCACAGTAAAACCACAAATTCTCTTACTACCAGTGTTACCATTCAGAAGGCTTCAACTGGACTCATACTGAATGCATCTTCATGAGCTCAGTCTGGGGGGGGTTGTAGGTGGAGCACAAAATGGGTCCTCTCTCCTCTCGCTAAGTTGAAGGCCAGTCTGAATACAAAGATCAATAAAGGTGTCAAATCTTGTGGGAAGCTCCATGTGGGCCAATTTGTCTTTTATATCATTGTTCAAGCCTAGCCGAAATTGATGCAGCTGGGCCAGCTCATTCCAAGCCATATGTTCTTCCAGGCACCAAAAGCGGCCTGCATATGATGCTACTGATACCATGGCCTGATGTAAGGCCATCTCTGCAGTGCAGCCCTATATGGATAATCAAAAATCATTTCAAAAGCTCCCAGGAAGGAGTCCCAGCTAGCCAATACAGGAAGATCCTGTTCTAACGGAGGAGATACCCAATCTAGGGCTTCACCAGTCAGGAGACTAATGACCAGGCCTAATGATCTTAGCCTGGTTAGTTGTGTAGATATGTGGCCACAACTTAAATAGGAGCCCTCACTGATTTATGAAACCATGAAACTTGCTGCGGGCACAATCATAATGCTCTAATGAAGGTATCAAGGACTTGGATACTGTATCTGCATTTGGATCTCTGTAATCTGTTCCTGAAGGAAGTGAGTTTTCACCTGAAGCCGGTCCACTATGACCCATACAGCTTGGTTTTCCACTTGGAGGAGTGTAACCTGCTCCTGGGGACTTGATGTTCCATGCCCCTTTCCTTGGAGCAGGGGCAACACTAGGAGGACATCAAAGGATGGTCTAAGCATCCTGTAAGGCCCCGGAATTAGGCAGGTCAAAGGGCAGTCCCAATCATTGGTCACAGTTCATACAAGGGACACAGACCATGGGAAGTTCTGATTCAAGGGTTTGACAGACAGCAGTCCCAAGGCTACTGATTGGCTCCTTGCCCTATATAAACCCAAGGGACGTTCCAGGAAATGTCCAGGCAATAGCACAGATCTTCTTAAATCTGCTCCTTCTTCTTGAATTTTTGCCTTGATTTCTGCTTGATTTGGCCTTTGCCACCTGACTCGGACCATGAACCTGATTCGGACTCTGACCCTTAGTATCAACTCTGGCCTAGACCTGACTACAAAATCTGCAGCTACTCTTGGCCTCAGATTTGCTCGTGCTCTAACCCTGGGCCATGGCTGCCCTTCTTGGGATCCTGACAAATATACTTTTCCAAGATACGTTCAGTCTGTGTGTCAGTATTATGACTCCTAGTTTTCCTTCTGTCACGGTGCCTTTTTTTAATTTGGTTTATTATTTCAGCATACATAATTCAGGCACTGTGACTTTAAATTGTAAACAAATCAAAGTATAGTGTCAGATTGGTACTAGAGATGAATTACTCATCTCTCTTTTTATAAAAGAGATCTTAAATTATCACACACTGCTTGCTTTTAACCGTTCTGATGGTGTCATTAGTAGAGCTGGGCAGGAACTGGAATTTTGGTTTCATTTGAAAAGTCATTGGAAATTCTGCAATTTTGAAATTTAGTTTCATTCCAAATTTCAAAATTTTCCATGAAGCATAATTTTTGGGGAAAAAATCATATAAATTGCAATATTTTGTTTTGATTTTGACTTTTTTTTACAATCTAAAATAAATTCAAAACAAGACATTTTGATATGAAAAATTGAAATGTTCTATTGTAAAATTGTCATAATAGGAGGTTTTGACACTATCTAAATACTTTACTTCCAAAATGAAATTTAACTGAAATTTCCTGCAGGAAGTTTCAGTTTAGATGAAATGGCATTTTCTGATGGAAAAATGTTCCACCAGAGAATTTTTCAACCAGTTCTGATTACTACAGATAATGAATTAAAAATGAATGAAAGTGTGGTACCAAGGAGCCTGACAACTCATTTTCAATATTAAGATAACTTCTGCTGTATAGAAAGAAAGGATTTAGCTTTGTCAAAGTCATAGAATGGATAATTTAGTCTGATCTTTGCTGAGATATTTAGATGGAAATAAAGGCTTACAGACAGATTTGTCAGAAGCTTCATTCTTGAAACATGTGCATCTTTCCCCCCCACCCTTTACATAAAATATTCCTACCTTCCCATCATACCTAGGTTACTGGCTTTTTGAGGTCAATGGGGGCAGAAGAGATGAAATAATTATATGTTCTGTTGTAAACATTGAGCCACAATTCCCATGGACTTGGATGCAACGTAAGTGTTCAAATGCTTTGCTGAATAGGGATGGAGTTAAACTGTGCTTACATGCTTTTGCGTAATTGGGGCCTGAAAGAGTATGTCTCCACTGCAGCTGGGAGCATGCCCAGGTAGGCAGACATGTGCTAGCATACTAAAAATAGCAGTGTAGGCATTGTGACACAGGTGGTAGCTTGGGCTAGCCACCCAAGTTAAGACCCCAGGGAGCAGGAAGGCTTTTACTTGGGCAGCTAGCTCGTGCCACTGCCCATGCTGCCACATCTCTAATGCTATTTTTAGTGCACTAGTTTGAGCAGAGCTAGCACATGTCTATCTCTACGTAGACTGGGTGCCATGCTCCCAGTTGCAGTGGAGACATACCCAAAGAGAATCCTTATAAGAGAAACAAAATAGCCTGAGTATTCAAGAGGGAAGCTTAAAACAGTTAAGAATTTAGAAATATTAGAAATGGAGAAACCCAGAATGTGTATGTTTCAGATCTTCACAGAAAATAACACAATGAGATTTTACATTGAAAATCCTAAACTAGTATTTGTACTAAATAACGCAAACTACAAATTATCAGTATGGAAGGATTAAAAGGTATGCCATAACCCTATTCATATTAAAAAAGGAGCCTATATGTGAGTTTATACGCTTTCTCTTTAGGCACTAAAATATGACCATTTTGGCATAAATAAGCTAAGAACATAAGAATTGCCATACTAGGTCAGACTAATCGTTCATCTAGCTTCAGAGGAAGTGAACAGAACAGGTCAATTTATCAAGTGATCCATTCCCTGTCATCCAGTCCTAGCTCATGGCAGTCAGAGCATGGTGTTGCATCCCTGATCCTCTTGGCTCATAGCCATTGATGGACCTATCCTCCATGAAAATATATAACTTTGTTTTGAACCCAGGATGTTGCCTTCACAACATCCCCTGGCAATGAGTTCCACAGGTTGATTCTGCATTGTTTGAAGAAGTATTCCTTATGTTTGTTTTATACCTGCTGCCTATTATTTTCGTTGGATGACCCCTGCCTTATGTGTTACATGAAGTTTTAAATGATACTTCCCTATTCATTTTCACCACACCAGTCATGATTGTATAGACCTCTATCATACCGTTCCTCAGTCATCTGTTTTCCAAGATGAACAGTCCCAGTCTTTTTAATCTCTCCTCATATGGAAGCTGTTCCATATCTGCAATCATATTTGTTGCCCTTCTCTGTACCTTTTCCACTTTTAATACACCTCTACCCCGATATAACGCAACCCGATATAACACGGTAAAGCAGCGCTCTGGAGGGCAGGGCTGTGCGCTCCTGCGGGTCAGCGTGTCTGGCTCCAACACTCTGCTCTGAGCAGCGTGTTAAGGGGGCCAGGCTGGGGCCAAGGGGTTAGATAAGGGGCAGAGGGTCTCAGGAGGCGGTCAGGGGACAGAGAGCAGGGTGGGTTGGATGGTTCAGAGGTTCTGGGGGTGGGGTGGTCAGGGGATGGGGAACGGGGGTGTTGGATAGGGTGTGGGAGTCCTGGGGGGCCTGTCAGGGGGTGGGGGTGTGGATAGGGGTTGGGGCAGTCAGGGGACAGGGAGCGGCAGGGGGTTGGATGGGTTGGGGATTCTGAGGGATCAGTCAGGGGATGGGAAGTGACTATTAATAATGGAAATGCTCGAGGCCAAAGCAAGTTGGATATAACACAGTTTCACCTACAACGCGGTAAGATTTTTTTGGCTCCTGAGGACCACGTTATATCGGGGTAGAGATGTATATTTTTTTGAATGGGGTGACCAGAACTGCATGCAGCATTCAAGGTATGAGTGTGTCATGGGCTTATATAGTGGCATTGTGATATTTACTGTCTCATTATAAGGGTTCCTAACATTCTGTTATTTTTTTTTCTTTCTTTTTGTTTTTTTTTTAATTGATGCTGCATTGTGAGTAGATGTTTTCAGAGAACTATCCTCAATGACTCCAAGATCTCTCTCTTGAGTGGTGACAGCTAATTTAGACCCAATTATTTTGTATATTTGGTTGGGATTATGTTTGCCAGTGTGTATTACTTTGCATTTATCAACATTGAATTTCATCTATCATTTTGTTGCCCAGTCATGAGGTTTAGTGAGATATTATGTAACTCTGTGCAGTCTACTGTGGATTTAAATATCTTAAGTAATTTTGTATTGTCTGCAGACTTTGCCTCTTCACTGTTTACCCCTCTTTCCCCAGATCATTTATGAATATGTTGAACAGCACTGGTCCCAGTAGAGATCCTTGAGGGACCCTGCTATTTAAATTGCCTAGGGAGGTTGTGGAATCTCCATCATTGGGGATTTTTAAGAGCAGGTTGGACAAACACTTGTCAGGGATGGTCTAGATAATACTTAGTCCTGCCTTAAGTGCAGGGGACTTGACTAGATGACCTCTCAAGGTCCCTTCCAGTTCTATGATTCTACGATTTACTTTTCTCCACTGTGAAAACTGACCATTTATTTCTACTTTTTTCCTATCTTTTAATCAGTTACTGATCCATGGGAGGACCTTCCCTCTTATCCCATGACTCCTTACTTTGCTTAAGAGCCTTTGGGGAGGGATCTTGTGAAAGGCTTTCTGAAAGTCCAGGTATATTATATCCACTGGATCACCCTTGTCCACATGTTTGTTGATACCCTCAGAGAATTTTCATAGATTGGCAAGGCATGATTTCCCTTTACAAAAGCCATGTTGATGCTTCCCCAGTGTATTGTGTTCATCTATGTGTATGATAATTCTGTTCTTTCCTATAGTGTCAACCAGTTTGCCAGGTACTGAAGTTAGGCCTGTAATTGCCAGGATAGCCTCTGGAGCTTTTTTTTGAAAATCAATATCACATTAGGTGTCCACCAGTCATCAGGTACAGATGCTGATTTAAGTGATAGGTTACCTGCCACAGTAAGTAGTTCTGCGATTTCATATTCATGTCTAACTTGAATAAGTAATAAAGAGGTGCATGATAACATGCCACAGATATATTTGAAATCATAGAAGATTAGGGTTGGAAGAGATCTCAGGAGGACAACTAGTCCAAACACCTGCTCAAAGCAGAACCAACACCAACTAAATCATCCCAGCCAGGGCTTTGTCAAGCCAGGCCTTAAAAACCTCTAAGGATGGAGATTCCACCACCTCCCTAGGTAACCCATTCCAGTGCTTCACCACCCTCCCAGTGAAATAGTGTTTCCTAATGTCCAACCTAGACCTCCCGCACTGCAACTTAAGACCATTGCTCCTTGTTCTGTCATCTGCTACCACTGAGAACAGTCTAGCTCTATCCTCTTTGGAATCACCCTTCAGGTAGTTGAAGGCTGCTATCAAATCCCCCCTCACTCTTCTCTTCTGCAGATTAAACACGCCCAGTTCCCTCAGTCTCTCCTCGTAAGTCATGTGCCCCAGCCCCCGATATGTGAAGAAGGTGGGAAAGCAGGGCTTAAAATGGTTTCAAGGAGGTGTTGGGTCTGTCATTGCCTGATGATGGGATTGCATGAGTTTGCAATAGATTTTTAGGGCTCAGACAGCTTGTTTAAATACTGTACACTTATGTCCCAGTGCCAAAGAACTACATCCCTGTTATGTATTTATTTTTGACTGGTCTTTGATCCAGTCCAATGTAATTCACTTTAGGCTTTGAGAGAAAGAGATTATTTAGGGTGATAAAAGGGTTATAACTAGAAGTACTTGTAATGAAATGAAATTAAGCAATGGGAAACTTGTCTTGAATATCAGAGAGTTTCCTTTAAATGAAGTCTGTTAGGGTGCAGAATAGGCCCCAGAGAAATGAGAGAGCCCCATCACATCACATGAGAGATTTGTTCTAGCCTGTGGGGAGTATTACTAATTTTGTTTGTGTTACAGTGTGGGGAAAATGCAAATCTAGGTAATTCATATGATTGTTATTTGAACTGGTATTTTAGTTAATTTTCACTGATAATGGATTAGATTTGATTTTGATTATTACTGGCAAAATCGGCAATTTAATAAAGCAGCAGCCTTTAGAGATGTGAGCAATCAGTCATTGCATGGCTCATGGCAATGCACTGGGTTCTCTAAATGCTTCCCAGTTCAGTTACAGTAAATGATTTGAAAAGGAAAAAAAATTGAAGTCTGAACTATTTAACTATGAATAAAAATGTAGTGTTTAGAGAATAAAATATTAATTTTAGAGTAAGCAGAGAATGGAGATGAACTTCCTCAAATGAAAAATGATTTGCATTTCTCTGATACTTACAGAACTAAGAACAGGGGTATGTGAGTGAGCTGGCCTTTGCATTTCTTGATTAGTCTGTGAAACAAATTTTGCTGCCCTTTCCCACCCACCCAGTCTATTGGGGAATTGGGGGAAGATTAGTAAGATAATTCTCAAACATTCTTCTTCTGTAACTGATTCTTTTTACACATGTCTATGTGTTCAGGTCCCTCTCAGCTTCCTGCTGCAAAGGTGGAATTCAGCGGCTTGCAATTTTTTTTTTAAACCCTTGCAAAATTTAAGCAAGAAACATGAGTCTATGTGAGCTCTCCAGCAGGATAAGTCTGGAACCAGACTGAAAAATATGAGACCAGGATCAGGCAGTTCTTCCATACTGTTAAGTCTCTCCTCTCTTGGCCTCTGGTTTCATGAATCAAATTTTCTGAGAAATGCTAATGGGCTGTACACAGGACTCGGATCCCTTCTGTCAGCTTTTGAACACTTGCAGTGCTGCAGCGGCACAGCTGCGCTGCTGTACCGCTTTGTGAAGACGCGACCTATGCCCACGGGAGAGCTTCTGCTGTTGGCATAGGTATTCACCTCCCCGAGAAAGCTGAGTAAATCGGTTGTCTTCCACACAGCAATTCAGACTACCCAGCGCCTCCTTCCACATCTCTGCTGTAGAATACTAGAGTGTCACACATCAATGTTCCAAGGCAGACCAATTTACCATAATGATAGTGTAGCATTTGTTACAAACCTAAAACCATAGCTGCTATACCAACTACTAAAACATTCCCTGAACCAATAAACACACTCCTTCCAATCTGCGAGCCTTCTTTTAGGCTAACTTCATTTCTGACTTGTGTGACTCACTCAAAATTCAGAGTTGCTTCCCCTAAGCATTCTACTTCCCTTCCTATTCTAGGAAAAGTCTTTGGCTTTTGACCAGGCTACTTCTTGAAATGGTGGGCTCCTGTTACAATGGGAATTGGAGTCAGACCCTGAGCTCCAATCAGAAGCCTTTGGGGAAGTTTTCCCTGGAGTTACCACAGTTGCAAGAGGGGACTGTGTTTACAGAGGCCCCTCTGTCTCTACAGGGAAAGATGGTCAGGTCTCACAAGTAAATCTAAACCTCTGGAGTAGGGGGAGGGAGAGTCTTTATTTTGAAAGAAATAGGAGATTCTCTTTTACATTTCTAGTGCCCCGAATCTAGGAGGCACAATTCTCGCATCGCCCATCCACAAGAAATTGATTGGATGCAGAGGCTTTAAATGGTTTTATGCTGACATAGCACCGCAAGTACATATACAGTAACAGATAAATGTGAACAAAAATACTACTGCATGCCAATGGGATGTGACATTGGCAGTCCAAATAGTGCAAATAAGCCAGATTGTGAACAGCTGCCTTTGGGAGCCCTCATTTACTGTTGTGATGTTACATATTTACACAGCAAAGAAAAGAGTTTAGAGGTCAGGCATCCTGGGAAGAAAGATCACAGACTTAGGCCCACAGCGGTTGTTATCTTGACTCTGACTTTTGACTGAACTCATGTTATTTCAGAGAATTAGTCTGGTTTAATAATAGTAGGTTTTTCATGTCTGTTCTGATTATTTCATTTAGTTACTAGTTTAATGGGATTTGTAATTATACTTTTTTTTCTACCTCAGGGTTGTGTTATCTTTACGAGTCTGTTCACACTTAAACCGTTATAGACAGTATTTGCACAGTAGCCAATTCATTTTGAAGGACCCCAGAGAGCTGAGTAAATTTGTTGTCTTCCACACAGCGATTCACAGACTACCCAGCACCTCCTTCCACATCATTGCTGTAGAATACTAGAGTGTTACATATCAATGTTCCAAGGCAGACTAATTTACCATAATGATAGTGTAGCATTTGTTACAAACCTAAAACCATAGCTGCTATACCAACTACTAATACACTCTGTGAACCAATAAACACACTCCTTCCAATCTGCTAGCCTTCTTTTAGGCTAACTTCATTTCTGACTGGTATTAAGATTGTAGTCTAACAGTCTTGCAAGTCTTCATAAGCCATTTTATAATTCATGCATAACATGCAAGAGTCTGTCCTTTTATTCTTATATATAGGCCATGTATTTGTTTATATTATGGTGGAGACTGGAGACCCCAGCTAAGATCAGGGCTCTATGGTGCTAGGCATTGTACAAACATAAAGTGGAACACTCTAGCAGTCTAGAGCGACAAGGCAGACAAAGGGTAGGACAGTGACTTGTCTAAGGTCACACAGAAAGTCAGTGGAATAGAATCCAAGTCTCCTCAGTTCTAAGCTAGTGCCCCATCTGCTGGTCCCTGCTACCTCTTCAAGAAAGCTTAGTAGACCTGAGCCGATACCTGACTTTCCCCATCAACCATATGTGGCTTTCTCAAGCTGCCCCCATAGTCATCACTCCACACCTAGCAGGTGTCAACCCTCCACCTCCCCGCCTCCGCTGCCCTGGATC
Organism: Chelonia mydas; assembly: GCF_015237465.2. NCBI lineage: Eukaryota > Metazoa > Chordata > Testudines > Cheloniidae > Chelonia > Chelonia mydas. The sequence continues at coordinate 194,910,639 of NC_057850.1, read as the reverse complement.
TAATTTGTTAATTTCTTCTTCCTTCCCCCATCCCAGTTCAGTACATGGCTCTTGTTGAACTTGCTGTTAAGAAAAATCTCTAATGGTATTGGAGAAATGTGGGGGCATATACACTCTGCCAGATCTTGAATTTGTAAAAGCAAATATCACGTGAAATTGAGTTATATAAAATGTAGATGACATTTTAGCAGTATTAAAATATGATTTGGTAAAAAAATGATAATAAGACGTGCTATTCCAGTAAAGACATTCAGGCCTTTCCCTAGTGGGGATGTAATTTACAATAAATTCTTTGCTTTGACTTGTTTGTTTGTTTCTGATCGTCAGTGGCATTAAAAAGCAGAATTATCTTTATGATAAACTTGATCCTTTAATAATACACACATCCACACTGACTGAAAGCTTAGCCTTGGTTTAATCTCAAATTCAGGAGCAGACTGCTTTTTTGTGATAGTACTAACAACTGAAATAATAATCCTTATAAAACAGAGACAGGAAGTTGGAGCAGGTCAGTGATATTCTTACGATGAAGTTAGCAAAAATGTTATCAAAGAATACCCAAGAGAAAGTGGATGTCTCTTCAGTTTTGTTGAATCTGGCATCGAAGAAATTCTTTACATCTTCTTTCCATCCATCTTTGGTTTTTGGTAAGGCGCCTATCCGTATCAATATCTAAGTGCTGTACAACACGAACAGCTAGCATGCAATGTCAAGATGGTTTTGTGAGTAAGGCACTGGCTAGGATTCAGACTATTTGGTTTCCATTCCCAGCTTCTCCACTGACTTCCTGTGGGATCTTGGGCAAGTCAATCTCTTCATACCTCTGGTCCCCATCTGTAAAATATAGATAATAATACTTTCTTTCTCCCACCAATTGTCCATTTTGTCTGTTTAGAGAGTAAGCTCTTTGGGACGTGGACTGTTTCTTACTATGTATTTGTACAGTGGCTAGCACAGTGGGGCCTGATACTTTAAATCGCAATGATGAATTTCCTAATTGCTATTTTACCAGGATATGAATGTATTAGTACATTGTAAATGCTTTAGAATGGTTGAGGTGTGGTTAGAAATTTTTGGAATGACCTAAAGCAAGAGATTCCATCATTTACGTGCAGAGCAAGTGATATGATAGGGACACTACTTCCACCAAGAATATGCTTATATGCATTTGAATACCTGTATTCATATGAATAAAGCTCTTACCTAACATCTGAGTGAACAAAAACTGGTTGCCTACAGTTTCACAGAATAGCTGACAAAAAAGGATGCAAATGTGGCTGTATTAAGTGGTGAGTTGGATTTATCAAATAGGCTTTAGAATAGATTTTTCCACTGTTCACCCCCTCTACCCTAAGAAATGTGCAGCTTCAAGGAGATCTGCTGGGACTCTTTAACCACCCCTCTAAAATTATGAGATGTCTGTGACTGTCATTTGCTGAGGCAGCCTTTGCAACAGGAGCAGGCGTGTTTCCCCATCTGTATGTCTTCAGTGAGTGTGGGGAAGACATGTTCTACCCCAGAGGACTCTGGATTTGAGGAAATAAATAGTCTGTCTGGAAGGCTCCAAGAGCTGTTCAATACCCATGCAGAACCCTCTGAAAATTCCAGAATTGATGAAGGAACACAGTGGGGAGGGGAACAGGCCACCAGACCCAACAAGTTACCAGTGGGTTGGGGTTTCTTTTTTGGATGGGGATGCAGGGAATCTCAGCAAGTGTGGTAAGATAAGAGTAGAGCAGAAACTGGGCGTGATAGTTTCCTTCAAGTTTCAGGGTAAAGGAGCAGGGGTAATGTGTTGCTGACCCGTCTGAACGGACTCTGTAAGGTCCAGTTCATGCAACCCAGAAAATCTATTATTGATAGTAGATGTCTGAATTAACTTAATGTGTCTTTTGTAATCCATTGTCGTGTATTGCTTGATGTATTTTCAGGGAGTGGAAGCAACTGCCTTCTGTGTCTTCCTTCCCAATCCACATGCGCAGTAATACAAAAGGCACTGACTCTTTCCGGCCAGCTACTTTAGCATATCATGAAGGTAGCACTTCAAGCAGAAGGCAGCATATAGTTGACAGGGAAATAATGTCTATGTACTTAATGGTCTGTGGAAACACTTCATGCACTGCAAGTATTATTAGTTCACCTTCTGAAATTTCCCATTTGACAAAACAAGGGATACTCACCATAATAACTAGTTCTTTAATTAGATTGCCAGTTTGGATAAGGGTGTATGTGTTTTTTGTGTACCCCTCACTGCCTGATTCACAGATGCAGTCACAGGACAAAAAAGTGGCAGTTAGTATGGTAATTAACCATAAATCCAGTGTCTCTATTCAGTCCATGATTTTTAGTATCTAGCAGAGTTACGAATTTAAGCTCCCAGGCTCGTCTTTTGAAGGTGTTGTGTGGCTTTCCTTTGAGGATGAGAATTGACGTGTCAGATATGGAGTGATCGTTTTGTGAAGTGTTTGCCAATGGGTGATAGGGCCTTTTTCTGTGTGAGTTCATTTGAGAGCATAGTGATTATCTGGAACATCGCATGTTGTGATAGGCATGCGTAGGACAAATGGATTTTGAAAGGTGCATTGTGGGGGGTGTTGAGCATCGTAGCAGAGGAACTATCTCGTACGTTTTTGAAACAGGACTGCAAAGGTGTTTACAGGCCAATTCATCTTGGGTGGGCCCTTAGAATATGTGCTAACTACTTTTGGTAATCAATCTGTTCCACCTTGTATTTAACTGTCACCCTGGAGTTCCTTTCCCAGACCTGAAGAAGAGCTCTGTGTAGCTTGGAAGCTTGTCTCTCTCTTACGAAGAGACATTGGTCCAGTAAATGATATTACTTCACCCACCTTGTCTCTGTAATATCCTGGGACCAGCTCAGCTACACCACCACTACAAACAATCCTTTTTATTGGCAATTTATTTAAAAATGGCTACGTACAGACCATGAATGTGCTGTACCATACCTGATTCAAAGGGGTTGTTCAAGAAGAACTGACAAACCAGAGGCTGTACGTTGGCTGGGGGAGTGATTCGCTGTTGCCTCTTCACTCATGAAGTGATTGTACTAGCTTCCCTGCTCAGAGCCACAAATTTCTCCTCTGCAGACACAGGACTGGCTTTCTCACACATCTATCAAAACAGACAGCTCTGCCTTTCAGTTTGCACAATCAGCCCAAACTCCCTAATGTTGTAACATGAACATAAGTAAGACCTCATGTAAATTCTATTAAAATCCAATCATGGAAAATAAACTGCAGATGTCTGCTCTTCACCATGGTGTCATGTAGGTGTTTTTCCCTTGGTCTGCACAAAACTGCTTATGCAGCTTGAATAAATTCCAGGCAAACATTTCAGAATTTGATCTGCTAAATAACCATGTGAACAACAGCACTGAACAGATACATGAGAAGGTGAAGGTATTACAGGATATGGATTAGCTGGCTCCTGTTTCTTATTCAAAAATTGCTGACGAGTGATCTTTTAAAATCTGATTAGAAGGAAACATTTTCATACACTTAAGGAGAAGACGGTGACCTTTATGTTTCAAAAACTTATGAGACAGCATTTAGAGGAGAGCAAATCTCCTGGGTAAAAACAACAACAATAATAATGAATGACTCTGGAAAAATAAATAATAATAAGACATACCTTTAAAAAAGCAAATGAATTTCTCCCCTTTCTACTTCTAGTCATAAAATTCCTTGAATTGTATTATTAGGTCAAATTTATCCCTAGTGTTACTCCATTGAATTCAACATACTTACACTTGGGATGAATTAGGTCCAGTACTTTTCTTTTTTAAATATCTGCCGTCCCCTACCATAATGCTTAGGGCACAATTCACAGTGTTAAAAGACAGTCATAACAATAAAGAATTCACAGAGCAGCATTCCATTGTTGGATAAGAGATGCTGCAGCCCTCTGGCATTGGGGTTGGGTTATGGATCTGCTCCCCCTCAACTCTTTCAGATGTTACTCCTTTTTGGCCTTAGCAGCTAGCAAATTTGTGGGGTTTTGGGGTTGTTTCCATTAAGGGGAAAAATTGATAATCGTTGGATATTTCTTTGATGCAGTCCCGTTTATTAAAAATAATGTACAAATTCTTTTTGTTTCCCTGAATAGAATCGGAATCAAACAGGAGACAGTTTCCTTGCTCAATAGTGCAAGCCTCTTTTCCTAGCCAGCACTCTAACCCAAAATCTCTCTTTCTTAGCTTTTCTCTCAGGGTCAAGCTTTGCTGGCTGTCCTTGGATTTTGGTTGCCTTGTCTGTGGTCCTTCTGGCTGTGCACACTCACATGAGCAGCTCCAACAAATCCATACTGAGCCCTTTGCATTTGCATTCAGCCCTCAGCAAAACCCCTCTGCTCACATAACTCATCTCCTGACCTGTATTGTATGTGGCCTGTTTTTTGGGTGGTGGATCTCATTTTTTTCAGCTATTTTACTCTTAAAGGAGCTTACTTGATTCTTACATCTATATCAATGAAGGGTGGCAGGTATATCCGCCAGTTTCAGCAAGGTTTCACCCAACCTCCAGCTCAGCAGCATGTGTTCAAATGTTAATTGGAACTGGAAGTTCTACCTTCAGTAACATTCCAAGTGGCCATGAGCATATCTCCTGGGAGTAGTAACCTTTTAATTTATCTTTTTGATACCAGGCATGAGGTTGGCAGACCATTTCTCATTTAGGTGGCCAAACTGGTTCTGGGTACCAGAGGTTGGGAGGAGTGTAGAAACTGTCCCGTTGTGTGTCCGGGGGGGCGGGGGGGGGGGGAGGAAATGAGGGAGTAAGAGTCCCTAAAGGATATGGGGAAGAACAGGAAGTATGTGTGGTCATGGCTACCACATGCGTTAGCCCTCAGAGCTTGTCTAGTGCACTGGAGGGAGAAGGCTGGGATGGGGCAATGTGCATGCTCCCCTTGTATACTCTGAGTTCTTTCTGGGGAGGTGCATCTCCATATTCTTCCCAGCATGGACCAGTGCTTAAATCTTTGAGTATGTCTACAATGCAATCAGAGGTATGACTGCAGCATATGTATCCAAGCTAGCTTCGATCTAGCTAGCTCGAGTAACAATAGCAGAGAAGCCATGGCACCACGGATGGCTGCACAGGCTGTACAAGCCCACCTAGGACCCTGTGCTGCCACCCATGCTGCCGAGGCTTCACTGTTCATGTTAGTCAAGCTATGTCTACATGTGCTGCAGTCACATCTCTGATTGCAGTGTAGAAATGACCTCAGTTTTGGAGCATCTGAAGATGCTTGTCCAAACTGGACTTCCAAACCCTGTCAAACTCCTTCATTGTTGCCTCTGTGTCTTAATTAGAAGCTTTGGGACCACGTCCTGAAGTCCTTACACAGGCAGAACTGTGACTCATGGATGACCCAGGGTAAGGTGACACAATGTTCTCTTGAATAATGAAACCATGCAGCATAATCTCTGAAAAGAATTTGCTGAGTTTAGCATGTCCTTCATCAGCTCTTTAAAAAGGCAAGTGACAGTGAAGAACAGAGAAGGCTATTCCCACATCACTGACAGAATTCATGGTATGGGCCTGTCCCAAAAGAAATCAATGTTAAGAGTCTAAATTATTATTTTTAGGTAGTTATGGCACACTTCTTATTCCCTGTCTGTTCTACTCTATTTATTTATGTACATGATAATCGGACATCAGACAGAAATTGGCACAAAGTTGGTATTTGCTCAGATCAGTGAAATGAGTGAACAGGCTGGTGGCTGCATCCTTTCATACCCCATGAGAACTATTGGTTTTTGCTCTCTGGTCTGTTGGGGTAACTACAGTAGGTTGCATCCGATGAAGTGAGCTGTAGCTCACGAAAGCTTATGCTCAAATAAATTGGTTAGTCTCTAAGATGCCACAAGTACTCCTTTTCTTTTTGCGAATACAGACTAACACGGCCTACTCTGAAACCTACAGTAGGAAGCTATGGGTTATGGCAGAGAACTAGGAGCCTGGAGAACTGGATTTTAAATCTGGCTCCGCCACACAATTCCTATATGATATTGGGCAACTCCATTCACCTCAGTTTCTGCATCTGTAAAATTTGAATCCTACTTTCCTACAAATATTTCACAGGTATTCGTGTGTCTAAAATCATTACATGTTCGTAGATTGGTTTGAGATGCTGTAAAATTAACATGGGGAGGTTGATCTTTCTCTTGTTATACTGCTAAACTGCCATAAGAGGCCAACGTTTCAGAACTTTGCTGCCTAATACAATATAAACACCTGTTTGTTGTTATTAGCTGACTCTCTATGTTGTGTGGTTGTAGTCATAAGGCCAGGGGCTTAGGTTGCTAAATTGGATGTGAAGCTGTAATCAAGATATTGGAGATATTAAAAAAACCTGGCAGCCCACTGAGGTGGTATTATGCTACAGCAGTTGTTCAGACAAAGATATACTAAATCTAGCAGTTGCCCTGTGTCAGTCATTTGGGACAGGCACATAACCTCTCAATACATAATATTTTTTTCCAGTGGTCCAAATACAAAGCCTGTTTGTTCTTACCATTCATATCTACTTTGGAATTGTTAAATGAAATATTATTGTATGCAACATGAAAAGTAGCAAAACTGAAGGTCAGACAGCAGCAACATCATTATCACTACTAAATTACATCATTGTGGTATTTTTAAAGAATTGTACTTCTTTCACTGTTGATCTCCCTTAATTATTAAGTGACAGTTACTATGCTCCCTTTCAAATAAGAGAGATTAAAGGTTGACAGCACAGACGTAGGAGATAAAGACATAGAAGATTAACAGTAAGACTGAGGAGCACCTAATATGGTATTTTCAGGGGCGGCTCTACCAATTTTGCCACCCCAAGCAGTCGCCGCCGAATTGCCGCTGCAGGACACAGACTGCCGCCCCATTCTGAATGCCGCCCCAAGCACCTGCTTGGAAAGCTGGTGCCTGGAGCCGGTCCTGGGTATTTTTACTAACCTTTGAGTTAGATCTATGTTACAGATGGAAGATCTTTTTTTGGTAATTTAAGTTTTTCTATCATTACTTTCCCCTTATTCTGGTGAGGTGGGGGGGAGAGGAGGAAGGATGAATTTGGGCTTGTTTTTATGAAAATATAACTCATGCTTATGAGTTTTCTTTAACTGTTATACACAGCTACCAGATGTTTTCATATATGCCTTTTGATAAGTACGTTTGCAAGGAAGTTGCATTTAAGAGAATATCAGTATCCAAAAATAATCCACATTTTTTAAAACAGCCTGTGAAATACACATCTTCTCTTACTTTTCAGTTACTGTGTATTGATCCTCAAATAACTGTATGGAATATCTATTCCAATATCTGAAGAGCTAATGTTGTTTACTTACAGCCCTTATTACTATCAATATTTTATCAGTAATATTATATTTCTAGCAAGATTTTATATAACATCTGTAATGCATTTGTACATATGTATTATATATTTGCAAACATATACTTAATGAAAATGTGGGAACATATATATCCTGTATCTGACTTCAGCTTTCTTGTATGTTAACATCATTCAAGTGCCATCAGTGTTCCATTTTATGTTCTTTCTGAATGGAGCCCACTGAATGCAGTAAAATTATAAAATCAAATGGTGCAGGAAACTAGGTATTCATCTTGCTAACAAGAAAGGCCCTCGAATGTAATAAAACTAGATCAAAGCTGAGATTGTCTAAGGCTACTAGGGGATTAGCCACATAGCTCCCCAAAATTAATTTGAATGCCTTGACCATGAATTCCAACGAGAAATGTGTGGCTAAATCCCCTGGTCAGCTTTTTAGGCCTAAATGGTATTATCTAGGCCCAGCCCTGCACTGGGACTGGTGGGAGCTGCACCAGCCCAGAGAAGGAATTATGCCATGGGGAGGCACAAACTCCCTGGTGAGAACTGGGTGGGAAACAGTTTTCCCATTCTGTGAAAATTTTTGAGATATTGAAATATTTTTCCATCCTGAATTGGGACAAAATGTTGAAATCTCAAATTTTTGTAAACTGAAAACAAAACATTTTGATGTTGAGCACGTTTTATTAATTTCTTGTTACTATAATTAGCTTAAGGAGGGGATTTTTTTTTGCGGGGGAAGGGGGCGGGGAGTTATTTTGAACTGGAAAACCAGGGTTTTTTTGTTAAGGAAAATGTCAAAACAAAATATTTTTACAATTTCAAAAAAAAAAAAAAAATAAATCAACTTTTGCAACTGAACCTTTTCTTCAAAAAATTTCTTTTTTCACCAATTGGCATTTTTTTGGTGGGGAAAAAAAATTATTGAAAATTTTCCCAACCAAGTCTGGTGTGCCTGGGGAAAAGGTATTATGCAAGATCCTTCTGGTGATGCCATGGCTTCTTACCCCTTGGGATGACTTACACCTAGGAGGATGCACTGGAGGATAAGCCCTTCCACTCATTGCAAATCTTTGTCTCTGCTGCTTCTCAGGGGTAAATAAGCCAGGGGAAAGAAATGTTCCCTCTCCCCTATACACTTATGAAAAGACCAGCCTATCTAGCTCTTAGCCTTTTTCATAACAGTATTAAACAATTTCTTTGTTAGATTATTACTTAACAGCGCAGTGCTTTAATATCTGGGGAAAGGTCTAGATCTGAGTGAGGAAAAAAGAGCTACTACCAGTTCAACATTGTACAGATAGCAAAAAGAAAAGGAGTACTTGTGGCACCTTAGAGACTAACCAATTTATTTGAGCATAAGCTTTCGTGAGCTACAGCTCACTTCATCGATGAAGTGAGCTGTAGCTCACGAAAGCTTATGCTCAAATAAATTGGTTAGTCTCTAAGGTGCCACAAGTACTCCTTTTCTTTTTGCGGATACAGACTAACACGGCTGTTACTCTGAAACCTGTCATTGTACAGATACAAGCTCAAGCAGGAGGCTGCCACTCTCTCGCTTTGGTCCTGTGAAAGTCAATGGAAATTTTGCCACTGACTTCAGTGGGACCAGGATTTGGCCCAGTATATAGTTCTGGAGACCCGGTTCATTAATTCCTAAAATTCCTTCACCAACATCAAATATGAAGAAACTGCCATTACTAATGCAGAATAGATGGAGACTGTCACATTCACGCCGTCAGGAGTGCTTTCTGAGAGTGAGGCCTAAATGAAAAGCTATGAGACTGGAAGCAGACCAAATCTGTGACATAAATGTGAGAGTTAGAAATGAGACACAGCACATGTCACAAAGGGAAGGAACTCCTATCAAATAAAATGTGCTCTCTTGATAAGACAAACATACAACTCCACAACTGATCTGAATTCTTTACAGGAATTATTCTGATTAATGATTTTTCCTTTGCACATTGCGTGCGTACTATTTGTTGGTTCTATCCAGGAGTGGAGGTAGACATGCCGAGTGAGAAGCTGTCTTGCTGTATTTCCAGCCTAAGTGGAATTAGGAAATGGAAATTTCTCAGAAAGCCTGTTCTTATGCCTGGAACTTCTGACTTTCTCCTAATATGACTCCTGAGGTCATAGTTCATTGGTGGACCTGGAAAGACAATGAGCTGACCTCCTGTCATTTTCACACATGAGGAATTATAAACCATGCTGTCTTACATTTATGAATTAAAAGCTGGATTCAGGTTAGTGACTCCCTGAAATGTTTATTTAGACAAGTGTCTTGTCAGCTGGGCCTGAACAGTGATCACCCTTAAAATGGTGGATTTTATTACATTCAATAAAGCACATGTTGCAGAAATGACATCTCTGTTTTTCAAATGGCTGAAATTGCTGAGTTTAATGGGTACTGGAGTGATGATATAATCCTAGTTTTCTCCAGTGCACAGCCCCTGTCATTTATTATTTCCACTCCTATACATTCAATCGGCTTATACTGACAGCTCTGCTTTGCCACGGGTTAGTCTGATAGAACTAGCCAGGAATGGGTAATAACCAACTGCAGTGACAGCAGGCTTGGCAGAGCTAACTTTAAATGTAGAAATTGGCTTAAAATACATAAGGAAGTTATGACAAAAATGTGAATTGAAGCAGGGCTTCGCTCCAGTATTGCGTAACTATTTAGATTTTTTGATTCCCAGACATCTCAACTATAATATATTCCCTTCAGAATTTTATTATAATTACTAAATGTCAGTCACTCTCGACTACTCAGGGATATGATATTGAAGTTATGTAACTTCTGATATATTGCAATCATCCTGCACATTTGTATGGAGTGTGCTCTTTTCAACCCTGAAAAGTAGATTTGCTAAGGGAATTCATGCATCTTACCCTTGGATGTTGAACGAAATTTTAGTTATGCACTTCAAGACAATGCGAGTTGCATGGCTAAATCATGGCCCATGCTTTGAAGATGTCAAGGTGCACTAGTCAAAAGGCTGTTATTTTCTAAGGGAATAGCTATTTTGAATCCAGCCCTTGTTGCTGCTGTCAACATCTGGCAGTAGGTAGTTGTATCATGTGTTCTTTCTTGCTCCTAGTGTTTACATCCTTTACATTGTTACACCTTATTATCTTGTCTTCCCTTAGCCATCTCTGAGCCAGGCTCCATTTAATCTCTCCCCATGAGTCTGTCTGTCCCAGTTCAATAAATCCATCAGTCATTGCTGTAATCGTTTCTGTTGCAAATCCCTAATTTCCCCTTCAGTTTGTGCATATATCTTTTTGGCCATAAGTTGCCCAGAAACTATTTAATAGAGTATTCCAGATACAGTTGCAACAAAGTCATACAAAGAGGGACTATTTTCTACTCCATGACTAGGTACCTCTGTCTGTTACTTGGATTTTATCCCCTCCACCGCACCCCCGCGATATCATATTTCAAAATCCTGTCTAATATGCTGGCCACAATTTCTTCCAAGTCTCTTTTGGTATTTTGACTTTCCAGGTTATAACCTACCACTGAATATCTGTGGATTATTTCCCCCAAAATGTATGAACTTGCATTTTGCCAAGTTGATTTTTTTTTTTGTGGGGTTCCCTCCCACATTTCTTACCTATCTTCAATCCCTTTGTATTTACTCTCTGAGATCCTCCTCTGATTTACCAGATGAATGTTGATTGTGGGTATTATGGTTACATGGGTCCATGTCCTTAGTATACTTCCTTCATTTTCTAACTGTTTCTCACCTTACTATCTTTCATCAAATATATCAGACTACCCATTTTAGTTCACTTCATCACTCTTGATGATTTCAGCTACCATCCAGCCCCTGCAGCTTTTCCTTCAGAACACAAAGCAATCTGACACTTCATATATCAGTAAACCCTTTATTCAAGATCAGGAATACTCTATGCACCTTGGATTGCCCTGAACCTGGATCAAAGAGCTGCCTTTTTTTACTGAGGAACATTAAAATATGTGTCTAAATATGCCAGCACAAAATCAAAACAATAATAATCTACACTTAAATAAGGAACTACACTTAAAAAAACCACCCAGCCATCTGACAGAATTAGTATTCTTGTTTGGCATAGTGGATGTCAGGTTATTTTGTTTGCTAACCGTTTTCTTGTTTAAAAAAAAAAGGCTTATTCCATTCTATTCAACTTCTTATGACGTATCCATCTCTCCTTGCACACAGACTCATTTTTTAATTAATTAATTAAATAATAATAATAATAAAAAAACCCAACTTGTAGCCAAATATCCAGTACACAAGGCACAGTCTCTGATTTTTACATGGAAAAGAGCATTATTTAACATTAACTTATAGTACAATAATGCGAAAGACATTTAGTAAAATGCTCCCTATCATCTTGAATGCTTTCAGCCAAAAGCAGCTAGTGCTTAGAGCTTTATTGCCACCAGCTCTCTTCTATCTTGCAGGAAGTGACGCACAGTGGTCCTTGATCCTGGGAAATGGATACAGTATTGAGATCTTTGTTCATTTACTATTTTCTGCTGACAGGTTTCAGAGTGGTAGCCATTTTAGTCTATCAGCAAAAACAATGAGGAGTCCTTGTGGCACCTTAGAGACTAACACATTTATTTGGGCATAAGCTTTCGTGGGTTAGAACCCACTTCATCAGCTGCATGGAGTGGAAAATACAGGAGAAGGTATAAATACATGAAAAGATGGGAGTTGCCTTACCAAGTGTGAGGTCAGTTTAATGAGACAAATTCATTTAACAGCAGGATACCAAGAGGAAAAATAACTTTTGCAGTGGTAATGAGTGGCCCATTTCAAACAGTTGACAAGAAGGTGTGAGTAACAGTAAGGGGAAATTAGGTTTAGGTTTTGTAATGACCCAACCACTCCCAGTCTTTATTCAGCCCTAATGTGATGGTGTCCAGTTAGCAAATTAATTCCAGTTCTGCAGTTTCACATTGGAGTCTTTTTTGAAGTTTTTTTGTTGAATAATTGCCACTTTTAGGTCTGTTATTGAGTGACCAGGGAGACTGAAGTATTCTCCTACTGGTTTTTGAATGTTATAATTCCTGATGTCAGATTTGTGTCCATTTATTCTTTTGTGAAGAGACTGTCCAGTTTGGCCAATGTACATGGCAGAGGGGCATTGCTGGCACATGATGGCATATATCACATTGCTGGATGTTCAGGTGAACGAGCCCCTGATAGTGTGGCTGATGTGGTTAGGTCCTATGATGGAGTCCCTTGAATAGTTATGTGAACAGAGTTGTCACCGGGGTTTGTTGCAGGGTTTGGATCCTGGGTTGGTGTTTTTGTTGTGTGTTTGTAGTTGCTGTTAGTTGTTTGTTTGGTGTTTGTAGTTGCGGGTGAGTATTTGCTTCAGGTTGGGGGGCTGTCTGTAAGCAAGGACGGGCCTGTCTCCCAAAGTCTGGTTACTTCCATTAGCCTCCATAGTGCCCGCTGACTTTCTGAGGGAGGATCCTCCAGTAATTCCTGCCATACAAATTGTTACTTAATTCACCAACCCAAGTTCTTCTTTGGACGGTTTTTTATGTAACACAGGACATCTGATGTCCACAATTACCTTGATAGCTATGCCTTAATTTGCACATGGCATTTGAGGATTTCAGGGGGAAGGTAATTTTGAAGAAACCTTGTGAATAGTTTTGGGAGGGAAAAAGAGTTTCAGCCTTTGGTGAGAAAAGCAAAATGGAATATTCTGTTTGCACCTTGGTACATTTCTTTATTGCATATTGGACCTGGGGAAAGTAGTAGTAGACTGTTTTATTTTAATAACTGAAGCTATTCTGGAGGTAAGGTCAAAAATGCTACTAAAACTAAGAAAGCAGAGTAAAGTATGTAATAATCTTGGGGTTCATTAGAACAAACCAGTGAATGAGAAGAGAATAACACTGAAATAAAATAAACTGGAGAGCTTCTGTAGTGAACTGATGCATAATTCAATAGTTCATAATATTGTCCCTTATGAGGGAGCATCTCTAAATTATAATCTTCTTCTTCAAACATATCGCTAAATCTTCCCTCTTAAAGAAAAACAAATTAAGTCTCCCTACATATATAGATATAGATAACAACTATCTAATAACACATGCATTCCATTCTCAATATATCTAGTACATTTCCATAAACCCAATGTGTCAACTAACTAGAGAGGAGAGGTTACCAGAAAATAACTCTGGAGTGAATCTTTATCAATCACTTTCCTCAAATACCCCCTCTCTCCAGGCAGGTTAGCAAGTCTCTGAGTCTTTCAGGATGTTTAATCTCCCTCTCTGATCTTCTCAGAATCAGCCTTTAATTAGCATCTGAGTTGTTCTTTTGTTCCTTGACAGTTTCTCCTTTGTGCGTTGATGATAAAGGATCAGTCAGACGGGAAATGCCAGAGACCACCTCAGCTGTCAGTGTGTTAGAATTTGCTGGGATTACTCATAAATCCCTTAGATTACATCAAAATGTGTCCCCCTGGTCATCTGAATTACATAAAACCTTGGATGCAGATATTCTTTATTCGCTTTTTGCCCCAAGTATGGGTGTAATTCCTCAGGGACACTTTATCACCTGGATTAAGAGATGGGAGATCACTGGCCCTTTGGTCAAAATATTATTTCTGCTTCCATTTCTGATTTTCTTTGATCTTTTGTGTGGCTTCATTGTTATGAGGTTTCAGCAAGTTATCAGTAATTGGTAAATTAGATCTTTTTCCCATTAACAGCTGAGCTGGAGAAAAGCCATTCTCCAGAGGTGTACTTTGGTAAACCAGTACTTGTGGCACCTTAGAGACTAACAAATTTATTTGAGCATAAGCTGTAGCTCACGAAAGCTTATGCTCAAATAAATTTGTTAGTCTCTAAGGTGCCACAAGTACTCCTTTTCTTTTTGTGGATACAGACTAGCACGGCTGCTACTCTGAAGCCTTTGGTAAACCAATAAAGCTTTATACAAATCATACCCACTGTCAAAAGTCTTTTTCATAAGGTTCTTTACTGTCCATATTGACCTTTACAAAAATCTGTTTGATTGGGGAGAATTTGGATTTGATGTTTTGTGATGAAAATCCCAATCTATGGCAAATTGCCTAAAATCTGCTCTGGAAAATTGCAGCCCATTATCGCTAAAGACTTGGTCTGGAATTCCATGTCTGGAGAAGATTCCCTTCATGCTGGCTATCACTGACTTACTATTAGTACTGTGCAGTGTGCAAATTTCTGGATACAGAGAAGAATAATCTGTGACTATTAAATAATCCTTTGATTGCCAGGTGAATAAGTCAGTGCTGACCTTCTCATTAAGCCTTTGTGAAGCTGGATGAGGTCTCAGTGGCTCTGCCTGTTGGCATGGCTTGTATTTCAAGCATGAAAAGCAGTTTCTTACCACATTAGTGATGATGTGATTGATCCACGGCCAATACAGCATCTCTTGTACTCATTGTTTGCACTTCTCAATTCCTAAATAACCCTAGGTTTCAGAGTAACAGCCGTGTTAGTCTGCATTCGCAAAAAGAAAGGGAGTACTTGTGGCACCTTAGAGACTAACCAATTTATTTGAGCATAAGCTTTCATGAGCTACACGATGAAGTGAGCTGTAGCTCATGAAAGCTTATGCTCAAATAAATTGGTTAGTCTCTAAGGTGCCACAAGTACTCCTTTTCTTTTTGCTAAATAACCCTAGTGGATCTTCTGTAGCATTTCTTTTTAGAGGCTCATTGGAATTACAACCTTACTGCCCTTGAAAATCACCACATCTATCACAGTAAATTCATGTCTGCAGTTCCAATAGACTCCTATATTTGGACAGTAACTGCTTATTTCTTCGGGCCACCCTTTAATGACTTCTTTAAGGATTCCCAATTATTCATCTTTCTCTGTTCTTCTGTTATTTGTTGCAGTTTAGCTTTGGGAATTGACTTTACAATCAGATCTACATAGGCTTGAATCTCTGTCTCTAAAGTCTTCTCTGGTTTCGTGGGAACCATTGCTCTGGAAAGTGCATCTGCAGGAAACATGAATTTCTGGGTGTGCAGGTCACAACCAAATAATACTTTTGCAGCTTTATCATCATTTTTTGAATCCTTAAGGTACAGTCATTTAGCAGTTTGCTAAATAAAGTAGATGCTCAGAGTTACGAACACCTCAGGAATGGAGGTTGTTCGTAAATCAGAAACGTTTTGTAACTCCGAACAACACATTATGGTTGTTCTTTCAAAAGTTTACAGCTGAACGTTGACTTATGTAAGCAGAGTCTGGATGAGCTCTCCCCTTACATCTAGTGGTGAGCTCTGGAAAAAGACTTCAGAAACTGATCTCATTTGCATGGACACACCCACCCTGCCCAGGTGCTCAGCATGATGGGACTGCTTGCCCAAATGATCACTTGTGGTTGGTGTTGGATCCCCAGTCTCCTTGCTATGGGGGCAGAAGTAATAAAGCGTTGCTATCCTTGTTGTGTGAACCGAGGGCACCAGAACTGTACTGGGAATACCCCAATGGAGAGACTCACCCTCAACTGAAGAGCACTCACTAGGCAAGGGTTCCAAAGCCCAATGAGTTGAGAGAGAGGATGGGGATAGGTATTTGTACTTGGTGGTGTTGGCCCTGTTTAAGGGTCCTAGACACTATTTGACCCTTCCTCTCTGCATGGTATAATAAGAGCTAATTTAGACTCAATTGAGAGTCTTGTTACACGCTGTAGAGCTGAAATCACTGATACCTAGGTCTAAGTATTAGACCTACTTTGAGACAGTGTCTCTATTGTGAGAGAATACCCACTGTGTACTTAGCAGTCAGGCTCTCCTACGAACAGCTGAAATCACTAAGAGCTGTGTTAAGGGGCGGGGGCTGAAGACATTTTGGTGAGCGGGCAGCTGGTGGAGAAATGTGGCTAGCAAGGTGGCTGGCGGTGAGGTGTGGTAAGCAGCTAGTAGGGCAACTGGTGGAGAAGCATGGCAAGTGACCAGCAGAGAAGCTGGTGGAGAGGGCCAGAGCAGAGCCCTGCAGAGGCGTGGCAATTGGCCATTGGGGCGACGAGCAAGTGCCCGAGCAGTGCAGTGTGTAAGGTGCCTCCTTCTCCCCCCCCCCCCCGCCTTCCATGTAGGATGGGAGGTGAACTCTGCAGATGAACCTCTGAACTCTGGGGCTTCACTGGCGAAGGACAGCGACTGTGAGTGGGGTACAGAGAAGGGACGGGCACATTAAAGGGACTTTTGGGTTGCTGGACTTAAGACCCTGAGGGGAAAAGAACACTGCCCAATTTACTTGGGGATAGGTCTTTTGCTCATGGTTTGTGTTTATGAGCCCTAGTTGCGGTGTTTTCCCAAATTAATACTGAGTTAATTTTATTAAAAGTTTTTTGCTACACTCAGACTCTGTGCTTGCAAGAGGGGAAGTATTGCCTCTTAGAGGCACTCAGAGGGTGGTGTGTAATTATCCCAGATCACTGGGTGGGGGCTCTAGCCGATTTTGTGTTGTATTGTTGAAAAGGAACCCCTAGATACTGAACCCAGCCCTTGTTGTTGCTGGCTCCACCTGGCAGAAGGGTTACACTTAATACAGCTCCAAAACTTTACTATGCAGAAGAAAAATGCTGCTTTTAACCATCTTAATTTAAATGAAACAAGCATAGAAAAGGTTTTCTTACCTTGTCAAATCTTTTTTTTTAAACCTTCCCTTTATTGTTTTAGTAGTTTACGTTTAACACAGTACTGTACTGTATAGTATTTGCTTTTTTTTGGTCTCTGCTTCCTGATTGCGTACTTCCAGTTCCAAATGAGGTGTGGGGTTGACTGGTCAGTTCATAACTATGGTATTCATAACTCTGAGGTTCTACTGTAATGCCATCAGGGGCTTGTGGTCCATTTCAACTTCCACTGTCTGTCCATAAATGTACTGATTGAATCTCTCACAGGCAAACAATATTCCTAAAAGCTCCTTTTCGATCTGTGCATATCTAGTTTCTGCCTCAGTCAGTGATTTGGATGCGTCTGCCACTGGTTGCCAGAAACCTCATGTTTCTGTAAAATCACTGCACCTAACCCAGGCAGTGAAGCATCTGCTGAGTTTTTAATAGGCCTTCCTATGTATACAACTTCATCACTGGTTCTTGTATGAGTTGTTTTTTTTAAACCTTCCCAGGAAGCTCATGTTCTGCACCCTTTACCATTCATTTTTATTCTACAGGAGTTTTCTCAAAACTGCTGCTTTGGAAGATAGAATAGGTATGAATTTTCCAAGATAACCAACCATTCCCAGGAACCATTAGACTTCTTTCTTTGATTGGGGACGTAGCATCATTTCAATGGCTGAAATTTTCCTCTTATCAGATTTTACACCTTTGTTGGAAATAATGTTCAAAACAAATGTCAGTTCTGCAACCTCTAAAACACATTTCTCCCTATTTAGTTTGAGGTTTGCAGCTCTAGTTGCATCTAGAACTTCCTGAAATCTATGATCATGCTCCTCTTCTGTTGAGCCCAAGGTGGTGATGGTGTCCACTGAGGTGTCAACACCATTAATATGTTCATAGATCATCTGTATGGTTTTGTGGTACACTTCTGGTGCTGAAGCTATGCCAAAGGGTAAGTGAAAGAATCTGTATTTTCCATATGGTATTTTAAATGTGCATAGTTTTGAGCATTCTTCAGTTAATTTTAGCTGCCAAAAACCCAAGGATGCATCCAATTTAGTGAAATATTGAGCATTTGCAAATTGAGTCATAATCCCTTCTCTGGTTGGTTTGAAATGTTCTCTTTGTATAGTCTCTTTGAGGTCTTTGGAATCTAAGCATATGCATTAGTTGGCCATTACTTTTCTCCACAATCACTAGGGAGCTCACCCATTCTGCTGGCTCTTCAATTTTTGTATTACTTGCATTGCTTCCATCCTTGCAAGCTGAACCTTGAGTTTATCACAGAGTGCAAATGGCATCTCTCTATATGGATGGATAACTGGAGGGACCTGCTTGTTTATCCGGATTGTATGTTCACCCTGCAAGCAACCCAATCCTTGAAACTGGTCATGATATTCCCAAAAGAGCACTTCATAGCCAGGGTCAGTATGGTCTTGTAGTAAGAACACCCATTTTACCAGTCTGAGTTTCTCACATGCAGCCAGGCCTAAAATTGGTGTCCCCTCTTTTGGCACTACAATGAACGGGAGCTTGTACATGGCGTTTTTGTGGTTGATGCTAGCAATGCACCTCCCCTTCACTGGTGTATTTGCTCCAGAATAACCAGTTACTTTTATTTTTTTGGTCCCAGTTTTGGTCTTATATTTAGTCTCTCATAATCTTGTTCAGACAGAATATTAACCTGAGTGTCCAGTTTCAGTGGAATAGTTTTTCCATTCACTCTCATAGGCAGTATCCAGTCCCTCTCATCAGACTTGCTAGATCCCAGTACATCTATGAAAAACTCCTCAGCCATATTATCTTGAGCTGAATACGCTTGACTTTTTTCTGTGTTTGGGATCTGCAGCATTTTTCAAAATGATTATTTTTCCCATATTTGTGACAGGGTTTCCCAAAGGCAACACACTGTTTGGGACCATGCTGTGATACACACCTTCTGCATGACCGTCTGTATCCAGTCTTCCCTATGTACCCAGTCTATGATTCCCTCAAGCTGTGGTTTTCATAGCAAGTGGTTCCACTCTTTGGTTTGATCTCATCTGTCTATATTCTTTTGTTCTTAGTACATGGATAACCCATTCTGGTGAATTCAGCTCTTTGGCTTGTGCTTTCACATTTTCTGCTCCCCTGCATATATGGAGAGCTATTTCTAAAGTTAAATCTCCTTCATGGAGCAGTCTCTCTCTTAACACCTCATCTTTAATGCCACAAATGATTCTATCACTGATAAGAGACTCTGTCAGCTCACGAAAGTCACAGATTTTACTAAGTTTCCTTAATTCTGTGACATTGCTCCACAATGTCATCAGTTTTTTGCATGCATGTAAAAATTTTGGGGTTCTCAGAGGTTTCATTCCTTTTTGGCATGCAATGTTCCTCAAATTTAGTCAATATTTTACTTTACTTCATGCTTTCACCTTCATCAAACTTAGTTGTTTTAAATATCCAATGCTCCCCAACAACAAAAAGATTGATGATTTCACTTTATCATTTCTCCTCTTCCCCTATGGCTGCTAAATACAATTCAAATCTCTGAGTTTTTTCCAGTTCTGTCACATTGTCTGACAATTGCAGATTGGATGGAGGTCGCAACACATCCATTTCTGGTATTTCTCCCTTCTTAGGCTAGTCAGGCTCACCAAATGCATTCAAAAGCCTCTGACTGATTCTCCATAGGTTCTTGTGACTCCCTTTGTCTCTGCTTTCAGTTGCAAACACAGAAGTTAACTTCAAAATGATTGCAATTTACTTCTCATTCAGCACTTCTGACACTATATAACCATCTTAAGGTTCATTAAATAACAAGACAGTGAACAAGAAAGGAATAAAACTTTAATAAAAGAAACTGGAGAGCTTCTTGGTTGCACACAGCCATGTGATGTTCCCAACCCCCCGCCTCCAGGGCACATATCCAGATTCCTGTGTTCATAATACTGTCCCTTATGAGGGAGCATCTCTAAATTATAATCTTCTACAAACATAACTCTACAAAGTAGTAAAGATTACAGTGATTGTTCCTGGATGTTAACTAATGAGATCACAGGAGATGACTAAAGCTAGTACATTACCTACTGGTCAATTAATATTATATGCTGAAACGTCACAAGGGAAGAATTGGCTATGCTAATATTGTATGAAAGAGATTGCCATTGGCAAATCTTTCACTGTAAAGAGTTCTACATTAAGTATACACTCAAAAAAAAATGACAATATGTCATGACTGTTTAACTACATAGAAATCATTAAAGAAAGATTTACTTCCTTTTGATTATCTGTATTGGCCATTGATCTTGAGTCATTTTTAGAAAAGCTGTGTGTTACTGAATCAGTAATAGGCTGCTTTTGACAGACGTTGTGTGGTATTAAATTATCCTTTCTAAACAATGGCAGTCTAAATATGCAGCCAGCCCATTCATATTTGGATTTCACCTAACGTGTCCTTCGTGGGATATTTGGCTTTGGAGTTCTCTGTTTCTCCCCCTCCGTCCCGCCCCCCCCAGCCCTCCAGTTGATTCCATGCAGCCCTGACTTGGTGATATTAATGTGAGGCACCTGTTTTCCTGGCTGCTGCTGCTGTTGTTGTTTGTTTGTATGTGTGGTTCGCGGGGGGGAAGAGGAAATTGAATTGAAGGTGGGGTTGTGTTAATAATGTCTGTTTTTATAATGTTTTCATAGGTGATTATTGGTTGTGCTTTCTAACTTTTTGTAACATGCCCAGTGCATTAGATTTGATCCATTACAAACTTCAAAATAAAAACAAATAAATACTAGGAAATAGAACTTTGTGGGTTTTGGATTGGAGCAATCTGTCACCCAAAGCAAACTCTAAACAAATCTTCCATGTCTTGCCTTATTTCAGATGTAAAGCATACAAGAGAATGGAATTTTAAAGAATTCCACCCAATACCATAAGTCTGCCTAGCTTCACTAAAAAGTTCACTTACCTCAGTAAATCATGTTGAATCTGACCCAACTTTCAGTTTTGTGATGAAACCTCAAAATAGGTGGATTTCCGATTTCATTACACCAAAGTGGTACAAAAATACTGCATGAAAAGCTGACTAATGCAAGGAGGAAGTACTAGAAATCTCACCAATTTCCAGCCCAGTTTTGCAGACTGAAGAAGTTTGGGTAATTCGGATAGGCTTTATATAAGCATCTGAATTTGGAGATGCTTATCTGAGCCAGTCACAAATAGCAAACTCTGAATCTTACTAGTGATATCATCAACTGACTAAACTCCCCCCTCATTCATTCAGTTCAGTTTCTTAATGCCCCTGACTACATAATACAAAATAAATGCTGTTTGTAGAGCTGTATGCAGCAAATACATTTGGCGAATTGCCAATTTTTATTGACTGACATGTTCAGCAACTAACTTTTTGGTATTTAGCTGGTTGCACCGAAGACTGAATACTAATCACTGGTTTGAGTATTTGATAAATACCAGCAGTGTTCACTGAATACATTATTCAACAAAGAATTTGTTCTGGTATTTGCTGAACTGTAGTTGTTTTGAAGTTTCAGGTTGGTTGAGGAACCAGATCTTCAGCTGCTGTTATCTGGCATAGCTTCATTGACCTCACCATAGCTCAACTGGCTTACAGCTATTCTGGGTTATGCCAACTGCAGACTGGGCTCTCTCACTCCAGTTGTTTTGAGATCATAATTAATGGGTGCTTGAATATATTTATTAGTGTCTGGAGCACAAAGTACACTATTAAACTCTCTTAAGTGCTCCCAAAATGTCTCATGTTTTGTTTTATTTTGAGAGGGCAACTTTGTTTATCTAATGGGAGTATAACGGCTGAAAAAAATCTTCAATTTAGATTTGTACTTTGTCGTTTCACTTGTTCGTTCCCAGCTCCTTCCTATTCAGCTTATTCTATTCCCTGACATTATTTATCTAGCATTTCTGTTGCTAGCCCCATTTTCCTGTCGTCTTGTCATTCTCTCCATGATGGTGCTTGGCAGTTTATTGGCTGTTGTTTAAATGTCCCAACCAGTGTGTCATGTCTTCCAGATGATGGTTATAGCATTATCAATTGGAACAATGTTCACAGAGTTTTGTGATATCAAAAACAAACACATAAAACAATGACTGGATGTTTCCGAAGGTCTGATTCATAGCAGCGCTAGCTAATATCTGAACCCCTCCAACGTAAGTTAACATCTCTCCTTTTAACGTTCTGATTTGAAAAAATGTGCTAATATGAAGAGTTCAGCCTTTTGCATTGTTGTTACTGATTCTTGGCTCTGTAAAGCACGATTTCCCAACATAAATATGATCCGTACACAGAGGCTGGTACCATAGTGTAGCCATAACTATCCAGATGAAAGTGATGATGTGCGTGAGAATGAATTGGGTAAGAATCTAATCAGTGGCATGCAAAGGGTTGTGACCTCATCTGGTTTGTAAGCAGCATAGAAATACAAACCCAATTTTCTCTTTTGTGAAGTAAATGCATGTAAGGTCATTTTGAAGTTTCCTAAAGTAATCCTTCTCTGATCTAGCTATGACATTAGCTAGACAAGCACAGAGTGCATTTCACTTCAGCAAGAATGGTGTCTGAACTGAGGTTTTATTTTTACATATCACTGCACAACAGCAGAAAAATGTGAACTCCGATTTTGTGGCATCTAAAACTACCTCCAGGGACACATGTCTCAGACTGTCTGTAATTTTTCAGAAATATCCTTTTTTAGTGATAGAGGTTTGTATGCCATTATCATAACTGGGACAAATGAAAGACAAAAAATGACTTGAAAAAGACTTAAAAGAAGATGACGAACTTTTGAATAGATTTGTAGGAGTCTATCTGAAACAAAACTAAGCATGTGGAAGGCACTCGCATACCAACAAAGAAAAAGGAAGGTTACTTTATTTAAGAGAAGATTAATGATTTTAATATAGGTTGGGAAAGACAAAAAGCGAGTGAAAATGGAAGAGCGTGAGAGGGCCTTATTCTAATCTCACTGATTTTTTTTTTTTTTACCCGGGTAAAACTCCATTAATTTAATGGAGTTACTCTGGACTTACAGGTAAGAGAAATCAGACTCAATCACTTATTCTGGGCACATTTGGCCTGCAGCTGCCTGGAGGACCTCAAAGATGGCTTTAAACTATCTCCCCTGCCCACGGGTCTTGTGCCAAGACCATCTTTGCCTGACCTGAGCATCTAGTCCTTAGTTATTTCAAATGGTGAATGAAATGAGTTAGCTTCACTTCACAAACATGGTCAGTACTCATGACATTCTGATACTATGTCATGAGGTTAAACAGAAGTTAACTTTTGTCATCGTGACACTATATTAGTCAGTTCATCAGCCTCGTCATTGTCTTTATCAAAGAATTCTGAGACCTTTTCACCTGAGTAAAATAATACCTTTTTAACAGTCTTGTGCTAGGGACAATTGGGATCCTTGATCAGGACTACTCTACGTGTCTAGGGAAGTACAAGCTAGCTCCATCAGTAAGAGGTGGGACTCTTTACAGCATGATCATCTTCATCATCAGTGATATCACCTGCCTTGCAGGTGGTCTAGAAACTATTTTTTGTTGTTCAAGTTCTCAGGGGCTGGCTGGCTTGCAATGTAAATTGCTGGTGCTTAAATAGTTGTAAACAGTTTTGGAAATAAAAGGTCTGATTCTCCTCTCAGGTCTTGCCTGCACTAGGGATTTGCCTTTGTTACAGCCACTGGTGGCTAGACACAAGAGCAACTGCACTGGTATAAACCCCTAATATAGACCAGCAAAGCTACTCTAACCTGGGATTTGTGCTGGTAAAGCTTCCAATCAGGGCTAAACTGCACTGGTTCAAATCATGGTTGATAGTATTTTACCTGGCATCACAGTGGTGTGGCTATACTGGTGGTTGTCAATTAGGGTTACCAATTTTGGTTGGACAAATTCCTGGAGGGTTCATCACATGACATTATCTTTAATTAAATATTAATCTTTAATTCCTGGAGACTCCAGGACAATTCTGGAGGGTTGGCAACCCTACTGTCAACCAGTGGCTGAAATCTCCAGTGTACACAAAGTTCCACTTGTTATAGTGATTGAAAACTAGTGCTCTAGTGACTTCAGTGGAGTTATTCCAAACATATACTGATGTGAGAAATGAATCAGGCCCATATGTTCGTTTAGAGACATCCCATAACAGTGTCCATAATACCTCCCTTTTCACAGGTGCCTACAGTTAACTAGAAGTGCAGCAACTCCAGTTTATCTGGTTTGTGCCTGAACTGCAGCCATATAGCTGGAGGTGCAACTACTCAGATTTGCATTCTCAACTGGACTGCGGGCACAAAAATGCAAAATAAAATTTTCCATATGCCCACAGAGACGGCCACCTTTCTGAAAATTTAATGCAGGGCTAGCTGTGTATAACCCTCCCCCCCCCACCAATTTCTTTGGAGGTTGCTAGATGTAGAAAACAGATCCTTACCTATAACCGGGAAGAGTAATCATTCATGTAAGTGAAACTTTCTACTGTAATCTCATAAAGGCTTGAGAACTATGAAGGCAGAATTAAAGTGCTAACAGACAGGTTGTCCTCCAGTTTATTAGGGTTCCTTCCCAGGAGGGCTGGGTTCAATTATGCTTTTCAATGGTTTGCAAAAAGAGCTTCACAGTTAAGCTGGCCAAGTTTGCATTCAGATTTTCATCTTTAGGTTACAAATGTCCTGCTTTTCAAGGCTTTTCAGCTGACCTAACATGGCATAGTAAAGGTACTACATATAATTGAATATTTTTTCATTCTTGCAGCTCTGCCTCTGCTTCCTTCATTACAAAAGGGGAGTGCCTGAATAAGAAGAGACAGGGACTAAAATAATCTAGTAGTCTGTGACAAAACTGTTTCTTTTATTTGAGGGTTTAGCCACTTGATGCTACTGTTAACTCATATCTGTCTTAAATGAACACTTTTTGGAAATTAATAGAGAGCCTCTGTCACAGTAACTTGCACCTAAATTTGCAGCTTTCTTTGCTGCAAAGCAGCCATCTCTTCTCCTGTAGGTGCTGTACTCAAAAGTTCCTAAGACGTTCTCAGTATCTCTGAGCGATACGGTAGTGAAGTTCAGACCCACTTGTCTGAGTGTTCTGAGGACGGTCAGTTTAGATAATCCAGGTTTTGTGGGATTCTTGGGGAATTTTCATAGTAAATATGAGTGGAAATTACCTTGATTTGGCTATTCAGTGCTGTACTGTGTTCCATATAAGAGCTAATCGTTTTGCATAACATTGTATCTCTCAGTTAAAGAAAATGATCAGTTGCAGACATTTAGGAAATAGACCCAGGAGTATTTCTTATGCATCACAGAAGAACCCCAAATATTAGCATTATGCTCAGTGTTCCTTTGCAGTTCATAATCCCTTGAGCCTTGTAGTTCATATAAACAGCTGTAGCAGAAGTGTACACAAGGCCGGGTACACACTGAATTTAGGCAGAAGTATTGTAGTCCTGAAAATAAAAAACGTGTTCATGTAGAACAATACTGCTATTCAATAAAGATTATGAAGTAGAAAATGAACAGGGCTCAGGATTTTTTCCATCTGTGTTGGATGTGAGCTGATTCCTACTTAAAAAAAAACAAATTGAGTCCCAGCTTCTGAATGCTGGGAGCTATTTTATATCTGTCTTCTCCACGATGTGAGTTCACTGTAGAGAAAACATCATTACAATTCTAAACACTATATATTCAGAGCCTAAGTCTTGTAGCACACCATTTAAAAAAATCTTAGCCACAAAGTTATTCCCTTTTACAAGGTCATCTCAATGAATTTGCCACTGGACCTGCTCAGACTAACAGCTACTTCTGTTTTCTGGTACCCTATCCCTGCCTTGTTAGCTGCGCAATATCCATCTTCTTGGGGAGTGTTGTATTAATTTTGATGGAATATTGTGGTGTGTAGATGTTGCTTGTAATTATTAGAGTTGGGAGCACTGGCCGTTGGGAGTCGGAAAGGACAGGAAACAGGAAGGAGGGGGGAGGAGTTGAGAGGCTGGGAGAAAGCTACAGAGGGTGCAGCAGCAGCTTGGTAAAGAGGTTTCCACTTTGAAAATAAAGTCCTGTTGAAGCTTGTTAGTACCTTGCCTGGTTGATACAACAAATATATGGGCCAAAAGCATCAAAGGTGTTCACATGACTTTGTCACTGTCCAACATTAAACAGTGTTAAACAAGATTCGGGGGAATTAGTACACAAGAGACCTCAGCCTGCTTAGTATCATGGCAAACACACAATTACAAATGTTTAACGCTTTAATAAAGATACGAGAGTGGGGTGGGGGAGAAAAAACAGTTAAAGCATTTGAAATGTAAAGTATTTAGTAAGGCTTATTTTATCATCCTCTCTCTTTCAGGTAGTATTAAATATGGTAATAACTGGTGTTTTGGGGCAAAAGCATGAAGGTTTGTCAAGGTGGGCTGGAGTTATTGTTGCTGTTGTTAAAGTCTGTTCCCTAGAAGGCAAAACAAGACAGAGAGAGAGAGAAAAGAACAGCAAAGTCACTGATTCTCACTTGCAGTCTCCTTGCTGGAGAAAAACAGGCATGGCACATTGTCATATCATCCATTCTGAGACCTGGGAAACTTATACCAACATAAGGCTATTAGGGCATTGCTTTCATATACCTCTTTCTGGTCACAGGCTTATGGAAATGTTGAAAAATATATAGTCTTATTAGCTAGAAGAAAAAGGGGAGAGGGACAGGAAAGAAGAAATAAGACGTAGAAGGAAGAGGACCTAGGAGGCGGGGAAGTCTCACATCTCAGGTGGTGCTTGGGATTTAGTCAAAGCCAGTAGAATTAGCTGAGTCCCTCTCTGTAGCCCAGTCAGCTCAGGACATCTCAGGATCAGGTCAAAGAAAGTGTGACAGTCGATCCCGGAGTCCCAGGAGATGGTGGGGCTGGCAGTCACAATGGTAAAGCTCACTCCTTTCCTGTTCTGTTGCTCAGTCAGTGATTATTGACAGCCAAGTTCTTGATCCCCCCCCTTAAGTCTTTTATTTTAAGGACCCTGTGATGGGGTATCCACCCCACACAAGCCCTGAGCAGGTTAATGTGGGACAGATTGGTCAATTAACCTTAGATACTGCAGCTGGGAGCCAGGGATTGAAAGGGCCTAGTAGCAGATGAAGCCCAGCTGGGGGTGGAGCTGGGCTAGCATTACAAAGCCCAGAAGTGAGAGCAGGAAAGGGCTGAGAGGGAGGAGTTCTACATCACTCCCTAAAGGGAAAGAGAGTTTACCAGGAGCAAATTAAGCCCTGGGCAGTCCAGCAAGAGGCCAAGAAGGGTGAAGTAGCCACGGGAAGCAAAGGAATCTCTGGTGGTAAATCCAGAAATAGGCAAGGAGATAGAAAAACTGGGTAGGAAGGAGCCCAGGGAAACAGCTACAGGCTCTGACACTGAGCTGATCTAGGTTGCACTCCAAGGGCTCTGGGCTGGAACCCAGACTACCAGGCAGGCCTGGGTTCCCTTTCCAGCCATTGGGAAAGTGACACTAGATCTAGATTTGGCATAGAAGACCGTCTGAGACAGCATATGGACAGCTTGTGCAGGTCTTTGTAACTCTGGAAGGTGTGTGTGTGGGGGGACTATATAGTGAACTGGTTGGAGGGCTGAGTCACAAAGAGGGAGGACCCTGAGTCCTAGAGAGAGAGGCCAGAGTGCAAGCAACCAACAGATGGGGACTCCAGACAGGGCAAGAGCCAGTTCTGAGACCTAGCCACAACGAGGTGCACTTCTGGTCAGTAGAGCCCTGTTACTGACCTCAAAAGGGAAGTGATGGGCAGAATAGTCCACCCCCTGCAGTTTGTCTGCCAATTAGGTCTACTTTTCAACACACAGGTTTTTGTCCATTGATTTCCAGTCCCACATGTCTCTTGTTTACCAGGCATGACCTTAGTACAGTCCTTGGGTTATAGCCATAGGCCTCTTTGTTTCCTGACAGTCTGTCTCCCTTTTGCAACTTTTCCCTTCAGCACATGGTGTGGTAGGTTATTGTGATGTTTTTATGAACTTCCACTCATTTTTCACAACTGAGCTCACAAGTAAGGTAAATTTGTAGGTGCAGGTTTCACAGCAGGAGGAAGAATGGGCAGCAAGGGGTATGAGGGAAAGTCTCTGGGGAAAAGATGGGTCTCAGGTGGCCATGACAAGGCATGTGGGTCTTTGGGGAGGAGTGTTAGAATGTATGTGAAGAATACTTGAGGGGGAACAGGCTTGACTAAGACTGTCTGGAGTAGAGGGAGGCCTGATGCGAGAAGGAGCCATTTCCTCTTGTACTGAGGTTTTGGCACTTAAAGCGTTCCCCTCATGTTACTGCCTTGGCTCCCTGGTCAATGAAGCAGCAGCACAATGACAAGCCCCACTTCCAAATCCTATGCCTTAGTGTAGAGACCAGGGGCTCCTCTGCAACTGCTGCATTGGCTCTCCTGTGTGGTGGCAGCGTTTTGAACTTGCAAAGTTGTTACATGGATCTGTCAGAGGCAGTGGTAAACCAAGGGCTCCCCAGGGGTCTTCTGCCCCCGGTGAACTAGGGATCTGAGGCAGCAGCCCCAGGGGAGTCTTTCAAGTGTTGATGCCTTAGTACAGAGGGATTCAGAAGGAAGAGCACCATAAAGCACTAGGTTTCAGAGTAACAGCCGTGTTAGTCTGTATTCACAAAAAGAAAAGGAGTACTTGTGGCACCTTAGAGACTAACCAGTTTATTTGAGCATAAGCTTTCGTGAGCTACAGCTCACTTCATCGGATGCATGCTGTGGAAAATACAGAAGATGTTTGTTTTTTATACACACAAATCATGAAAAAATGGGTGTTTTATCACTACAAAAGGTTTTCTCTTCCCCCACCCCACGCTCCTGCTGGTAATAGCTTATGTAAAGTGATCACTCTCCTTACAATGTGTATGATGATCAAGGTGGGCCATTTCCAGCACAAATCCAGGTTTTCTCCCCCCCCACACGCCCATCCAAACAAACCCACTCTCCTGTTGGTAATAGCTTATCTAAAGTGGACCACCTTGATTATCATACACATTGTAAGGAGAGTGATCACTTTACATAAGCTATTACCAGCAGGAGAGTGGGGTGGGGGAGAGAAAACCTTTTGTAGTGATAAAACACCCATTTTTTCATGATTTGTGTGTATAAAAAACAAACATCTTCTGTATTTTCCACAGTATGCATCCGATGAAGTGAGCTGTAGCTCACGAAAGCTTATGCTCAAATAAATTGGTTAGTCTCTAAGGTGCCACAAGTCCTCCTTTTCTTTTTGCATAAAGCATTAACAATTCCTGAAGCAGCTGATTTTCCTTGGAGGTCTCCCTTTCAAGCACTGGCCAGCAGGGGGAAGACTACCCCCATTGCCTATAGCTAAGGCTACATTTATCTCAGGGAGGTCTTGGAATCTGTGATTTCCAGAGATCTCCATGACATCCTCCACTTCAGCCCCAGGGGCTGCAGGACTCCGGAGCTGACAGACAGTGGGGCCCTGGCAGGGTTCCAGCGACAGACAACAGCAGCGACAAGTGACAGGAGGCCCCCTGCAAAGTTCCAGGGACAGGTGACAGATTCCTGAGGGGGCCTCCTCAGGGTTCCAGCGACAGGCGACAGCCTCGTACGAGGGGGAGGGGGACGCCTGGGGCAAGCGGCTGGGGTGTCTCGTTTTCTCTTTGGGAAATATAGTCGCTCTGCAGCTCCCAGCCGCTGTGAGCAGAGAGGGAACCCCACAGCTCCCAGCCAGCATGGTGGTGGGGGAAACCATGGAGCTGTAGCAGCAAAAGTCACAGACAGGTCACTGCTTCTGTGAATTTTTGTTTATTGCCCATGACCTGTCCAAATAACCATGAAAAATGTTAGTCTTGCCTACGGTGCTTAGTACACATGGAGAAGAGGAGATTTCATTTTGTAGTTCTCTGAACTTTGTGCCTAAATTCGTTCAAAATCGGTTTAAAAATAAAACTACTTGCTTGTGCATCAACATTGATATCTTCATCAATGGTCTTCACACAGTTGGAATACATTTGCTATATTAATTGCAGCTGCAAAGACAGCAGAGGGATTATAAAATCTTGGCCCAAATCATCCCCTGAGTAATCCTTCCTGTAGCCCTCCAAGAGATTGCAGAGAATGTGAGTCAGACTTTGAGTGTCTTATTGGCCCTGTAAAGATAATGGGAACTGTGTTCAGCTTTTCACAATGAAGTGACATATTAAAAACAAATACCTGTTTGGATTCTGGAAGATATCATAGTATAGCATTTTTAGACAGGCCAAAGGTAAGGTCTACATCACAAGACAGTGTTCTTTAAAAAAATATTGAATTGCTTCATTTGTTCTTTATTTTAGTGTGGTCTGAACCGCACTGTCTTGGGCCGCTCCCTAAACCAATCATGAAACACACTCCAGGCTCCAGAGGGCAGGGAGAGAAGGGTTGTAGACTAAAGGGCTCATGCATGAGAAGTGAAATCAGGCAAATACCATCATGAGCTGATCTGGATGAATCACAAAGCTCTTATTGAAGTTTATCTGCCAGCAGACATAAGGACGATGGAAAGAAAATTCCTTGTAACCAGTCCAATAAATTAGCCAAGGCAGATGAAAGGTTCATGTCAGAATTCAGAATAAAAGTCATTGCTGGGCAGGCTTGGATGATTTGTTGGCATATGCTTCATACTTTAACACTGTTTCAAGCAGGAAACATGTGGTAGGGCTTTTTGGAAATCCACTGGACTTAGGAAATGTGTGTTATTGCTTAAGTCTTTGTTCTGTAGGCAAGCTCCATGTCCATAGTTCAGGGATATTCTGTCAAATTGCTGTCAGAGACTGAGATTCCATTTTTAGAACTTATACAAAGTTCTCCTCTGAAGACCTTCATTTTGTCTCCTGCTAGAAAAAGGTGCCATTTTGGGGGGCTAGCAATTTGCTGAATACTGTCTCACTTTTTTTTTTTTATTACAAATCAATCTGCTGCATGAAGAGTTAATAACTCAGTGAGATGGGTGAATTGGTTTGACTCAAATAAGAGCCATCTCAGACCATCACCTCTCAAACCTTGCATGGAACCAAACACTATTCAAGATTTGAAATGTTTGTTTAACTTGGAAACAAATCTCCCTATATCTTTTCAGAGTTTAATGTGGGGACAGCAGTGGAAGTACTGCAAAAAAACAACCCAAAACCTGTATCACAATATTTGTGAGTATGACCCAGCTGTATGACCCGAAGTAATAAAAATCTTGCTTTCGGATTGTTTGTTTTTTGGTCTAGACAAGCTTTGGATAGCTACCAGAACTTTGGATTATTGACGTCTGAACTGAGTATCTGAACCATTCGAGTTAACCCATCACTAGGTCCTGTTCCTGAGAGGTATCAAGTACCTTCTGCTCCTAATTATTTCATGTAATATGAGGATGCCCATCACCTGGAGGAAAAATAGTACTTTTGAGAAATCTCTTTTTAGACAAATAGGGTTTTCTGCAAGTTGTGAATTCTATAAAACTTTCAATCCTGGGTTTTTCAGTTTTCAATATTCCAGCATCCTCTTCTAAAGCTACTGTATTGTCAGTGCTTTGGGTATCAGTATCTGAAGTAATAGCCTTGCCACAGTGCTGAGCTGGTGACTGGGAGCAGAGTGCATACTCTCAAGAACTCACCTCGCAACCCAATGAGCTAAGGTTGGCCCAATAACCTCTCACTAAGTATCTGTGCTCCCTGATTGTACAGAAGGGCCAACGGATCACCATCTGAGGCCTGGTCTACACCACACAAGTCAACATAAGGCAGTTTGTTACCTTATTATGTCAGAATCTACACAGCAGCCTTGCTCCCACTGATGCAAGTGCCGTACTACACCGACATCATAACTCCACCTCCATGAGAGGTGTAGGGCTTATATTGGTGTACTTACGGCAAAGCAGTGTCTATATAGATACAGCCTTACTTACATGGGCTGTTGGCTGTCTTGTCAATTTCATGGCTCAGCTGTGAAATTGACAAGGCTGCGCGGCTTCTGGCGGGGCAGAGGGCGGGGGGGACAGAAGCCAGGGCAGCTGGACCCCAGTCCCGGTGGGGAACGGGGAGGCAAGAAGCCCTGGGTGGTTTTCCCCACAGTCCCAGTGGAGAGAGCCCTGAGTGACTTCCCCCACTCCCAGCGGGGAACGAGGAGCTGGGTGGGGGAAAGTCTGCTGGGAGCCTGGGTGTCTGTGGGGCAGCCGGGCTCCCAGAAAGAAGCTGTTAGCAGAGCTGAGGCTCCCCACACTGCCCCTGTTATGTCAGTGGAAGCGCTCCTGGTGAGGTCGCACACCACTGACCCAAATTGGGTAGCGTGGACATCAACCATCACAGTAATTACTGCAGTGACTGTAAGTCGACTTAATATAGGTAAACTTAAGTTTCTAGCATAGACATACCCTAAGCCTTGTGGCAACAGCAGCACAGTGGCTGTTCAATGCATTCCACAATCACAGCTTCCCCTGTACCAGTTCCTGTACCACCCCTTGCTCCAACCCATTCCATGCCTGCTCCTGTTCCAGCCCTAGTCCCTATCTTCCTCCCACCATTGGCTTATCTCCTGACTGCAATTCCAGCTCTGCCCTTTGGTTCCATTCTGGTTACTGAGTTCTGGCTGACCATTAGTTTTTCCCCTGTCTATGCCTCTAGTTCTGTCCTCTGATTGTGCTCCAACTATAGACCAGACTCCTCTACTGATCACTAGGTTGCATGGCCTATAGCCTGATTAGGACACATACTATGCATTTGAACATTAGTCTTCATGAAAAAGTCCATAATGAAATAGGATATTGGAAGACATTGATTGACACATTACATCTAGTACATTATCTACAGTGTTTTGTGCGATTGATTGCATACAAATAACTAGCTCATGGCTAAAATACTATGAGCTTCATTCAAATATAATTACCTGTTTGATTCTCTGCTAAAGTTAACATTACAAACAAATTTTGGATACAAAAGTAGCGAAAAGGGTGATACAATTTTTCTAATGTTGCCTTTTTTCACTCACTTTATGTCAATTTCAATCTTTTTAAAAAATGGTTTTAAGTGATATCTTTTAACAAGCCAAGGACCATATAGAGGACACAACTTGGGCTAAAGGCTCAAAATGAGGGGAGATCTGAAAGAGTAATAGTGTGAGAAATTATTAACAGCACTACATCGCTGTAGTATAATATCTTCTATGTGGGACTTACTTGTGGGACCTCCATCTCTCAGTGACAAAGAGTTGGGAGGCATAACTCACATTCTTTAAAAAAGCCTTGGTCTTCCAATAATGGTTCAGCTGCCTTCAGTCCTGCTCCTAACTTCCCCCTTATTTTTCAGATGGTTGAAAAGGTGACCGAATGCACAGCTTCTGGCACATGTTCAAACTTTGGATACATGACTGCCTTCATTAATTTCAGTTTGTCTTCCCAGTCTCCTCACAGTCCTGAGATTCAGACAAATATTACTGTCTCACTAGGCCCCAGAGAGGTAGGCATTGAATAGTTAGCACTAGATATAGACTGAGCGGTAAGGGCTGGATAGAAAGTCCACTGAAGTAAATGGACACTCTGCCATTTACTCCAATGGACTTTAGATCAAGCTGTAAGTCCTGTGTATGGGATGGCACGTAGTTAATTCACCCCAGAAAGGCTCTGAGGAAGGAATCATGGCTCAGAGTACTAATTCCTTCCCTGCTTTCTCCTTGCTCCTGGAGGAAAGAAATTTACTTCAGCCCTGAAAAGGGTGCAGCTTACTTCTGTTTGCACCTGCTCTGTACTGCTGGTCAGTGCATCCCCTCCCACCCGCTTGGGGGAGAATATCAGGCATGCAGTCTCTAATGCTCTCCTGAGTCATGATGTGGCAAACCCTAACTCCCTATCATATATCTGAGCAGTCACCTTAGGGACAGTCACAATCTGACCACTGATGCCTATACAGCCATTTGAAGATGTGTGATACATGTACACTAAGTGTTCTTAGAGCCTTTGGAACAAATTCCCATTGCCATGGAGGAAAAAATAAATCACATTTTCATTGACTGTATGTGATACTTGACTTGGAATTTTGTGTCAGTCTGTCTTGGATTGGTTCAATGCTTTATTTCTTCAGCTCTTCTCAGCATGGCACCAGCTGTTTGAAATTCTAGAGATTCAGTGTTATTTGTGACTCAGTAAAGTTAGTCTAAAACCTGAACGGTTTATCAAAGCCATTGCCTCCTCAGCCTTTGTGGGAGGAGGGCGCTCAGAAAAAAATGGGATCTGGATCCAAACCATAACTGGTTTTAGTTTCACTCAACTATGAGGTGCTGCAAAGACAAAACTGCTCTTCTCCAGACCCCAGTAAATAAACTCAGCATGGCAAGTCTGGTTTAGCTTCTTTGGAATGCAGCTAGGAAACAGAGTTTGAGTATTAAATCAATAATGGCTTTCTCCTCGCTAGTAATCATAAGAGCAAATGAAACATTAACGATCTCTTTCAGAGCCAGACAGAATTAATTCTGTACATCATCCATTTTTTGCCTCGCATATAAAACTCACTGACCAGGACACAGAATGATGGCACAAACTCAAGCTACCAAAAAAAATGACAATAACCTATCCAGCAGTTCTGAATTTATTTGAACTATCATGATTAGAACTAGGTATGTGGGGGAAGATCACATTTTTGGTGAAACTGGGAAAAAAAAATCTTTCTGCATTGCCTGACAGTCTCTTAAACACCTCGAGCCCTTTTGTCTATGACACAAAAACAAATTTTCACTTTCTGTAAGAGGTGGATGGCCACCTGGAAGGTTTTAGAACAGCTACTTTAGGTCTTTAAAATGTTTTGCATACTTATGTATTGTTTCTGGGTAGCTATGGAACTAATTTGAAAGCAGAACAATGCAATTCAGGCAGATAAGGCTTCAGAGAAGCTGGCGGGTTTAATTAATGAGCTATTTCTAGCACTGACGTGTTTTGTGGTTAGTAACCAATCTCGGCCAGATTTTTTTAAAATCTGGCCTCATTTTTTCACTATCTAAGAAATGGCACAAATATTGTGGGTACAGCTTTGCGTTTATTTATTTATTGGTACACTTAGTATAACTTGACTGCCTCAGTATTCATTTGCAGGCCCAATCACATACTTATTTATCTCAGTGATATTAATGGCATCCAGGTTCAAAAAAAGCCAGGTTGAAAATTGCCTACAAGTCAAGATCTGTGTGTCTCAGTTTCTCCAACTGTAAAATGTGAATAATATGTACTTGCCTACCTCACAGAGTGTTGTGGGGGTTTTGTTAATATTTTCACAGTGCTTTGATAAAGTGCTACATATGCTATATTATGCAGTGAACACAAGAAGGCTTTTCTCAACCCGAGTCCCAGGTGAGGAAACAGAAGGCTTCTCTTAGCAAGGGTGAGCAATAAGTAACAACCATGTTCTCTCCTCCAAACTCCAGCTCTGTCTGGCTCTTCCCACCTTTCCTGTAGTCCACTCAGCAAGTAGGAGCTTGCCTAATATGGACTCTGATTTTACTTCTCACTCGTCAGTTTTGGCTCATCAGGGTAGCCAGTGACCTTGCCTCTGCCAAACTGGTAGTTCCACCTGGGCTAAAGTGTAATTCTCTCCATCTAGTTCCTGACACTGTCCTGTGAAGGGTTTATTCACCCTTGTAGGCTTGTGACCCTGCTCAGCCATACCCACATGAGTCCTTTCCATTGCCTTAGGGTTTTGTCTATTCTTCGAAATGCAAAACAAAAATGATAACATAAAGCAAATGCCCTGCTATCAAAGGGAGGTTGCAGGCTCTATGGCCTCTGGCAGCTAATTAGCCAGGATCTTTCCTCAACTCAGCACCTCTGCAGGGCCTCTCACCCCATTCTGTCCATCACACTGTCCGTAGCTTGGCATTTAGTTACAAGAGGATGTACCTTTCGTTTTCTCCTGGTCCTAGGCATCCCCTAATAGGACTGGGCCCTCCTCTATATCCTCTATCTGGCAAACATCAGACCCTCTCACCTGACACTGCTTACCTGGGTCTGACAGTTCCCAACACCTGCCTATCAACCTCCTCCCTGGAACAGGGATGGCTGCTTCCTGGCCCCCTGGCCCTTAAAGGGTCAGGCTGCCCTCTTACAACCCTGCCATCCCCACGTGAAAAGATGCAACATACAGGAGTGCTGGTAAGAGACTTGCTCTTTATTTCCTGGCTGAGCACTTGGCCTGGGTGAAGGTTATAAAACATTAACACCCCTGCCACCTGACAGCAGTCAATATCCACTTACTCCACTGGCTCCTGTTATCACTTGTTTTCAAAATGTCAGCATATCATAATTATACCTAGATAGCATAGGGATCAGCATTGTATTCATAGGCAATGTCACAGGGTTTGCTATTCATGGCTGTGGCATCTCCTTGTGGCCCATCTGGGGACTAGCTCACAACCAGTCTGAAACCCCCTCCAACCTTTGGCCACTCACCCCATGGTCTCACTCGCTGTTGAGTCAGGTTACTCCCTCTGGCCAGGTTACTCCTTCTAAGGGTATCAAAGTCCAATTGAATGACTGTCCCAGTCATTCTTCTGCTCCACTGCCTAGCCTGTGCCATTTTCCCAGTGGCTGCTAGGGGAACCCAGGGCCACCCACTACTCTGGGTTTCAGCCCAGGGACCCTACAGCCAATAGTCAAGGTCTGCACTGTCCCAAACCTTGCCGCTGTTTCCCTGGCTGCTTTCTACTTCACCTGTATGAGGCTCCTCCTCCACCTCCTCTACATATGCCCTTCCCTCAGGGCCAGGATCCCAAGGTTGCTCATCTCGCCACTGGTTTCCTCCTTTCCCTCTCTAAACCCAGAGAGCGATTGCAGATCTTCTGTACTGTAGATCTTCTCACAGGCTGGTTCCAGGTTTTATAGCAGTTGGGCTTCATCAGCAGTTACAAGCTTATCAGCCCTGACTATCCCCCAGAGGTAGCCTGTCACAGGGTTAACTGACCCTTTCTCTCTACTCAGGCCTTGCGTGGGGTAGGGACCCCATCAAAGGCAGACGTAAGAAGAATTACTCCATGGTGTATTATAAATTATGATGGATTTGAAGGAACAGCTTGGATTTGAACATTCACAAACTATTGATTCTAAACTCAACTTTGCAGTTCAAGCCCATGTCTAACTACAAGATCTCATAAGGCCACCCAGAAATTAACTCCTTATACTGTCCTAAGATCTGAATCTGTCCCTGGGGTTCAGAATACAATATCTTTTCCATAAATCATCATACCACTTTTTTCTGCCCTGATCCTATGCTCACTGAAGTAAGTGGAAGCTTTGCCCTTGACTTTAATGGCAACCAAATCAAGCCCTTTGCTATGAAATTTGTAATTAAATGCAACCCCTGCCACAAAGGCGAAGTGCATTCTGGCCTTTGTTGAATTTCCATGCTATATTTCTTAATTGTCTTTTGACAAAATCATTCTTCCAAGACCTTGCCCTGATGCATGTATATTTCTAACATTATTGAGAACCTGAAAAGGCAGGTAAATTGGCTGTGTTTTTCTGAAAACCACTTCCATTTCAATCTGAAACCAGACTGCATATTGTAATGTAACAGACAGTATAAAATGACATGGAAAAGATAAGCTTTATAACAGAATATAAATTTTTACTCCACATAGTAAAGAAAAAATAAAATAGAAACCCAATCTGAATGTGCAAGAGCCTTTCTGAAAAGCAGTGATAGCAACTTTGCATGTCTCCCCAGCACTTTCATCATTTTAAAGCAATGTTATAGCAATGCTATTTTATTTTAAAAATTTCTTTCACATCGATTTTTAAGCTTATAAAAAAGGCAGCCTTCTTAAATAGAAAGTCAGTACAATAGCAAGCTGGGCATGGTCTAGAAGTCATAAAACATTTTTCAGCAGTAGATTCAGGTTTGCACAACCTATAATTGATGAATGATAGAAGTTGAGAGGGAACTTGTAACGCTGGAGACTCACCATAGCAAAATATTACCATATACGGTTGCTATTTCTTATCTTTGTGGTTGTCCTTTATGTTCTACCAGGAAACCACTGTGATATAATCCCAAACTCTGATGGAAAATGTATCCATTAACCACTAAGCTGACATATACCTGAAATAAGAATTTTCAGTAATAATATTCACTTCTTGCATTCTTGTGCTTAAAACAGAATTTCTAATAATTGTGTAGCTGTATTATATGCAAACTGTAGTCATCATAATTCCTTTTATGAATGCTGAAATTCACAGTTAAAACGTGATGTGTTCTCTTTTACTTTTGTAATGCTCGCCAGTAAAACCAAGTTTTAATTGACGACCAATAATGTATTCAATTAACTTCTCCCTTTTTTCCCTGTGTGTGAATTGTTCACAGATTAAGAAATTCTTGAATTTATTGGTTCAAAATAATCCATGAATTTCTTCAACAGACTTTTATCTACCAATCATTCATTAGTTTCAAAAATTTTAGTCAAATCTGCAATTTGCAAAAACCAGCTTGCCTGTCTTTTCTGCTTCTGGAGAGGTTTGCTATTAACAACACAGCATCCTTAATTTTTCATTCTAAAAAAGGTTTTTCTCTTTTGCTGTCCACAATAAAGAAACAGCCAACTTCCCAATAGGTAATTTCTTAGTACTAAAATTAAAACTACCATTACAGGGCAAAATTAATCCTTAGAGTAACTCCACTGACAGCAAGGATGAATTGGGCAAAGCTTCCATTGACTTCAGCTGGACCAAGGTACATGGACAATATGTTGTACCCACATTACTACAAATTCCGGTTTCATTACAAACCTGAGGTGAGGTCAAGTTTGCAGGAACTGCTGAGTTTTCAGTGAACTCTGGGACAATTTATGGATATGCGTAGAGATGTGAAAGTAGAGAATCTGTCAAACCAAGAAATACCAGTGGTTTCAGTGATACTTCTCTTTGAGAATTTTGTTTGAACACCAAACTCAAAATAATAAAATTCAGGGAGTGCAAGCCACTTGATTTGAACAATATGTATGTAAACAGGCTCACCCAACCCCCACATACAAATTGAAATTGTATCGTTTCCTACAGCTACTGATATCCTAAGAAAAATTGGCTAGACTTCATGTTCAGATTCCTGGGGTGGTTGATGTCCCACAGCATAAACTGCCCTTCCAGAACCTTAGAAAACACATCACTTTGTGGTGACTTGTTGGTCATAAAGAATTTCACTGAGAATCCATTAAACCTTGGTGAGTTTTTCTCAAATAACTGCCTTTGGAATAAATCCATATTCCCTGCGGTATGTGTGCTATGATACAGCTTCTACAAACCAGACAAATATTTACTGTTTTATCATCTAAACTTTGCCATCTGTTTAAAAAAATTGGATCTACAAATGTATAGCAGCCTGTTACTGCTTTGGGGTTAACTCAGACCTTAAGAGGCTCTAAAAATATTTAACCAGCTATACAAATCAGACAGAAGCTGTGAAAAACACAAGCTGAATCTGCTTCTACCGTTAAATCAGGTGACATTAAGATGTTTATAGGATTTCATTACAAAATTGCACAAATGTTAACCGGATATCTCACCATCCCCTCCTGCATTCTGGGATAAAAATAAATAAAATAAAAGCCTGATCCAAACATGGCAACTTTCTGTAAAAGGTACATGTTAAATCTTCATTCTCTGCAATGATCTCATCATCACAGCCTGCCTTACAGATGCTAATTGCTTTCCAGGTTGCTGCAGTCACATCTTGGATACATTATCGCTTGCAGGAACCAATAACAACACATTTAGGCCAATACATCCTGAAATTGTATTATGCGGTTTAAAGGAGGAGAAAAAAAAACAGCAGTGTCACTGGAACATTGCTTCTGAACTTGTAGCATGAGTGTAAACCCCTGGAAGCAGAAATGAGAGTGGCTAGGCTGAAACTGAGAACTGGGGTATATTTCTTGGCTCATACTAAGTCTTACCACTGTTGAAATATAGCTAAAGAAAATGTGACACCTATAATAACTGAAAATGCCTAATCCATTGCAGGCACTGTATTGTTTAATATCTTAGTCCTCTCGTCTACACGGTTATTTCTAGATTAATATTCTGAATTGGAATCTTGTGGAATAAACTAATAATTCCCATGAAAACAATTACATGCTGTTATTTAGCTCTTGGTAGCTTACTGTACTGTTTGGTGATGTAGCCTGAAATGAAACTACATCTTGACAAGCTAAAGTAAAAAAGATGGTGTACTTCACCAAAAGAAATAAAACATACTGTAGCACTTTGACAGCCTTGAAGGTGACTTCTCCAAACCATTGATTAGCAGGTTCATGCCCTGAATTAAAGCTCAGTGAGATTCATTACAGTTCCCTCAGTCACCAGAGTATTAAAAACCAAAATGCATCATTAACTCACAAGTGGGCTTTAACCATTTGGCAATAAGGGATCAACTTGACTCTAGTGACAAAACCATCTGCAAAAATACTTTGGACTTCTACTGTAAAAGGAAGTAATTGCTTCTACAATAATGATGAAAGAACTCATTTTGCTACAGTTAGTAGCCTTTGTACCTTTTGTCAGGAAGAATAGTTTGCTGTGTAAATGACCTTGACCGGATTGCCGTAAGGAACGGAGGACAACAAGCAGCTCCTTTTTCAAGGGACTTAAAAGAAACTCTTCAACCTATGAGTCATAAGGTTAGCTACAGCTGGCAACAGAAACAGAGACGTCAGATATAAAAGCTCTCCAAGCCTATAGGCCTTGACCAACAATTACCCCACCTTTTGTTTATACATGGCAGTACAAGGAGGAGAGTTGGGAAACCATCATTCTGAGCTAATTTCACTTCTGAAGTACTGCTTAGCCATGTAGATTACTACTATAGGTTTAGAGCTGGCCAACACTTGGGAATTCTGGTTCATGAGACATTTTGAGAATTTGGAATTTGGGTTTGTTCTGAATTGGACTGAAACCCAGTTTTTAAATTTCTTGCAAACAAGAAATCCTGAAAATAGTTTGGTTTGGAAATAATGACACCTCTTTTTTTCCAAAACAAAATATGCTCCCCCCTGGACTGGCTGCAGCTGACTGAAATTGCTGTGATTAGCAGTGAGGAAACTGACAAGAATGTTGATTAGTGAGCAGCTGCTGGGGCTCCCCGGGTCCACTCTGGAGCAACCCTGACATGCGGCCTATCTTAGGGCTGGGCATCCCAATGCTTCCTGACTCCCAGGATAGCGGGCTGACCAACTCCCAAGCTGTCCCAGGGAGTCTGGAAGCCCTGGTTTCACAGCCTGGGACAGCCTGCATGGTAGGGTTGCTCAGGTGCCATGGACCCTGCAAGCCTATCCCTGGACTTCCAGGCCCCTGACTCTGTAGCTCTACGGATTCTCAGTAGCTCCCCGGGAGTGCTGGCAGGGAACCAGGCAGGTTTCTGAGGGCATGTCTATACTACAAAGATAAGTCAACTTAGTTTAAGTTGACATATAACCACCACAGTAATTAAGTTGGTCAGGCATGTTCACACCGCACTCATTGTCTTGGTGGAGTGCATCTTCACTGGCAGCGCTTGCATCGATGCAGAAAGCAGTGCACCTTGGGTAGCTAACCCACCGTGCAACTAGCTGCAGAGGGTATTGAGAAGGGCTTGCAATGCTTCATGGAACCAAAACATTGTCGCAGGTAGAATGGGAACATGGCTTTGACCTCCCACAATGCAGTTTCCTCCCTCCCTCCCAACCTACTTTGATATCAATGGCAAACAACCCATACTTTTTCACACCTGTTTTCAAAAGCCTGGCTAACCGTGCATACACCATAGCTCAAGGAGCATGGCCACGCGGCTGTGCACTGTTGTGAGCATTACAAACACCTCACACCTTATCCTGCAGTATTTCCAGAGCTGAGACAGGAGCAGCTGTGCGGAACATTGCCATGTCCTTCAAGCAGCTCTGCTGCAAGCCAGAGAACAAAACAATTCCCGGTTGCTGCTGGCAGTCGTGCAGCACCTGAACACAATGGAGCGCTGTTTCTGGCCCCTGGAAACAAGCAGTGACTGGCGGAATTGCATTGTGATGCAGTTATGGGATGACGAGCAGTGGCCACTTTCCAGGAATGGCCACTTTCCAGGAACTTTGTGCAGAGCTTTCCCCAGCCCTGAAGCACAGCAACACTAAAATGAGACCTGCTTTGCCAGTGGGGAAGCGAGTGGCGATCACTCTGTGGAAACTTCCAATGCCAGACTGCAAGCCTCTGGGTACAGACCTGGTCCTTGTGCTGCTATGCTGTGTACTGCAATGATGGCAGCAGAATTAATACTGGAGTGACATGGGAAATTGTCCTACCATGGTGGAAGAAATAAGGCAGCCCTCCCCTGAAACCTTCTGCAAGGGTTACATGAAAGTTTCCTGAAGATCTCCAGGGAGGATTCCTGGGCCATCCCTATGCACATACAGTCTTTTCCAGGGGGGCAACCTCTGCAGAGCTGGAGTGCACACTGCGAAGCAGATCCCACTGCACCTCACTTTTTCTTCATATTAAACATAAAACAGAAGAGCATGTAACCCCTATAGGTTGCTTGGAATTTCACACTCACCCAGGGTGCCTTCCCCAGCGTCACACTTGGGCACCATGCTGTCCTGCGACTGGCTGGACTGTTCCAGGGTTAAAAATACCTCCTGAGTCTCGGGGAGAATGGATCCCTTGCTGTCCTCCTCCTCCTGGTTGTTACTTCAGTTGGCCCGGGACTCCTGTGCGGTATCCATGCTGCATTTGGGGGTAGTGGTGGAGATTCAGCCAAGAATCGCATGCAGCTCATTGTAGAAGCGGCATGTCTGTGGTGCAGAACCAGAACGATTGTTCGCCTCCCTTCTGGTCTTCTGGTACGCCTGCTGTGTGTCCCTGGTGTAGCTCTTCTCCCACATGCCCTGCACGATCTTTTCGTAGATGTCTGTGTTTCTTCAGCTGGATCAGAGCTGTGCCTGCACAGACTCTTTTCCCTGCAGACTAATAAGAACCATCACCTCCTGTGTACTCCAGGCTAGAGCACATTTGGGACATTGAGTCACTATGATCAGCTGGGTTGCCGAGCTCTCCATGGTGATCAAACAGGAAATGGGAATTGAAAAGTTCTCAGGGCTTTAACAGGGGAGGGGCTGTTTCCTGTGTATCTGGCTGCTGTGCAGCAGAGTTAAAAATAATCACCAATGCGGTCATAGCAGAGCATGTGGGACACCTCCTAGAGGCCAATCCAGTTGACCTAAACAATGCTGTGTCTACACTGCCTCTCTGTCGACCCATCAACATCGAATTAAGTGGTACGCCTCTCATGGCGGTGGAGTAATTAAATTGACGTAAGAGGAGAGTTAGGTTGGCAGAAGGGACCTGGTAGTGTAGACACCCATTATTAGGTTGATGTCAGGCAGCTTCCATACACCTAAGTTTGTAGGGTAGACCAGGCCTGTCAGACCTTGCCTGTGATCTGGGGAAAATTCGTCAAACTGTGAGATGTTTTGGGGTGATGAATAGATGTTTTCTGGCCAGGCCATGCACCTGGATTGAGTGAATACCTCAAGGCAGTGGTGTATTTCCCAGTGTTAATTTTATGTTATGGTTACAAATAAAAACAAACAAACACACACTTGAGTACCTCAATATGAGTCTAGCATCTGCGTGTGTTGATCTTTCCTGCTGGAGAAACAGGAAGGAGACCATCAGCAACAGTTGCAGTATAGCTAGTATTCATTAGATTAGGTGTTCTGGGACTCTGGCATAGACATTGTGTTGAAATGATGCCATATTTCAGGTGTTAAGTCAGAAGGTCAGGGCTGGTTGCTTAAACTAGCCAAGAAAGAGAGAACTTGTGAAATGCACCCTGGAGTGCTTTATTGAGATCAGAGTGGTTTGAAAGACTACAGTCTGACTCTGATACTTTTGCTTGTGTTATATAGGAGCTTATCTATGTAAGTAGTTGAAGTTCCTGTGGCTAATCTCCTGTATAAGAGATCACTGAACAGATAGAATTGGGACTTGATTTTCTAAAGGTGCAATCATGGGTTTTCCCCGCCCCAGCAGCTTTGTTTTATGGATGAATTAATTCAGTGAACTACTCTACATTCCCTACAAACAAACACACAACGGGGTTTTTCATAGTATTTGAGATTTAGGAACTACACTGCATAATGACATGGAAAATGCCTCCATACACATAATAAAGAACCAGAAAAAACATACTGTAATAAGAAACCAGTAAAAAGAACCAGAAAAAACACACTGTAATAAGAAAAAAAAAACCCACAAAACTTTTCTCTTGCTGAGAGAATGCTTGCAATAAACAAGTTAGAGGGATTTTAGAATCTGGAAGGAGAA
Organism: Chelonia mydas; assembly: GCF_015237465.2. Lineage (NCBI taxonomy): Eukaryota > Metazoa > Chordata > Testudines > Cheloniidae > Chelonia > Chelonia mydas. Next base: position 194,866,277 of record NC_057850.1, on the reverse strand, counting down.
GAACTGGACACATGGCTCATGGGACTGATCACTGGCTTTTTCACCTCTAGCTTGCTGGTTTGTATTCAACCCACATCATGAGAGAGCAACAGTGGTTGCTCAGTGGCTAGTTGGCAGTTTATGTGAAATGAGGTTGGCGGTGTTGGTTTACCTCTCAGCAGAGTGTTGTCCAGGTCCACATAGTACTAGCTGACCTCCTTTTTGGTTGTCTTAGTGTTAAAGAGTCAGTGGACCTACGGGTTATCCAGAATTATCCTTCTGCCCCCTAGATGTAGTTTCCCCAAGATAGGGGTAAGGTTGCTGGCATGGCAGAGAAGAGAAGCTTCTACGGACGTTGCCTGTATTTGTTGTATGTATAAATGGAGGACTTTAATCTTCGTGGCTATTAATTCTTTATCTTCCATTAATTATGATTGTGGTCTTATCATCGTGCCTAGGAGATCCAGTTATGGACCAGGACCACATTGTGCTAGGTGCTGCACAAATACAGAATGAAAAGACAATCCCAGCCCTGAAGATCTTCAATCTAAGTATAAGACAAGAAAAAACACTCTGACACAGAGTGACAGAGTACAAGGATACAATTATTGATAAATTGGAAGATTCAGAGAAGAGCTCTGACAGTGATTAAAGGATTGAAAACATGCATTATAGTGATACTCAAGGAGCTCAACCTTCCTCCAGTGCCCACTCTTCCGTCAGTCCCTCCTAGCCACTGCTTACTTCCTTTCTACAGAGCTTAACAAAGAGAACATTAAGGGGTGACCTTAATTACGGTCTGTAAGTACCTACATGGCAAACAAATATTTGATAAGGGCTCTTCAGTCCTGCAGAGAAAGGTATAACATGATCTAGTGGGTGGATGTTGAAGCAAGACAAATTCAGACTAGAAATAAGGTGTAAATGTTTAACAGTGAGAGTAATTGACCATGGGAACAATTTACCAAGAATCATTGTGGATTCTCTATCGCTGACAATATTTAAATCAATACTGGATGTTTTCCTAATTGATCTCCTCTGGGAATTATTTTGGGGAATTTATACGTGGCCTGTGTTATGCAGGAAGTCAGACTAGATGATCACAATGGTCCCTTCTGGCCTTGGAATCTGTGATCCTGTAAAGACAGTGGCATGCAGGGCAATACAATATTGGTCACCATGATAGGTGGCCGAATGTTACCAACCCAGTAATTTAAAGAGAAATAATTACTATAGTGAGCGTGATTCTCTCTGATTCTGACTGTGTTTGACCAGTGTAACTACTGACTTCAATCAGGTTACTCCTGCACAAATCCCAGCGCATCCATGAGAAGCCAGGGCCTTCTGCATGGATGCTGGTAGCTCCCAGTCTCTGGTTGCCATGGCTGCTCATTCATGTGGGGAGGAGCTCAGCAGAACAGATAATACAGCCTGAAGTTGTGTTATCTTTTCTGCCTGAGCTCTGTGGGGCTGAAGGGAGGACCATGTGTGTCCCCTGAGCTTGCCCACTCTTCCTCCAGTGACTCCTTATTGCTGCTTACTTCCCTTGTATGGAGCCTTGACCTACAGAGCATCCTCTGCAGAGGAAATGGTGCCACTGAGGGAACTGCCCCTCCATATGCACATATGGGCTAGGGAGGGGGACAATGAAGTCCTACGTAGGGATCCAAATCGTCCAACCCCTCACTTAGGCATGGGAAGTTTTACGGGAGTGTTGCCTGAGTGATGAGTTGAGGATTGTGCCTCAAGCCTTTGGAAAGGACGGCAAAATTTTGTTTCTGTCCGACACCACAATTTCATATGTGACTGTAAACATGCTTTGTTCTATGAAAGGGCATCTGGAATGTTTTAGAGGTTTTCCTAGAGCAAAAACATTATACAGTATAGATTTAGTAGTAAGCAGCGTAATCATCAGCTATTAAATTGCCATTACCGAGTCTCACATCAGCCCAGACAAGCGTCTGCAGAGGGACTAGGGCAACACTGTTTTTATGCACTTCCTCTCTGAGCAAGAGAGCATGCATTTTCCATCGAAAAGAAGAAAGATAACAGATCCCCAGATTCAGCTCTTTTGCCCTAGACAGCTAAAATGTATCTGCAGGAAAAATGAGTAAAATGCAGTACCAGCACCAAGTCAAAGAGAAAGGCTAGGAGGGGGTTTTCGGGGAAATCTGTTTATTTTAGCTGTTGCCACCGTTACCCTTTACTTGCTCCGGTTTCTATCACTTGGCTGAGGCCGTACCAACCTGCAATAAACACTTTTTTTGTTAAATATAAAAATGTGTCATGGAAAGCTATTCAGTGCAGCTGGATATGTAGTATGTGATGCTTCAACACGTTTTCTTTCCTCACCTTCTTAGTAGAGAGAGAACACACACTGTCTTCTCCCTCCTCCCTCTTTTTCCTCTCGCCTGCAGCTCTTTAATTTGTAAAGGTAATTATCCCCTACGATGACTCTGTGCATGAAGTAGATTTCATTCCAAAGACAAGAGCCTGGGAAAGTGGGGGCTGAGTGGACAGGAAACGTAATGGCAAACAGGCATGGGTGTGCAGTGGTATTTAATCTTGAATGTGTCTAAACAATCTGAGGCTGGATGAATTTTGACATGTCCATTTCCGAACACACTATTCATAACTAAGGAACAGTTTTAAGCCAAGATCTTCAAAACTAGGAGTCTTCTGCCAGGTTCCTAAATCCGTATTTAATCACCTACTCAAGTGGCCTGATTTTCCAAAGGATTGCACACTCAGCAGTTCCCACTGAAGTCAACGTAACTACTGTATGTATTGAAAAAGCCACGTTATTAGAGTATGTCTATCCTGCCATTAGGCCAGCTGATGTGGGCTTGGGCTATGGGGCTGTTTAATTGCAGTGCAGATATTTGGGCTCGGGCTGCAGCCTGAGCTCTTGGATTCTCCCTCCTTGCAGGGAACATCTGCACCACAATTAAACAGCCCCTTAAGCTGAGCCCCATGAACTCGAGTCAGCTGGCACGGGCCAGCAACGGGTTTTTAATTGCAGTGTAGCATAGTGTGGACTACAACAGCACTTTGGAAAATCAGGCCATTTATTTAGGAACCTAAATATGTATGCAGGCATCTAATTTTAGGCTTTTATTTTTGATAATCTTAGACTTAGGCCTAAATCCACATGGGGACTTAGGCACTTAAGTCTGGGATTTAGGTGCCTAAGTACCAGTTTTAGGCTCCACTGATAGCCACAAAACTTTGGCTGCCGCCGACCCCTGTAGGCACCAAAACTCACTCAGTGCCTAAATTTTCAGGCCAAACATTCCCAGGGCACCTAAATTCCTGCCTCTGGGCATGCACACGGCTGCCTCACTCCAGGTGTAATGTTACCTATCTCCTGCCCAGATCCCAGAGCGATCCAGAACTGCGGGAAGATAAGCACTTCTCTGCCTATCTTACCTGTGGGGCCCAATCTGGTAGGCAGTATCTGAGCACGCCAAACAGATTGGGTTTCATTCAAATATGGTTGCTCGAGGAGGTGCAGCTGCTGCCCACCTTGAAACTTTTAGCTCCATGGGCAGAGCGGTCATCCGGGATATGGGAGACACAAGTTCAATCGCCCCCACCCCCCCCCCCAAGATGGGGAGAAAGGATTTGACTTCTCAGAAAGGGGTGCTAACCACTGAGCCATGAAAGCAGGGGGAGTGGAAATTTGGACTCCTACCCATCAGGCTATAGAGTCATTCTCACTCTCTCTTTCTCCCCCATGAATCCCAGGCTGCTTGTAGGATTTGTGGGCTGACCTTGTGGCCTGTTCTATGGGGAGAAATAGCCACAAGGTGACCCTTGCAGACATTTTCTCCTCTTTCGCCACCGGTTTTCTGGTGGGCACAGGTGATTGGATCCCGAAACGTGACTGTGCTGCACTGTCTGTACTCTCCTTGTGTAACAAGCAGGGATGTTTTATTGCCCACACCTTATTAAAACTGGAGCAGTGATCCCTCCAAGTCAGAACATACCATTCCCCTAAAAAATACATACATGAACGAGGTGGAAGACATGGACTCCAAAGCAGCAGCGTATTGTGATTTCTGCTGTTGATGTTTTGAAAGGTAAGTACATTGAGATCAAGATTTTGTTTTCAATGCACTAGAACCTCACAGGCTGCACTTGATAGCAAAACCCCATGCATCTTACAGTAGAGGAGCCAAGAAACCACCATTGTTGTTGGAGATTTTTTTTTTTCTTTTTCACTTTTGTCTTCACTCTTGATATATTAGGCACATACTGAAATAAGCACAACACCCAAGGACAAATTTAACAGAATAGGCTTCTTGTCTGAGCACGCAAAATGGTAGAATAATTAAAAGTTCAGTTAGTTGCAGGGTCCCCAGTGGTGGTTGACTTGAATTACAGTGAAATGTGTTCCTGCTCACACCCACTTCTGGAAATAAAAACTGGCTCTAATGGGCCTGATTCTCCCCTTGCGCACTCCTTTTAAACAGAGGGACATTGGTATAAAACCAGGATCAGTGAGAGGAAAAATGGCACCAATCTTTGATAGAGTCCCTTCATATTGCTGAGCAGGAATTTAGAACAACCCAAGATGAGACTATCCCAACTATCCCATCTCACATTTTACATCGGACACAGCAGATGTCGATACAGGACTTTAGTCCGAGGTATCTACATGCCCATACAGGGCCTGAGTCTCCTCTCACACTTATTTGTATTCCAGTGTAGCTCTGTTCCCAGCAAGAGGTGACTCTTGCTTGACGCTGAGGTAAGAGAGGGGAGAAGCAGGTGTGGAGTGTGGACATGCAAGATGAGTACAAGAAGCAACCAATAACATGCTAACCACTGGTTAAGCAGTCATGGGTGGAAGCCTAACCATCTACTGTGTGAACACTGCCTAAATAAGCATAGTGCTGTCATGCCCCACACCTGCACTGCCACTGTATTTGGCTATGATAAGCAATACCGGTATCTGGGTACAAATCCTGAGCGTCATAGCTCCACAACCCACTGAGTCACTCTGTGCTTGCATTTGCAGGGTATTGTGGGGCAACTTGTCTGCCCACTCTGGGGCTGTGGGATGGAATGGTGTAGGCCTGGGAAATTCATTTCCTGGAAGGACTCAAGCTGGTGGAGTTGGGTGCTGTTAAATGCTGAAGGTATGGCTCCTTCTCATCTTAATAAGAATCTGCTGCTTCTTATGGAAGCAGTGTTTCTTTCTGACGACTCTTCAGAAGCTGCTGCTAAGAGATGGTGGCAGGACGTTAAGAGGCTGTTTTGGCCCCGAGAAGATGGAGGCAGAGGCTTACAAGTGAAAGGGAATCATGTGGACCTATAAAAGGGAACCGTGTGGACATGGAGGCATGGTCCAAGCAGATGCTTTTAATGGCAGATCCCTCCTATGCAGACCATTTCTTCTGGTCCAGGACCACAAATATGCAGTTGTGGACCACATTGTGATGGAAATGTGGACTTTTGCATGAGGAAAGCCACTTTCCTGGAGCTGTGTGAGGACCTTGCCCCGGCCTTTGAGCAGTAAAACACCTCATATAAGAGAACTCAAGAACTATGTAGCTATCACCCTGGGGAAGGTGGAAACCCCAGACTACTACGGATCTGTTGGCAATAAGTTAAGGGTAGGGAAATCCATGGTTGGCACAGTTGACATGGGGGTTTGCAAGGCAGTTGCTGCAAGAACTGTAAAAATTGAAAATGTTTCTGAAGTAATTGCAAAATTTAAAAGGGCAGGGTTCCTGAGCTGTGCAGATGCAATTGAAGGATGTATATATTTGCTCTATGCCTGCTATTTCAAGCAAGTATATAAACAGGAGAGGATACTACTCCATCTCCCATTAAAAGGGAGGAGGTCCAGAAGAAGGAGAGAGGCAGACCAGGTGAAAGTCTCTGCATAAAGATGAAAAGGGAAATAATAGAGGTGGCATCATGGTAGGGGGTCTACAATAGACCACCAAATCGGGAAGAGGAGGTGGATGAGGCATTTCTAGAACAAATAATGTAAATATTGAAAACACAAGACCTGCTAGTAATGGGGGACTTTAACTGCCCAGACATCTGTTGAAAAGGTAATATGGAAGACATAAAATTTCCATTAAGTTCTTGGGAGGTACTGGTGACAACTTTTTGTATCAGAAGGAGGAGGAAGTAATCATTTTAACCATCCAAGTAACCATCCAAGAAGCGGGGACAACCATTTTAGACTTGATTCTGACCAACAGGGAGGAGTTGATTGCAAATCCAAATTTGGAAGGCAATTTGGGTGAAAGTGATCATGAAACGATAGATTTTATGATTCTAAAAAAATGAAGGAGTGAGAGCAGCAGAATAAGTACAGTCTCCTTCAAAAAAAAGCAGACTTTAGCAAACTCAGAGAACTAGTTGGTAAGGTCCTATGGAAAGAAAATGTAAGGGTTAAAGGAGTTCGGGAAAACTGGTAGTTTCTCAAGAAGATAATATTAAAGGCACAACTTCATATTATCCTGATGCAAAGGAAAGATAGGCAGAATAGTACAAGGCCAATATGGTTCCATCAGGAGCTCTTTAGTGACATAAAAATAAAAAAAGGAATCCCACAAAAAATGGAAACATGGACAAATTGCTAAGAAGGAGTAGAAAAAATAGCACAAGAATACAGGGACAAAATCAGAAAAGCTAAGGCACAATATAAGTAACTCCTGACAAGGGAGGTAAAGGCAATAAGAAGAGGTTCTTTAAATACATTAGGAGTAAGAGAAAGACAAAGGACAGGGTAGGTCCTCTGCATAGCAGGGAAGGAGAACTAATAACTCACGACATCAGGGAAGTGGAGGTGTTTAATGCCTATTGTGCTTCAGTCTTCGCTAGAAAGGTTAATGGTGACTGGATACTTATGATAATTAATATTAACAACACAGGGGAAATACAAGCCAAAATATGGAAAGAATAGGTTAAGAAACATTTAGATAAATTAGATGTATTCGAGTTGGCAGGGCCTGATGAAATTCGTCCTACGGTACTTAAGGAACTAGCTGAAGCAATCTCTGAACCATTAGTAATTATCTTTGAGAACCCATGGAGGATGGGTGAGGTCCCAAAGGGCTGGAGAAGAATAAACGTAGCATTTATCTCTACAAAGGGGAACAAAGAGAACTCAGGAAATTATAGAGCAATCAGCCTAACTTCAATACCTGGGAAGATACTGGAACAAATTAATAAATAATCAATTTTTAAACACATAGAAGATAATAGGCATGTAAGAAATACCCAGCATGGAGTTGTCAAGAACAAATCATGCCAAATCACCCTATTGTCCTTCTCTAGCAGGGTTACTGGCCTACTGAATGGGGCAAAGCAGTAGGTATGATATAGCTTGAGTTTAGTAAGGCTTTTGACACAGTTGCACATGATGTTTTCATAAGTCATAGGGAAACGTGGTCTACATTAAATTACTATATGGTGGCTGCACAACTGGCTGACAGACTATGGTCTGGTCTACACTACAGACCTATGTCGGTATAACTATGTGGTTCAGGGGTGTGAAAACCTCTGAGTAACATAGCTGCCACACCTCTGAGTAACATAGTTACCACACCGCTGAGTAACATAGTTATACCAAGCTAACCTCCCATTTAGACAGCGCTAGGTTGGCGGGAGAGCTTATCCGATCTACATATCTACTGCCTCTCGGGGAAGTAGATTATCTATGCCAAGGGGTTTAGAGCAGGGGTGGGCAAACTTTTTGGCCTGAGGGCCACGTCTGGGTATGGACATTGTATGGCGGACCATGAGTGCTCACAAAATTGGGGGTTGGGGTGCAGGAGTGGGGTATGCTAACATACAACCACCAAATGCACCTATTAGTGACCCTGGATCTATGATAGTGAAGCCCATAATAGATGCCTTGGTGCTCACCTTCTTGAGCTGCATGGGGAATACACTGGGACTGATTTATGGGGTTGTATAGCACATTGGGCCGTTGCCTGGAAAACAAATGTAGTGCTTATCCATGCATTAAAGAAATAAAGATTCCTTCTTCTTCTCCATCACTGAAATTAATTTATGTTAAAAATGTGGGCATGTCACTTGACTAAACAGAGTTCAAAGGTGTGCAAATGTAAGATAACTAAAAACATAAAACCATGGCAATAAATAGGAAACTCCAAATCATTGGTTCATTTGTTCTCTTTTTCCTGTATTGGAGCAGGTGTACAGTGCAGTTGATACTGCTGATGGAGTGAGGTTCCAAAGCTCAAACATTGACACCCCAGACATTGTTAGGGACAGGTTGTAGGACATAGGAATGTCAAGGTGAAACCATGGCTCATGTGAAGATCCAGACTGGAAGACATATGCAAAGATTCTGGGGATTGGCTGGGGGTGCACATTTTCACTCCAGTGATCTCGGGTTAGCAATATGTGGGATAAGCTATGTTAAGATGTGTTCTATACCTTGGGCACGGTGACTTATTCACTGGGTAGCACAGAGGGCGATGTGTGGATGTAGAGCATGTTAAGGGAAAAAACCCACAGTTTAACCCAAGCTGAGTCTGCAGTGAAGACAAGATGTAAGAAGACAGAGCCAACTAAAGTAGTGATGTAAGGCCTCCCACTCTGCAAGAGAAGGATTCCATTTCTATGAGCTTGCCCTTATTTAGTTTTCCCCTAGCTTGGAAAGAGCTACTTGTCAGATTTTTTTACTGCAAAAGCTATTTTTGCTACTGCAAAGACATTTAGAAATGTGTAGCAAAGTGCCTTGGAACCATTATGTTCAACATGGACCTGGAAAAAGGCCAACATTCTCCACTTTGCTCTGTATCTGAACATTTTCTCACAGCTCTAGTCCCAGCTTCTTACCAAGACAAGGTAAAACCCCTTTGGGCTCCTGGGACCACTCATGGAAAACTAAATAATAGTCAAAAGGGGGTTTTACACAGGGCCAAACTCAGGAAAGGAGAATAAAGAGCAAAATTTGCTGATTTTCTTTGTTCTTCTCCCTCCTTTTGGCTTCATTATGGATGCACTAATATATGTGAGACGATGCAGAACATGTGCGCCTCGTAGTGAAAGCATCAGAGCAGAATACATCAGTGGTGCAGGCTTGACAGCAAGGTCTGTGAGCATAACAGAGGTAGGTGATCACAGACTTGGACCCAAATCAGGGCACAGCGTAAGTACCTTTAATATATCAGAGTAGAACTTAGTATTTTTTTCTTGCAGCTCAGTAAATTGACATTACATGTGAAGCAAATCAAAACTGGCAAAAAACACTCACCAAAAATAATGTAAAAAGAGACAAAATAAAAAAAATACAAAATTGGGAAGCACAACACCACTATCTGCAACTAGTGCTTACCAGTCATCGGACACAAACCCTGACTTTGAATTGCCACATAGAAAGTTACTGTATCACATCACCTATTTCCCCTCACTGTTTCCACAATTTGTGCTCAAAGACCTTTCCGCTTCATACCTTCTCCTGTGGCAGAGAACTCATAATTCTCTGCTTGACACAGCAGCCTCTTGCCACAGAAATGATTTTGATGACACAAATGCAATGTTCACTTCAGGAGCCTGGAGATGAAGATGGCCTGGGGGCGGGGGAGAGCTGGGGAATCTCCTCTTCAAACATTAACAAAAATAATATGAACAATTATTAAAAAGATAATTAACCGATGACCACTGGTGTTTTTAAAGATGCAATGATGGAAAGTATGTGCCGCTCTCAGCATGTGTGTGTAACAGTAGGTTTTCCCAGAGGAAGGATTATTTTCCAGGGGTTACAGCACTAGTCTAGGACTGGGAGACCCACATTTGCTTCCCTGCTCTGCCACATACTTCTTGTGTGACCTTGGGTAAGCTACTTAGATTTGCTGTACCTCAGTTCCCTGTCTGTAAAATGGGGATAATAGGTCCATGCCTCACACGCCTATGAGGATAAAGATTATAAAGTGTTCTGAGATCTACTGATGAAAAGTGCTACATCAGAGATAGGTGTATTGATTTAAAGAGGCATTACTTAAGGCGCAATGATTTCAGTAGCAGCAGGTCAGCGGGGAGTCATGCCACTAGCAAATTAGATTCGCTTATGCCCATCTCTCCAGAGTGCAATGGGGCCTTGGGTCCATCAATCACACTGTCTTAGGCACCAATCCTGCAAACACTCATTTATGTCAGTAATGGGCTCACTTGCATATGTCAAGTTACTCATAATCACAAAAGCTTGGTAGTGAAAAAACCCAGCAAACTCTGAAGCATGAAGCACAATTGTCACTGGGCTTACCTGTCACAGTCTGGGCACCATCTCTGCAGATTGCAATATGCTACTCCCACAGAATATGGAAACCTTTCCCTGCCTCCTGAAATGGCATGAATACTTATCTTCCTGTTGTGCAGCCTGGCGCAGTTTCTTCAATAAACGTACCTCACAAAGATTTGCTGCTGTGCAACCCCACAGGCACCATTTGACTCATCAAGTTGAATGGCTAAATAGCGGCTTTGCCTGAGTTTTGAAAACAGTTGCTTTCAGTCACGTCGCTCATGCTGTGTGAAACAGTGTTAGCTGACAAAGGCCCTGCCTCCGTTTGGTAGCTGCTTCAGGCCGCCTTGCTTTTGAAGCCACCTCTATTCCACAAGCAGGGATAAGCCTTTCTGCAGCGGCATGTGCCTTACACTGGCGTGTGATTTGCAGAGATGTCAAGTTAGCTGCCTGAAGGGCGTATGTGTTTGACATTGCCAGTTTCAGTAATCAGGGCTTGTTGGTTTTTTTGGTTGGTTTTTTTCTTCCGAAAGGCTTCAAGTTGCCTCTGGATGAAAAAAAAAATCCTCGGGTTTGTCTGTCAATGATGGATGTCTGGTTTTTAAATGGCTCAATGATTTCAAAAGCCTCATACTCTCATTTAGCCCTCACTTCAGATCATGGCGCGCGCGCGCACACACACACAGAGCAGTGTGAAATCAATTGATGTAAAACCCACACATCATCTATTTGTGACTGGCCCCTTTAAGAAGGAGTGGATGCCAGTGCACCTGTGACTCCTCAGCTGCCTCCCAGTTGGGTTGAAGTGAAGGCACCTGGGCCATATCAAAAGGAAGACAGGAAAGGGCCACGTGACAAGGAGAGCTGCTTGAGCGGAGAGTCAAGAAGTCAGGAAGGGCAGCTGAGAGCTATCTGAGAACAGAGGTGAGACAGAAGGAGCAGCTGAGAATTGTTCAAGGGAGGAGCAGGAAACCAGTTGGAATAGAGTGACCAGTTCTAAGGAAAATGGTTAAAGGACTGGCTTGAGCTGAGGAATGCTGCCAAATTGCAGGAAGGCTTGTGCAGTGGCCCTTAAGAAGGGGTGATGAACCAGCATGGTCAGTATAAGCTGGGGCCAGAAGCAAGGGGTTGACGCTGGAGCGAAGATCTGTGAAGCAGCGGTTGGACTTGCAGGCAAAGAGGCCTGGGAAATGTGACACTGTAAGGGACCTCTATCAGAAGATCCAAGTGGAGGGCTGTGGGAGGAGTCCGGGAAGAAGGGGTTGTCCTGAGCAGGGGTAGGACTTACAGGTGAGGCGGCTTAGGGGAGCCCCTCATGGGACAACTGACATGAGGCTACAGAAAATGACTTGTGGGAGAGAAGCAAGTCTTGGAACCCTCAGGTAGATGGCCTGGAGAGTGAGACCCTGGAACGGGGCTAAAGGAACTGGAATTGAATGGTTAACGCTCCTATGGGCAGCCTGGGAATGGTGACCTCTGAATAGGGCTGAAACGCTCCTGCATTGCAACCTTGTTTTTCTGTGGGGGTTTGAGAGGAGCTATCTTTACTGCGAGGGATCTGTGGGCTCTGGCACTTTAGAGTTTAAATTGCTGATGTGAGAGACAGTGTTCCTTTGGATGGGCTATATAAAAAGGAAACTGAGGCAGATCCATATGCCATGTTGTAGCCTGCTTCTGGAGGGTGCTTGAGGAGGGGCTGCCCTCTGGCAGCTTTTGTTTAGGTGTGGACACAAACATGACCTTGTGGAAATTAAAAAAAAAAAAATCTTCACCAGTGCTACCATCAGTTCAGTTGCAATGGAGAAAGTACTAGAAGCCATCCTGCAGACAATGTTTAGGCAGCTTCTAGAATTGTAACCACTTTATTGCCAGCATAGAGCAGGATTAATTGACAGTAATGGTGGAAAACAATGGTCACTCAGTGTGGTACACCAGTTTTACTGATACAGTGGTTAAAACCTACTAAACATATCAGGGTCTTAAACCATTTGATTTACTAGATCTCCTTGACCCTATACTGCTGCCAAATCCTGTAGCTCTTGTTGCTCTGATCCCCCAGGCAGCCCTTTACTCTCGGTTGTGACATAGCTCATCAGCAGTGTGTGCCATTTTGTTTCTCTCTGGGAAAGTGCCAAACTATCAGCCAGGTGATATTCTTTCAGATTGTTGTGGCCTTATTCTCTGCTCTACATTAAGAATATGGGAAAGCCCACACAGGCACAGCTGGATTCCATATAACTATGTTTATTAACTAAGTACAAATAGATAAGGCCTAGCTACTGTCCACAGCTGCTCTGGCAGGGTTCTGATGACTACAACAGAAGAGCAGGGAAGCCAAACTATAAGACAGGTTCTCTTTCTTGTTACAGCTATTCCACTTTGTATAAACTAATTCAATAATCATTGGAGCAGGGCAGGAGTCTGGGTCTCCCAAGACGGAGTACTAAGCACTGGGTTATAGAGTTAATCGTACTCTCTTTCTCCAATCCAGTATATGCTGAAGAATTCACGCTTCAAAGTAGGAGTAATTTTAAAAGGCCAGCCCTGTAACTGCCTACTGGTTAGTGTGTTCCTGTTCAAACCAGTTTATTTGTTGATCCAATAACAAGTATCCCAAATAGTCTGCTTTTTACTCAGTGACCATTACCTCTGAAAATATTTATGGCCCTGACACATTAATATAATGATGCCATTAATAGTCTAGTTCATAACCCATTTTTCATCTCCTCCCCCATGACATTCCTCCCACTCCCTCCTTCCCCAACTGTTCCATTTCTGTCCCTGTCCTTAAATCTAAATGACTCCTCACCTTCTCAAGGTGTTTTGTTTTTGTTTTGTTTAGCACTTTGTATTTTCCCAAAATAATTTTTGGCAATTCTTTGCATGATTACCAACTATTGGACAAGAACAAATCTCAGAATCTGGTCCCTGTGATATAGCTTGTGGCTTTGCAAATTATACTGGAGGAATATTTTCTCAACAGAAACATGATTTTAAAACCTTGCTTTTTAAAAACTGTAGATGATCCAAAAAGAAACGTAATGATGAATGAGGCTTCAGAATCATTATGGGTGCAACATAAGGTGCTAGATGAGATCTCCCATGTGGCCTTTGAGAAAACTGTATTTTCAGTGATGGACACCATGTTTGTTTTCAGGAAATGGTTTTCTTTCACTTGAGATAATGGACTGCTCCTGCAAGGCTTCCATGTGTGGGTCTCCAAGTCTACCCACTAAATAGGAGTACTGCACGTGGAGAACTTCCCTCCACCTGTGTATATTTAAAATATCCACCACTATGCATAGGTGCTGGAACTAGCGGTGAAGGGGTGCTGCAGCACCCCCTGGCTTGAAGTGGTTTTCCATTATATACAGAGTTTACAGTTTGGTTCAATGGCTCTCAGCATCCCCACTATATAAATTGCTCCATCACCCCTGCCACAATGTTTTCTGAACAGGAACAAGCCCAAAGTGTATACAATTCCTAATGATATGTCTCTCCAGAACACTTCCTGAGATGTGTCTGCTGTAGACTGACACCTTGTCATTGTGGTCTTTGTTTTAAATGATACACCAAGTTAAACAAATATGGGTATAGAAAGATTGGTGCATCACAGATAGTTATTCTAGTATTATATTGTGACCTTGCCAGTTAAACTGTTACTATTGTGTAATAACATTTTTAAGTTTAATGCTACAGCTGGCTTACATTATTATAAAAATCAGTTCAAATGTTCTCCCCATATAGCCATCCAACCCACAAGTTATGTCTCTCCTGGACCCATGTAATAAGCTCCACTTCTTGCAGTGACATGGTGCTCAGCCAATTTCCCCACCGTGCCTGTAATAGTGCATTAACAGCCATCCTGATTGTTCCCCTAGCACAATATTGGATCTGTCACCGCAACAGATTGCAGACCCGTGACCTCATAGGTAGATGTTTAGTTTTGTCTTTGGCCTGGGTCTTGTGGTGTTTTTTTTTTTTAAATCCAGAACAAAGGCAGAGATTCAAGATAAACACTGATGTTCTATGTTCCTCAGACCTCACGTTTTAGAACTAAAGAGACACACAGAGAACTACATTTTAAACATAAAAATATGTGCTGTTTCCAGCTCCCATGCCATTTGTCTTTTTGATGTTTCATCCCCCTTTAGGAGAGCTTCAGAATAAAAAATAAATATAGTTTGCTTTTCTCTGAAAGCAAATATAGAGAAACAGTGTCCTTCCTGGGGCAAAATCTCTGTCAAATTAATGCCTAAGTTGGTCCATGTGGACTCCTGGGGCCAAATCGGGCACACAGAGTCCTACATAAGGAATGTAATAATAATTCAGCTACTTCATTTTGCATGTTGAGGGGTATGAATAACTAATGTCCATAAAGCACTTTGATATCATCTTATATGATGGGCTATATCAGTTTAAAGTATGAGAATCATTATATTGCAATGCAGCTAGCAGCCACTCTCACCTTTAATAAATGATTTGTGACCGATATTGTGTCCCAGCATACAAAGCACCAGGATGAGATATCCATTTGAATCAAGATAGGCTACTGTATGCTGGCACATGTGGTTTTCATGGTATATTCTGTGATTTTTGAAGACAAGGGTGGTTGTTATTTTAATACAAATTTGGTGTGATTCTTGGCCAGTTGCCATTATGGTCCCCTGATGCCTCTGGATAATGAATACAAGTCCTACATTGCTATTGTAGTGCTGGGTGCATGGCCATAAATAGCACATGGTGGCTCTGCCTTTGGGGCATCTTAGGCACTATCCCACCAGAATAAAATGTACCGGTTCTGTGTGCTATTCACAACTGTCATTTAAGATGAGAACTATTCCAGATACATAGTCTTTGCGAGGACACTTGCTCAGTGCCCCAGACTATCGTTCTGGACAGTTTGCACCAGCAAGGTGCTCTGAAGCAGGACTTCAACAACTTGACAACCGCATCAGAGCACTGAGGCCCTAACTCCAGGAGCAATGTGATTACATCAGACTCCCAGCTTTCTTTTGTAGAAAATAAGAGTTTAGGCCTCTTGGTTGGTTGTGAAGAAAAGCTTGAAAAGATGAAAAAGTACAGTCATGGTTCCCTGAGTCTGCTGTTAGCTCAAAAGTCTCCCTCTGAGAGGGGGAACCGCCCATGCATCTCACTGTGTCAGCTGCAAAATCCCCTCACTGTTCTTGGTACAAGAGTGCACTGGGCCTGTCCCGTGTAGTCAAGCAGACACATCCCAACTGCTGCATTAAGTATTGTGCATAAGAACGGCCATACTGGGTCAGACCAAAGGTCCATCTAGCCCAGTGTCCTGTCATCCAATTGTAGCCAATGCCAGGTGCTTCACAGGGAATGAACAGAGCAAGTAATAGAGTGATCCATCCCCTTTCGCCCATTCCCAGCTTCTGGCAAACAAACGCTAGGAACATCATCTCTGCCCATCCTGGCTAATGGCCATTGATGGACCTATCCTCCAGGACCTCATCTAGTTCTTTTTTGAACCTTTTTATAATCTTGGCCTTTACAACATCCTCTGGCAAAGAGTTCCACAGGTTGACTGTGCATTGTATGAAGAAATACTTTCTTTTGTTTCAGAGTAACAGCCGTGTTAGTCTGTATTTGCAAAAAGAAAAGGAGTACTTGTGGCACCTTGGAGACTAACCAATTTATTTGAGCATAAGCTCAAAGTGATGAAGTGAGCTGTAGCTCACGAAAGCTTATGCTCAAATAAATTGGTTAGTCTCTAAGGTGCCACAAGTACTCCTTTTCTTTTTCTTTTGTTTGTTTTAAACCTGCTGCCTATTGATTTCATTTGGTGACCCCAGTTCTTGTGTTATCAGAAGTAGTTAAGTAACACTTATTTACCTTCTCCACACTAGTCATGATTTTATAGACCTCTATCATATCCTCCCTTCGTTGTCTCTTTTCCCAGTCTTATTAATTGCTCCTCAAATGGAAGCTGTTCCATACCCCCAGTCATATCTTTTTTGAGATGGGGTGACCACATCTGCATGCAGTATTCAAGATGTGGGCGAACCATGGATTCATATAGAGGCAATATGATATTTTCTGTCTTATTATCTATCACTTTCCTAATGATTCCCAATATTCTGTTAGCTTTTTTGACTGCCACTGCACATTGAGCGGATGTTTTCTGAGAACTATCCACAATGACTCCAAGATCTCTTCCTAGAATGGTAACAGCTAATGTAGACCCCATTATTTTATATGTATAGTTGGGATTATGTTTTCCAATGTGCATTACTTTGCATTTATCAACATTGAATTTCAGCTGCCATTTTGTTTTCCAGTCACCCAGTTTTGTGAGATCCCTTTGTAGCTCTTCACAGTTTGCTTTGGACTTAACTATCTTGAGTAGTTTTTAATCCTCTGAAAATTGTGGACCCCCCCACCCCATGACCACTTTTGCTAATCCAGGGCTCCATGGTATTGCCCCAATATCTCTGGGCTTCCCTACTACCACCATTCCAATTGCATGTGAGGGACTGGGCTGCAGGGGGGACAGACACAGGGCACCTTGTCTCTTGATGGGCCTTAGGCATCAGACTGTCTTAATCTGTCTTTGACCAAGAGGAACTCTCAAGTGTGCTATTAGTTGGGCTCTCGTCATACGGTTATTGGGTGTCCACAATTCCATTTGACTTAATGGAATGCCATTACATTCCAGTTCCATGAAAACAACTTTTAAGCACTTGCCTTTTGACTGTATATGCTTGTAACCTGAGGTTAAATGCTGAGCTCAGCCTTTTCCATGCCAGGACTCCACATTAACATGAAAGAAAATTTTAGGATCCCCCTCTCATCTAGCCAATTTTGGGAAACCCCTCATCCCCAAGACAAGAATTTATGTTCCAGGTAAAGTAACTGCAGTATCCTCCCATTTATCCAAATGCTCTAGGGGACATCTGAAACTTTTGGAGAACCAGGTGTTCAGATAAACAGACGTGCTAATTTGGACCAGCCGTCTCTGGCAGTAAAAAAAGCCTCTTTGCCATTCCGGTCTTTGTGGCAGTGTTTTGCCTCCTCTTTAAGCATGAGCCTGGTTGTTGGTGCACCTTTCATGTGACTCTTCTAAAGACTTCATGTACACCACTTTAGGTGGGGCCTCACCCTGGCACATATGCTTGGGTTTCCTTTCTCCCCCCCCCCCCCCAGTATTGGTGTCCGTGGATGCAGCAAGGCTCTGCAACTTGTCTCATCTCCCAGATATCGCAGATGGTGGTGTGACCGATATTGGATCCCTGTGCAACATTCATAACTTTTTCTCGGTCCCCTATAATCTGTAGTGTCTGCTTTAGATCCAGGACAGCTCTTTCTTTTAGACATTGTCCTGCCAAGCGGCGGTTGCTACCAAAATGATCTGTGGATAATCTCTCATCCCTGCTGTACAAATACAGAACTATTGATTAGTGCTAAGAGGCAAACTGAGAAGTTATTAGTGACTGCTGAACTAACATAGGGCTATGTGTGTGTGAGGGGGGGACGGCGGGGGTTGGATTCAGAAAACTAGGGTTTTTGCACAGAGGGCATTGGGAGAACTGGAATTTTACTATATTCAAATGTGTTTTCCCCAATAGTCAGGTAAGGTGGGGTAGGAATGGTGGTACTCCATTTAAACTCCACCCACAATCCCTGAATAGATGGGTGTTTCTCCTAAACTGATATTAACAATACTAATGGTTAGTATTTTCACAGTTAGGCTTCCGAGTAGCACAGTAGTTGACTGGGTGCATTTCACACCTTTTTTAGAGTTACTGTTTCTATTGGCTTTTTTGTAGAAATACTGCATTGGCTCACATGTAGAAGCTTATGTTTACAGTCACAAGTATTCAAAACTTTATTTTTATTTATTTTTTTAAGAAAGCTGTGATTTTGCAGAGACAAATGGGACCACCTGAAAGGGGCTAGTGCTGCTGTGTACCAGCTCAGTGTGAAAAGTACCCGATGGCAAACAAGCATTTTGACTTTTGCTTTTGAAAAGTTTATCCGATGTGTTTTTCTTTCTTCAGTGTAAACCAGAAACACTGAAGAAATAAAATGTATTTTTTGTCTTAGTGACACCATTTAAAAGGTTTCAGAGTAGCAGCCATGTTAGTCTGTATTCACAAAAAGAAAAGGAGTACTAGTGGCACCTTAGAGACTAACAAATTTATTTGAGCAAAAGCTTTTGTGAGCTACAGTGTCCACTGAATGCATCCGATGAAGTCAGCTGTAGCTCATGAAAGCTTATGTTCAAATAAATTTGTTAGTCTCTAAGGTGTCACAAGTACCCATTTAAAAGGTGTAATTAAAAATAGCTTCAATCAGCCAGGAAAACTGGAAGTGTACTGAGACTTGGACAGGAAAGCTGCCAATAATGTTCTAGTTCACACTATTTATACACTGGTGATTGTATTCCTTATGTATCAATGAGGTTTCTGAAGTCAATGAGAGTCTTTCCATTTACACCATTGAGCTTTGGCTCATGCCTTATGTTAGACCATACATTGGGCTCTTTATCTCAATGGTGCCTGTAGGTCACACTTTTAAATACAGCATTAGCTTATATTAGGAACCAAAACTCAGGTTGAGTGCACACAAGGAGGTGGATCCAAAGTAAGGACCCATGTGACACAGGTTAGAAACAGCGAAGATATAATGCCGTGCTGTAAACATTGATCCAGAAACATCAGCAAGACTTACAATTAGCAACTTCCCATGTAAAAATAGTAATCTTGGCAAATTCCCAGCACAGTTCCAGTTTCTGCTTGTGTTTGAAGTTATTCTAAATTGTACTATTTAAACACAAATGGAAGTGAGTAAGATTACATATATATTACATATTTCTTTATTTCTAGTTTCTTTTCAGGCAAGAAAAAGTGTCATCAAAAGTAAATGCTTAAAAATGGATTTGTTAATTTTTTTTCATGTTTGAGACTATGTGGAGCTCAGAATAATAAGATTGTTGGTTTTGTTTGAATTTAGTCTTCTAGCGTTTAATAAAACTGAGATCATGCATTTTGTCAGACATATGTGCAAAAGCTTTCTTCACTTGGAGGTGAAGAGAGTCAAACCAGCAGCTATTTATGTCTCAGGATTCATCTCTGTGATCGCTGTTGCTTAGAAATGTATCATTCTATCCACACAATATCTTTATTCAGCTGAGAATCAGCTCTACCACTCCTGTGCAATCAGAGTGGCTATTCTGAAATTGGAATAATGAGCCTGACGGGGTTACAAATTTGAGAAACTTGACTCACAACCTGCTACTCTTTTATATGTAATTTTTGGTCCTCTTCACTTTCAGAAATGGAGGCAACCAAATGTTGTTATGCTCTTCTAAATTAAAAGCCTATTAATCATCAAGTGTTTCTACTCAATCCATATCCAACTGGATGTCTCTACTGCTTTTGACATTGTTGTTCATCCCCCTCATCAACATTGTATTGAGCCTGTGCTTCCATGACAACATCCTCTCCCAGTTCTCCTCCTTTCACCCAGACCATTCCTTCACTGTGTTTTGGTGGGAAGAAATTCTGATCTACAGCTAAGTTCTTTTTCCTGCTTTTGAGCTAGTTTTCTATCTAACAAGCATTTCACCCCATACCCCTCGTGGCCCCACTGAAGTCAACAGGAGTTTTGTCATTGATGTCACTGGGGCCAGGATTTCACCCTCTTTACTCCTTAGACATTATCCTTTTGTGTGATAGAATGGTCACCATTTAAAAGTCAACATTTTCCAATCTATTATCTCTGTGTGGTAATGGTCAGTAACTATGGATATTTTAGTGGTGACCAAAGTAACCTATCAGATACCTGCAGAAATTTGAGTATACATTTTAACATCTACTGAGTACTTCATTTTCTTTGTTGTCCAAGATGGTGTCTTGTGGTATACCATTAAGATAGTTACTTAATTACTGTCAACTTAAAACAGTTCTCATTGGTAACACATTAGAAACCTAAAAAAAAGTTTGTTTTCAAATTGGATTTGGCACCTCCAATTTTACAACTTGTTTTCACATTACAATTCCCATGGAGACTGGACAGCTTGTTAATGCATAATGGTATTTGCTGCTCTTCTATTCATGCACTGTTTTGGA
Organism: Chelonia mydas; assembly: GCF_015237465.2. Classification (NCBI taxonomy): domain Eukaryota; kingdom Metazoa; phylum Chordata; order Testudines; family Cheloniidae; genus Chelonia; species Chelonia mydas. The sequence continues at coordinate 194,845,958 of NC_057850.1, read as the reverse complement.
AGTAACTTGCACTATCTCAAATATAATCTATAGGATTAGATATTGGTATTACAGTAGTGCCTAGAGGCCACAACAAATATCAGAGCATCACTGTACAGAGTCCCTTCCCTGACAAGCTTATAATCAAATAAGTATAGAAGACAAAAATTACAAAAGGAACAGAGAAATGAAATGCCTGGCTCTGAATTACACCACAGGTTACCTGACAGAGCCAGGAACAGAACCCAGGTCTCCAGACACTGTCTAGTTCCTTAACTGCTAAACCCCACTGCCCTGGTTTGTGAGGATGATGACTGTTGAAAGATTAGCAACCCTTTTCAAAAAAGTGCATGTCCTTGTTTTCACTTTTGACCCAAGTCCTCAGCTGGTGTAGTCATCTCATCTCAAGTGAAGGGGTTGTCTGTTCACTGTTTGTTATAAGTTCTTAAATTCTAAACCTCAAACTAGACCCTCTAAGATTGCGGTTTAAGGGTATAAACTCTCATTATATTTTGGCTACATGTCTAGAAATAACATTTAAATGGACACAAACCCCTTGCTAACACCCTGCTCCCTCCTCCCCCATGAGAATGAATGGTGGAAGTTCATATGTCTATCCTTTATCTGACAAGCCGTAGACTCTCTGACAAGCTGTAGTGCTCTGATTCACATAGTGAAGGCTATTTTGGAACGAATAAAAAGCTAGGGGAAAAGCCCATTATACATAAAAATGAAACTTTAATTTCTGAATAACAAGGCAAAAGTTACAGAGAACTGAAATGTGCAGCATTATTTGCTCAGAAATTGTTTGTTAATTGTTGTGTACATAAAATCCATAAAACTGGATGTTGGCTCCTCACCAAGTAAATCCATTCTTTTGTAAACTCAGGCAGAATCCTAATTTACAGAAGGAACAATGGGCAATGCCACTGCAGAGATTAAGCTAATTTTGAAGCCTGAAAAATTGCTAAAGTCCCATAATTCCTCTAGTCCTATAAAGGAGAAAAATGCTTCATGAAACTCATATAAACCAGCACATAACACCTACTTGTTCCATATTTGTCCAGCCTCCCAAAAGACACAGACATGCTCCAAATATAATTCATATAGTAAGATGATGGTTTTAAAATCATCCTGTAGCCAGTCATTCCAAATAGAAACACATGGTACAAGCTACAGAGAAGGGCATCTGGGGAGAGGTTATTGATTGGAGAAGGTGGATTCTGTAGAGTGTATTTAGAAATGTTTTTCAGTGCTAGTTCAGGAAAAAAGGAAATGTTAAACGCTGTCAGGTGTTAAAAATAGCTACTTGTCTCATTGAGGTTCCTTCTCTTACAGAGGTACTGCTAGTTGCAGAATGTAGCCTTTTAGAGATTAGCCTTTTCCTTCTCTTGTTTGTTTTTGGGTTTTTTGTTTTGTTTTGTTTTTGCCAAGGCAAAGCGTGCAACATGTATAGACCTTCTACCACCAGCCCCTCTTAGATCGAATCCCATTGACTGACCTGTCCCTGGCAGTGGATTCAGAGTTGTAGATGTTCAGCATCCATTATGGGATTATGTCCTGCAGGTAGTCCCTGGGGTCTGACAGCTGGATATCATTATATCATAGCATCAACCCTATAGAGCAGAGACAAGTCAGTTGCCATTCTTGTTATGAATCCTTTTTGGAGACGTTTATAAATTATAAAGATTATTCTTCAAATCAACCTAGGACCTTCACAGTTAAGATGAAACTCTAAGGAAATCTTAACATGCTAAAGTCTAAAGATATACCAGTAGGGGAACCCAAACAACTGTAATTTTCCAGTATAGTTACAACAGGCAGTAACCATTTTATTACGATAAAGGCCCCAGTGCAAAAGAGAATTATGCACATGTTTTAAAATGAAATGCCATTTAAAGAAAAAAAATCAAAACATTTTGTTTAAAAAAAAGTCACCATGAAATATGTTGGTTTTTCCGTTTAAAAAAATTGTTTGGACTGATGTAATTTGATAAAACTGACATGAATTTCTGAAATGTTTTTGGTGTCTCAGATCTGTATTTTTCACCAAAAAGTTCTGACTGAAAACTTTGGCCCTGCTTTCACTTTACACATTGTGAGTAGCCCTGTTGCCTTCAATGGGACTACTCACAGAGCATAAAGATTAAGCATATGCAAAATTCTTGGCAGGATCTAGGCTAAATCATTTCAGTGTTTGTGGTCCCAGATTAGATTAATAAATCTTTAAAATCAGTTTATAGTTCTTCCTTATGATGTCATTACAGGGGTTTACAAGGAATGTGCAACATAGGTTTGATTACCTTGATCCTAGCTGGCTCCTACACTGCAGAGAATTTTTGCCTGCGCCTATAGCTGCTGCAGTGATGAATAGGGGCTCGAGTGGAGGCCAGAATGGGCCCCTCAATGTTTTTTTTTTTTTTTGAAAATAGGATCAGGAATTAAATACACCAAAAATTTAATAACAAAAAGGCTTTGCAAACGTCTACTTTGCAATGTTCTTTAAGATAAGAATGGAGAATGGAACTTAAAAAAAAGGCTAGTAACTGTAGAAAAACTGTTAATGTCTGAATAAACTTCAGTATTTAACCGCTTTCTTGGGAGCAACTGACTAAGAAGAGCAGGGTATTTCTGATTTAACTTTACCTCAGATGATGATAATACTTTTATAAACATTGCATCAGTTGACTCTAACAAGAAGTAGATGGTGTCGTGACATCAAGAAAGCTAGTTGCATCTTATTTCCCATTCATGTTATTACTCTTATCTTGAGAAGGGATATACTTTGTCATTTTCTAATTTATTTACATTCCTTATTCTGAGAATGTACTAATGGAATTGCCAAACTTTCTGCTGTACAGCAGATAAATTTGAAACTACATGGCAATGTGCTGAAGCAGCAATGTAGGGGTGACCTTGTCCTCGGTCCAGATTCTAATGACAAAGGTTGCAAAGAAAGCAAAGAAATCTGCAAAATAAAGTATCCTTAGAGGAGACTTGTAATTAGAACAATAGATACAGGAACAAAATTTATCCATTCTCAGGACACATTTACAACTAGAAATAGGTGCTAATATCACAAGTGTCAGTAACTGGCATTCTTGTGTGCAGTCTCAGCAACGGTTGAAAAGATTATATAAACGGAACTGCCCTGTCACATATAAAAAGGGTCTCTCCCCTCCAGGAATTCAGGGATGTTGACAGGACTGTGTAAAATTTGTATGATCTCTAACTGTTCTGGGGATAAAGAGAGGCCTTCAGTCTCCAAGGATGTAAGTGGCACCTGAGCACCTAATTCACGTCAATGAAGGTTGGGGGGAAAAAATCTGTTTCTTTGCAGGTTCATAAAGAAAAGCAAGGAGGCTTTTGGCGATACAGTTTCCTAGCCATGTTGTGGCTATGTGTATAAGAGTGAGGACCTGTTGTCGCTTTCCTTTAGGTGATAGCCATCCTGCTGCGTAGTTCATTGCCCACAGAGAACTATTTCAAGAGTGAGTCCGAGTGTCCTGATACTAATGGCAAATGACCAGGTTGAGATTCAGAATTGGAAGGCATTTGAATCTGGGCCTCCTATTTAGACGTGTTTTTATTCTGTACTGGCCTTTGGCAGGCATAGTCCTGACGTAACTTTCTGTTCGTAAGGGAATGGCCTATTTTTGTTGGTGTGGTCCATTCCTTGTGCTATATGTGAACTATAATAGGCAGTTTGGTGTAGGCAGTGGCACCAGTTTGTAGAATAGTAGCAAGTTATATACATTTAACACAGTAAGGTAACACAGAATAATAGAAGTGTAGGACAGGAAGGAACTTAAATAAGTCACCTAGTCCAGTCCTTTGCCCTCAAGGCAGGATTAAATAATAACTAGGTCATGTCTGACAGGTGTTTGCCTAACCTGTTCTTAAAAAGCCTCCAGTGATGCAGATTCCACAACCTCCTTAGGCAATTTGTTCCAGTGCTTAGCTACCCTGACAGGAGGTTTTTCCCAATGTCCAACATAAACCTCCCTTGCTGCAATTTAAGCCCATTGTTCTTGTCCTATCCTCAGAAGTTAAGGAGAACATTTTTTTTACCCATCTCCTTGTAATAACCTTTTATGTACTTGAAAACTGTCATCATATTCCCCCCCCCCTCAGTTTTCTCTTCTTCAGACTAAACATTCCCAATTTTTTCAATCTTTCCTCCTAGATCATGTTTTCTAGACGTTTAATAATTTTTGTTGCTCTCCTCTGGACTTTCCCCAATTTGTCCATGTCCTTCCTGAAATATGGCACTGAGAACTGGACACAATACTCCAGCTGAAGTCTTATCAGTGCAGAGTAGAGCGGAAGAATTACTTCTCGTGTCTTGCTCACAACACTCCTGCTAATACATCCCAGAATGAGGTTCACTTTTTTTGCAACCGTATTACACCGTTGACTCATATTTAGCTTATGATCCACTATAGCCCCCCTCCTGCCCTCTGAACCCCTCGGTCCCAGCCGGGGGGCAACTGATTGTTTTTTCCTAAGTGGAATACTTTGCATCTGTACTTACTGAATTTCATCCTATTTCCTTCAGCCCATTTCTTCAGATTGTCCAGATCATTTTGAATTCTAATCCTATCCTCCAAAGCACTTGAAACCTCTCCCAGCTTGGTATCGTCCGGAAACTTTACAAGTACATGAGTATGCCATTATCTAATTTATGAAGATATTGAACAGAACTGGAGCCAGGACTGATCCCTGTGGGACCCCACTCAATATGCCTTTCCAGCTTGACAGTGAAGCACTGATAACTGCTCTCTGGGAATAGTTTTCCAACTAGTTATGTGCCCACCTTATAGTAGCTCCATCTAGGCTATATTTCCCTAGTTTGTTTATGCGAAGGTCATGTGAGACGGTGTCAAAGCCTTACTAAAGTCAAGATATACAACATTCTAAGGTGAACCACTGATGTTTGCTTGCAAAGCCAGTGCTCAACAGAGAACACATTCCCTGTGTAGGACAGTCCAGCACTGTCAAATACCCATCCGTTGAAACACACTTTCATCCAGTGATTAGAATACGGTAGATTAGTATATATTGCATTCATGACACAAGGCTGCTGCTGCTAATAGTTCAGAGGTCACCATTTACCAGGAGTGACTACAAAGTGTGTCCTCTTTATCATCACTCTGTGGAAGCTCCTGACAAATATGAACCTTTTTAATGGTAACCACTGTAGCTGGTTTTTGATGGGCTACATGGAAGTGTAACATCTGCTCCTTCCTTGAATCTGCTGCCACTATTGTGGCAAAGATGGAGAAGGTGAGAGGACTGTGGCAGTCATTCTCCCAGATCTAAATTTTTGGTTGTTGGAACACGTTCTGCTTTGGTTTATGTGGTCTGCCAGTTGTGGAATTGTAGTGGATAGGCCTATTACTAAACAATAGTCTCACAATAACAAAAATGATGATCCCATGTGACTGGTGTGTCAGTGTTTGGTGGTCTAAATTCAGAGGCCACAATAGCACAGATTAGTGGGTGCTCCTGCCACCTCCCACCAAACAAATTTTTGCACTTGCTCAAAGTTCCATGGCCCAACCACCCTTAAGCAGTGTTCCTATACTAAATCAGTATGGTTGCTGAAATTTGACCTGCTGTCCCTCTGTACTGATGGAGGGGCAGCTGGGCCAAATTGGTTGTGACTTGGTGTATGTGGAATCTGTTTCTGTGCAATGGCACACGGGAATCCTCTAAGAACCTGACTCCAATCGGCAACTACTTGTGTTCTGTGGGCAAGAGAGAGGGGCTGAAGGAGACTTGAGATCCCTGGGGAGAGGCAGGGCATAAGCAGTGACCAGAACAGGGTCCCTGCTGGGCAGGGGAACCACAATCTCCCCCTTTCCCCAAGAAATATCTGAATGATGCCATTGAGGGGCTAGACACTGATAATAGCCCGTGTCTGCCCTGACTGATCAATAATAAATAGGGCATGATGTACCCAATCCAGCTCCCATTGAGTCTATTCATTGACTTCAGTGAGAGCATTATAAAACTGTAACAAGAGAACAGTGGTGCTGGCATGCTGGTAGCCTCAACCAAGAAAGCTGCCTATTTTTAAAATGGATAATTTAAAAATAAGCCTCCCTTGACCTAAACCAGTTAATATACAGTCACTTTTGGAAATGACAACTAAATAAAAATTTAGCAAAGAAAATGTCCCTGACAGATTCTATAAAAGTTTTTAATCAGCCATTGACATCAAGGAAATTTGCATAGCTGAAACTAAGGTCAAATCTGGCCCTAAAATCCAAGCCGGGGGCTGTCTTAATATGTGTTAGGTGCTGTACAAACATAATAAGACCTGCAATCCTCATTGGGGCTTTTGGGCAACCCAAAATATAAGTTATACATTTAAGAGGCCTTTTTTATTTCGCTGTCATGGTCAGATAGTGAAAAAGCTCCTTCGATATTGTAGTTCTAGAGCACCACAAGTACTAGTGTGCCAAGGCAAGGGAGCCTGGGCAAGAGGAAAACTAAAGTTGAAATATTTGGCTCATTATCTCTCTCGCTCATTATCTTCTCCATCCCATTATCTATCTACTGCTTCCAGAGCAACCATAAATAAATATAAAATGCCAGCCATTCCTGCTCAATAGATTAGAAACACATAGTATTCATGCTTTCAGCAAGTTCACTTCACTGCAGAGAAAACATTTTTTAAAAAATGACGGCGCTCCAGTCCAAAGCATTCATTTGCTTCATCTCCATTTGTTTTAGCTCCCAAAACCATCTGCACAGCACTGGAGGTTGACCACTATACAACAGGCTTGGAGGGAAAAGAGTGAACCCATCACAGCATATATCAAGGTTTAAACTTACATTGAACTTAACTGTTTTTTTTAAACTGTTTGATCCCTGTTAAAATCCTGCATGGATTTCATCACTGCCTGACAAGGTTCTGACTTGACAATGTAACTGGAACATCATGGTTCAGTTAGATTCAGCATAAGAGAAATAGGAGGCTTTTGTGTGAATTTGCAAAGGGTGGGAGGGGGTCAGGAGGAACACCTCTGTATACTGACTCCAGGGAAATCCAGAATCTTGGCACTTGCGCTCCCAGAATGCAAGCAACAGGGGGGTTGCCAATTCCAACACTAAGGAAGCATGCATTAAGGGTGAACTAGCTGGGTCTCCTAGGGCATTGTGTGTGATGTGGCACTTTAGTGGCTCATCTACAGAGAGGATAAGATACAGTTATACTAACACCAGCTAACGGAGAGCAAATAGTTGAGAAGACTCTGTGCTTAGTACCCAAAGTCCTGGCTTTATCCCCAGTGATGAATATATGTGCAGTTTACCTTGACAGTCAGTGTGGATTTGTTTGACTGTGTTTTTTCCCCCCCTGCAGCCCAAAGACACATTCTGTATGCATGGTATGTTCAAGTTGTGCTAATCCTTCCCTCCCCACCCACCCCTTCTAGGGCATTGGCTAGACTAATACAGCCATTTATGTGGTTAACCGTGTCTCCCAACTACAGCTGTGAAATACTCATTAGACCCAGGGGTCGGCACCACCATGTTGCGTGATGGACACTTGACAAAATGACCGTACTTAGTGATGGACATTGGGGGTCGGTTATGTCATTCAATCTTTTGAAAAATTACCACGGACCTCAAAACTTTTACAACGAACACGGTGCTGACCCCTGATTAGACCTCAAGCCCAACTGAGTAGAACTTTGCATTCATATCAGATCATGCACTCAAATCTCCACCAATATTAGTGAAGTGTTTCTGAGCACATGGAGGAGGGGGCACAGAGCTGCAAAACTGAACCAGACCTGTCTAACCTCCATCTTCTGGCCAGAGGCAGCTACTTTTATGTCTGTTTGCTGGTCTCTCACCAGGTTAGGTGGCTGCTAGAGTGGGCAAAGCTAGTGGCAAAGATTCCTTCCACTCTAGCAAGGGAAAATCAGAACATACTGTGCTCTCAGCTCCTTCTCAGTAAGTGAAACAGAGGGAGTTGTGCAGAAGCTGAGGAGATGGAGAGACCACAAACTGTTATTGCCTTCTGCTTTCTTCTTCCAGCTATGGAACACCGACATACTAGGAACAGAAGTATTGATGATTTATGGCTGAATCGTTGGGATATTGCAGGGAGGACTGATGGATTTGAAGGGAGCTGTATATTTGGGGGTCCACTTTGGATTTTGGTGAAAATAATACAATTTTTTTCCTCAGGATATTTGCTGAGCCCTTATAGGCAGGTCTGCTGTGAAGCCCTGACCTCAAAAGGGAGTCCTCTCCCCATATTATTTTCAGGAATGTCCTACCTATCTGACATGGCTTTGGGGGAAAGGGGGTTCAGTGACTTACCCACTTTCCTTAGAGCTGGATGGCCTCATTGTCATAGGTCATCAAGTGGCCTCTGGCCCCACCCAAGCAAGCTTTGCAGAGGGCAATCTGAAGATTTTTTCTGAACTTCCATTTTTAAGGGATGTTTCTCATATGAACCTTTATTCAGTCTGGTGCAAAAATCTTACTTCCCTATTAATATTTCTTCCAAGAATCCCTATTGCTTAAACAATTATGAAACAGGAAGTAATTTGTGTGAGAAAAGCAGATGTTTATTTTGTAAACCTATTGTGGGAAGCTAGTTTTTCCTGAATATTTGAAATAGTAATCTGTTACTAACAAGTCTTTGGCTAGATCATTGTCATATTGAGCCAGAGCCATGCAGATATTTAACTATGCCCACATAACCTCTCATGGCAACAGCTGTTTATTGCCCATTCTGTCTAACATCTGCTTCAAAGCAATAATCCTCTTGAAGCCTCTGATGTATCTGCCAACTGTTTCTAATAGACCAGGAAAGTTACTACCCTATAAATGACAATAATTCAAGATTCTTCATAATTTTAAAACTGCATGGAAGAATCAGGTTGAGTCTGAACCTGATCAGCTGAATATTCAGATCAGGTGCTCTTTTCCCTGGAAGGCTATTCACTGTGAATGACAACACTGAAGAGAAAATAAAAAGAGCATTGCACACTGAGGTTAGGCATACACCCAACTGTAATAATGAGGGAGACTAAAGAAAACTGCTGTACTATAAAATGAACAGGAAATTGCAGAGATGTAAAGTTTTAGCATGACAGTTTATATTAAGGTCCTTAATGGACTTTTATTCTTCTCTAACAAATGATTTGTAGCCAAAACACTACAAAGAATGAGAAATCAGAAATGCCCAGAATATAAGGTTCATATTCACCCAGGACTTCTAAAGTTGTCACTTTAGAAATGTTGTTACTCAAGAAAACTCACCATAACAAAATAATATCACTTAACCAGTAATCCAAAGGGATTACAGCTGTCTATTATGGAGATAAAGGGTCTCCTTATTTCCTCCGGCAAAATTCGAGTACCTCCATTTAACGCACAGAAAAATCATATTTGTATAGGCAAATACTTATTCATGCAGTTATGACTTGTTTCTCCATGTCTTCAGTACCCTAGAGTCATTTGGCATGTGTCAATATCATATGGCAAAGTACTGGATTTGTGTGTGTGAGTGATGTTGCTCTGAAAAGACTGGTCCAAGGCAGAATGAGGGATCTGCTCCTCCTAACAGTAAAGGAAATGTCTCTTAGCACAAATGGAAGTCTGTGGTTTTAGAGGCTAAAGGACCAGGATTTTAGTCCTAGCTCTATATGACTAAGGGCAGGTCTACACTACAGCTGGGATCGACGCTCTGAGATTGATCCACCAGCCGTCGATTTAGTGGGTCTAGTGAAGACCTGCCAAATCGACAGAAGATCACTCTCCAATCGACCCCTGTACTCTACCCACAACAAGAAGAGTAAGGTAAGTTGACGGGAAAGTTTCTCCCGTTGACCCCCCACGGTGTAGACTCCGCGGTAACTCAACCTAAAGTAGGTCAACTCCAGCTACGTTATTCATGTAGCTGGAGTTGCGTAGCATAGGTCGACTTACTGCGGTACTGTAGACATAGCCTTACTCGGTAACACTGCCCCTCGAGGGCAGCAGCTAGATTTTTTTATTACAATATGACTCTCGAATTTTCTACATTTGCAATCAGATATTTCATTTCCATTTGAAATGGGCAACATCACACAACTGTTCTCTCAAGAGGACTCTTCCCCCCCCCCGCCATTTCCTGAATGTCTTTACAAGCTTGTTTAAATTTTTGAAATAAAAAGCTTCAAAAATGTGATGTAAACTTGTGCTGTTAAGGAGGATTTTGAGTTGGGGGACACTAGGTCAAATTCTCCAGGTAAAAAGTGGTCAGGGATTGGAGTGGTAGGGGAAGCTTGAGGGAGATGGAAGGAAACATTACATAGAGGAATTTGCTAAAACTAAATATTCACTAATGGAATGTTCTCTTTTGGTGCCCTCATCCCATGCTGCTGCTGTTGTATTTGCATTGAATATTTTATTACAAAATACATAAGAAAGTGAAGAAGATATATGCTGGCTTGTTTTTTGTAAGTTTGGTCTCAGCTCATTTTGCACATATTTCATTTGGCTGCATCAAAACACGACAAGCTACTTCAATTACTTCAGCACACAGGCCACCACCACAAACTTGCCATTTCACATCCTTGACACATTTTTCTTTTGTGTGTGTCTTTTCTCTTTCTCAGTGAAATCTCAGTTCCTCAGCTCACTGCCAAATTAGGTCTTAGTCTGTAACAAAGTTGGCTTCAAAATGACAAATGTAATGAACAAGGCATATCAACATAGAGAGAGAACTGCTTGCAGTCCCTGAAAGGTTCCCACTCGGATCCTGTAAGTTCTGCTGGATCCTTACCCCAGCCTAATTCAGAGGATATGCCACAGTCCTCCAACCTCCACCACAGACTGCTGCTTGCCCATTACCATTGAGATACTGTTTACAGGAGGGCCTGAGCTGCTGAGTTCAGATGTGGCACCCAAGTTCCCCAGAGTTTTAGGGTTGTTTGGATCTGGGGTTTTGCTTCTGTCACCAACACCATTCATCAAGACACCTTGTCGAGTACGGTGTTAGTTCTAGCTGTCAACCTGGGAGAACCAGAAATAGTATTCACTGCCACAGCATTCACCCTTACTTCCCTTTCCCTAACCTCCTTAGGAAAAAATACTAACACTAATGAAGCTGAAAGAACTTAGGTTAGGGTATTACATCTGTAACCTGGTGCCTTGCATATTAACCAATGTTCTGATATTGGACCATCCTTGGGTCCACATTCTGTTCACTAATACACATGCACAGCTCTCAGTGACTTCAATGTAAGTTGCACATATATATCTGAGTATGTGGCCATTAACATAAACATACTTGTTATCAGTGATCCTTTCTTTACTATGGATGTTTTCACTTAGCTATAACCCTTAGTAGAAAGTTCAGGTTCAGAGAAGTACCACTGATCATGCAATTTGTACTAATTATCCTGTACAATATAGAGAAATGGGAGAGCAAATAAAGCACAGTTATGGGTAAAAGAATAAATTATGTTAATTCCCTGACTCTAGTGAAACAATAGCTTAACCATCCAGCCCAGCAAGAGCCCAGGGCTGGAAAGCCTGCATGAGCTGTGGAGATTCCAATCCCATTGTGTGCACTGTGGGTTCAGTGAAGAGGCTGAAAGCAAAATACAGATCACCTCTGTCAAATTTGTCTCAGAGCCCATTTTGTCATATTGGCAACCTTCTTCCTGACTATCAACTTTCCATTTTAACACATTAGTAAAAGGTATTGATATTCTGAGTTGTGAAAGAAAAAGTGAAGTGATTGATATGAAGCAACTTCCATGTTGTGGTAGTGAAGAAAAAATAATATGCTATTAGAGAGTGGGAAATTACCAGCAGTGGGAGACCATGTCTGTTACTGCAAAGGCATAGGTACAATTCCCTTACGTCTTTACTTTCCCCCACAAACATTGTTAAAAGCTTCTCTCATTGCCACAATAGGCTAACTCAGAAAAATACCCAAATCGCAACCAGTGTGATGCTTAAATTCTTATTTATGTATGAACCAGAGTAAAATGAGACCCCCACACCTCAAGCAATAAAATTCACATTCACAGTCAGGATTAAGTTTTCATGAGGGAAGCTTTTCCTTTGTTGACACAATTTACACCTGCAGTTGATTTACAAGTATAAATCTACATGCTAACAACTTGAAATACTCATCTGCCAATACAAAGCAGGGAGTTAGAGGTGTAAGTGCACTGATCTTCGTTTAAGTCATTTTTCAGTTACAAAAATGGTGCCAAATCCCAGCTCTTTAGAAAATGTAACCACATGTGCGCTCTCCGATGAACTGAGGGCTAGTCTACACGTGAAGCGCTACATTGGGGCAGCTGCACCGATGGAGCTGTGCTGCTGTAGCGCGTCTGGTGAAGACGCTCTATGCCAATGGGAGCGAGCTCTCCTGTCAGCATAGTAAATCCGTCTCTGTGACAAGAGGTAGCCATGTCAGTGGGAAAGGCTCTCCTGCTGGCATAGCCCTGTCCACACCGGTGCTTAGGTTAGTGTAACTTACGCCACGCGGCGGGTGTCTTATTCACACCCCTGAGCCACGTAAGTTATACTGAAGAAAGTGGTAATGTAGACCTGGCCTAACAGTCATTGTTTTTCATAGACGGTTGTAGGCTATATCTTCAGCTGACATAAGTGGCATCACCCCTCCATTGACTTGAGTGGAGTTATGCTGATTTACACTTGCTGAGAATCTGTTCCAGAGACTTGTAATCCCAAGACTCACATTTAAAAGCTTTAAATGGTCATAAGATAACCTGCTCTTATTAATGTATATCCATCCAGGTGCCATATGTACCTTTAAGCCCTTTTTTTTTTATTGCTACTGCACTGCTCCGCTTCAATCTGCCGTTGCTACAGTTGGAGCACTAGATGAAGAAAAATTATAGTTATTACCTGCACTGCCAATTCTATAGCAAATCCTTGTTTGTAAAATCTTTTGCCTCTACAGCATCACATACAAAGAGAGGCTGAAGAGTGGATATACCTGCTACCCATGCACACTGAATAACCTACTGAATGTTAAGGTTTTCTCAGCTTCCAAATTTCCTTAAAAAATGCAGTCAGAGTTTGGTGACCGAAACGACTACCTGTAAATGACTGGCTGGAGATGAGGCTTGCTGATCAGCATTCTCTACCACTGCCACAAGTTGAAGGGGGCGGGGGAGCAGAAACACAAAGAGCAGAGGGTATAAAAGGAGATCGGTGAGGTGGAAAATAAGGACAGTGTCAAGTTGTTTAGGCACAAAATTTCACATACCTTAAAAGTTGTACATTATAATAGTAGCACATGTCATCCGGATTCTATTCATGTTTCCCTTCAAACTGATGGCTGTAGCAAGGAATAATTTAGGGGATGGGCAGGAGACAGTGGCACTTAATGTAGGTCCTACATATAAGTAAGTCTGCATTGCTGTCACTGATTCAAGAGAGGAAAGATTAATCCATCCTTCCCAGTCAGAGCTTGAGATGAATGGGTACAGCATGGAAAGAGTAGATACTGCTGTTTATAGCTTGGCTTTTGCTTCTTGCTCTTTTGATAAGAGCAAAATCTCTGGGGGTGTTAGTAATTTTTCCTTCTCCTCCTATGGTATTCCAACTGTAACTATCAGTCCACAGCAAAAGAAAGACATTATTTTAAAGAAAATGGGCCAATTTATGCATTTAAATATTTGCACTTTGTAATGACTTGTGGGCAAAAATATTGGAAGTCAAAAAAGTAACTGGCTGTTTGTAGGAGTGAAATCCCCTGCTCCCTCACAAATCCAAACATCTAATGAAAACCTGTTGGCATAAATCCAGTAGTTAGACATCTAACAACTGGAATTTTTACTATTTTTATTACTACTACTTAGGATTTATGTAGTGTTTTTCCCTGAACAGATCACAAGGCATTTAAAGGTGGGGAAGCATTTTTATCTCCTTGTTTACAGGTGAACAGACAGAGGCAGAGGTAAAAGATTTGCTTAAGTTTGCATGGCTAGTCATGGTAAGGCTACAAACAGAGCCTTGATTTTCTTAGACCCACTCAGATGCCATGTCGAGTAACAAACTGCCTAATGCTGCACTGGGCAAAGAATGGGAGAAATTATTGATAGGTTGGTGCTTTCAGAATGATGGTGAATGTGAGTGCTGGTAACCATATTTGAGACCAAATGATGCAATCTATTTCACTAATATGCTGACCGCTACACATGAATTACACAATTCTATTCCCAATTCTAAAAACACAGATATGTACACCAAATATTTATACTTTTATTTCTTTCTTAAAGGGATTGCCAAAAAAGAGGCTATTTGCTTTTTCTTTAAAGTAAGCAAACTATGATAGTCAGTGTGGATGGTGGCAGAACCAGAAAATGTCATACAGCACATCAAAAACCCATACCAGTCTTCCATATCTTCTGCCTTGATCTCCCCCAAATGTTGCTATGCCACCAATGCCTTCAATTCATATATAATGACTTCAATTTATAAAGCCCTTTGGGTTCCTACTTCGGTCTGCAGTCTGCAAAAACTTAAGCTTGTGCCTAACGTTATGCATGTGAGTTCAGTGGGACTAATTATGTGCTTAAAGTTAAGCGTGCGTATAAGTCTTTTGAAGGATCTGGATTTAAGCTGCTAGGCAAACTATACACGGAGGAGTTCTTAACAACCAAAATGTTGCTGTCTCCAATGTGAAACATGCCTTTCTTGAACAGCAGTCAGCACCAGTTTAAGAGATTAGGATAGAAATGGAAAAAAAAAAACCCGCTTATCAAGAAATATTCAGAAGGAATTTATAGAGGCCAAGTACAACTCTTGGTACCTATGATGAAATCTAGTTAGGTCAAACACCACCATCTCTATTCAGACAAACTTCCCGGAAACTTCTATGGACCACAACCCATCAGCTCCTTGCAGCTCCAGCTGCACAATGTCCCCAGAGTGACATATACTGAATTACTGGACCACTTCCTGCATTGCCGAAGTAGACTTTAGAAGTGTGCCACCCAAATACAACTCCAGCCCAATTTTGTTAACACGTAAGAGCTGATGGACTCAGAGCTCCAGGTGACATGGCTGGAGGACACAGCTGAAAAGTAATCCATGTCTTTTAAGAAAACACCAATAGTGTCTAATGAAACAATTATCTTTAGAAGTGTCTGAGTGAGTTAGATCCCGAGTAAAGAACCAGTGCAGGTGAAGTGAACACACAGGCCTTGGTATAGGTCAGGGATGGGCAAACTTTTTGGCCCGAGGGCCACATCGGGGTGCAAAACTGTATGGAGGGCTGGGTAGGGAAGGCTGTGCACATGTCTCCAAACAGCCTGGCCCCTGCCCCCATCCGACCCCTCCCACTTCCTGCCCCCTGACTGCCCCCCTCAGAACTCCCCACCCATCCAACCCCCACCCCCCGCTCCTTGTCCCCTGACTGCTCCCTCCCAGGACCCTAGCCCCTAACCGCCCCCTGGGACCCCACCCCCATCTAACCCCCCCATTCCCCAACCCCCCATGCCCCCCAGAACCTCTTCCCCATCCAACCACCCCCTGCTCCCTGTCCCCTGACTGCCCCCAGGGACCCCCTGCCCCTTATCCAATCCCCCGGCCCTGGCCCCCTTACCATGCCGCTCAGAGCAGCATGTCTGGCAACCACGCTGCCCAGCCAGAGCCAGACACGCTGCTCCTCTGCCCTGCAGGGGCACGCAGCCCTGCCACCCAGAGCACTGCCCATGTGGCAGCATGGCTGTGGGGCAGGGGGAACATCGGGGGAGGGGCCAAGGGCTAACCTCTCCGGCCAGGAGCTCAGGGGCCGGGCAGGACAGTCCCATGGGCCAGATGTGGCTCTCGGGCTGTAGTTTGCTCACCTCAGGTATAGGCTGTCAGTGCAGCCTCTCTCAGAATCACGAGGTAGAAAAATCTCACCTTTTCAAAATACTAAGTTCCCATGAAGTCAGTAACAACAGGGCAAGTTCTGCAGCAGTGGACAGGAGGTTCCCCATGACGTAACTGTGGAGGGCAATTCCATTTCTACATGTTTCCCTTGAGCAGAGGCCACCATTCAGTTTCCTGAAGAGCAGCAGAGAAGCATTCCTGTGGTGATCTGATCATGCCATTACCTCAGACCACCTTCTTGTTTAGTGTACATAGCTCTCAACATATGCGTAATACCATGCGTAAGAGTTTTTTAAAATGATTCCTTCACACAAATTATTAGCAATAAACTGGAATTTATAGTCACAGGCAGGGTCCCACACTGTGGACTTCAATGCAGCATTGCAAAGCCTAATATTTAGTCCCCCTTTCCCTAATGGAATCTACAGCCCCACGTTAGGCACATAAACTCCACTATACAATGCCTGGGGACAGTTAGGCACCTAAGAATGGGGTTCACAGAAGCCAGCAAGCTGAGCAGGGAGCTGCCTAAACTAGACACTAGGAAATTCTGAGTAGAGGGGTGGGTACTGAGTCCCACTCCTCAAGGGACTTAGGTACCTCAACCTGTGTCAGAAGGAGACACCTGTCTCCACTTGGGATTCACAGCTGTGAACCCTCTCCTGGAGTTAGGTGCCTAAGCCCTTTCCTGCAAAAAACAGAGGAGGATTCCCCCCCCCACACTTATACCCTTAGCCCAATGATTACTGCACTCACCCCAATGAGTGGGAGACCTAAGCTCAAATTCCCCCTCTACCTGATGTGACCAAGGATTTGAACTTGATTCTTCCATCTTCTAGAAAAGTGCCCTAACTACTGGACTATGGGATATTCAAGCTCTGCTGTTGAAGCTGTTTTACTTTGTATGAATAATTACATAGTCAGAGGACCAGAGAAACAGTGAAAATGACTCTATGTTTAGGGTCTCCTTCATCCGAGGTGAGTTGCCAAGTTCCAGTCATAGACTCAGTCCTTTCTTCACATAAGGCAGAAGGAGAATTTGAACACAGGACCCCCCCACATCCTGGGTATATGTTCTAACCCCTGGGCTAAAATTACAAGTGCATTGCTACCCAGCTTTTGTGGAAGGCCCAGTCTGGCAGGCAGCCTCTGGAAAGGCCTACTGAGTCAGGCTCCACAGGTGAGATTGATGGGGCAAAGCCTAGTTTGGGAATCCTGCCAGGGCTTAGTCTTGAGTCAGTGTGTATGCGCAGACATCTAAGAGACTACAGGATTAAGGGGGATATTGAGGATCTCCATTTTGAATGTAGGTGTCTAAATCTCTGTGGCTCTAGGTCTGTGTGCCTCATTCTACACTTGTGTCACTTGTTTCATACTGGTGTAACTCCACTGACTTCAACAGCATGTGTCTAGATTTACACCAATGGGAGAGGACAATCAGGCCCTGGTTCCAGAAGTTCCACATACAGATGGGCAAAGATACAATATTCACCCCTGGATTTCAACCCCCCCCCCCACTCCCACCTGCCGCAAGATGTTGGATCCTGGCTATTGGTTTGGCCATTATAAAGAGCATGGTCAGCTGTGAAATTTGGATTTAGGATTGGGGGTTTTTGTTACACCCCCATCTCTAATTCTATGTTATTTGTATGTCAGCCGTGACTCAGTTTCGTGTTACATGCGGGGGTGGGGAGTTGGTGGGTGAGTGAAGAGGGGAAGAAATGCGCTTCTGTTGCAGTGGAAAGAAAATGAAAAGCTAATGCTCAAAGTGAGGACAAATGACAATAAATCATTAGAAGCTTATATAATAGAATATAGATTTCATTGGTACTCAGCAATGCATATTAATATATCAGTGAATCACTGCAGCGAGCATGCTGTAAGCAGTACCATTTTAACAGGAGGCACTTGGAATAAATCTTGATGGTATAAGAAAAAATGTTTCCAGTTTGCTTTGCTAATCGACAGCTTTTGCTTGATTGCTGTTTCCTACTTATTTGTTGAAATAACTACATGCCCAACTATACAAGCATCACTCACATTAAAAATACATAGCTTTCAAAGCAGTGCTTTCAAAGCAGTTTGTGATTGTATATGAATGACACATCAGGTCCACTTCACAATAGAGTCATTGTGGGGTTTTTTTTCTTTTATAAGGCGAATGACTAAATAGCACTGTGCATGTAACAGATCACAGTCTGGGGACTCAGCAGGTTGTATACATCTCAACATGTCTGCAGCTGATCAGGACAGGATGGCCAGGGAGGACAAACACAGGAATAGCAGCAGAATGCAACTTTATAAAACCTGACACAGGGAGGGGGTGCTACCACCTTGGCACCCATACTCTTATGTTTCAGGCATTTTAAGTAGTTCCAGGGCAGGAGTTAAAGAGCTCCCACCCTATAACCCATAACTCACGCTAGACACTCCTCAGCCTACCTCTAAGACTCACCTCACTGTTTTGAATCCTTTCACTGCCCCTCCTGCTCCCTGAGGAGGACAGAGGGTACTAAAGTGAAGGCCCCTCAGCCAACAAGGTCTCCCTTATCCTATAAGCCCAAGGCCCACCAGCAAAATCCCAGGTCTTTTAATTCTGGAAACCATTCTTTTTATCCTTTTAATTGCACTGGAAACCCCGGGTGCAAGTTACAATAAAATAACATCCCTACCAATTACTACCACCAGTTACTAGATCCAATTCCTATTGAACTGCCAGGAAGGCAAAAAAATCTACCAGGGCTTTGCCAGTTTAGCCCCTACAGGATGAAACAATTCCTTCCTGACTCCAACACAGATGATCGGTTAGACCTGCAGAATCTGCAAAACACCAAAACTACCAGTAGTGCGGGGGGGAGGGAGGGAGATACACTACTGAAACAAAGAAAAAAGAGGCACCACATGGCCCAAACTAGGGTTTTAATTCATGAAAGCGGGGACTGAAGGACTGGCAAGTGAGTGGCTAGAGACTCTGGAAGGGGAGGAGGTACCTGAGTCCTCCGGCATATGTTCTTCTCTCTTTTTCTAGTGGGGCTGTTCAATCACTGGGCCTATCAAGTTTTCCACCCATTGAGGTGCGTGGGTGGTAATGGCTTGACCACTGAAGTCACTTCAGCTAATTAAGGGCCAAATTGTGGCTTGGCTAATACAATGGTATACGGGTGTAAGAAGACACCTTTCACCTTTTTTAAACCCTCGTGCTAGTTGCCAACCTGGACTTAGCTGAGGAGGTGATGCAGGCTGAGTCCCCTCATTGCCACTCTGATTGCATGAAGAAAGTGTGGCAGTCTTGCAACTACTTCACAGTTTGGCCACCTGGCCATGAAGAAATGCCATTTTTCACAGCTATCCTTTGCGTTTGCATTGCAGTAGGGAGCAGACTATTATTCACTGCCATTGCTGAAATGAGCCATTGCTTCTGGCTAGCTGCAACAAAGAATTAAAGCAACAAGAACTATTGTACCCTGGCACCATGTTAAGAGCTGGCGTAACAAGTTGCTGAGGGGAAGTAATTTTCTGTAAATAAAATAAATTGTATTGGACCTATAAAACTGAGGAACAATGTGGCACCTTATTAAATAATTGCATAGTTATAGACATCTCTTTCACAGATGTAACAGCTGGGCAGGACAGTGTGGAGACTGGGTGTAGCCCCCAACATGCCAGTTGGTGTAGCTGTGCCAGTATGCAGAGGAATAGACACTGTGCCAGACAGAGACCTATTTCAGTTCCTTCCGGGGAGCAGAGAGTCATGAGCTGCTCCTGGGGCAGTTAAACAATGAGCACTCCTTACTCCGGGTGTGTGGCAAAAGCCATGAATGAATGCATTTTGTCACCTCACCGTGCATGCAGCTTCACTACATGCAACCAGGTGACTAAATTATTCATGAAACTGAAAAGTGGAAAGGAATGCATGCAGCATGCGCTTCACTACATGCAGAAATGTCACATACGTGCTCTTTCAGAGCAGGTGTGGAAGCCTCTCATGGCAATCAGGGCGCATGCATGCTTTCAGATGGCTACGGTACATGTTGCATGCATGAAGCCCAAGCACCATCTCATTTTTTATGAGCTGTTAAAAAGCAGTGGAAATGAAAGGCCTTTGTCCTGATTTGCAAAGAGCTGCTCCTCGACTTGGTGCAGTGTTAAATTGCTGAACTACACAGCAGCTGTTTTCTGTCGAGAGAAATTTGTACAAGTTCAGGAATGTGTTTTTAAAGTCCTTAAAAACTTATGAATTGGATTTTCATGATGTAAATGTACTTTGTAAATGAAGACTAAATTACTAATGAGATGCCCCTTCAATTCAAACCTTGAGGATGAGTGGACACAATCACAGGAAATGCCAACTGATCATCCGATCATCAAAATTTTATAGTCAAAGCGAGCATTTTTGCTTAAGAAATGAGCAAAAATGATACGAAGTCTGAATTGCTCCCTAATTTCTCTTTATTTAGCCCATCTTACAACTTTTTATAAAGAGGCAGTTTAACCAACTCTCACGTACTGTCTAGAACCATTCAATTGTTAATAAGAAGCCCAGTAGTAGCTCATTTCAGACAAAAGTATTTGTAAGTTAGCGCTGGGCACATTGGTAATAGGTGTCCCCAATGTTGCCTGCTTTGCACTATGAAGATATATCTAGTAGAATTGGCTCTTACCAAAACCATGGCTCCAAACATCCCCTGAACTTTCACTAATAGGAAAAAAAGCCTAAAATAGTAAATGATAGATTAATGAAATGCAATGAATTAAATGTGCATCAAACAGGATTACAACTGTAAAATATACAACATCTCATTTTTAGTTCATTTTTTCTGGCTATTCAGGCCACAGAAGTCAGAAGGCATTGCCTACAAGGCTTACTTAGGAAATTTAAGACGAAAATGTATTTGTATTGGAGAAGTTGATTGACCCATTTTTAGATATTCCTTGTATTTATTAGCTTACCATTTAAGTTAAACCTTCCCCAAATGGTTGTAATTAAAAACAAAAGATCAAGTACTGCACGTATATAAATTAATGGCCCAATTCTGTATTCCTCTGGCATTCAGAATGCTCATTGAAATCCACTGGTGTTTTGTGTGGAAAAAACATAGGCTCTGACCCTGGGATCAATCCTGAACCCCATCTTGGCCTCTTTATGATGCTCTTAAAACAGCCAAATAGGGATTCATCAAGTGCAGTTGGAATCCCCAAGTGGTTTAAAGCTGGTATAGCCAACCTATGCCACCCTTTCTCTTCCCCCAGCATAAGGGACACATCAGGGTAAGCCACAGTAGCATGCTGTGTTCTGTAAATTCCAGGTTGGTGGACAGCCCCTTGCACTGGGGGAGTAGTTCAGAAAAACTGGCGCCTGCCCAGCAAAGCACCCACATCTGCTGTAGCAGGCGGAAACTGCAGGCAGCAGGCCATAGTATTAAGCACTGAAATTGTCGCGATCAACCAGCGTGGGACCCCATTGAGTTAGGTGCACATAAGTAAATGGCAATGGCAAAATAGCCAACATATAGCAAAAGACCGTCTCTAGCCAAAAGAACTTGAGTCACTTAGATTTGTAAAGCTAAATTACATTCAATAGTCAATCATCAGCATTGTGTTTTATATACTGAACATCCCACAGCATGTTCATCTGCGGATATTAGGAAACAATGAAAAAAAAATCTACTGAAGCAAGTTAAATATTTCTTATAAAAATTAACTGACTCTCGTAGATAATCAATCAGCAAATTATACACCAGACTTAATTTCCAATATTGCTATTCCAAATTGTTTTCTTCTTCAACAAGTGGACAGGGCTTGGATCTGAGTGATGTCCTGGCTTCTATTTTACAGAAGAGTTCAGGAATACTGGAAGATTTTATGGAAGATTTTTATAATTGATAATACAGCACATTATCAGTTTTAATTGCTCTCATCAATAAAGACACTTTTGTTTGTTTCAGATAGTTAAGGAATCCCCACATACTATTGTTATCAGGTGTGCATTATCAGAAGGCCTTCTGTACCAAGAAGAGAAGGAGTTATTTCCCCCAGTAAAGGCTGTGGATGATTTGATTATTAGGCTTCTCTCAATTTCCATTCTTACAGTATTTTGCAACTTTTTCAGAATACTGTGATCTTGGCCTAAGCACCTGGTTTACCAAATAGGAGGAGACACTCAGAAGGGGTGCTTTCATTTATATGCAGCTTCTGCTGGATTTTGCAAAAATACATTTGACTCTTTCCTTGGGTAGTAAATTTTATTCCTACTGACAGCAGGGATAAATACTTTCCCTAAAACTCAAAATGACTGTTTAAGAGATTCAGCTCCTCTTTCTTGCTCCATTTTATAATATACATGCTTCCTATGTTGAAAAGAACAAAAAATCTTCATATTTGCCCATCAATTTGGGGCACAAATTCAGGTTGCTCTGTATTTATCTGAACTGGATCAGCCAACCCTACTGACACCACCAGCTCAGCATATCAACCTTAATAGAAAACATACTCTGATCACTGAGCTATCCACACTATGTGCCCATGTTGCTCATGCCTGGTAGAGGCAGAGGCCATATGGAGATTACATGTCTGAGAGACATAACTTATCTTCTGTGAACCATCCCCCATTAGGGCTTTTTTTCGGATAGAACAAGCATTTGCAAACTCTCATTTCTCTTTCATTGATATGCACATCAGACACACTCCCCTTATTTTGGCTATTAACAAATTTTGGCCCTTTCAAGTTTTCTAGGTAAGTGAACACAGACATGATACAGTTGTAAATTATTTTATATTGCTGTCTTTAAGTTTCATTTATGACAGTATGCAAAAGACATTCAGGGTGAAATGCTCAGGTGGTATAAATTGGCATAGTTCCACAACAGACAACTGAAATGTGCAGGCTTCCATTAGAGGATCTAGCCCAGTAAGAGATGAGGTATATGTAAGAGAAAAAACACAACAGCAGTTGCATTAAAATGGGAAGCATGATCATAGAATCATAGAAGATTAGGGTTGGAAGAGCCCTCAGGAGGTCATCTAGTCCAACCTCCTGCTCAAAGCAGGACCAACCCCAACTAAATGATTCTATGATTCTATGAAATAGCATGAGGAATAAAGGTTTTGTAGATTATAGAGTCAAAATGATGCCCACTATAGTAAAAAATATTGAAAACAATTCAGGTGTTTTGGTCTCTAAGACCAAATTTTAATATCTATATTAAGGGGGACTGCATTGTTAGGGGATTGATCATTAGAGGCTTCCCTAAACTAGTTCACTCATTGATATCCAACCCAGATCACTAGCGACCAAAGGCATTACCATCTGAAGGCTGGAAGGGGACTGTGTGAAATGGGTGGTGGTCTTGATCCAACTTCTGGGAGTCTCAGAGAGGCCAGGGTTGAATGGGCACATAGAATTTACTACCTGCTCTCCATTACTGGTGATGCCTCCAGGGCAGTGTGGCAGCACACTGGAAGAGCAGCATGGGGAAGTTTGTGTTGCTACTTCCTGTGTTGTAGCTGTTTGTGGGATAAGCAGACTACAAAAGTGTTTCAGCTCTTGTCAGCACAATATGACCGTATGTAGTGTATCACTCAGTACTGCTTTTGGGCAGCACCCGCATTCCTGTAGATGTGTCAAACATGTTCTAACCTTCTCTTGGCTGTTTAAAGCACAAAATAGTACTTCAAAAAAATTATTCACCCTTTCCCTCCTGTTTCTTCATCTTTCACGGTTGCTGTTCCATTCTTGAGGTCCCCACCCCTTTAAAAAGATCAAGATCATAATGATGAAATGATACAGTTGTGAAAATAAATTCAGATTTCAGTTCAGCTTTCCCCAAACATACAGGATTTTAAAAAAAATTCCCAGTAGTTTAGTGGCATTTTCCAGCATGTTGTAAAAAGCATACCTGAGCAAATGGAAGTAAGACTGCATGATGCTTGCTACATTTGCACATTATACTTCTCTGCGCTTACCATTTAATCCATACTATTCTAATATACACTCCCCCAGTGGAGTAGTATGCCACTAACTATCCCCCAACACTCCAGTTATTTGAGACTAAGAAGGGGAGACCTTTAACGAACTGTTTACATTCCTTTAAACAAAAAATCCTGTGCTAAATGTGTTAGGCTAACATGCCTTGTTATAAGACATCATGCTTGGTTATATAAAGCAACATCACTGATGTGAACATCAACTGAAAATGCGAAAAACATTTTTAGATAATATTTTTTAGCGATTGCACTCAATTTGAATTTATTCATAAAGTGTAGATGAGAAATTCCAGCTTGCTCCCTCAGTTCAGGAGTTATGTTCACGCAGAGGCACCCAAAGTGCTGCTGAATTTGTTCTTCTGTTTTTGAAAGAAAGGCAATATAAACAGAAGATCAAACGCTTGTTGCCTGCATCTTAAATATGTCAGCACCTTCTGTCTAGGGGGAATGTTGTGCCAGACAGAATGCTGCATAAATAGTGTAGCAGACAAATTACATTACCTCTTGTGGTGTACACACTGACACACCAGTACCTTGAAATAACTAAATTACATCTTTTGTCCAAATCTCAGCCATTGCATTTCAAGTCAGGTAAAAGAGAGTGTATTATTCTGTTTTATTCTGCTCAAAAGTAATGAATAAAAGCTGCCTTATGTAGTAGTAAAACATGCACTTTCTATTAATTAATTTCACATTAATGTTTACACTAACATATTCCCAAGCACAGAAAGGTTATAAATAGGCTGATAGGACTGCCAATGCGATTACCTTTCAAAATGCCATTGCATTTTTATGAGCATTCTGAGGTGACTGCATGAGTATGTCAATGCATAGAAAACTGGAAACATTGGCATATTCTTTCTGGTATGTTCAGTTGAATAATGGAGTTTACATCTGAACAATATTCTAATTTAAACATAGGACAAAGCAGCTAAATAGTTTCCTTCCCAAATTATGGTGATTAATGTTAGACACTATGCATGGGCTCCATTGTATACACACTGCATTGTCAGAGAGAGCTGGAAAAGGGAATGTGTGATTTATCTGCAGAGTAATGTGGTTCTTACAGGTTTAGAAAAGCTAAATCAGATTTACTCCTATCTGAACAGAAAACAAAACAAACAAACAAAATCCAATAACCTACCCTTGCCTATTCCCATGCCTTAAATTAACAGAGTATTTGAGACTGAAATAATAACTTTTTAGGCTGGAATTAATCTCAATATTTCAAAAGATTTAAATGGTTGAGGTTCACACAATAAACATTCCAAGAATTAGATTTTTGCCACCGCTATCCACATTTTCAGTGTTCGAATGAAGAGGTTTTTTTTAAAAAAAGAGGGGAAAAAACCAACAGATTTTCCTTCAACTTTTGCCCCCTAATTTTTTGCTCTGCAACTGTATCTATTAGAAAAAAAAATACTGTGAGAGAAAAATATTATTTTGTGTTAGCACAACATATTAATCTAGCCTTTATTTTGGTGTTATGTTTCTGTTTTAAATGCAATTTAGCAGGCAAAGACTAGGGTTTATACACTGCTTGGTGAATTCATGGATTAAATTCATCTTAATTGTATAGTCCTTAATCTTACTGAATAGACAATGAAACTCCTAGTTGCATGACTAAGTGCAACATTTGACAACTTTTTCAATTGTGTACACTAAGTTAAAATTTCATTGAAACACTGATTGCGGGTTAATTAAAATGCAAGATGCAAGTAAATTAGTTATGTAAATAAGATATTCTATAAGTCATACAGCAATTACCAATTACATTTATAACCTTATTGTTTTTCAATAAATTGCAATAAACATCACATTTGCAATATGCAATTAAATAAGGAATTAAGTGCAAACGGATATTTCAAAGGTTTTTGGATATATCTATTTTAGGTACTCATATGGCTGGCTCCCCAGTCATTGTATTTTCTGGGTGCCTCACGATCTTGAATGTATTTATCTTCACAACACCCGTGCAAGGTAGGGAAGTACTATTTAGCCCCATTTTACAGATGTGGCACTGAGGCAATCAAAAAGGTCACATATTTTACTTTAGGAAACCTAATTGCCCAGCTGGAGGCAACATGGAATCTCCTTAGTACTGGTTTTATTCCTCATTCCGAGAGATCAGACTTCCAGCTCTGGCTATTTATTACACAAACATTCATTACCACATGGTTTGTGTTGTTACAGGTTTTGTTATAATGAGGTGGGGCCACTCTGGACCCTAAGATAGGTTGGAACCCAGAGGATGAAACCAACTGCTATACTCTGTCACCAGTTCCTGCAATAACGTAGAGTATTTGTAAGGCTCGGGCAAAGAGACATTCATATGAAAATTACACCTGTCCCTCTCCTGCCATTGGTAGACACTTCCTTGGAAACATGACTAGATCTTACCCGTGAAGCAACATATTAGCTCCATTAGCAAGGCCTCCCTTCTAATTATAGCCAGAAACGATTGGAGCACCACAGCCATGTTTGGCGTGCATTCTGAAAACTGGTGCTCATGATCGTAGGGTTAGGCCAAACTGCCTGCATCTGTGGGGGGCAAGTCAGTAGCTCATGGGGACTAATGCCATGTCTGTTCTGCTTGAGTTTTGGTTGGTTTCACACTCTGAGGTACTAGAGGTGTAGGGGGAACTTTGTGTCAAAATTTGTTATTTGGACTAGAGCAGAGCAAATAATTGATTTTTGGAGTCAGGAATCAAACTAACAAAAATTTGGTTTGATTCAAACTGAAATTGAAGGTTCCCTCTCCCCCCCCCCCGCCTTTGTCAAAAACAAACAAACAAAAACAAACTGAAAAAGTTTCACTTTGGGTCGAACAAAATTTTTTGTTCGACTCAAGGTGAATTTTTTTTGTTTGTTACCCTATTTATAAAAAAATGTAGCTAAATTACAGAACTAAACTCTGTTTCAAAACCAAGTCAAAACATAATTTTGAAATGAAATGTCAAAATGAACCATTTGTATTTTAAAAAATCCATTTTTTTTCCAGCTGAAACTAATAGTGAATTTGACCCGAATTCGCAAATAGTTTGGGTGCCTCCCACAATGCATGTTTTGGCAAATTTAGTATTCACAGTTGTAATAAATAATAATAATAATAATAATTCACTCAGCTCCACTTTGGACTCCTTTCCATTTGCCTTCATGAACCAAGATGGGGAGGGAGTGATTTCATTGTTGGAGAATGTCAATCTTTCTTCTATGTTTTTATTATAAATCCAAAAATATAGTGCCAGCCAAATGCAAAGACAGGGGACTCGAAGTGAAGTATAATGTGAGTTTATCACAAACATGGATAAAGTCAGTCAGACTTTATCAGATGACTGTCTACTCACTTAACTAATCATATTCGTTGGACAGAGATGTTGGAAAGTTTAAAAAGGAGTTGAAAGGTAATTTACTCGAGAAAAAACTTTATAGTCAGAATCAGTGATTAAACTTGAATATTATTTAGTTCTATAATAATGGTATTATTCTTATAATCATCTATTATTAATTTTTTAAAAGAGCTACTAAAGATTATTCTAACAGCTTCTCAAAGATCTAGTGGTGCTCTCGGGTACACCAATGCATCTTCCCAACAATGATATGTAATAGACTGAGGAAAGTTCTCCTGGGTGAAGTGATGGCACTTGACACATTTAAAACTAAACTAGATAAAGCAATAGGAAATATACCGCAGTACATGAAAACACACACATCTCATTGGGGAGCTGAAATAAGGCACATCAGTTTATCAGAGAACAGAATTTGGACCAATGAGTGATTGTAACTAATTACAATGTAATTATTATAACATTGCATCAAAACCTTTTATTGGAATTTTTATTATAACCTCAGGCATTTGAAAGGGAGGCTGTCTTGCTCACTTTTCTCAGTGTTAGCAGAAGTGCAGCAGTGATTATAGCATGTACCATGACAAAGCAATGTGACAGACAGAGGTGAGCAAGTCCATGAGACTACACATCCCTTACCCTGCACATGAAAGAGCAGTTTGAAAATAACAAGTCCATTTTAAATAGAGGCTGCTGCTGCCAGATAAAAGTTTGAATTCAGCCCCTGCAGAGTTAACAGCTAATGTTCTAGGGATAAAGTGTGGTTTGAAGGCGCGACCCTTCATTGGAAGTTGCATGGTGTCGCGCTGCCCAAAGAGCAGCACCAGGAGTATTGAACCTTTTGGAGCTCCCAAAGACCACACTTGCTGTACCATGCATTCATAGGTGCAGGCTGTGATCTCTCTGAGCATGACTAGCCATTGTTGAGTTGCCGCCTCCCAGCTTGCTTAAGAATAGCTAATGCTACCAGTGGTGATAGCCAGCCCCATAATCTTTGTGCTTCCCTGGGAATAAGGACTACAGTTGTTTGTAGCCCTGTGTGCGGGTGTAGGTGGCAGGATGGGGTTAGAGGAGGAAGCAGGTCTGTAATGCTGTAGGAATTTGTTATCCTTATTGCTACCTGGTGGCTAATGTGAGAATAGCTATTTACTGTTAGAAGCCTTAAGGATGTACTGAACGTGCTCCAGCTGAGTGGTGGGCAGAGGGCTATGTGAGGAAGTTTTTCCAATATGGAGCTGGTTTGTCGTGTATGTGAACCTGTAACAGAATAAAAGCTAAGTTCTATGTTTTGGGTCTCCATATACTACAAGGTCATTATCTGTCTTCATTGTACGTCCTCATAGCTCTCACACACAGTGTGCTTCTAGGTCAGACTGGGATTATAATATGGATTCGTTACTTTCTTGTTAACGATACAATCAGTTTCTCAACTGTTTACACTGGGTCCAGTTGTGTATTCTGTTTTTGTGTGTATGAACACGTGCTCACACAAACAGTCCCATTCAAGTTGATGGGATTGATGCTCTACTCAGCACCAATGGAGTAGCACTGGCATAAAAAAGGTGTAACCCAGAGTGGAGAATCAGGTCGAGTGGGCATACTCACAGGAGTATGTGCTCCAACTGAGTAAGGACTGCAAAACTGGGGCCACTTGTTCTATATATATAGATATATATTCTCATTTCTGGAGACGAAGATTATTTTATTCAAAGTTTAGGCTTTCCACTGCAGAAAAAAGGAAAGATTTAGTAATGACTAAAGAAGGAGCAGAACCTTACCTTAAACCTGTAATGTACATTCTTCCTTAGCTGGCCTTCTTTTCTATCACTCAAATGACTTTTCCAAAATAATTTCCCACTTCTGAGTTTAAGAATGAATGGCAGTTTTTCTCTTCAACTTAATATTTTCTCATTTACTTAAAAAAAATCAAACCTCACACCATTAAAAAGCTGACTGGGGGACCTGTATTTTATTGACTTTGAAAGGTATTTTAGTGCAGCAAATAACAGGAAAAGATGCAGAACTAGTTGAGTACGGGGATCAGCAGAGACTCAAAATGAGCATTTGGACTGAACATCAGGGAAACCTTCCTAACAATGGGGATCTAATAGACTGTGGAATAGTCTCCCAAGGGAAGTAGTGATGCTTAACATTTAAAACAAGACTAGACAAAGGAAATATACTGTAGTGTAGTGCACAACACTGCATTAGTAGAGGGATGAACTAAATGACCTATTTTTTTCTCTCTCTCACACACACATCTCTAATTCAGCAAATCCTGTAGTAGTTACAACTATGCTGCTGATATATACTATGTGGCATAAAACCAATGGCTATGTATGCTATACCATGATTTTGCATAACCGGAGTTATCACTGGTTTCATGAGAAGATACCTTAACACTGAAGGGTACCTTAACACTAATGAAGGGTGAAATCCTGGTGCTGTTGAAGTCCATGAGAGTTTTGCCATTGACTTCAGCGGGGTCAGGATTTCACGCAAAGTCATTTTCAGAGCTAAAGAAGTAATGAATAAGCTGTAGCAGATCACCAGCTGCTAAAAGCTTATGCTGAGGAGAAAAGGGGGTCCCATGCACATCAAGCTATAGAAGATCTCTGTATAGAAAGGAGAGGCATGCCCAGAAGTGAAGGAGGCAGCAGGAGACATTACCTTCAGTGACCGTTTCAGTCTTAATGCAGTAAAGTTCTGTATTCCTTCTTAGGAATTTCTGTGCATGTATATTCCTCCCAGTCTTCTCTTCTGTTCAGGATAGAATGTTTACATATCCTTTAAAATTCTACAGGATTAAAAACAAGAACAGCAACTAAAATTAGTATCAAACAAAAGACAAAGGGTGCAAGGAAATGTCTTGCTTTGAGAATTCTGTGAGCACAAAGTGGTAAAAAATGTTGAGAGGAATAAACATACAATACAGTGGGGCTGAGAGTATCAATTTTCTTTTAACTGAACAGTAAAAGATGTTTCTTTGCAGGAGGAAAAAAATATTGTACTGGGACTAAAATAGTACCATTAGGCTTAAGCACGCCATTATGGCTCTGAGATATGTACAAAGGAACAATAGCAATGAAGCCACATTTGTTCTGGTGAGTTTTGCTACTCTGTATGACAATGAGCTTTCTATATTAGTCTGTTCAAATACATTAAAATCTACTTGCTAAGTGAATGGGAGCTTGAAGTGAGAAAAAAGGGAAAGTGCAGCTGTCAATGCCATTGATCTGTGCAAAAATATTAATTTGCTCTTTGTTGTAAATTCTTTTTATCATGAGAATCTCTATCAGTTGAAACACCATGTTCCCAGTGCATATCCTGAGGGCAACAGCAGGAGAAATTCACTCAGTGCCACACAAATGCTCAGCTTCAGCCTGTACAGGGGTGATCAATTCAAAGCGTAAACAATAACATTTAAAGAAATAATAAAAGGGAACTGAAAACAAGTAACAACATAATTAAAAGGCAGCCTCCTGAGAGATGTGGAGAGGCTGGGGGGTGGGGGTGGCAGAGAAACAATCCAATCCTTCAGCAGGAGGACTTCTGTGAGGAAAAAAGCAGTTTAAGAGAAATTGCTTTCAGAAGAAAATGGATTTTTTTCTGCAGTGTGTAGAATTGGGTTTGAAAACCTACGGATCAAATCAAATCCAAGTCACGGTAAAGAATAATCAATGTGACTTATGATTTGATAGGTGGCTGCAGGGAATCATTCAGCTCAGATTCCTGTTCTTGAAACAACAAAGTAGAGTTAATTACCAGTGCAAACAACTCGCCCTCCTCCCCACCCCAGCCACGCTTTTATGAAAAAGCATATTAACTTTAATAAATGGAGCTTTGCCCGTTGACTTCATTGGACACAAGAGAAGGCTGCTAAATTGGTTATCTAAGTAGGCAGACCAAAGATGGAAGAGGCCATGCACTGAATTGCATTTTCATCTCTATAGACGATTGCTTTCAGTCAGGCACAAAATTTGTTCAGTCATAGAGTCATAGAGTTTAAGGCCAGAAGGGACCACCAGATCATCTACTCTGACCCCCGTACATCACAGACCACCAACACCACCCAGCACCCCCACACACAAAACCCAACACCTGAAATTAGACCTAAGTATTACAGCTCACAGGAGGCCAGACTTTCATGTACCACAGGCAAAGAATAGGAGGGTAGGAGGAGCACCAGTGCCCTATGGATCCCACAATGGCACGGAAATGATTACATGAGATATACTCAGATAATCCTGTCAAGTGACCTGCATCCACACACTGCAGAGGAAGGTGAAAATCCCCGCAAGCTTACCACTAGTCTGATCTGGGGGAAAATTCCTTCCTGATGCCATTTATGGCTGTCAGTTAGACACTGAGCACGTGAACAAGAATCAGGTTCTTGGCTGCCTGGGAAAGAGAATGTTCTGTGCCACCTTAGAGACCTGGCCCTCCCATGCTCCAGCTGCAACCATCCCAGAAGAGAGCCTTCTAGTCTGACCTCTTGTATATCCCACCACCACCATACCCATACACTAAACCCAACAACCAAAATGAGACCAAAGGTTTACAACCCATGGGAGACTAAATTATTGTGTGTCACTGGCATAGAAGAGGAAGGACAGAGGTACACCCACACAGGGGGAAAAAATTCTCTTCCTGGCGCTTGCAGGTGGCTGGCTAAAACGCAGAAGCATGAACTTCAGGAACATAAGACAAACTGGAATTGAGCCCCAGGGCTGTTGAGCCCTGCCTCCTGTCATCACAAGCAACCCTGTCATATAGTTGCACTCATAAACTTGCCCATTTCTCTCTTAAAACTAATTAAGTTGCTTTCCCCCACAACTGCTATTGGGAGGCTGTTTCAGAACATCATCCCTCTAATGGTTAGAAACCCTCTTTTAATTTCCAGCCCGAATTTGTTTATGGCCTGTTTATATCCATTTGTTCTTGTGCCAGCATTGTCCTTTACCGTAATAGCTCCCTGGTATTTACCCCAATGTATTTATAGAGAGCAATCCTATCATCTCTCAGCCTTTATTTTTCTAAACTAAAAAATCCAAGCTCTTCCAGTCTGCTCTTGTAAGATAGGCTCTCCATTCTCCTGATCATCTGTGTAGCTCTTCTTTGCACCTGTTCCAGTTTAAATTAATCATTCTTGATCATAGGTGACCAGATTTGTACACAGTATTCCAAATGAGATTTCACCGGTGCCTTGTAAAATGGCATTAATACTTCTCTGTCTCTACTGGAAATGCCTTGCCTATGCATCCTACTGCATCAGCTGCATCACAGTGGTGTGCCATAATCATCCTATGATTCACCCACAATTCAGCTCTCTCTCTTCTCCTCTGTCACTTCCAGCTGATGATCCCCCAGTTTGTAGCATATGTTCTTATTATTAGCTCCAAACTACATGACCTTGCACTTTGTACTATTGAATTTCATCTCATTTCTGTGACTCCTGTCTTCAAGATCATTCAGATCTTCCTGTATAGTATTCTGATCCTTTTCTGTATTGACAATGCCTCCCAATGTTGTATTATCATCACATTTTACTAGCACACTCCTACTTTTAGTGCCAAGGTCATTACTAAAAATATGGAACAAGATTGTTCTGTAGACTGATCCTTGAGGAACTCCATTAGTAACCTCTCTCCAGTGCAATAATTCACCTTTCAGCACACTACATTGCCTTTTTCCTTTTCGTCAGTTCCTTAGCTACCTACAATTCTTGTACTGATCCTCACGTTCCCTAATTTAATTAATAATTTCCCATGTGGTATGATGTCAAATGCTTTACTGAAGTCCAACTATATGAAATCTACTTCACTTTCCTATCTAAAAAAAACCCCAGTTATTGTCTCAAAGAAGAAAATCAGGGGCCATAGATTAGTTTTAGTCTTCTTCTCATCTACACTGCATAGCAGCCATCATCCTTATTCTCTTTTTCTTTACATAACTAAAAACCTCTTATTATTTGTTTTAATTTCCTAGGCAAGAGCAAATTCAGATTGACCTTTAGCAATTCTAACTTTATTTCTACATTTTCTCACCTACACAATGTAGCTATCTTTGCTCATCAACCCCTTTTTCCACTCCCCATAGGCTCTCTGCTCACTCCTAATAACCTTTTTGGGACAGTTATTCATCCAGCTGGATTGGCACCTTTCCCTACAACAGTGGTTCCCAAACTTGTTCTGCCGCTGGTGCAGGGAAAGCCCCTGGCGGGCCGGGCCCGGTTTGTTTACCTGCCACGTCCGCAGGTTTGGCCGATCACGGCTCCCAGTGGCCGCGGTTCGCTGCTCCAGGCCAATGGGAGCTGCAAGCAGCCCGCGCCGCTTCCCGCAGCTCCCATTGGCCTGGAGCAGCGAACTGTGGCCACTGAGAGCCACGATCGGCCGAACCTGCGGATGCGGCAGATAAACAAACCGGGCCCGGCCCGCCAGGAGCTTTCCCTGCACCAGCGGCAGAACAAGTTTGGGAACCACTGCCCTATAAGATTCCCTTGCTTGGGATGAAAATTTCAGATAGTTTTTGCATAGCTGATTTGAACAAATTCCAAGCCTCCTCTATGTTTAAGTCCTTGAGCGCTTCAGTCCAGTTGACTTCTTTAACTAATTCTCTTAATTTCCCAAATTCTGCCCTTTTGAAATGAAAAATCATAGTTGATGTCCTGATTTTGATTATCCTTCCATTTAATTAAAATTGAATAAACTTGTGATCACTTGTTTCAAGGTTACTTCCCAGCATCAGCTCTTCTATTATGTCCTCACTACTTACCAAAGCCAAGTCTAAAATTGCAACACCTCTTGTTGTTTCCGTGACAATTTGATGAATAAAACTATCATCTATCACATCCAGGAATAACTGGGCCCTATCAGTATTAGTTGCAATTATTCTTCAATCTACATCTGGAAAGTTTAATTCTCACATTATAACACAATTACCAAAAGTATTTCTCTCTCTAATAATATTGAAGCAATCTCTATAAAAGTCTGAGTTTCTATTGGAGACCTCTAACACTATCCTAACAGAACCTCTTTTACACTCTTTCCCCAAAGTTATTTTGATCCAAACAGAGATTGTTTTGTCTATGCTATTTCTTTGTATTTCTTTACAGTTTACTGCTTCAGAGATGTACAATGCTACCCTGACACGACACCTTCACCTTTATTCCCATCTCTCCTAAACAGAACATACTCTTCAATACCTGTTTTCTAGTCATGAGAGCTATTCCATGTTTCTGTAATCCCTAGAATATCTAGTTTGACTTCCTGCACCAGTGTTCCAGATTCCCCCCCAATTTGTAACCTGCTCACTAGTCATATAGATGGAGTACTCTTGTTACTGACCATCTGTAACGATGCTGGTTCTGGTGGGACCCAATTGAGAGTGCCAAATCAGGACAAATTGCTTCAAGCAGGGCAGTTACAGCCCAATGCTGGGGTTTCTATGCACACCAATGCAAACCAAACCAGCCAGACAGAGAAGACTTTGGTTTTACCCCACTGGCTAACCACAAGTCACACGAGCAATTCCCTTAGACACTCCAGTTTCCCCAGTATCACCACCAGTGCCACTCATTATGGGGACAAATGGTTATGAAAACCAATACCCCAGTAAAAGAAAAAAGGTTCTCTCGATCCCAAAGGACCAAGCCCCAGACCCAGGTCAATATACAAATCAGATCTTACCCACAAATCATGCTGTTGCCAGTCCTTTAGAATATAAAATCTAAAGGTTTATTCATAAAAGGAAAAAGACATAGATGAGAGCTAGAATTGGTTAAAAGGAATCAATTACATACAGTAATGGCAAAGTTCTTGGTTCAGGCTTGTAGCAGTGATGGAATAAACTGCAGGTTCAAATTAAGTCTCTGGAGCACATCCACAGCTGGGATGGGTCATCAGTCCTTTGTTCAATGCTTCAGTATAGCAAAGTTCCTCCAGAGGTAAGAAGCAGGATTGAAGACAAGATGGAGGAGCTGCAGCAGCTTTTTAGATTCTTTTGCCATGTGGTCTTTCTTTCTTTGTTCCAAAGACAAGCATTCCATCACACAGCATGGAAAAACCTCAGAGTTCTGTCCATAGGCATGTCCCTGCATACCTTGCTGAGTTGCAAGGCGTGTCTGCCTTCTCTCAATGGGTCAGTTGTATAGCTGATGGTCCTTAATGGGCCATCAAGCAGGTTAGTCAGTGCTGAAACCAACTTGTCTGGGGTGTCACCCAGAAGCATAGCACAAGTTTGAACTACAGACAGTATAGAGCCAATATTCATAACTTTAAGTACAAAAATGATACACACAGATAGACAGCATAATCATAACCAGAAAACCATAACCTTGTCTGAGACACCTTATTTGGCCCCCTTTATACAAGATTTGGTGCCACTACAAGACCTTGGTTGCAACAATGTTCTATACAGTCCCAGTTTAAGTCAATAACGTCACACCATCCTATTACTGTTCTTGGGTTAAGGAGGAAATTTTGGGCTCCAGGATTGTCAGTCCAGCAGTTTTCATGAGCACTAAGTTCACTAACAGTAAATAGGAGTAAATAACACATTGTAAGCCATGATTTTCTTAAAGGCTATTGCTCAGTCAAGGTGGTGCGTGTAACTTCACACCAATTCTTCCTGAGGATGCTGGCCTATTCTTCTGGAGGATGCTGGCCTTTTCGATATTATGAAAAAGAGCAGTGCATCCTGGGTGCAGGAAAAGATCAGTTGGGAGGAGCCCAAAAAGAAAGGTGGAGAAAGGTCTCAATAAATGAAGAGTTTCTGAACAAGAATATGTTCTCTCTCCTGCTGTCATTTATTAAGGTTTTGGGAACAAAACAGAAATTCAGTTACCCAGGGGCAGAGGGTCTATTGAATATACAAATATATTTATATGCTTGCTTTAGCACTAATAGGTGGGGATGCTCGCACTGTCTATGCTTAGGGTTGCCCAACATTTCCTATTACAAGACCCTATTTTCAGTTGAATATAACTTTGCCAAATTTTACCATTCAGACTGCAAGTATCCATCCTGGGTGTCTGCCTCAAGCTAGTTGTTGCTGTTATTTACTTTCAGCCAAATCACTTCATCCTTTTCCAAAAACAAGGCTAGGGAAAAATAGGTTTCTTAATGTTAAAAAAATTCCTGGTGACCTTTTCTGTGGAGAGCTCTAGCACTCTTATGGTTTGGAGTAGGGACCTGACATCTGGCAGTGGTGTGGCTGTGTGTCAGGGATGTGCATTCCCCTGAAAATCAGCCCAAATTTAGCCAAGCATTTGGAAAAAAATTGCAGTTTGCACATGCTCAATAAAGACTTTCTAGAGTTTAATGGCTGAATCTCTGAAGATTCCATCTTCATTGAGCATGCTCCATCCTGTCACCAATCTTAGTGTTGACCAGAATGCACATTCACCGCCCCCACATAGTGACTGAGCATGCTTCAGCTCAGGGCTACAGGGACAACGTTGTATTTTCCCTGTAATGGCTGCTCCTGGCTGTTAGCAAGGAGATTGCCTTCCCTGTGCTCTCAGTGTCCCCACTAGTGGCCCCCAGGCAGCTGGAAGGAAGAAGCCATCTGATTCAAATGCCGAAGGGACAAAAGCTAGACCTAGGGTATTGCAGGGAGGGCCAGAGGATCAGCTAGGAACAAGGAGCCAGGGGGTGAAGACCGGGCCTGGGGGCTGTTAGGAAAGGAAGTGTGTGTGGGGAGGGGGGACTGAGATTGAATAAGGAGCCAGGGGAGGAAGACACTGGGACTGGGAACCAATGGGGAAAAGGAATATGTTCTGGGGAGAGGAGCAACTGGAGACCATGGGTGGGGGAAGAAAATAACAGATTAGGGAGTAGAGGAGGAAACTGGACTGGCTGGGCAAAGAGACTGGCATCGGAACATGAGGACTGGGTAATCAAGGAGAATGGGATTGGGACAAGAAGCCAAAATTCTATGTTAACAGAATATTAAGGTTGTGAAGTCACACGCTCAAAAGTTTGGAAATGCCAGCATTAAGGTTTCCTGTGCAAATTTAATTTGGCCTGTTTGTGCATATGCATTACAATACTATTTTTAAATTACATGATCACATTTTCCCACAGGACCCCAGCTGTAATTATGTAGAATTGAGTAAGTTGGCAGTAAGATACTTCATTGCCCCTAGCTCCTGAGTCATAAAAACTTTAGTGCTAACAGGAACATGGACTGTTGATGATTTGTTGCATTGTCCTAGCAGACTCAATTAGAAAAAACTGCTTTTCTTAGAATTATTGGGAGCTGGGGGTAAGTGAGTTGGTTTTATTTTGATTTTCCAGATAATTTTAGATGGATGGAACTCAAGAGGTACTGAAAGATTTTGTAGAGCCCAATATGTGTGTACCATCTCTTGAACCTTTGGATGCCTTTACTATTCCATCCTCAACATTGTTATAGACCCAATCCCCAAAGTTTCTCTTAGCTGTTATAACTATCTCCACAATTCTTTCCCCAATAACCCCAATTCACTGCTCCCAACAGTCCTCCTTCACCCCTGTTCTGACTCTTGGCACTACCTCATGAGACAAGATTAGGATAGATTAGCAGGGACAAGGGAAGAAGGGGTCAAGCTTGTGGCGAATTGGCAGAAGTGCCTGTGCTCACTAGGAAACATTCCCATCCAGACCCTGGAATGGAAACCATGATCTGCGAATTTCACCATTCCTCTGCTGTCCGCAGACAGCTGGGAAATACATTGGCAAAGATCCCATCCCCCTCTAGACTTGGTCCACATAGAAGAGGACAATCAACTATTACTATAAATTACTCCATTGGCTCAAGTGGCAGATATCTGTGCAATGGATCAAAAGGTTGCAGCCCTGCTGATGACCCAAGTGGGTGTCAATATAATGGAATTTGTCTTTTTCCCAGTTTGCTTATTTTTAAAAAAAAAAATTTTAAAAAGGAAATTGCACACAAAATTCTATGTTAACAGAATATTAAGGTTGTGAAGTCACACACTCAAAAGTTTGGAAATGTCAGCATTAAGGTTTCCTGTGCAAATTTAATTTGGCCTGTTTGTGCATATGCATTACAATACTGTTTTTAAATTACATGATCACATTTTCCCACAGGACCCCAGCATCATTCATCCCCAGAGCAGATCCATCGTATGCACTGAATCACGGCTGTGTAGTGGAGGAAGCTGTTTTTTTTTTCCTGTAGGAACCTTGCATCATTGATTGCAGAAGTTGGAAAGTGGACAGTGTATGAAGCAGGAGATTGCAGGAAGAGAAAGAGTGGTTTCATGGTTAAGAAAGTTGAATGCTACCATGGAGAACCGGATTCTATTTCTGTCTCTGTCACACAGTTTCTGTGCAGTGCTAGGCAAGTCACTTAAATCAAACTTTTCACAGGTGGTCAGTAACTGTGTATTCCTCATTTTCTGGGTGTCCAGGTTAATGCCCATGAAGTCTGATTTGCAGAAGTGTTGAGTATTCAGAGCTGCAACTGAAGTCAACAGGAGCTGGGCTTTGACCACAGTAAGTGCTATATTATGCTAAGTACTCTGAAAAGTCAGACCCTTGCTGTCTCAAGCTGGGCACCCAAATTTAGTAGATACATTTAACCTTAAGCTGTGTGCCTCAGTTTGCCAACAGTAAAACAGGAATAATACCCACTCCTCTCACAGGAGTAATGCAAAGATAAATTAATTAATATTTGTGAAACACTCAGATACTATAGTGGTGAGCACTGGGAGGAGGGTAATAGTTCTAACTACAGAATAGTGTCCGGTAAATAAGGTGAGGGATCACACATTGAGGAATGAGCAGAAAGCCATTGAAACGAGTTACCAAGGTTCGTGGTGGATTTTCCATTACTGACAATTTTAAATTCAAGTTTGGATGTTTTTCTACAAGATCTCGTCTAGGAATTATTTTGGGGAAGATATATGGCCTGTTTCATGCAGGAGGTCAGAATAGATCAGTGGTTCTCAACCAGGGGTCTGGGGCCCCATGGGGGGGCTGTGAACAGGTTTCAGGGGGTCCATCGAGCGGAGCTATTGTTACACTTGCTGGGGCCCAGGGCAGAAAGCCAAAGCCCCGCCATACAGGGCTGGAGCCTGGGGCCCTGAACCCTGCCACTTGGGGCTGAAGTCAAAGCCTGAGCAACTTAGCTTTGTGGGGCCCCCTGTGATGTGGGGTTCCTGGGGGACTCAGAAAGAAAAAGGTTGAGAACCCCTGAACTAGATGATCACAATGGTTCCTTCTGGATGTGCCATGTTTGTCTTTCTTCCACAGGACAGAAGCGACTTTGTCTGTACAAAGTGCAAGCTGGTCTCCATATTGGAAGAGAAGGTTCAAGGTCTGGAGCAACAGATATCGACCCTGCGTTGCATAAAAGAAACTGAAGATTTCCTGGACAGACATCAGGATATGCTTCTACGGACACAACGTTCTGAAGATTCAGAGCAGGCTGCACTGTGGGGAAAGGAGGACGGTGAAGAAATTTGGCAGTATGTGACCTCCGGGAGAAGAAAGGGGAGCGTCCATGTACCAGCAACGCAGATACAGGTAAGTAACCATTTTCATGTTCTCTCCACAGGTACTAATGCGGAGAGTGGACTAGATGATACAGGGAAGGGAACAGAAGGAGACTCCGCCGATTGGAAGGCATGAGATGCACTGTCCTAGAGTTGGGGGTTCCATGACCACCACTCCCAAGAGAAGGAGGCAGGTGGTGGTGGTCGGGTACTCTCTCCTCAGGGGGACTGAGTCATCTATCTGCCACCTGGGAAAACCGAGAAGTCTGCTGCTTGCCAGGAGTTAGGATTCACGATGTGACGGAGAGACTGCCGAGACTCATCAAGCCCTCGGATCGCTACCCCATCCTGCTTCTCCACATGGGCACCAATGATACTGCCAAGAATGACCTTGAGCGGATCACTGCAAACTACGTGGCTCTGGGAAGAAGGGTAAAGGAGTTTGAGGTGCAACTGGTGTTCTCATCCATGCTCCCCATGGAAGGAAAGGGCGTGGGTAGAGACCGTCGAATCATGGAAGTCAACGAATGGCTACGCAGGTGGTGTCGGAGAGAAGGCTTTGGATTCTTTGACCATGGGATGGTGTTCCAAGAAGGAGGAGTGCTAGGCAGAGACAGACTCCACCTAACAAAGAGAGGGAAGAGCATCTTCGCAAGCAGGCTGGCTAACCTAGTGAGGAGGGCTTTAAACTAGGTTCACCGGGGGAAGGAGACCAAAGCCCTGAGGTAGGTGGGGAAGTGGGACATCGGGAGGAAGCACAAGCAGGAGCACGCGAGATGGCAGGGGTCCTGCCTCATACTGAGAAAGAGGGACGATCAGCGAGTTATCTCAAGTGCCTATACACAAATGCAAGAAGCCTGGGAAACAAGCAGGGAGAACTGGAAGTCCTGGCACAGTCAAGGAATTATGATGTGATTGGAATAACAGAGAGTTGGTGGGATAATTCACATGACTGGAGTACTGTCATGGATGGATATAAACTGTTCAGGAAGGACAGGCAGGGCAGAAAAGGTGGGGGAGTTGCACTGTATGTAAGGGAGCAGTATGACTGCTCAGAGCTCAAGTGTGAAACTGCAGAAAAACCTGAGAGTCTCTGGATTAAGTTTAGAAGTGTGAGCAACAAGGGTGATGTTGTGATGGGAGTCTGCTATAGAACACCGGACCACGGGGATGAGGTGGACGAGGCTTTCTTCTGGCAACTCATGGAAGTTACTAGATTGCAGGCCCTGATTCCCACGGGAGACTTCAATCACCCTGATATCTGCTGGAAGAGCAATACAGCGGTGCACAGACAATCCAGGAAGTTTTTGGAAAGTGTAGGGGACAATTTCCTGGTGCAAGTGCTGGAGGAACCAACTAGGGGCAGAGCCCTTCTTGACCTGCTGCTCACAAACAGGGAAGAATTAGAAGGGGAAGCTAAAGTGGATGGGAACCTGGGAGGCAGTGACCATGAGATGGTCGAGTTCAGGATCCCGACACAGGGAAGAAAGGAGAGCAGCAGAATACGGACCCTGGACTTCAGAAAAGCAGACTTGGACTCCCTCAGGGAACTGATGGGCAGGATCCCCTGGGAGAATAACATGAGGGGGAAAGGAGTCCAGGAGAGCTGGCTGTATTTTAAAGAATCCTTATTGAGGTTAAAGAGACAAACCATCCAGATGTGTAGAAAGAATAGTAAATACGGCAGGCGACCAGC
This sequence comes from Chelonia mydas, assembly GCF_015237465.2. Classification (NCBI taxonomy): domain Eukaryota; kingdom Metazoa; phylum Chordata; order Testudines; family Cheloniidae; genus Chelonia; species Chelonia mydas. Next base: position 194,804,572 of record NC_057850.1, on the reverse strand, counting down.
TTGGCTTAACAGTGAAATCCTTGCTGATCTTAAACACAAAAAGGAAGCTTGCAAGAAGCGGAAGATTGGACAAATGACCAGGGAAGAGTATAAAAATATTGCTCGGGCATGCAGGAGTGAAATCAGGAAGGCCAAATCACACCTGGAGTTGCAACTGGCAAGAGATATTAAGAGTAACAAGAAGGGTTTCTTCACGTAGGTTAGCAACAAGAAGAAAGTCAAGGAAAGTGTGGGCCCCTTACTGAATGAGGGAGGCAACCTAGTGACAGAGGATGTGGAAAAAGCTAATGTACTCAATGCTTTTTTTGTCTCTGTCTTCACGAACAAGGTCAGCTCCCAGACTACTGCACTGGGCAGCACAGCATGGAGAGGAGGTGACCAGCCCTCTGTGGAGAAAGAAGTGGTTCAGGACTATTTAGAAAAGCTGGATGAGCACAAGTCCGTGGGGCCAGATGCGCTGCATCCGAGAGTGCTAAAGGATTTGGCGGATGTGATTGCAGAGCCTTTGGCCATTATCTTTGAAAACTCATGGCGATCGGGGAGGTCCCGGATGACTGGAAAAAGGCTAATGTAGTGCCCATCTTTAAAAAAGGGAAGAAGGAGGATCCTGGGAACTCCAGGCCAGTCAGCCTCACCTCAGTCCCTGGAAAAATCACGAAGCAGGTCCTCAAGGAATCAATTCTGAAGCACTTAGAGGAGAGGAAAATGATCCGGAACAGTCAGCATGGATTCACCAAGGGCAAGTCATGCCTGACTAATCTAATTGCCTTCTATGATGAGATAACTGCCTCTGTGGATGAGGGGAAAGCAGTGGATGTGTTGTTCCTTGACTTTAGCAAAGCTTTTGACACGGTCTCCCACAGTATTCTTGCCAGCAAGTTAAAGAAGTATGGGCTGGATGAATGGACTACAAGGTGGATACAAAGTTGGCTAGATTGTCGGACTCAACGGGTAGTGATCAATGGCTCCATGTCCAGTTGGCAGCCGGTATCAAGTGGAGTGCCCCAAAGGTCGGTCGTGGGGCCCGTTTTGTTGAATATCTTCATAAATGATCTGGAGGATGGTGTGGATTGCACCCTCAGCAAGTTTGCAGATGACAAACTGGGAGGAGAGGTAGATACGCTGGAGGGTAGGGATAGGATACAGAGGGCCCTAGACAAAGTAGAGGATTGGGCCAAAAGAAATCTGATGAGGTTCAACAAGGACAAGTGCAGAGTCCTGCACTTAGGATGGAAGAATCCCATGCACCGCTACAGATTAGGGACTGAATGGCTCGGCAGCAGTTCTGCAGAAAAGGACCTAGGGGTTACAGTGGATGAGAAGCTGGATATGAGTGAACAGTGTGCCCTTGTTGCCAAGAAGGCCAATGGCATTTTGGGATGTATAAGTAGGGGCATTGCCAGCAGATCGAGGGACGGGATCGTTCCCCTCTATTCGACATTGGTGAGGTCTCATCTGGAGTACTGTATCCAGTTTTGGGCCCCACACTACAAGAAGGATGTGGAAAAATTGGAAAGAGTCCAGCAGAGGGCAACAAAAATGATTAGGGGACTGGAACACATGACTTATGAGGAGAGGCTGAGGGAACTGGGATTGTTTAGTCTGTGGAAGAGAAGAATGAGAGGGGATTTGATAGCTGCTTTCAACTACCTGAAAGGGGGTTCCAAAGAGGATGGCTCTAGACTGTTCTCAGTGGTAGCAGATGACAGAACAAGGAGTAATGGTCTCAAGTTGCAGTGGGGAAGGTTTAGGTTGGATATTAGGAAAAACTTTTTCAGTAGGAGGGTGGTGAAACACTGGAATGCGTTACCTGGGGAGGTGGTGGAATCTCCTTCCTTAGATATTTTTAAGGTCAGGCTTGACAAAGCCCTGGCTGGGATGATTTAGTTGGGGATAGGTCCTGCTTTGAGCAGGGGGTTGGACTAGACGACCTCCTGAGGTCCCTTCCAACCCTGATATTCTATGATTCTGGCCTTAGAATCAATGAAACTATGAACCCCCCCCCCCACAAAATATTGACTATCTACACCCTGTCTTCAAGAATGGGTTCTGGTTTGTATCAATTGTATCTGGTTGGTTTATCAACGTGTACCTTTTGTCCTCTTCCCCAACCCACTCCTGCTTCCATACAAACACATGCTACTTATTAAGATCAATACCCTCAACTTCCAGAGAAGCCTTTTGTCAAGGGAGTTTAAGACGCATACTGTTACAGTAGCTGGTAGCTTAGGGCACAGGCTATTTGCAAAAGAGAAGAAATTATGTGGCTTTGCTGATGACTTGAATTTACAGCAGCGTGTGTCCACAAGCAATGTATATGGGTGCCTTTAATCCACTTCATTGTTTGGAGCTACAAATAATCAATTATTTTTCCTATGCTGTTTTGGGCTTAGATAGTTCTACAGCACTACGTGTGACTAATTCTAAGCACATCTCACCAGTTATACTTCCTCTGAAATAGGTAATAGTTGTAATTATGTAGAATTGAGTAAGTTGGCAGTAAGATACTTCATTGCCCCTAGCTCCTGAGTCATAAAAACTTTAGTGCTAACAGGAACATGGACAGTTGTAGCTTTGTTGCATTGTCCTAGCAGACTCAGTTAGAAAAAACTGCATTCCTTGGAATTATTGGGAGCTGGGGGTAAGTGAGTTGGTTTTATTTTGATCAGATAATTTTAGATGGATGGAACTCAAGAGGTACTGAAAGATTTTGTAGAGCCCAATATGTGTGTACCATCATTTGAACCTTTGGATGCCTTTACTATTCCATCCTCAACAATGTTGTAGACCCAATCCCCAAAGTTTCTCCTAGCTGTTATAACTATATCCACAATTCTTTTCCCAATAACCGCAACTCACTGCTCCCAACAGTCCTCCTTCACCCCTGTTCTGACTCTTGGCACTACTTCATGAGACATTTACACTGAGGAGTTGCTATTTCTCCTTTCATTTAGTTTCTCCCTCCCCAGTTCTCTTACCCTTCCCTTCTTTGCCCCATACCTTTGAGAAAAATCCTCTGGCCTTGAGTCTAGCAAATTAGCACACTGTCACAACTTTCCATGAATTGTGATCCAATAATATTCTGTGATGTTTTGTATCACAACCTGGGCCAGTCCTGTTCTCTGGACTGACACCAGTCTATTATGATGAGACCCAACCACTGAATCCCATATGTTGCTTAGCCCCCTGAGCATGGGTAGTGACTGATCACTGGTCCTAGCACTAGGTCTCTTGGGTGAATGCACAGGTGCACACCCCATGTCTGACACTCTTAGTGGGCAGTGAGGCCCACTGTCAGGCCACCTAGCCCTCAGAACCAATGCCACAGCCCTCCCAAGACCCCGGTTATTTAGAGATATTTCTCCTCAGAGTCCATCTGCTATGATCCTACACAGAGATAGTTAAACATAGTTCTTGCATGTTCCAAGGAGCAGTTCACTTGCACAGTACTTGCAGCACAGCAAACCAATCATATACTGGTGAAATAAAAACTTATGTCTCCATGGGAGTTATGTGCATGTTCTACCCTGATCCAGAACCCTCAGCCTACAGAACTCCCTGCAATCTCCCGTGGCCAGTTAGGCATTAACATACGAACTGTTTTCAAGAACTGGATGAAGAATTGGCTTGAAACAGAGTTCTTCTTGTGTGTGATAGCTAAGAGATTTGACAAGAGTACAAACTTGTGGCCCTCAAACACCCTACCACCCCTCAGTGGTACATCAAAACAGAGTGAGGTCCCAGCATAAAGGTCTCAGGCAGCAGCAACATATGGGCACAGACTAAGTGGGTTCTTCAGATCTAGGGTAGGGAAGCCAGAGAATAGAATCATAGAAGCATAGGACAGGAAGGGATCTTGAGAAGTCACTTAGTCCTGTCCCCTGCACTCATGGCAGGACTAAGTATTATCTAAACCATCCCTGACAAGTGATTGTCTAACCTGCTCTTAAAAATCTTGCCCCCTAATACTTGTAACCTGCTCTTAAAAATCTACAATGATGGAGATTCCACAACCTCCCTAGGCAATTTATTCCAGGGCTTAACCACCATGACAGTTGGGAAGTTTTTCCTAATATCCAATCTAAACTTCCCTTACTTCTTGTCCTATCCTCAAAGGTTGAAGAGATCAATTTTTCTCCCTCCGATGCTCTTCTCTTGACTTTCCCCAATTTGTCCACATCTTTCCTGAAATGTGGTGCCCAGAACTGGACACAATTCTCCAGTTGAGGCCTAATGGAGTAGAGTGGAAGAATTATGTTTTGTGTCTTGCTTATAACACTCCTGCTAATACATCCCAGTATGTTTTTTTTTTTACAACAGTTTTATACTTTTGACTCATATTTAACTTGTGACCTACTATTACTCCCAGATCCCTTTCTGCAGTACTCCTTCCTAGGCATTCATTTTCCCATTTTGAATGTGTGCAACTGACTGTTCCTTCCTAAATGGAGTACTTTGCATTTGTCCTTATTGAATTTCATCCTATTTATTTCAGATAATTTCTCCAGTTTGTCCAGATCAATTTTAATTTTAATTTTAATCCTGTCCTCCAAAGCACTTGCAACCCCTCCCAGCTTGGCATTGTCTGCGAACTTTATAAGTGTACTCTCTGTGCTATCATCTAAATCATTTATGAAGATATTGAATAGAACTGGAACCAGAATTGATCCCTGCAGGACCCCATTCAATATGCCCTTCCAGACTGACTGTGAACCACTGATAACTACTCTCTGGGAACGGTTTTCCAACCAGTTCTGCACCCACCTTATAGTAGTTTCGTCTAGGTTGTATTTCCTTAGTTGTTGTTATTTTTCACCAGGGGTGGTGAAAAAGATAGTTGCTCAAAAGCTGATTTGTCTTCTCAGAATTACTAGTAGTGCAGTAGGCAGGAATAAAAAGAATATTTGGTGGCAGGGGAAAGGAAAAAATAGTTTTTATCTGAACCTTTGAAAAGGTTCAGGCTTGCTTGGAATAGAAGACAGGACCGAAGCTCAGGCTAGTTTAAGAAAGAGCTGGAACTTGCTAGCATTTGGGGGAAAGGACATATCAATGATTTTGGGGAGGGAAGGAGACAGACCCTTAAGTTATTGCCCCCAGTTTGAGTTGTACCCACTCCTACTAGCTACGCTTTTTAAATAATATCACCCTCCTTTACACTCACAAATCACTTTTCAACCCTGGATCTCAAAGCAGTTTGCAAAGCAGAGTAAATATCATTAATCCCATTTTACACATGGGGAAACTCAGGCAGAGAGGTTAAACGCATTGTTCAATATCACACGCTGAGTCAATGGCACAGCCTGGAATATAACTCGGGTCTCCTGACTCCCTGTCTCACGCTCCATTTACTGAACTGTTTCTCTTTAGGCTTAATTTTTTGTAACATTAACAATGTTTCTTGTAAATGCTAATTACAGACTAAGAGACTATTTACATTTAAACTACATTTATAACAAAAATAAAGGCAGTAGGAGAGATAATATGAATTATCTTTGCTGTTGCCAAGGGACTTAGTGTTTAATATCTGGATTATTTCACACAGTCTTCAGTATGCTAGTGTTCTTAGATGAGCTAGCAAGCTTCTCAAACCCTGTCTGAATTAGCATTGCAAGTTTCTAGACACTTTCTCTCAACAGGAATCCTACTGTACCCACTCTTTTAAAACCACATCTTTGAAAAAAAGATTACTTGAACCTCGCTAATCTAGTAAAACTGCAACAACCAAAAGCTTTTAGAAACCAGGCTTTATTTTACTAGCAATTTTTTATCTTGCCTGAGAACACAGAGCATCCATCACAGGAGAACAGAGGAAAATACAGTGATGAGATACAATCCAGTAAGGAACACATCATTTTGTTACATTTTACTCTAATCTGACCACACTCCAGATTTATGCCTCAATTACTGCAGCTGCAGAGGAGGGCAAGAAGCATTTTATGACCAATTCAGTGAGTGACTGACAAACAACTAGGCATGATTTAGTCATAGTTATCAGAGACTTTAATGTAAACTTTGCCGGTTGATGAATTATTAAAAGCTGACCTACCAATATGTCCTGATTTTATATCAGGACAGAGATATTGGTACATTAGAAGCACAATAGATTAGATCTGCTGGGTAATTTATTTACCTGTAGGATTTTCTCACATCAGATACCATCAGAAACTAGTACCCTCTGCCCAGTTCAGTAGTTGTGCCCCACCACTCTGGTGCATAATGTGTTTCTCTCTTTGTTGCTCACCTTAGTGGCTGTCTGTGAGTGTTAAGGGCAGCATAATCAATGCACTGATCCAGGCATCTCAGCTTGGGATTTTTGTCATGGTGGATTACTTGCTGTACACAGTGCTTGGTAGGATTGTGGGCTAAGAGGGATGGGATAATATTTAAAAGTAGTGTGACCATGGAGTACATACTCTTCCAATAAGTATGTCTCTTTAGACTATACATATTGTATGTAAGAACCTGTCCAGATCTCTCAGCCTTCCCTTTTCTGACCTCCAGATGTTTTTGTTTGTTTGTTTCATGTTGCATTGTGCTCAGCTAGTGATTCTCCCAGTGGTATATCTGAAGGAGGGCTAAGGGAAATCCAGACTATAACTCATAGATACAGTGTGCAGGTTCAAATACTTACCTTCATTTTCTCTTTCTAACCACATGAGAACAGAAAGAGGAGGATCAGTTGCAATCCTGCAAGGCTCCTTGGAACAACAGACCAATAAAATGAATCCAATGCCTATTATTAATATCGCCACAATGAAGCCCTGTGTTTATAATTTAAGGATCTATCAGAGCTACCACCCCGTTTGATCATGGATCAGCATCTACCTTTTGTTTTCTAGAATCTACACCTGCTGCAGGGACACAAGCTTGTATCCCCATTCTCTTTCCTACATTAGTCATGTGCTTTATCCAGTGTTTAACATATTTGCGTTCTCAAAGTCCCACAGGGATTTTTGGTACTTTTCCCCTTCAACAGTTTTGTTGCTAAAGCTGCTAGAGCCACATTTTGAAAGGCACCCAACCCATACAGAACACTTTGTCCATGTGGACATCTGCACCTGCATTTTTCATGCACTAATCCCTGTATGTGCACATGACAGATTCAAACACATGCCTGGGCCTAACATTTGTGCTTGAACCACCTGTATATGCAAAAATGAATAATCAAAGAATCAAAATTATACACACACGTAGGCTGGAAAATCTGGCCCCTAGCATTCAACAGAGCTGACAGAACACTTACTTGTACTTAGGATTGTATAGTTTAAGGTAATTGCACTGATCTAAATTGGGACCCCCATGTGATCTCTGACTATCAGTCTATAAGAACATACACTTGTCTTTAACTAGTAGCAATCACCAGAACTGGCTTTAAGATTGTAGGGATCACTACTAAGGTTAGCCTTCAGGGCTACCCAAACCCGATTCGCTCCTAACACCCACAATGCCCAGCAATGAAGTATTTTCTCAGGACATCAGGACCCCCGGTAATATACCAGAAAAGGCACCCTACCAAGTTCTGCAATGGCATGCCATCTTAGCATCTAGATTTTATTACTCAGATAAAGCCAGAGTCAAACTCACCAGTGACATAGGTAGACAGGAACATTACTGAATCCAATGGAGCTGGATCTACTTATGGTAGCAATGAATTTGGCCTTCAGTGTAATTGATTAGGCCTTTTTCATTGGAGGATCCCTGAAGCATCCATTGACTTCAAGGGTGTCTAAAACTAGCTCTCTCACCATCTCACAGTATAAAATGTACAATAGTGGAGTGCTTTGAAAGCCTACTGCTCTAACACAGACAGTTACAACTTCAAATCTTTGCACATATGACATTAAGCATGAATGGCTGTCCATTACGGACAATTCCTCACTGATCACAGATCATAGCAGGTTAACAGCCTAATCCCTTTTCACTTAGGGCTTTCTGCCAGAATACACAAACACTGGGTGATGAATAGCAAAAGCAAATTAAACGATTATCTTCAGAACCTCTTCTGTACTCTCAGTAAAGCATCTCTCACACATCCTGTGTGTGTGTGTGTGTGTGTGTGTGTGTGTGTGTGCGCGCGTGTGCACGCATGTGCTGTATTCAATATAAAATCCTTACTGAAGGAAATTTCTAGATTTTCCACTCACATGCCAGAATTAGTCCCTTGGTTGGGCATATCAGCTGGGGAAATGAAAAAACACTCCAGCCTTTCTGCATGAAAACTGATCATCCTACTGACAATTGCTTCTCTTGAGAAGAGCCTTGAGGTATGATGCTGCAGCAGCCCCATTGCAGAGGAATCAAAGGAGAGGTTACAGTGTAATGACTAAAATGTGTACAAGGAGCTAAAAGTGCATTGCGGGAAGGCCCCTTACCACAGAATAACCTCTAAAATGAAACAATTAGTCGCATCAGTCTATTGCCTGACTACACCTGGGCAACACAATCTCAAAAGTGTTCAAAAATGTTTATCGAGAAAAGTTAGTTGTAGACTGGCGTTCCACTAAAATCAGCCATCAAATATTACAACAAAACATTTCTCGGCTGTCACATCAAAATTGAGCTCCTCAGCTGGTGTAAGGCAGGGTAGTTCCATTGTTACTACCTCAATCCACACCAGCTGGGGATTAGTCCCAAGGCCCCAGTCTGTGAAGATCAGGTTTATACTATCAGCTCTGTTCATTTGTGGATTCTACAGTTTAATTTCCCAACTGGTGAGTGAGGACACCTCTCCAGAGTAAAAAGATCTCTAAGAGAATACTGACGTTTCTGTAGCAAGCAACATTACTCCAAAAGAAAAGCCAGACGTTCACACTTTGGTATGTTTAAAAATCACATTGAAATTGCAGTGTGATCATTGATAGACAGGAGAGCAAGGCACCCATTAACATTTTAGCTTGCTGCCTTTTCAAAGACTCACCTGCTTCATACTGTATTTATTAGCATAATTATTCACTTCTTTTATTCTGAGATTGCCTTTGAGCTGGACCTTTACTCTGGTTTTAAGTATATTGGTATGTCTAGGCTAAAAATGACAGGTTTCAGAGTAGCAGCCATGTTAGTCTGTATTCGCAAAAAGAAAAGGAGTACTTGTGGCACCTTAGAGACTAACCAATTTATTTGAGCACAAGCTTTCGTGAGCTACAGCTCACTTCATCGGATGCATTCAGTGGAAAATACAGTGGGGAGATTTTATATACACAGAGAATATGAAACAATGGGTGTTACCATACACACTGTAACGAGAGTGATCAGGTAAGGTGAGCTATTACCAGCAGGAGAGGAAAAATCAAGTGATAATCAAGGTGGGCCATTTCCAGCAGTTGACAAGAATGTCTGAGGAACAGTGGGGGGTGGGAATAAACATGGGGAAATAGTTTTACTTTGTGTAATGACACATCCACTCCCAGTCATTATTCAAGACTAATGTAATGGTGTCCAGTTTGCAAATTAATTCCAAATTCAGCAGTCTCTCGCTGGAGTCTGTTTTTGAAGTTTTTTTTGTTGTAATAGTGTAACTTTTAGGTCTGTAATAGAGTGACCAGAGAGACTGAAGTGTTCGCCAACTGGTTTTTGAATGTTATAATTCCTGACATCTGATTTGTGTCCATTTATTCTTTTACATAGAGACTGTCCGTTTTGGCCAATGTACATGGCAGAGGGGCATTGCTGGCACATGATGGCATATATCACATTGGTAGATGTGCAGGTGAATGAGCCTCTGATAGTGTGGCTGATGTGATTAGGCCCTATGATGGTGTCCCCTGAATAGATGTGGACACAGTTGGCAACGGGCTTTGTGGCAAGGATAGGTTCCTGGGTTAGTGTTGTTGTGTGGTGTGTGGTTGCTTGTGAGTATTTGCTTCAGGTTGGGGGCTGTCTGTAAGCAAGGACTGGCTTGTCTCCCAAGATCTGTGAGAGTGATGGGTCGTCCTTCAGGATAGGTTGTAGACCCTTGATGATTCGCTGGAGAGGTTTTAGTTGGGGGCTGAAGGTGATGGCTAGTGGCGTTCTGTTATTTTCTTTGTTGGGCCTGTCCTGTAGTAGGTGACTTTTGGGTACTCTTCGGGCTCTGTCAATCTGTTTCTTCATTTCAGCAGGTGGGTATTGTAGTTGTAAGAACGCTTGATAGAGATCTTGTAGGTGTTTGTCTCTGTCTGAGGGGTTGGAGCAAATGCCGTTGTATCATAGAGCTTAGCTGTAGACAATGGATCATGTGGTGTGGTCTGGATGAAAGCTGGAGGCATGTAGGTAAGTATAGCGGTCAGTAGGTTTCCGGTGTAGGTTGGTGTTTATGTGACCATTGCTTATTAGTACTGTAGTGTCCAGGAAGTGGATCTCTTGTGTGGACTGGTCCAGGCTAAGGTTGATGGTGGGATGGAAATTGTTGAAATCATGGTGGAATTCCTCAAGGGCTTCTTTTCCATGGGTCCAGATGATGAAGATGTCATCACTGTAGTGCAAGTAGAGTAGCGGCATTAGGAGACAAGATCTGAGGAAGCGTTGTTCTAAGTCAGCCATAAAAATGTTGGCATACTGTGGGGCCATGCAGATACCCATGGCAGTGCTGCTGATTTGAAGGCATACATTGTCCCCAAATGTGAAATAGTTGTGGTTGAGGACAAAGTCACAAAGTTCAGCCACCAGGTTTGCCGTGACATTATCGGGGATACTGTTCCTGATGGCTTGTAGTCCATCTTTGTGTGGAATGTTGGTGTAGAGGGCTTCTACATCCATAGTGGCTAGGATGGTGTTTTCAGGAAGATCACCAATGGATTGTAAAAAGAAAAGGAGTACTTGTGGTACCTTAGAGACTAACCAATTTATTTGAGCATAAGCTTTTGTGAGCTACAGCTCACTTCATCGGATGCATACTGTGGAAAGTGTAGAAGATCTTTTTATATACACACAAAGCATGAAAAAATACCTCCTCCCACCCCACTCTCCTGCTGGTAATAGCTTATCCTCAGGAAGTCAGTGGTGTCTCGAAGACAACTAGGAGTGCTGGTAGTGTAGGGCCTGAGGAGAGAGTCTACATAGCCAGACAATCCTGCTGTCAGGGTGCCAATCCCTGAGATGAACCTATCCTTGCAAGAAAGCCCATTGCCAGAAGTAACACCAGAAATTAGGTTAGCTCTTTGGATATGTGGCTGTTTTTTTTTTCTTAACCATGCATTTTAAGTGTAGTAGATAAATGAAAAACAACTTATTTTTGGCATTAGTTTTCAGTGTGGAACACCAAGGCTAAAAATACCCCAAAACCTACATCAGCTGCTTTCCCATGTTATATAAGAAATTGTACTGCCTAATAGTTCCAAGATGTGGGTAAGAACATCACTAAGTGTATTTTTTCATGTGGTTTCCTATGCAGGAAAGGGTGTGCAGTTTGTTTCCACTGTACAACAGCAACCATGCTTCGGTTTCCCTTTCTTGATATGGCAGTTTAGCTTTCCCGCTAGACTGAAAGACTCATCTCTTCCAAGGTAACAAAAACAATCCATGTCTTCACCCAGTCTTTTCCCCTGGATCACAGCCCTCCACTGAGGGTGTGTCAGACTTCTCCTCTCTCAGGATACAACAGGAACACACCCAGCTGACTCCTGAGTAGCAGAGGAGATCTCATGCCTTCCCTCTTCCAGAAGTCCTAGCCTTTAACTCCTCAGCAACAGTGAAGCAGGTTTCAGGTGTGGCCACCAACTCTTTTACTGGTTCCTTATGCTATCTTTATTCTGCCACAAAAACCATGGACTGTTGCCCACCCTCATGATTTTATCACAAACCCTGTGATTGGTTTCCCTTCTCAAGGCCCCACCTCTTTGAATCAAGAGACTGCAGGAGAATCTCAGCTTTCTTTTTTAAAGGAGAGTAAGTTTATTGTCCTCATGGTTGTGAAAAACTTAGAAATAAATTAAGTGCACCCTAAAAGCTCAGAAACCAGAAAGCAAATAAAACCCCATTGTTATTGTTTTTTAAAAATCGTGTGATTAAGTTGATCTCATGATTTTTGAACACTTGGGATTGGCAGCACTGCATTACCTCTTCCTTGCTACCCAGACTTTTAGTTATCTTTTTAGGCCACTTCTGGACCCTTCTTGAAAAGCCCCCTCAAAGCTTTTCTAGGTTTTTGGGTAAATGAGAGAAAGCTCTTACCCTCTTTCTCGCTTCTCTTTCATCAGTAGAAAGACTCGCAACAAAACTTACTCCTTCCCAGTTCTTTGGGGGGAGGGAATTTATATTCCTTGGCGCACTTTTCCATCATTCCTTGTTTTGCTTTTAACTCCTATCAGCCCTGGGAACTACAACTCCCAGAGTTCCTCTGTTCTAGGATGAACTAGAATAAGGCAATGGTGGGCCCGTTGCTTGCTCTAAAGGGCCAGCATACTGTGTTATTTAGGATATGGTATAATCACTTCAACTGAACAAAAAATATTCACAGGAAATCCTATTAAGTGATACCAACAAGTTTCACTCCGCTCTAGTTTAATATTTTGCCACTGCTCTTTTGAAGAGTGCTATGCAATGGTTAATAACCACAAGGGAGTTAAGATATTGGCATTACATGATTCTGAAAGGTTTTACACATAAGGTGGTGAATCCTAACTTGATTTAGGAAGAATCTAATTAGATAACCTACTGGTGGTCCCTTCCTGCCCAAATGATTTAATGATAATTCATAATGACTGTTCTTTTATAACTCTTATAACTCATAAGAAAAAACAACATAATTATTTCATAAAGATGAATGTTCTAGCAGAGATGAGCCATTGTACATTCTCTGTCTATTTGCAGTCTATATACACACTCTACTGACATATTTAAAAGATTAAAAGGGATACAATTTTCAAAGGATTGCAGTCATTTTACTTAGGCATTATAATCCTAATTTTTGGAAGCAGGTTTCCAGTTTGTACTTATGAATGAAGCAAGCAATTAAGATATTTAGATCTCTTAATTACATCACTTGCATCCACAAAATTGTGGCGGACCTCAAAACAGGAAGCTGGGTTTAAAATCAGGCCTGTGTGTCTTACAGTATCATACACCATAATCTTTTATAAGAGCACTGAGAGTCATAACAGCCTATTCCATCAAATTTCAAAAACTAGGCGGGTTTGAATCTAGTCAATACTTGATGAGAGACTCCTAAGAAACACCTAGCTGCTGTATGAATTACTGATGGTGATGCAGTATGTGACACTTACCTATTTGTGTGCCTAACAAATGAATGCTCTATCATGCTCTTAGGGCCACAGTGCTTCTGGAGGTGTTCGGTTTTGCATGAGAGATAAATCTTCAGTGCTTGTTGTCATTAAAGATTTTACAGCATTGTAAAAGTTGCATTAATCCTGATGTCCTGGGCGAATTCCAACCCAGAGGATTACTCTCTGTCTACCTTAACCACTAATTGGAATGGGGAAAGCTTTTCTGCACTTCCTGTCCTAAATAGTAGTGTACTAGCATCATTCTGTGCTGTTATCACAGCTGCACTGTTCCATCAGAGGTGGTTGCCTTTCAGAGCTGGATGTGAGGGATCACTGTGTATAGTAAACATATCAGTTTGTAAAGCGCTTTGGGATAAGCACTATACAAATGTAAGATTATTATTATTAGAACAGCTTGCACAGTCTCAGAGGATGTGCTCGTAAGCAGTGTGGTTGTGTATGGAAATCTCTTATGTGATATAATATGTAGTGTCAATGCTATACTCTCGTGTTTACTGTATATGAAAATACTTTGTATGATACAAGATATAACAAATACAATGAAGACTGGCCAAATTAAAAAAAAAATCACTTTGTCACATATATTTTACATGTATGTTGAACACATTTGATTTTTTACTATGCAACAAATGCATGAAACATGCATTTTTGTCCCCCTATAACGTAGGAAGAGGAATAAAAATTTGATTTTTCAGGAATAGTCAAGATGTTTCCTGCAGAAATCCCTTTCTTGCTCATAGAGGGAGCTTTTATAAGACATGAAAATGCATAACAGATTAAGGAAACAACCTTCCATTTTGTTTATTATAATAAGGTTTTCATTCATTCAGTTTTACTGCATTTTCCTTCACTCCAAACCAATTTCCTTTAAAGAAAATGGTTTCTGTACTATTTTAAATTGTTTAAATATTTTACTTTATTAAAGTTTCACTAAAACGCTATGGTCTTGATAAGATGGGGACTTCTGCCTCCAATAGCTAGCTTGTGAAATGTCAGTCAAGACCTTACTTTTAGCAGGAAACCGATTAAAATGTTTTTTGTAGATTTCTTTCCCAAGAAGCTCTGCTCAGAACTGGTGCTTAATGGAATGTGATCTGCTTAAACTCAGTCTGTGCACATCAATTTCATTCCATTTGTATGGTTAGGTATCACCTAAAGTCCTCAAACCCTGAATCCACGTCTCCTTCTCATTTTTATTTGATCCCTTTCTGAAGAAAGTGGCCAACCTAGTTTCATGTCAGTTAGCAAAAAGGTTAAGTTATCTTTGGTTGTTGAAGAACACTAACTGGCTTAAGAAAACTACACCATTGCCTGGACTTTAGGTTGCATTTTCATATTTGCTTTTTTCTCACAAACATTCCCATGCAGAAGGTCCAGTCAAGAGATCCCCAGGAAAGAAAATGAGACCAACTTTGTTTAGAAAGAAGTGAAATCAATGAAGAGTTTGAGAGCAAATTCCTTGCCAATGACTACCACTTTTCAAAGTGGACACATAATGCCAGGATACCAGGGAGACACATGCATTAGAATATGATAGACAGATGACAGTTTTGAGAATGCTAACATTAAATCACATTTACTAACAAAACATTTTAAAGTTCTGTTATACACAGACATTTTAACAATATTTGTCAAGAAATGGAACATACATACTTACTGTTCCTAGCTCTTGGATATTTTTTTCTGTGGAAGAAATACATATGTAACGTTCAACAGACATCATTCAATCTTTTTCCTTGCCAAATCAGAGTAGCTGATCTTAATACATAAGTCTTTCATAGGTAGGAAGATGTTCTTCTTAGAGGATGTAGATGGGTTGAACAGTCAGTCATTACTCTAGGCCTGAGGCTGGAGAAACTCCCACTGCTCCCATGTCCCTGATCCACCAGAGACCAGTAACTGGTGGATCTATGTGGCCAAGCAAAACCAACACACTTCAAATTTCAGATATCATAGATTCCAAGGCCAGAGAAGGGGACAATTGTGATCATCTAGTCTAACCTCCTGTATAAAACAGGCCATAGAACTTCCCCCAAATAATTCCTAGAGCAGATCTTTTAGAAAAACATCCAACCTTCATTTAAAAATTTTCTGTGATGGAGAATCCACCATAATCCTTGGTAAATTGATCCAATAGTGAATTATTCTCACTGTTAAAGTTTTTGCCTTATTTCCAGTCTGAATTTTTCTAGCTTCAATTTCCAGCCATTAAACCATGTTATACCTTGCTCTGCTAGGTTGAACACCCATTATTAAATATTTGTTCTCCCTCGTATGTAATTATAGGCTATGATCAAGTCAGCCCTTAACCTTCTCTTTGTTAAACTAAATAGATTCAGCTCTGTGAGTCTATCATCTGTTCTAATACTTTAATCATTCTCCTGGCTCTTCTCTGAACCCACTCCAATTTATCAACATCCTTCTTGAATTGTGGACAACAGAACTAGACAAATATTCCAGCAGTGGTCACACCAGTACCAAATATAGAGGTAAAATAACTTCTCTACTTCTACCTGAGATTCCCTTGTTTATGTATCCAAGGATTGCAAGTGATAATTTTATGTTCTCTTCCAGGTCATTAATAAAAATGTTAAATAGCACAAAGCCAAGAATTGATCCCTGCAGGACCCACTAGAAACATTCCCGTTCAATGATGCTTCCCCATTTACAATTACATTTTGAGACCTATCAAATAGCCAGTGTTTAATCCATTTAATGTGTGCCATGTTAATTTTAGAAATTTCTAGTAATTTTAATCAAAATCCCATATGGTACCAAGTCACATGCCTGACAGAAATCTAAGTATATTACATCAACCTTATTATTTTTACCAACCAAACTTGTAATCTAATCAAAAAAAGAGATCAAGTTAGCTTGACAGGATCTATTTTCTATCAATCCATTAGTTATATTAGCCTCCTTTAATTCTTTATGAATCAACCCTTGTAACAGGCACTCCTTTATCTTGCCTGGGATTGATGTCAGACTGACTGGCCTATAATTATCAATTATCAAATATTCACAATCAATTACTCGTGACAAAAGCTAATGACTAAGAATTCTGTGCAGAATCAATTCAGTGAATTTTGAGATGACCAAAAAAGGGTGAAAATGTATGCATACATTTTCTGCTTTTTTGGTTGAAATTCAAATTTTGATGACAAGTTTCATCAATCATCGTGGGCCATATTGTGAGCCCTTTATTCCCATTGGTGAGCAGTTACACCAGCAGCAGTGAGGTTAACTGGACTACTTGTATGAGAGCTGCTCTTCAGTGGAAGTAAGGGGTTCACAATCTGACCAAATATTAGGTAGTTGCTTAATCTAGTTCCTGGTGAGAATATATTCTAGAATAAAGTGCTCCTAGAGCCACATACTGCCCTCATCCTGACATGTGTTGAGTGGAAAGTTACTTGATGAATACTCCAACTGAATTCAGTAGTGCTACTTGTGAAGTAAAGCACTACTCTGTTTGCGTGAGTGCTGGGATGATGTGGGGTTTTTTGTTTTTTGGCAGAGCTACAGCACATACCACAGCCTTTACACATTCAAAGAGGGACAGTTGTTTCTCTTCTTTAATCAGATGGCAGAAAGTCCACATATTTTTTCTCATTATTTCCTCCTTTTACCCCTTAATTCTCCCTCCCTGCAACAAACTCCCACAACTGTTTATCAACAATTTTAAATACTTGTCCAAAATTTGGTTGTACTCTAATTAAATGAAAACCTACAGTAAAAGATAAGGTAGGTGAGATAATGTGGTGTACGTTATCCAGTGCATTAAATGCCCAAACAACAACTATGTTACTGAAACCAGACAATCACTATGCTCTTGAATGAAAAATGATAAAAGACAAAAACACCACATTACCCATAGACAAACACTTTTCATAAAGTGATCACTCCATATCCTTCTTCTCAGTCCTTGTCCTCAAAGGAAACCTACACAACACCTTCAAAAGATGAGCCCGGGAAGGTAAATTCATAACTCTGTTAGAACTAAAAACCATGGACTTAACAGAGACAATAGTTTTATGGCTCATGACAATTTGTAGCACACCCCATAACGGGGTCCTCGTTGCCTGCTAATCCTTAACTTCCCACTTCATTTTGAGGAGTGTCCTACAGCCTTCGTGAACCCCTTGTGCTTAACGATCTGGCCCTACTTGTATTTAGCTCAGACACTCTGCTTACCTTCCCCAGACCTGAAGAAGAGCTCTGAGAAGCCTGAAAGCTTGTCCCTTCCACCAAGAGAACTTGGTCCAATAAAAGATGTTACTTCACCTACCTTGTCTCTCTAATATGCTGGGACCAACAAAGCTACAACACCACTGCAAGTAAAAAATAAAGCAGATAAGATAATCTGATTTAAAAAAAAGCAGAGAGCTGGGATGTATTTTGTATGAAATATATGACTGATATCTTTTGAGGCAAATATGAAAAGTAAAGACAGATGAAAAAATTAAATCTTATCTCATTTATTGATGTTAGCCCATATAAAATACATATATAACTTTTAGATAGCTATTAAAATAATGATACTCTCTCTTTACTAAGAAAATTCATATACAAGGTCCAAATAGTTATTATTTATTCCATAAGATGTGCACACCCTTTTTTTTGTACATGGTAAGGGCCACGTTTTCAAATGGCTTAAGCAAGAAAAAACTAGATTTCTATTGGAAATTACTTGTATGGCATAAATAAATCCAGGTTTCAGTGAGTATAAATGCATACCTCATGACGGGAGAGATTCCAGAAGACTGGACAAGGGCAAATATAGTGCCAATCTATTAAAAGGGAAATAAGGACAACTCAGGGAATTACAAACCAGTCAGCTTAACTTCTGTACCTGCAAAGATAATGGAGCAAATAATTAAGCAATCAATTTGCAAACACGCAGAAGATAATAAGGTGATAAGTAACAGTCAGCATGGATTTGTCAAGAACAAATCATGTCAAACCAACCTGATAGCTTTCTTTGACAGGGTAACAATCCTTGTGGATAGGGGGGAAGCGGTAGACGTGGTATATTTCAACATTAGTAATGCTTTTGATACTGTCGCTCATCACCTATCATAAACAAACTAGGGAAATGCAACCTAGATGGAGCTACTATAAGGTGAGTGCAAAACTGATTAGAAAACCATTCCTAGAGAATAGTTATCCATGGTTCACAGTCATGCTGGAAGGACATAACGAATGGAGTCCCGCAGGGGTCAGTTCTGGATCTGGTTCTGTTCAATATCTTCATCAATGATTTAGATAATGGCAGAGAGAGTACACTTATAAAGTTTGTGGACGATAACAAGATGGGAGGGATTTCAACTGCTTTGGAGGATAGGATTAAAATTCGAAATGATCTGGACAAACTGGAGAAATGGTCTGAAGTAAATAGGATGAAATTCAATATGGGCAAATGCAAAGTACTCTATTTAGGAAGGAACAATCAGTTGCACACATAGAATCATAGAATATCAGGGTTGGAAGGGACCTCAGGAGGTCATCTAGTCCAACCCCCTGCTCAAAGCAGGACCAATCCCCAGTTAAATCATCCCAGCCAGGGCTTTGTCAAGCCTGACCTTAAAAACTTCTAAGGAGGGAGATTCTACCACCTCCCTAGGTAACACATTCCAGTGTTTCACCACCCTCTTGGTGAAAAAGTTTTTCCTAATATCCAACCTAAACCTCCCCCACTGCAACTTGAGCCCATTACTCCTTGTCCTGTCCTCTTCTACCACTGAGAATAGTCTAGAACCATCCTCTCTGGAACCACCTCTCAGGTAGTTGAAAGTAGCTATCAAATCCCCCCTCATTCTTCTCTTCTACAGACTAAACAATCCCAGTTCCCTCAGCCTCTCCTCATAAGTCATGTGTTCCAGACCCTAATCATTTTTGTTGCCCTTCGCTGGACTCTCTCCAATTTATCCACATCCTTCTTGTAGTGTGGGGCCCAAAACTGGACACAGTACTCCAGATGAGGCCTCACCAATGTCGAATAGAGGGGAACGATCACGTCCCTCGATCTGCTCGCTATGCCCCTACTTATACATCCCAAAATGCCATTGGCCTTCTTGGCAACAAGGGCACACTGTTGACTCATATCCAGCTTCTCGTCCACTGTCACCCCTAGGTCCTTTTCCACAGAACTGCTGCCTAGCCATTCGGTCCCTAGTCTGTAGCGGTGCATTGGGTTCTTCCGTCCTAAGTGCAGGACCCTGCACTTATTCTTATTGAACCTCATCAGATTTCTTTTGGCCCAATCCTCCAATTTGTCTATGTCCCTCTGTATCCTAGCCCTGCCCTCCAGAATATCTACCACTCCTCCTAGTTTAGTATCATCCGCAAATTTGCTGAGGGTGCAATCCACACCATCCTCCAGATCATTTATGAAGATATTGAACAAAACCAGCCCCAGGACCGACCCCTGGGGCACTCCGCTTGACACCGGCTGCCAACTAGACATGGAGCCATTGATCACTACCCATTGAGCCCAACAATCTAGCCAACTTTCTACCCACCTTATAGTCCATTCATCCAGCCCATACTTCTTTAACTTGCTGACAAGAATACTGTGGGAGACCGTGTCAAAAGCTTTGCTAAAGTCAAGAAACAATACATCCACTGCTTTCCCTTCATCCACAGAACCAGTAATCTCATCATAGAAGGCGGTTAGATTAGTCAGGCATGACCTTCCCTTGGTGAATCCATGCTGACTGTTCCTGATCACTTTCCTCTCATGTAAGTGCTTCAGGATTGATTCTTTGAGGACCTGCTCCATGATTTTTACGGGGACTGAGGTGAGGCTGACTGGCTTGTAGTTCCCAGGATCCTCCTTCTTCCCTTTTTTAAAGATGGGCAGCCTTTTTCCAGTCATCCGGGACTTCCCCAGTTCGCCACGAGTTTTCAAAGATAATGGCCAATGGCTCTGCAATCACAGCCGCCAATTCCTTTAGCACTCTCAGATGCAACTCGTCCGGCCCCATGGACTTGTGCACGTCCAGCTTTTCTAAATAGTCCCTAACCACCTCTTTCTCCACTGAGGGCTGGCCATCTACTCCCCATGCTGTGATGCCCAGCGCAGCAGTCTGGGAGCTGACCTTGTTCGTGAAGTCAGAGGCAAAAAAAGCATTGAGTACATTAGCTTTTTCCACATCCTCTGTCACTAGGTTGCCTCCCTCATTCAGTAAGGGGCCCACACTTTCCTTGGCTTTCTTCTTGTTGCCAACATACCTGAAGAAACCCTTCTTGTTACTCTTGACATCTCTTGCTAGCTGCAGCTCCAGGTGCGATTTGGCCCTCCTGATTTCATTCCTACATGCCCAAGCAATATTTTTATACTCATCCCTGGTCATATGTCCAACCTTCCACTTTTTGTAAGCTTCTTTTTTATGTTTAAGATCTGCTAGGATTTCACCGTTAAGCCAAGCTGGTCGCCTGCCATATTTACTATTCTTTCGACTCATCGGGATGGTTTGTCCCTGTAACCTCAACAGGGATTCCTTGAAATACAGCCAGCTCTCCTGGACTCCTTTCCCCTTCATGTTAGTCCCCCGGGGATCCTACCCATCCGTTCCCTGAGGGAGTCGAAGTCTGCTTTCCTGAAGTCCAGGGTCCGTATCCTGCTGCTTACCTTTCTTCCCTGCGTCAGGATCCTGAACTCAACCAACTCATGGTCACTGCCCCCCAGATTCCCATCCACTTTTGCTTCCCCCACTAATTCTTCCCGGTTTGTGAGCAGCAGGTCAAGAAAAGCTCCCCCCTAGTTGGCTCCTCTAGCACTTGCACCAGGAAATTGTCCCCTACACTTTCCAAAAACTTCCTGGATTGTCTATGCACCGCTGTATTGCTCTCCCAGCAGATATCAGGAAAATTAAAGTCACCCATGAGAACCAGGGCGTGCGATCTAGTAGCTTCTGCGAGTTGCTGGAAGAAAGCCTCATCCACCTCATCCCCCTGGTCCGGTGGTCTGTAGCAGACTCCCACCACTACATCACTCTTGTTGCTCACACTTTTAAATTTAATCCATAGACACTCAGGTTTTTCTGCAGTTTCGTACCGGAGCTCTGAGCATTCATAC
Organism: Chelonia mydas; assembly: GCF_015237465.2. NCBI lineage: Eukaryota > Metazoa > Chordata > Testudines > Cheloniidae > Chelonia > Chelonia mydas. The sequence continues at coordinate 194,783,272 of NC_057850.1, read as the reverse complement.
TGCTCCCTTACATACAGTGCAATTCCCCCACGTTTTCTGCCCTGCCTGTCCTTCCTGAACAGTTTATATCCATCCATGACAGTACTCCAGTCATGTGAGTTATCCCACCAAGTCTCTGTTATTCCAATCACGTCATAATTCCTTGACATCACCAGGACCTCCAGTTCTCCCTGCTTGTTTCCAAGGCTTTGTGCATTCGTATATAAGCGCTTGAGATAACCTGCTGCTGCCCCCTCATTCTCAGTATGAGGCAGGAGCCCTCCCCTCACAGACGTTCCTGCCTGTGTTTCCTCCCGGTATCCCGCTTTCCCACTTACCTTAGGGCTTTGGTCTCCTTCCCCCGGTGAACCTAGTTTAAAGCCCTCCTCACTAGGTTAGCCAGCCTGCTTGCAAAGATGGTCTTCCGTCTCTTCGTAAGGTGGAGCCCGTCTCTGCCCAGCACTCCTCCTTCATGGAACACCATCCCATGGTCAAATAATCCAAAGCCTTCTCTCCGACACCACCTGCGTAGCCATTCACTGACTTCCACGATTCGACGGTCCCTACCCAGGCCTTTTCCTTCCACGGGGAGGATGGACGAGAACACCACTTGCGCCTCAAACTCCTTTATCCTTCTTCCCAGAGCCACGTAGTCCGCAGTGATCCGCTCAAGGTCATTCTTGGCAGTATCATTGGTGCCCACGTGGAGAAGCAGGAAGGGGTAGCAATCCGAGGGCTTGATGAGTCTCGGCACTCTCTCCGTCACATCGCGAATCTTAGCCCCTGGCAAGCAGCAGACTTCTCAGTTTTCCTGGTCAGGGCGGCAGATAGATGACTCAGTCCCCCGGAGGAGAGAATCCCCGACCACCACCACCCGCCTCCTTCTCTTGGGAGTGGTGGTCGTGGAACCCCCAACCTCAGGACATCGCATCTCATGCCTTCCAACCAGCGGAGTCTTCTTCTGCTTTCTCCCCCCAGACGTATCATCTGGTCCACTCTCCGCAATGGTACCTGTGGAGAGAACATGAAAGCGGTTAGTTACCTGTGTCTGCGTTGCTGGAACCCGGACATTCCCCCTTCTTCTTCTGGAGGTCACATGTTGCCAAGCTTCTTCACTGGCCTCTTGGCTCCGCTGTGCAACCTGCTCTAAATCTTTAGAGCTTTGTGCCCGTAGAAGCATATCCTGACTTTTGTCCAGAAAATCCTCAGATTCTCATATGCAACACAGGGTCGTTATCTGTTGCTCCAGACCTTCAATCTTCTCTTCCAATATGGAGACCAGCTTGCACTTTGTACAGACAAAGTCGCTTCTGTCCTGTGGAAGAAAGACAAACATTGCACATCCAATGCAGGTCACAACAGCTGAACCCCCCCCTTCCATATCACCTTCCTACTATGAGCTTCCTCAGAGAAGTTGGCAAGATGTAAGCCTCACTGGGCTCACTCCAGGCGAACTCCCAGGCAAACTCCTGCTGTATGCTGCTCTGCTGTTCCCCGCTGCTCAGCTGGTTCGCCGCCGCTCAGCTGGTTCGCCGCCGCTCAGCTGGTTCGCCGCCGCTCAGCTGGTTCGCCGCCGCTCTGGCTATTTTTAAACAGTCAGGCTTCCCTGAAACAAACAAACAGACAGCCCCAATGCCCCATACAAAATGGGAAATGACTGCCTAGGAAGGAGAACTGCAGAAAGGGATCTGGGGGTCATAGTGGACCACAAGCTAAATACAAGTCAGCAGTGCAACGCGGTTGCAAAAAATGTGAACACCATTCTGTGATGTATCAGCAGAAGTGTTGTAAGCAAGACATGAGAAGTAATTCTTCTGCTCTAGTCTGCACTGATTGGACCTCAACTGGAGTATTGTGTCCAGTTCTGGGCACCACATTTCAGGAAGGATGTGGACAAATTGGAGAGAGTCCAGAGAAGAGCAACAAAAATGATTAAAGGTCTAGAAAACATTACCTATGAGGGAAGGTTGAAAAAACTGGGTTTGTTTAGTCTGGAAAAGAGAAGACTGGGGGGAGGACATGATAACAGTTTTCAAGTACATAAAAGGTTACTGCAAGGAGATGGGTAAAAAAAATGTTCTCCCAGATCCTGGTGCAATAGTGCACCTATACTTGTGCATGTAATTACCGCAATTCCTAGGTAAATTGGGAGACTACATACACAAATGTCAGAGTGCCTAAGATCAGATGATTTGCACACACAAAACTGTGGCAATTGCACCTACCTGAGTTCTTTGCGCATGGCTATTTTAAAATGTGTCCCTTATTGGTTTAAGTAGTATTTTCTAATCAGGTTGACAAGATAATCACAACTAGAATACGTGCAGCAAGTTTGGCCACCAGTTGTTTTGAAGTTTTGCAGTTTGAGTTTAATTTTGCCAGTTCTCTTCAACTCACACCATTTTACCTACATAAAATACTGTGCAATATAGTCACTCTTGCACTTTGATATTAAACATTAAATATGGGTATAGCAAATAAATTTGTCTTGCAATATGTCTGCAATCTTTTCTGAGAGCATATACAATTGCTTGGGTTTGACTCTGAACATCCAAAATCATCATTGGGTGGAAAACATGCCCCCTCCAGTGGAAAACACATTTAATTTTAGAAAAATATTTTAAGTATAGTCATCATGGGCCAGATTTTCAGAAATGGCCACCTTAACTGAACCTGCAAAATTATCACACAGATTCTTTCTGAGTACAAACATAGTATCTAGGCATGCTAAAAATACATTACATGTACAACAGGTATAGCTGCACATTAATCCATGTTGTATGTGCCAGCACCTGTTCTTGTGTGTGCAGTGGATGCACATGTACATTTTGTAGGTGTGACTTAGGGAGCAAATACAGAGCAAATGATGGAGCGCTAAAAGCTATAGAACCAAATTATCTGCAGTTGCACTTTATCACAGCTGCTTTGATGTCAGGGAGAGCTATGCCAATCAGAGAATTTGTCTCATGTATTAAAATATAATAGATGGTTGTAGTGTAAAGTACAAATATTCTATTGTTTTAAGATGCACAAAGAGTTGTGTGAGCTTAGTAAAGCTTAGCACACCCATTAACTTGGCCAGGGAGATGATGCTCACTTTTTGCTCACCTATACTTACACTTACTATGGACCACAAGGTTCCTGGCTAGATTTTCAGCTGTTGTACATGCACAATATGCATGGTACTTACAAAACAACTGGCTAGATGTCAGGAGATCACTAATGTTTGACCACCAGTTGGTGACAACCACAAATCACACTTTCCTCTTTCATTTACAGTCTGTCTGCTTAAGAGTCACCTGAAAACTATGGTGGCTCTGTTATAACATAGTGCAGTTGGTAAACTGTCTACCAACAAGGGGATCTACTTTGGTGGTTTGGTTAAATAGGTGATTTAAGATGATTAAACTACTGAGATTTCAAATATGTACCTTCATCATTTAATTGCCATTGTATTTTATGCCAGGGCCCCTAAGTCTATATTATTCCTACAGAACATCTCAACTGCCATGTAAGTAAACCCCAATTAGGCTAAGCAGTTCTCATATAGTCTACAGGAACAAATTTCCCAGGAACTACGCAGACTGTGATTGCTTATGGTTTCCTTGGATAAAAGGAGATTGGTACTTCTAGGTTTTCCTTTATACTGACAGCCTGCCTCACTTCACTTGTATCTTGAGAATTAGTTGTCACAGGCCCAGGAGATGGGGCAGCAAGTTTCTAGCTTAACTGTCACTCCAAGAAAAGAAGGATAATGAAGTGTCCTCCCTTCTTGAGCCAAAGCCCGGCCTCATACATACAAAACATGTAGAAGATCTTGAAGAGTCTTCACACAAAGTGACAATAACATTCAAATTGAACACTGAGTCTAAAAGCACTTAATAATGAACACAGAATTAATACATCAGATTCTGTATGTCAATGATCAAATTATTTGTTAAAGGGGCACTTACTGATTATGTTTGAGACACATCTAAGAGACAAATGAAGTTTTGTCATAATTAAATGAGCAAAATGCATAATCACATTCTCATTAATATGTTAACCTTGTAAAGAATAGTTTGGTATTGCAGGCATCTGACAAGATAGCCAAGGCAAGCTAATTAGATTTTGAGTGAATTGCTAACCATGCTAATTTATATTTTATAAGAATAGTAATTAAAAACCAACATGGTATCGCTGCAGTACAGTATCTTATTATATTTTATACCAACTCTGCCTTACAAGTAAATTAAACAATGCAAATATAATGGATTAATAAAAGGACAACTAGCCATTTATTGCTAATGTAGTAAAAATTATACTGCAAATGTTTTATCTCTTATATATTTATTACAGCTCATCATGGGCTCGTTTAGCAATCACTTGGTGCAGTAAATTATTTTTATATGCAAATTTCGATATAGGGTAGACAAAATAAATATTTATTTTAAGCACAGGTTCTACAGCCTCATTTCATCTGTATGAGAACATTAAATTACAGTGACACCAAGGTCACTTGGTATTGAATGCCATGTGCTAAGAAGTACAGCATTACAATAGAGGTATTAGCCCATTGTACATGTGGTGCACATCTTCACAGAAATGCTTTCTTCAGCTCCACTGAATCCACATTGGGTCAATGGATTGTGCCCTTTCAAGATTTCTTGCTGAAACCCAACAGCAGTAACCATTCTGGAATATTTCTGTTAATGAGTTCATTATGGATAATTCCCAGTTAGTGCTGCAGGCTATTCTGCCCCATGCTAACTCCCCTTTGTACCACCCCGGTGATTCAGTTAGGACTTAAAGTTGCCCTAAACAGGAATCAGAGAATTCCCCTGGCAGGTGGTAAAGTCTCATATTATAGAGCCACCATAGGTGGTTCTACATCACCCTCAGCATAAGGGATGTCCTTGGGGCATAAGTGGGTGCTCCAGCCATGTCCACTAAAGGGCTATTTACAAGCCAGCGTATGGTAGACCAGCCTTGTGGCTACTCTAAATTAGAGAGAGCTCAAACTAGACCCCTGCCACCTTCAGGATCAGGGGAAGAAAGGCAGTAGAAAGTCACCTTTGTTTCTTCCCACCTAGATCCTCCATATTGTGCTATATATTCTACATTGCTTCAGGCTCCCTGTCCCAGTGCACTACATCGTCAGGCAGTACCCCACAGGGCCAAGGAGCCTGAAGCAGCCTGGCTGATGGGCTTGGGGATGAGAGAAGATGACTCTCCCCCAGCAGCTCCTGGACTATGGTTCCCTCTTTGCTCCTCCCCTCCTAGCAGAGAGGCTCCCAGGGAAAGAGGGCAAGCCCTAACAGGTGAGGAGGGGATGAGGAAGTTGATCCATGACATTATTTGCAGAGGGGAGGGTTATAAGGAAATGGAGGAGGTCTTCACTGAGGCTGGGAGACTCACTTCTCATGAAGAACTTCTGGGCAGCGGAGACTCCTTTCTCTCTGCTCTCCAGTGTGGGACCATCAAGGATGGGGGAAGAGCAGGGATCCAAAACAGTAGTTAAGACCACCTGAGGGGCAGTCTTCCGTACAGCTAGTATTATCATCCCTTTACCATATTTGAGTAATATACATCACTTTCCATGGCTATTTTACTTTACATGTTTTGTTAAAGGTATTGCAGAGGCACTATATATACTGTGTATATTTTACAAAGTACAAGCCAGCTTCTGTAATAGGAAGATGACAATAGGTCGCCTCCCTTCCATGGCTCCTCTTCTCCCCCCCCTCCCCCCACAGGGTAGCCCCTAATTCCTCTCTCTGCAGGGACTCAGTGGCCTCCCTTAGGACCAATGGGTCCTGGGTCATCGGTGCTCAGTGCCTTCACCTAGTGCCAGATGCATACATCCACAACCAACCCTCACAGATCTCACAGGTCCAGCAAATGAAGGACCAACAAAAAAATAAGGAACACTTTGTTCCCCGAAATCCTGGGAGTACATTAAAAGGAGAGGAACAAAAAAAGGAATCCAAGCTGTTAAGTAAGTGAGCCCCACGCCCAACTAAAAGCCCACAAATTAAGTCAATATAATTAGAAACTGCCCCTCTCCCCAGTACCTCCAGTATCTGCACAGGCCTGACGTGGGTGGTAGGATTGTCACTCAATGTGAAGGGCTGGTATCCCTTCCTGGGAGATGGACAATTGGTATCATCAGCTCTCACAAACTGATTGTGAGTCATGGGACTTGGGAACCAGCAAGAGGAGTTTCATGATGACGTGAGAAGCTGCTCCGTTCCCCTGATTTTCAGGGCTGGATATGGGGGGTGGGGGCACAGCTCCCTGTGAGAGCCTAAGGGCTGTGGGCAGTGACCTGCTCTGCCATTGAGCCCTACCTTCATATGTGCATCAGTCTTAGCATGGAAAGGGTCGGGGCAGCGGGAGGCAGAGGAAGGGATCATTGGGGAAAAGGTGTTCCTGGGCCCAGACTCAGTTGTGTCCTCCTGGCTGCTGCCCAGGGTCTTCTCCCCTGGCCAGGACCAGCAGCACCACTTCCAACTCACACCCCAATCTCCCCCCCGCCCGCCTCCTGCTGCCCTCAGGGCTTCCCTTCTGCTTGGATCTGGCAGCACCATTTACCTGACTCCTCCTGGTCCCAGGCAGAAAACTCTCAGGGTAGTGGGAGGCGGAGGGGGTGGGGCGAGGGGGAGGGGAAGTGCTGCCAGACCCAGGCAGAGGAGAAGCGCCAACCCAGTGGGAGGAGGGGAAAAAGCAAAATTAAATAATTATTTTAACTATTCAACTTGGACAAGTGTGAGATTAAAAAAAAGTATTGTAATTACTGGATGATTCATATATTTATGTAGTTATGAAAGTTATTGGAAGAAAGCAGAATGATTTTAATTTATTTTTGAAATACTTTGAATGTGACTGAATTGATTCTCTTTAAAATATATTATTTAAGGATTATAAAAATGATTGCACTGAAATACAGAAAGCGCCCTGGGGTTAGGGGTTTCAGCTGTTAGTAAGCTAGTTGGCCTGGTAAAGACATTCTCACATAAATTGTTATTGCAAAATAATTGGAAAACTTGATCCACACGGAGAGTGTTTTGTGATTCTTGGATGTTAATTGTTCATTTTCCAGCTCAATTTTATAGCCCTGGTATAGTATATTTTAAAATAACATCATGATTCTTTGTCCAATTTAGAAAGGTGCAGGTGACTGTGCAGGAAGGCCGGAGACTGCAGGGGGATGGGGGCAGGTCAGGGAGGAAGGTTGAGGAGATGAATATGGGCAGGGGAAGTGGGAAACTAGAAAGGGAGAGAGTCAACCAGTAACAGGAAATGGATGGCAGTTCCCTTATCTTAGGCAAGAGAAGAAGGTACATGGAATCTCCATCTGAGCAACCAGGGAGAGCTGTGCATCTTTATATGCATTAAAGGCTGACTTTTCAACCTGAAATTATCATACATCCATTGGCAGAGGAGTAGAGGGGATATATATATATATATATATATATATGATTTTGGCAGCCAATCTCATGGTTTTGTGGAGTTTAACTCATGATTTTGGGTCTCTTGAGGTTGGCAGTACTCTACAATTTTCCCTTTCTGCTGGATTGAGTCCCTAGTGAGTGACCTATAGACAGCCAGTGTAGATCCCGGAGCACTTGTGCTTCCAATAAGATGCCCTGCTTAATAAACAAACTGCCACATGCTTCATCAACTTCAGACCCTGAATGATTTTAAGGTCTAGCCCCATGTGGTGTGCATAGCAATAGTCTAACTGTGAAGTAACAAAGCCACGGATTAGAGTAACAAAGTCCACATCCAAAAGAAACAGATACAGTCTCCCGACTAGGTCCTGACTAGCATGGTAAATAGGCAACCTGATGACTGCTGTAATATCATCATCCAACAGCAACTGATTGTTTAACATGACCTCCCACGTTGTGAACTCTTGTGACCAATAACAGACAGTACTTCAAGAGCAGTTATTACCTCCTCCATTAGCTTCCCCCAGCTCTCCATCACCATGTTGGTCTTGTCTGGACTGCGTTTCAACCAGCACATTCTCATCCATGCCCCAGCCTCCGCTATATCTGGGGTGAAGTTTTAAAAACAGTGTCCAGTTTTCAATTGGCTTTCAACTGGCCCTTTCTGTTGGGTGCTGTAACAGGGTGTGCTGAGTCAGGAGCTAACTCAGTGCCCTGTCACTCTAATACCTATCAGCATATATAAATTAGGGCCTAATTGGAAGATGGGTGGTTGACAGTGGGTGTCAATTAACTGAGCAGAGCTACACCTGGAATGGTGATTGTAGGGGAAGCAACCCTAGCAGCTGGGATTATATATATTGACAGGAAAGAAACTCTGGATCTAGACAGATCCTGAAGGAAGGCAGAGTTAGGATGGCTGGTCTTGGTCCCTAGAAGCAAGTAGAGAAGCTGGCTGTAGATTGTAAATAATACACCTCCCCCTGGCTGCTCAGATGGAGATTCTACTTACAGTAGAACCTCTGACTTACAAACACGAGTGTTATGAACTGATCAGTCAGCCACACACCTCATTTGGAACCGGAAGTACACAGTCAGGCAGCAGAAAAAAAAGAAGAAAAAAAGCAAACACAGCAAACACAGTACAGTACTGTGTCAAAACGTAAACTACTAAAAAAATAAAGGGAAAGCAGCATTTTTCTTCTTCATAGGAAAGTTTCAAAGCTGTATTCCATCAATGTTCAGTTATAAACTTTTTAAAGAACACGCATAATGTTTTGTTCAGAGTTACAAACAACCTCCATTCCCAAGGTGTTTGCAACTCTGAGCTTCTACTGTACCTTCTTCTCATATCTCAGATAATGGAACTGCTATCCATTTCCTGTTACTCGCTTGACTCTCTCCCCTCCTACTTTCCCACCTTCCCCTGCCCATATTTGCCTCATCAACCTTCCTCCCTGATCTGCCTCCATCCCCCGGCATTCTCCTGCCTTCCTGCACAGTCACCTGCACCTTCTTAAATCAGCCAAAGAATCATGATGCAAGAAGAATATAATAAAGCATGGTGATTGTGCAGGAGAGATGGAGTGGTTGTGATCTGTGAGGAAGACCTGAAAGGACTCTCAGGGGGACCACCCTGTGACGGGGGTATAATTACTCCCATAGCAAGAAGAAGATGCACAGGATGACAGTTGAACTTCTAACTACCCACCTCCAGGGGCAAATAAGGATTTAGATGACCAGTCAATTCCATTTGCATTTTTTTTTTTTTTGCTGGTTCAAATTTGCACCCATAAAGTTAGAGGTTACTTCTGAAACTAAAGACCTTAAACTTTTGAGTTAGACTGTATTTTTAAATAGTCAAAATTGGTTCTGGGTGTGTATGTAAATGACATACATGCAGTGGCAGATTAGCCACTGGGCCAACAGAGGCCCATGGAAAAATGGCCATCTCCGTGCCCCGACCCGCTCCGCCTGCCCAGCGCTCCTGCTGAGGAGCAGGGCCAGGGTGCAAGGGCTTCCCCACTCCACCCCGCCCGGCGCTCCTGCCTAAGAGCAGGGCCAGGGTGTGGGCCACTCTGCTCGCCCACCCAGAGCTCCTGCTGGGGAGCGGGGGAAGCCCCTGTGCTCCAAACCCATTTGGGAGCATGGGTGCAGGAGAGCACTTGCTCTGACACTGGGCCCCACAAAACAGTAATCTGCTTCTGCATGCATGAAGTGTTGTTTATCAGCAATTATCATATGCCTGACAAACAAGCATTGGAAAAAAAGATACTGTTGTGTTATTGCCACATGGGATATAATATAGTATACTGAAAACAGAAGTGCTGAAGTGTGGCAAGGGAGTTCTTAAAATATTAAATATTACATGATTTAAAGGACTTTGCCACTCTCATGATATTGTATGAGTGTAATTTGTATTTAATGAGTTCCAAATGCTAACTGTCTTCATTTTATATTTGTTTTGCTTAAATTGAAGATGAAGACAAGCCATGGCTCTGGGCTTGAAGAAAAAAGTCTATAGGCTACACTAAAACCTTACAGCCAGAACTTCTGGCCAAGAAATTTGGGAACAATCAGAATCAAGGGGCGTATTAGGCCTATTAGTCCTTTGGCATCTAGAGCTACCAACTCTAAAAATGGCCTGTTTTGAATAGTTTGTTAACCTTTCATTGGAGAGTTGGAACGCTTGAAATAAAAATCTTATTTACAATGAGTGGAAAAAAATCATGTATATATCTTAGAAGTGAAAAAAGGGGAAAAAAAACCCCAAAAACACACAACGCAGAATACTGTGACCTGATTTAAAATGTTTGAAGCATTGGCTTTGCCAAGGTTTCCTTTTTAGTATGCATGACACGTTCTCTTATTTTTTTACTCTGACACTTTAGCTTTCATAAATCATATACAGAGTTGATAAAGGAAAAGAGCACAGCCCTAAGAAAATTCAACAGGTTGGCAGCTCTTTCTATTTTGGTAGTTTATGAGAATAAGATGTCTCAATTACATAAATATTTCCTTTGCATTTCACTGGATTACGTTGTGTTATTTTGGAGGTTTACAATTGAGACAAAGCAGATTTGTGTGTGTGTGCGCGCGTGTGCAAGAGAGAGAGTACTCTTTGTACTAGATAATTACACGTGGAGTTGAAAAATAAATTCAGCACATCTACGGAGCCATATAAATGTTTTAAGACACTATTTTATAATCTGTAAACTTTGTTATGAGCCTTTCATTCCATGGCAGGTGAAGCGCATCGATCATCATGTTACAGCTCTCATGGATGTTGTTTTAGCGGCCTGCTGAGTCACATGCGATATATGAAAACCAAGCCAATGGATTGGATTAATGGTTCCACTGAGCCCCTTTCTACAGGAATACTGACTTGAACCAGAAGTGAATTCCACAGATCATGATTTATGTGCATAAAGTAAAAACACACTATTTACCTATAGATCAATAAAACTCAAACAGGATCAGTGCATATCTGAATAGATATTTATAGTTCCCCTAAAGTAACCCTACTTCTTCTATCACTTCCACACTTTTCTTTGCTCTCCAGCTATTTTAGGAATGAGCAGAAAATAAAACAAAACCATCAATAATTCAATGTAAATTAAAAATAAACTGTTCAGAGTTACAGAATTTTGTCCAGCACTTTGCAATCTGTTGTATAGTCATTCAAAACATATTTAAAAAACAGCTTCAGTAAGTCTGGAAGGTATCAGCTGATGAGATTAGCAGGAATTCTGACAAATAGGGAAATGTAGTCAATGATACTGTAACTGAAGTGAGATCAGATTGAATTACTGTAGTATAGAATAAATTACATTGCTGTGGTTGAAGGAGATCTTCCCTTTGTATATAATCTACATTTAGCAGCTGGAACTCTGCTACATAAAAAACAAGTAAGATCTTTCTACAAACAAGATGGCCGCAGCTGAGCTGACAAATTAGAATGCGAATTAAAAGAGAGAAATTCAGCTTGGTGCTAACCCCTCCACGCTGATTAAATCCCAACGGAGGCTGGAGATGCTGCTTGACAAGATCTCAGTGCAATTCTGGGAATCTTCAATGTCTAATAATCAAAGTCTGACCATTCAAATATTCTGAATGCCCAAGTTGTTTGTTTCTTCTCCTCCTGGAACCTAAAACATGCCAAACAAATCAAGTAAAGAATCAGGAAATGCCTATGTTTAGCTTGGTCAGTCATAATAATACATGGGTTTTATATAGTCTTTTTCATCAGTAGATCTCAAAGCACTTTACAAAGGAGGTCATTGTCATTATTCCACTTTTACAGATGGGAAACTGAGGCACAGAGAGGCAAAGTGACTTGCCCAGTGTCACCCAACAAGCCAGTGTCTGAGCTGGGAACAGAGCCCCGATCTCCTGAGTCCAAGTCCAGTGTGTTCTTGACCCAGCCAGGCCACAATGTTACTCGTTAGGCAGCGGGGATGCCTGAGTTGCAGCCTCACGTTTGTAAGAGAGAAGGGACAGCAGGTACTGCATTCAACATGAAAGTCCCTAAAGTTTGCTACTCACTGCTCCCATGGCCTACAACACCATGTTGACATTTAAGGCATTTTGCAAGGGCTATTTCTTTTCCTTAGCTATGAGGCAATGGTGGAAGAGCTTATGTATGGTTTTTGCTGTTGGGTTATTGTAGCTTGTAGTGTATATGCTGATTAATAGTTGTAGGGTGCAGGTTATAAGAGGGCTGTTTTATGGTTGTGTATTGGAGAACTGTCAATGACCACTGAGACTAAGGGACCGGCACGCCTATTTAAATGGGAAAATCCAAATAAATAAATTCCATCACAGCACCTCTTCATTCGATAGCACAAGGCTGCAAATATGTCTCAGCATATGTCTCACTTTGCATCCAAGACCTGGAAGTGCACAGACGCTGAAGTAATTTTTTTTTGTAATACTTATTGCTTATCAACAATTAATGAGAACAACTGTGTGTTCTCTCCACATTTTTATTTGATGTATAAACAGAGCATTGGGGTTAATTGCGAAAACTGTTTGCTTTTGAAAAACACGCAAGTGCATTTTTTTTGTCAAGCTGTGAATCTTTTCTAGCTATAGCACACATGCCTTGCGACAATCTGCCAAAGCATATATAAAAAAATAAGACATGATTATAATCCCTACTTACCCAGCCTGCAATAGAGACTCACATCAATTACAAATAGTTTTCTTTCTCTACCAAAAAACAGTGACAACATCCATTAAATGTTGGCCTCCTCTCCAGGACTGCCTTGGCAGTAGAACATGCAACAAGTAACGGGTAAGGAAGGAAAGCACGCTCGGTTTCAACTATTTTCTAAATAAACTTTAAAAGAGAAACTCAGGTTGATAATAGGTCACCTATGTTAGATGCGCTCTGTGGGGGCCAATAACCTAAAACAGAATTTGTCACTATTAAATATAATACTGACAGAAGGTCTCCCCAGATGTACACAGTCTTCCCTGTCTCTGCTTTCTCTGCCTGAATGGCATCCCCCTGTGAGTTACAAGCTCCCCCTTACCCAGAGGTCGCCATACTTCCAGACATGAGAAAATTGTGTATTTTGGCAAATATACAGTGATTAATTAAGCCAAGGCTTTTATACTTTTTTTTCTTTGAGTGGTAAATATACTAAACTGTAAACATATATATTCAGTAATTCATGACGTACAAACTTGGGGACATTCCTGCAAACTACTTACTTGTACTGGGCTACTTTGTACCCTGGTCCAAAATGGCTATGCAGGGAGGAAGGGGGAGCTGTGTCCCACTCACCAAACCCAAATGGCTGCCTGGGACCTACTTGGACCATGGTTCTCAGCACAGGGGGAGAACCAGGAATGGGCACTCAACACGCCTCCCATGAGCAAGTGGTGGGGAAAGGGATGGATGGGTTTAAGTGAAGCCACAGCTCTGTTTTGCCCCAGTGTAGGGGCAGCAGACCCAGCTAGGTGCATGGGTTAGAGTATGCTGTACCCCCAATAAAGAATGTAATAAATTCCTCCCTCATCCCCAGTTCAAGGATGATGCAGTTGCCTGGTGCCCCATGCTCAGGTGTGGGTGTACAGGTCCAACGTACTCCAAAGGAACTACTCATGTGGGCAGCCCCATTGAATTCTATGTGACTACTCATGCAAGTATGGCTTGGGTCTTTTAATTTTTGATCTTTTAATATAGAGCAACAAATGAGTGTTGATATTAATGTAAACAACAGAACAATTATACAGGATAACAATAGGAAGCCTGTGGGAACAAAACAGGCTATAGACCTGAGGGTACTGTGCACCTGCACTCTTCCTCGCCCTCTACTCCCACCTCCCAACCACTGCAGCCAGGGAAACCCATCCTGGGACAGCAGGTAGTGATACTACTCTTTATGCCACCCTTTTGACTATTCCTGACAGCACTGGGACTTTCTAGGGTGCAGCTTGAACCTCCAATTCCCCTGGAAGCCCAGCAGCAGCAAGAAAGGGAAGGGCATATCGGCTTCCTCCCTTGCCTTTGCTATCCTCTCTGACAGCCATTGGAATCCACCCAGAAACAATGTGCCCTGGCACTACTCTTCAACCGGTATATCACCCTCCGGCCTTTGATGTGTCTGCCAGCACCAAAATTTACTGAGATGGATCCTTCTCACATTCTTTGGTAGCCTCCAGCAGCTCATCATCTCAATGTTTTGCCACTCTTCCTCTCACATGTCTTCCTTGGGTCAGAGGCTGCTTTTCTTCAGATCAGCACACACCACTACACCCAGCCACTCATTACTTCTTCAGCAACAGTTACTTGAATTTCAGTTGTCACTTATCTCCTGGGTTTGGGTTTTTTTAGTATCAACCAGTTTTTCTTGGTGCATAATCCAATGGATGAGTTACTAGATAGCGAATCAAGAGAATGGAGTTCTATTCTCCTTTCTGCCACTGACCAGTGGTGTAACTTTGGGCAAATCTCTCCATTTCTCTGTGTCCTAGGTTCCCCAAAGTCAGACAGCGAGACCTCACCTCCTTTGAGATCTATGGAGTAAAAGAGTGTTTTTAAGAGCTAAGTATTATTGCCTCCATTTTAAGAACACAAGAGTCCTTTCTTTTGGTAGCTATGAATTGCTTGATGTGTGCAAAGAGGAAGTCCTTTTTGAAACTGTAAAATTGTTCTCACTGGTGAGAGATTCAAAACTAGGGGTAACAATCTAAAATGAGCAAACTAGTAGTAGACGGGGAAACTCAGAACTGTTTCAGGTAAAGGGTTCTAAATATATGGAATAAATACCCAGGGAAAGTGACTGACGCACAAGAGTGTACAGGAGTTCAGGAGAGATTCAGATTTATATCTGGAACAAGAGGAGGTTGAGCACTATAATGAAAAAAGTAGGAAAGTGAGATTAAGTTAAATCCAAAAAGGGCATGCTGGGCCAGATGACTGTTTTTCTTGTTTGTAAATTTCGTATGTTTTTGAACAGAAAAATAACTACACAGATGGTCTGTGTTACACCCACATGCTTTGAAAGTCAGTTTCCAAAAATGTCACCTTGTTCTGAATCCTCCCATGTAGCATAAAGTGCGTACGGTTTCCAACGTGCATATATGTGCTCTCACACTCATGTGGACTTCATTAGACATCACTATGGGAAAATATGGGGAAAAGGTATATATGTGGGGATGTGTGCCACCAGATTCTGCCGAAGAAACGGTTGCTGGTGGCCCACTCAGTCACCAAAGATATCACATGATCAATTTGATTAACCTTCCTGAATGCTCACTTTCTTGCTCTTCATATCAGTCTCTGCTTCTCACTGGGGCTGCCGATTCAACTGGATATGAGCACCATATGCTCTTACAAGCTGTGTATAATGCAAAGAATACAACCGTTTTTATTTTGTTTTACCGTTCAGCCTTGAGAGGTCGAGTACTCCTAAACAGCAATCCTACTTTGGGGCTGTGCTATGCCCCTGAGATCCTTAGCTGCATTAAAGGAGCTGCACAGGGACACAGTGCAGCCAGGTTACCAAAGATGAAATCCGACCTAGGCAGCCAGAATTCCTGCTAGGGTGGAGGGGATAGGGAGAGATCATGTACAGCGAGCACCCGTGCAACAGCTACACCATCTGCGTTGCGGGAGTGGAATACTCCCGTCACAGCTCAGCCAGCTCTGCTGACTATTGCAGAAGGGTGTGCAGGTTTATGGCCTCACTTCATCCTGCTTTCACGAAGTTAGTTCCCTTTGAGTTGCTCCAGGCCGGAGCGCATATGCCAAGTTTATGGGTGAAGTATAAGACCCTGAACAGATCCCATCCCAACTCCTTTATTAGCACAGATAGAATCCCAGTGTCATTGCAAAGACCGGGTGGTGGGAGAAAAATCCAGGATGAACTCTACCTCCATCAGTCACAAAGAGCCTCAACTCTCCCTCCAGCCTCACCACCTTAGTGGTAGATTAAAGTATCACCTTCCCTTTGGGCAGTGGCCAACTCTTCCATGCCCTACAAGCTCATAGAGCCCACGTCCCCGCCCTCAGCTCAGGCTCCGCGTGGGTTTGCCGTGTCCCAGCAGCAGCACAACATGCCCGCTCCTGCAGCCTGGGGCAACCCCTTCCCTAGCGACCTCAAATCTTCATCCTCCAGCTGGAGGAGAGCTGGACAGAGGAAGCGGTCGGGGGATTTCCTACCAGCTCTCTAGTGAGCCAGGGGTGAAGATGCCAGTTCCACCTGCCTGGAAACAGGCAGACAATCAGGGCTCCAGGGAGAGGGAAATTGCATACAACACTGCTGCTGGGGGGCTGCACACTTGTGATCCTCTGACAAATGGTAGCTGATCTGTGTGCAGAGATACAAGAGCAGGGAGAAGTTTGTTTCCCTCCTCCCAACCATCGTCCCTCCCACCCCCACACTCATCTCTGCAGGGGTCAGCCCCAGACTGGTCCTTAATCTTTTCTGGAAGGAGCCACCTTTATGTTTAAAGCATGTTGATGAATACCAAGAAAGGAAACAGTTTTTTGATGAGTCACAGTCTAGTAATAACACAACCCTGAAGTCAGTGGAGTTATACTATTGCAAAGTTGGTGCAAAGTGAAAGGAGAACCAGAGTCTATATCTTTAGGACCAAGTCTTGCTCACAAATAATCCTTACAAAATGCTGGTGGAGTCAGTGCCACTGCTCTCATAAGGACAACTCTAGCATGTCAGGGTTATATGACCAGGCCCTTATTCTTAGGAAATTTCTAATCCCTACTAGGTCTCTTTCAATATGATTTCATCTTGGTTTTAAATGAACCTCAGGATTTTGTAATCCCCAGGTACTCACAAGCACAGTTCATGTCCTTTATATAAATCAGAATCCAGTTACATTAATTCCACCTGCAAATAATTGTAGGTGCAATTTCCCCCCTGCAATTATTTGAGGCTCTGGGTGCCAAAAGTAAGCCAACTTTTAAAAATCAGGTCCACTATGTATAGTGAATGTGGGAGTAATCCAGACCATCTGTTTCGTCACTTTTTCTGTTCACAATGTATGAAACTTACAAACAGGAAAAGAAAAGTCATCTGGCCCAGCACACTCAACCGTCAACATTTTGGTTAAAAGAAAAAGAAAAATGAGGAAACAACCCTACAAAATAAGGAAAAACAAATTTGATTTTTTTTTTAAAAAGAGATTAAAAATCAGCATAAACAGTTATGTGTACCCCTGAATAAATTCAGAGTCTATTGCAAAACAGAACATGGTAAAATTTTCTCCAATCTGGTGACTAAATGGTTACATTTGTTCTTTCTTTTCCTATATATTCTCTCTGCTTGAGTGATTGCTCAGTATCTGCTAAGATACCACATGGTGCTTTACCAGATGCTGAACTGTCAGACAGGCAGAGTTGCAATGACGTCATGAATATATCTATTACAGCCATATATTCTCTGCACCCAAAATACACACACACACACACACACACAGGAGATCCACAAATTGTGGTTTGTTTTTTTCCTGTGTCTGTCTGTTTTGGTTTAGTTACTTCAGAATTCAAAAATAAAACTCCAGTAACCTGTATGCCCCAGGAAAGTCAGGAAGCCAAAGAGGGTGATCTTTCTGTCGCTCTTTATATGACTGTCTGTCTACTCTATTCATTTGCAGAGGAGGGTCGGAAGGTAAGGGGTTAAGTGACAATATGCATCACTTGTCTTTTTCAATGATAGAACAGAAGGTTATGCAGCATGGATCTCTGAAGAAGGTGAATGTGTCTCCTAATGAGGTGCAGCTGATGGATCTAATGCGGTGGAACAGCTGCAGGGGGCTTTCTCCCAGTTTGGAGTCATACTGAGATCAGATTCCGCTCATAGTGGCTCTGTTTTCTTCACATGCTGTAATTATGATTGATTGGCAAAAGAGATAAAATATTTTACCTTTCATAGCAAGAGCTATGAGTTTGTGAGGCGCTGAGAACGAAAATTCTTGGTAGTATCCCAAGAAGAACTAGTAGAAGCGTACGAAGTTGGTGGGAACAGGCCACAGATTAGGGTTAAATTGTCAAAATGCACCATTTCCAGCACAAAGCTACACTGAGGCCATCAAAAGAAGATATAATTTAAGTCCGGAAGAGAAGACTATATGTTGCTAATGTGGGCTTTATTGCTATTGTATAATGTTTATTTTTTTTAAATCACGCTGGTCTATGGTACTAAGGCACATGCCTTACATATATCAAAATATATCACATTTATGCAGTTCCCTTTTTCAGACAAACTTGTAACCTTATCAAAAAATGAAATCAGGTTGTCTGACAAGACCTATTTTCCATAAAGCCATGTTGACTGGCATTAATTATATTACCATGCTTTCTTTCTGTAGTGAATCACTCCTGTATGACAATCAGGGCACAGATTCCCCAGGGGAAGAACAGGGGGCCTGAACCCAGAAAATAAGCAATCGAATCAACTGATTGTATTCAAGATTATTGTACTATAAAAGTGTATCGAGTAAGGTATTTTATGAAAGCTTGTGCCCCACCGGTGATTAATAGCATTGTGCAATTAGGGTTGCCCACTTTCTACTTGCACAAAACCAAACACCCTTGCCCCGCCCCCCTGACCCAGCAACTTCAACACAATTATTATCAGGAAGGACGCGGGGTCAAGCTGCCCTTTCTGTGGCACCCAAAACTCTGTCCCCTCCTGCCTTGGGCAAGCTGAGACTGCTGAATGGCCAATTTACCTCCTGCTGACTTGGCTGCTTTTAGCAACAAGCCAGAGTGGTTTCAGGCACTTTATTGGTTTGCTGGCATCTCCCCATACATTACCAGTTACTCCTGTAGCTCAAATGGTCATGGTCTGTGCTGTGGATCTAGGGCAGTGATACTCAGACTGAGGCTTGCAAGCTGCAAGTGTCCCCTGTGGCTCTTTGCAGCGCACAATATTAAAACACTGTGTGATTTAATTATTAACCAATCAGGTTAAAATATATACAATTATTCTCACAGCAAAACGAGTGACCAAGTATTATTTTATCAACTACAATTGGTTGATAACATAGGAAAAGCATCCTGACTGATTAATAAATTAAATATAAACCTATTTCCCATCATATTGTTTAAATGTGAATATATAATAAATGAAACTGAATTCACACTACTGTAGCTCTTTTGGGTAATATTAATTGCTAATTTAGCTTCTGAAGCACTGAGGTCCAAGTAGCACTGATCTAGGGACAGCTGATGAGCATTGGAGTATGGGTCCAATATGGGATGCCATGATTTCTGTCTGCTTTCTTTAAAAAGCCTAGGAAACTATATAGAAAAATATATTTTAAAAATTTCAGGTTGCAAAGTCAAGCACTCAAGCAATAGGAAAAGAATTAAGATTTTTCCCATCTGACCTAAATTAGAACCGTATAATATGCATTGTCATATAGTCTTTAATTACATGCTCCTGTAAAGTTCACAAGATGGACGTAAATGAAGTTGTCAGAGACCAGGGCGTGGGCAGTCATACATAGAGGTGGGAATAGGAGTCAGGTCATAGTGGTTAGAACAAGAGTCAGTAGCCAGGCACAGGAACCCAGGTCAGAACTGGAGTCAGAAATCGGAACCCAGGATCAGAGCCAGGTTACCTGGCGTAAGCTGAGACTGGGAACAAGCATAGGAGCTATCACAATCATGGAAAACTGCTTGGTGCAGCCACCAAACTACTGCCGCTGCTGGGCTTAACAAGGGGTCTGCTGAGGCTTCCCACCAATCAGGTGGCGTAGCCAGCCAGGCAGCTATTACTGAGGTTGCCCAAACTGGCTCTGCTACAGGCCCTACTTCCTGAAAGAAACGGAGGGTTGCCCAAAGAGAAAAGGATTGTCACTTGTATTTGAGGCATTGGACCAGGACCCAAGAAAACTAGGTTAGGGGACTGGAACACATGACTTATGAGGAGAGGCTGAGGGAACTGGGATTGTTTAGTCTGCGGAAGAGAAGAATGAGGGGGGATTTGATAGCTGCTTTCAACTACCTGAAAGGGGATTCCAAAGAGGATGGATCTAGATTGTTCTCAGTGGTAGCTGATAGAACAAGGAGTAATGGTCTCAAGTTGCAGTGGGGGAGGTTTAGGTTGGATATCAGGAAAACATCTGGAGCAGAGATCCCCCAGGGTGCAGTGCTTCCCTGCTTTTCTGGTCCCAGAGTTCTGTGCGGTTCTTGCCTTGGAATCTCTGTTCTCCATTTTGTATGCTAATAGAGATGCCTCCCTGTCCCATCTTTGATGCAAGTGAGGCTAGGGGAGTTTCCTTAATCCGGTCATCCTTATCACAGGGGTTTAGGTGCGTCTCCCACTGCCTTTTCATTGCTTTTTGTAAGTCTTTCTTCTGATCAGTTTTGGTTCAAGCAGAGGTGTGGTGGGGAAAGTCTTTTGTGAGTCAGACAGATTGGGTACCATGCCCTGGTTCCCCAAGAACACAGAGTTGCTAGGTAACACTGTCACACGCACAAACCAATAAAAAATAAGTCCATCAATAATAATCAAAATTTACTGATAGGCAAAGTGAGAAAAATGCTACTTAAAAACTTATTAGAGTTTGATTTAAGGATATTTACCTTGTATATTTTGACATGGATACTCACAATATGCATTTAAATTGTTGTAAAGCTTAAATTTTTTGAATCTCAATTGTCTATTGCCATTCAAATTATTGTTTGACACCCTGTTTTCTGACCCCCTCCATAATTTCCCACAAGTGTGAAAACTGAAATAGATTAAAATAGAAAAAAAGCTAAAATATTGATATTAGACACCTAATAATAAAAAAATTGAATTCTGCTAAGCCTGAGTAGACGTAGTAATTTTTCAGGGTAACTTTGTGATTTGTGATTTACTAGAGATATTTTTCTTTCAAGTTTTTATAGAAGGTAATAGCATAAGAAAGTGATTACTGCTAAGTTAAAACCACAGGCAATATCCCTTAAATTTATTATAATGGCACAGTCTTGTCCATTGCTAAAGTCAGAACTGCTTCTAAATGCAGTGGCAGATTTAAAAAATATAGTTGGCAATTTTAGAGGTGGTAATAAGGAAATAATAATAACGAATACTAATAGTATTTTAAACAAATTATAGACACTTAAAGGAAGGAAAGTCTTAGACCCAACTCTAACCCCATCCTTTCTGAAGAAATTACTGCACAAGTTAAAAAGTATTTTATTATCTCTGTATGTTATTAGGACAGCAGGACTGATTCTGTAGCCCAGGCTTATTTGATTGACTATATGATATTAAGTTAAAATGTGTATTTTCTCTCTACAATATTCCTTCTTCCATAAATATATGGAATTGCTGTCTCAGCAGCCACCCTCCATCAGCCTTTTTATGGTTGTTCATCTCAACATCTGGAAATAGCATTATCTGAAACACAATTACATTTCTCTGGGGGTAGGCAGTGACACCACTGATTTCCTGAGAAAACTACAATGCATTGGTGATCTTCCAGAAAACACCATCCTAGCCACCATGGATGTAGAGGCTCTCTACACAAACATCCCACACACAGATGGAATACAAGCTGTCAGGAACAGTATCCCTGATGATACCACAGCACAACTGGTTGCTGAGCTCTGTGACTTTATCCTCACTCACAATTATTTCAAATTTGGTGACAATATATACCTCCAGAACAATGGCACCGCTATAGGCACCCGTGTGGCCCCACAATATGCCAACATTTTTATGGCTGACCTGGAACAACGCTTCCTCAGCTCTCGTCCACTCAAGCCCCTTCTCTACCTACGCTACATTGATGACATCTTCATCATCTGGACCCATGGGAAGGAAACCCTGGAAGAATTCCACCACGATTTCAATAGCTTCCACCCCACCATCAACCGCAGCATGGACGGGAGGTCCACTTCCTAGACACTACAGTGCAAATAAGTGATGGTCACGTTAACATCACCCTATACCAAAAACCCATTGACTGCTGTGCCTACCTTCATGCCTCCAGCTTCCATCCCGGACACACCACACGATCCATTGTCTACAGCCAAGTGCTGAAGTACAACCGCATTTACTTCAACCCCTCAGACAGAGACCAACATCTACAAGATCTTCACCAAGCATTCTCAAAACTATGATACCCACATGAGGAAATAAGGAAACAGATCAACAGAGCCAGACGTGTACCCAGAAGCCTCCTGCTGCAAGACAAGCCCAGGGAAGAAACCAACAGAACTCCACTGGCCATCACATACAGTCCTCAACTAAAACCTCTCCAACGCACCATCAGTGACCTACAACCCATCCTGGACAACGATCCCTCACTTTCACAGGCCTTGGGAGGCAGGTCAGTCCTTGCCCACAGACAACCCACCAACCTGAAGCATCTTCTCACCAGCAAATACACACCGCACCATAGTAACTCTAACTCAGGAACCAATCCATGCAACAAACCTCGATGCCAGCTCTGCCCACATATCTATACCAGCGAGAGCATCACAGGACCTAACCAGATCAGCCACACCATCACCGGTTCATTCACCTGCACGTCCACCAATGTAATATATGCCATCATGTGCCAACAATGCCCTTCTGCTATGTACATCGGCCAAACTGGACAGTCCCTACATAAAAGGATAAATGGACACAAATCTGATATTAGGAATAGCAATATACAAAAACCAGTAGGAGAATAATTCAATCTCCCTGGACACACAATAGCAGATTTAAAGGTAGCCATCCTGCAGCAAAAAACTTCAGGACCAGACTTCAAAGAGAAACTGCTGAGCTTCAGTTCATTTGCAAATTTGACACCATCAGCTCAGGATTAAACAAAGACTGTGAATGGCTAGCCAACTACAAAAGCAGTTTCTCCTCCCTTGGTGTTCACACCTCAACTGCTAGAAGAGGGTCTCATCTTCCCTGATTGAACGAACCTCGTTATCCCTAGCCTGATTCTTGCTTGCATATTTATACCTGCCTCGGGAAATTTCCACTACATGCATCTGACGAAGTGGGTATTTCACCCACGAAAGCTTATGCTCCTATCAGTCTGGTAGTCTATAAAGGTGCCATAGGACTCTTTGCCGCTTTTACAGATCCAGATTAACATGGCTACCCCTCTGATACTTAATCTGAAATAGTTCATAATGGATCACCATGGACAACAGATATAAAAATGTCAGCTATCATAATAAAGTCAAATATAATGTAAGTCCTGTGCTAGACCCTCCAACAAGATCTAATTATAGTAACCTAGAGGTTAAGGTCCCAAACATAACAGATACAAAGCAAAGGGCTCATAGCTTTTTGAAAAATGTACTATGCATACAAGTAAGGAAAAAGAGAGTTGTCTTAAAATATATCCTCCTTCATGGACTTGCTTAGTAGCAATTCTTCTATCCTTGTTAATGATGACAAAGAGAGAGACTGAAGTGGAGAGATATTTGCAACTTCAATATCCCTGTCAGTAAGGGACACCTGATCTACACTAGAAAATTAAGTTGACAACTACATTGCTCAGAGGTGTGAAAAATCCACACCCCTGAGCAGCATAATCAATCCAGCCTAACCCTCAGTGTAGCCAGCACTAGATCAATGGAAAAATTCTTCCATTGACATAGCTACCACCTCTTGGGGAGGTGGATTACCTAGGTGGACCAGATAACCCCTCCCGTCAGCATAAGTAGTGTTTGTACTGAAGTGCTACAGAAATGCAGCTGTGCCACTGTAGCATTTCAAGTGTAGACAGGCCTGTGTATGTGAAAGATGTTTCCTCAAATTATCAGAAGTGAAAGCAGATATCATCCAGAAGTATTGAGAAAAACCGGGGCATGACCCTGGGAGAAAGGAGATGGATGGACACCAGCCGTAGAAGGAAGAATGACACTAGGACACAGGGGATTAACTGAATGTGAATCCTTATTCTGGTTAGATTTCCCCCATCTGTTAACAGATACTTGATGATTCTCTCTCTTCCTTACACTGTGAGGTATAAACTGTCTCGCCAATAAAGCTTTATCCAAATTGACTTGACGTACAAAGATGACACTTGCTCTGGGGAGAGCACAGGAGAGTTCCCCTGAGAGGAAAAGCAGGCGACAGGACTTAGTCCCAATGACATTCCCAGAAGGAAAAAGCCCCAATGCTGAGGACTAAGGAAGAGGTTGCATAAAGGGTACTATGCCACTCCTTCATCACCTGAGGATGCCTCTATATTTGGGGACATCCTCAGGTAATGGAGGACTCAGACAGCTGAAGGAAATGTAAAACCACACATACTGTAGGTAGACATTTCCCTACTGTACTATGTGTTTTAAGAGGCCTTTGAACATTATTTATCCTGCCATACATATAGAAGCAGTTACATGTGGAGGAGACAAATTCTCCCTTAGGATGTCAGTGAGTTCAAGGGGAGTTGAATAAGTATCTTAAAAAGAACAAAAATTGTTCCTGCAACACCTACTATGAATAAATAGAAGATAGGCCTAAGGCTTCCCACCTTTGTTCAAACCATACCTTTGTAGAATGCTTGGAGCACAAGTGCATTAAACACATACAGCTGTGCTAATACTTATTTTGGAGGACTCCACGATCCTTCAGAGCTGCATCTACACAGATTATTCTACGTTTCAGCAATACATCTGCTCACCTATGGTTGAATTGGGCACCTTCTAAGGCTATAGTGTAATTGTCTAATTCTGAATTTAGGATATTAGTAATTGGTTAATCATTCTAAACTACAATTTGCCTTTTATAACACACCCCTGTGTTGGGGACAATATGGAGGCACACAGACCCAGCAGTTCATCCTGGAGGCATTGTGACTCACTCAAGCACAATGCCTCCTGGATCCCTGAGATCTGCAGGGGAAACACAGCCACTGTACCACCCATTACAACAGACCGACCCTATCGTTGGATGAGGGCCAGCTTGCTGGGCAGGACTGTGGGATGGGGCAGAGCCATGATTCCAACCCTAACCCCTCCTGGCCACTTTGCAAACAAACTCCAATGCTGGGCTAGCATGTAGTTCCTGAACTCAATGAGTACAAGAACCAGATTATGCCCAGACCCAGCACAGGGAGAACATTTCTTGAAACCTTTCCCACCACTGACACATGCTCAGAGAGCAAGCAGCTCTATGACAATTAAATTTACATGGTATTACTGTAATTTTTGCTGTAAAAAACAAAACAAAACAATACCGTTGCCTCTATTGACATTAATAGTAACAGAAATTGTCAATTAAATTAAATCAAATTAAAACATAACACAGCTAAGGAATCTTTAAGTACTGAATACAAAAGAGTGGGAAAGGGTAGGTTTTTATCATCATAGCTAACGTCCCCCCCCCTTTGTGTGCCCTGGTTTTAAGAACATTGCCAGAATACATCCTCACCTTGCTGATGCAAAGGTTCTTGCTTTCTGCTTTCCTTTTGTTCTGGGTAGACTACTGTAATGTCCTTGTCTTGCTAGCTGCTGTGTGCGCACAAATAACAGCTGACACAAAATGCTGCTGCTTGATTGGTATTGGCACAAGATGGAGAAAGCTCTTAACTCCAGATCTGGCTCAGTTACACTGCTGGTAGTTAGTCTGAGTCCATATTAGGTTCAAGGTGTTCCTCCTGACTTACAGAGCCATTTATCTATTTCTGACATCTGACTAACTCTGGGACCCTCCCTTCCCATTCACTCCCCTTCACCTAAGTACCTGTGAGGTCCTTCAGTGCTAGTTTATGATGAAAACATAAGCCAAGGCCTCCATTTCCACACAGGTTGATCCAGGTGTTCATATGGGACCCCGCTGACTTCAGTAAAGTGCTTGCAGGCAGAGAGGTTCACCCACGTGGAACAGTTTGCAGGACTGGGGCTTGTATCTGCCATGCTGGTAGGCTGATGCTTTAGGAAGTTAGCACTCTCTCAGGAAAACCCTACCCAGAGAAGCCAACTTTTGAGAGCACCGTGAGATGTCTTGGCATAGCAGGTCCAAGAATGTATCAACTAAATTTGCTGGCTGCCATTGTGAGCTATTATTACTTCTAAGAGTGGAGGACAGCAATTCATTCAAAGCCAGTGTTATCCAGGGCTCAGGTAGTACTAGACTGGACACAAACTCTCACCCAAAGAGCTTGAGATGAGCCTTTATTAGGTTTGAAAAAGTTGGGATATTTCATTTCCCCCACACTAGGTCTCATTCCATCTTGCCTACCTCTGCACTGCCTGGTTCCATCCAACCCAGAGAGCAGAATGGGCACCAAGTGTGCTGCTTGAAAAAGCTGTGTGACATTTTTACCAGAAAACATGAAGTTACTGGAAATCTCCATTAGATTTTCAGCCACTTTTCCAGACTAAAGTGGTGTAGAAGCAAAACTTAACAGGAGGGAGAGCTTATGTGAACAGAAACACCCCTTTTGAGGTTCCACCCATTACAAGTACTAATGCCAATAAGGTGAATAGGATCATGTATCTGGATGGAAAGGACAGAGTGGTGCTGAGATGTGAGGTCGGCAGCTAATACCTATTAATCTAGGGCTTAATTCTTCTAGGAGCTGTGCACCCTTACAGCAGAGCTCAGATATGCCACACCTTTCCTACTTGAACCTTCTTCCCGTTTTCAGGTTAAAAACAAAAAACAAAACAAAACTCACCACGAGTTTCCTCTCCAAATGGGAGCTGAGGGCCCACAGCATTTTCAAGGAAGCCCGGAGAACCCTTTTTAAATCATTATTACCACATAGAGGTGGTGTTAAACCTGGGCCCTGAACCGGCAATAAGCGCTACACAGGCTGACTCCCACAACCATGCAGCGCTCCTTGCAGAACTGAGGCTTTTTGGGGGCGGGACGGGGGTTAAAAAAAACTAGCTGTAAATCATTCTAAAATCCTCAGGCAAAAGGTGCTCTACATGTACAAGTAATGGAATTGATTCATTATAATTTCGTATCCCTGGAGCCCATTCGTTTTAACTATGCAATATCCTGGAACCTTCTTTTTTTCCCTGGCCAATTAGGCCCTCTCAGTTCACTTGCAAACTTCGGCCTATATCTTAGGAACTTGGTCTCACTGCTCCCACACCGCTACCATACACAGATCTAGAGCCCACAGAGTAGTAACCTCGAAAGTATATTTGCTATAACATCACTGCTGTTATTTTCAAACAGAAATTCATACGGGAGTGAAATCTTCGAGGCTTTTAATGAGTTTTCAGAATTATCTGGGACTGCTATAATTCTTCAGGGTTAAAGAACTGAAATAGGTATTGTCCTCAGTCTTTTTTTTTTTTTTAATTCAGATATAGTTATTTCCTCAGCTGTCTTCACACAGCTATTCCTGTGGAGATTTAGATTTTTTTGACCTTGGTCCAGACATTAGCTCTTTTTTTTGCATAAAATTACTGAGAAAGCTATACACTCAGTGAGCATCATTGCCCCAGTGTGTGGTGATCAGCATATGCCTATTGAAAACTTCCCAAAAATTTAGCCTGGAATGGAATTAAAGTTCTACACATTGAAGTAATTAACTTCAGTGCAACTAGAACTCAAAAAACAAACAAAAAAAATCCCTCTACTACAAGTTTTTGAAAGGAACTGATCACAGAACAAAAAGTTAGAGGTTGCTTAGGTGAAAGGGATCATGGCATAATTGCATTTGTCATGTACAAACAAGATAAAGTACCAACCACTAAATATATATATATATTTGATGTTTTAAAAGGGTCACTTTTACAAAGTTGATAATTATGAGCTATCAGCTGGTTTATCAGGAATATTGTTATCTTCAGCTGGTCTAATGCAGAACATGTCAAGACAATATATTAAGAATCATACAAAAATCCACAAGAAGTTTTAAGTAAAGAAGTTGAACCAGCTTCCCCCATTTAGTCAGGCAATGTAGAGTTTGGGTGGGTAGCACAGTGGGAAGAGGAAGTGTCATTGAAATTATGAGGTGGTAAGGATAAGTCACTGGGTCAGGAGGTGCTGTGGCCATGAGGTTCAACTTGGCAGAGGAACTCAACATCTAGTATTTTTTGTAAAGAGATATGGGTGCTGAGGTGGCAGATGTAAGAAGAGAAAGAAGCCTGAGACTAGAAATTGTTACAGCTGTTTATGGACTAAATCCTGAGACCCTCTCATTTTTGTTTAGTTTTTATTCAGGGCAGACTCTTGTCAACTTCAGTGTACTGGCTATGAATAAGAACCATATATAAACTGATTTTTCAACTGGACTGGCTGAATTTTCCTACTGCTTTTTCTGTATTTGATGGCTTTCTTAATCCTCTAATAATTCTTGTAGCACTTTTTTGAACAGTCTCTAACTTGTCAATAGTCTTTTTAAAATGTTGACATGAGTATTTCAGAAATGATCTTACCAATGCCCTCTGCCATGGTAATATCATCTCCCTGCTTCTACTGGAGCAGTTCCTCAGCTGGTGTAAATTGTCATAGATCCAGTGACTTCCTCTGCTTAGACAGGTATAGTATGCAGGTATCAAACAACAGAATTTAGATCATAGTCTTAGTCCCTAAAAAAAACAAAAACAACCAAACACACACAAACTACAACATACACGTGTGACAGGAATCCACAGAGCAGGACATTTCACATACTGTAGGGCTTCCAGTCATGAGACCACTCTGCATTCTGGAACAACACACAAGGAAGACCCATAGTCCATCAAGGTGACATTGAATAATGCACAAAGGCCCAAAGCAGAAGCTCCTAGGCTATTTAAAAAGGGATAATGGGTAGGGTGCAGGCAGAAGGCTCGGTGGCAAAGAGGGGACCTCCTTGGGACTGGAGGTTCTGAAAAAGTTCTTTTGGGTGCTTATCTATCCCAAACCTCTGAACTGTTTGAAATTTGTCTGTCACTAACATTCAGAAGTAGCTAAGGAATAGAAATGTAATTTATTATAAAAACAGAAATTATCTCCCTATTATCCCATTCACACAGCCAGTCCATTGGAGGTCAGGCAGAAAACTTCGTGTGAGAATATTGTCAGCCGGAAGGTAAATGGCATCTGATAAAAATGAATGCACTGAAGTAAAATGAAATGAGATTTGCCATTTATTGAATAGAATAGTGTCACAGTTCAGAGCGGTGATCAGACTTCAGACCTGAAAAGTAGGTTACTTCCTTTAGGAGAGAAAATTGGATTAAAAATTATTCTAATCAATGTTTATTTAAAACTGTTCAAGTCCTGCACATAGGATTTGAAAAGATTGGGATTAATGATGAAAGTAACACAATTCAAGCTTGCATGCTTAGCAGAAGGTTTCTTGCACATGTGCTCCTTAGACAAACTGTATATCCTGTTCTTCAGCAACGGTCAGATGCGTCTCCACCTTCTAAAATTCAGCTCATAGTTCCAAAGCCCTGTGTTTGCAACTCATTCTCCAATATACGAGGACCCCTTCTCACTGACTTATGGAACAAAAACTCCCACTGAATCCATTTAACTGTAGTTAGGCATATGGAGGAACTACAGGGGGTTCCTCTGTTTCATGGACTTGAACATGTGCTCTTCGATGGGGACGGGAGGGGCGATCAGCTCTTTTTCAAGGTACTGAGACAAATTCAGCCTTAGTGTAACTGTGTTTCTTAAAACAGGGTTACTTCATTTGAACCATTATGTCCAGGGTCCCAGTCGTATCCCAAAAACAAACCCACTGAAATGCTATCAAGACCATGTCTTATCTAAAAAATGCTTATTTTAAAAGTGACTTGCAAAAGAAAAAAGGAAAGAAAATTGGGATTGTGCCATCTTTTAGTTTGCTGTGATTGATAAAGGCAGCCTTAAAGGTTGATCTTTTTCATTGTTTATTTTTCCCTTTCTACTTGTTTTTCCACACTACACAGGCAGATGCTCTCTAAATTGGAAGGTGCTTTGGGTATGTCTACAGATCCCACGGCAGCGAGCCTCCCACTCCGAGCTGACAGACTTGGGGTCGCAGAGCGCATGCCAGAGCTCTAAAAATAGTTGTAGACAGCCCTTTGAAGTTGCAGCTTGGGCTCTGAAGCCTATGGAGGCGGGTGGGCTTCAGAGCCTGAGCTTCAGCCTGAGCTGCAACTTCAAAGTGCCGTCTACGCAGCTGTTTTTAGAGGGCTAGCACAAGCCCCACTGGCTCAAGTCTGTTGACCCAGGCTGGGAGGCTCCTGGCTGGGGCTGTGTAGACATACACTGTGATGACAGGAAAACTAGTGAAAGGGAAATACCACAAGGGAGTGTAAACAGAGTTATTAACAGGAAATATTAGTTTATTAACTATTTGATTTCAGTGACTTATTAACATCTTAGATAAAAGAAGCTCGCTAAGAGGATTCACCCCGCTGTCCACTTTTTAGATTTTTAAGACCAGAAAGGACCACTGTGGTAATCTAGTCTGACCTCCTGTATGACACTGGTTTTAGGACTCCCCTGAGTTAATTCCTGTTTGAACCACGGCACATCTGTTATAAAAACATCCAATCTTGATTTTAAAATTTCCAGTAATGGAGAATCCACCACAGCCCCTGGTGTGTTGATCCAATTGTTAATTACCGCCACTGTTAAAAATGTGCACCTTATTTCTAGTCTAAACCAGCTTCAACTTCCAGCCACTGTATCTCGTTATACCTTTGTCAGCTAGACTGAAGAGCCCTCTATTATCAAATTTTTGTTGCCCGTATAGGTATTTCTAGACGATGATCAAATCACCCCTTAACTTCTCTTTGTTAAGCTAAATAGATTGAGCTCTTTGAGTCTATCACTATAAGGCATGTTTTACAAAGCTTTAATAATTCTTGTGGCTCCTCTATAAACCCTCTAATTTTTCAACCTCCTTCTTAAATTGTGGACAGCAGAACTGTATACAGTATTCCAGTAATGGTCACACTCGTGCCAAATATAGAGGTAAAATAACCCTCTACTTCTACTTGGCATTCCCGTTTGTACATCCAAGGTTCATATTAGCCCTTTTGGCCACAGCATCAAACTGGGAGTTCATGCTCAGATGAATATCCCTATGAAATTTTGTTTCACTTTAGGTGGAATATGGGGAGCAAAGAGTCAAAGGTGATAACATAACTCAGTCACTATCCAACATTAAGCAGCGTTAAACAAGGTTCAGAGTTTGGTTTATAGAGATCTCAGCCTGCTTACTATCATGGCAAACACATCAACAACATTTTTAATGTTTAAAGGTACGGGGGAGGGGCGGGGGGAGGAAAGGAAATGTATTTGAAATGTAAAGTATTAAGTAAGGCTTTGATTTTAACAACATCCCTTCTTCCCTTTCTCTTTAGCTAGAGTGAATGTTTAAAGAAAAAACCTCATGTCTGATAGTCTCTTCAATGGTAATAACTTGTTTTAGGGGAAAAAGGAAAGTTAGTTAAGATGGGCTGGAGCTGTAGTTTTTGCTAAAGTCCAATCCCATTTCCTAGAAGGCAAACCAAAAACACACAGAAAAGGGGGAGAGAAAAGAACAGCAGAGAGAGAAACTGCAGCTTCTGTCTCTGACATTGACTCTCACTTGCTGGAGAAACACAGCACACAATCTTAGCAGGATCTCCAAGATCTGGCAAACTTGCACTGGCAGTGGGCTGTTTGGGGCAGTACATTTAGCTGCCACTTTCTAGTCAGAAGCTTACAGTAGTGTTGCAAAATATACAGATTTGACCATGGGAGGTGCGTGAAATTTTCCCCTGGAGGAAGCTAGCTCCCTGTCCTATCTCTTTTGCACACAGCCCTGCCCACACTCCACCCCGACTCCACCCCAAGCCCCGTCCCTGCTCAGCTCCCCTGCTCTGCCCAAGCACCGTCCCCCATTGCAGCTGCTTGCCATGTTCCTCCTCTCCTCCCCTCCTCCATGAGGCCCCCCCCCACCGGCCACAGCATTCCTCCTGTCCTCCACCCCTCTCCTCCATGAAGCCCTTGCCGCTCCCTGCGTCCCTCCTCTCTTCCACCCCTCCCCCATGAGGCCCTCACCTGTAAATATGGCCTGCATTCTTAGTTCCTGGATATATGGCTTTACATTTGGCTATATTGCTGGCTTGCGGCCAGCTTACCAAGTGACCCAGATCATTGTCAATTACCTTTCCTCTTCATTAATTACCACTCCCCAATCTGTGTGAAATTAGCAGTAATAATTTTGTTTTCTTCCAATAGCAGAGGGGAAAGAATCAATCACTGCAGGATACAGTAGAATCCCTGATCAGTGTCGACTCCCTGTCTACAGTTATGAGGGTTATCATTTAGCCAGTTTTTAATCCATTTGATGCGTGTCATGTTGATTTTTCTGTGTAAGTTTGAAAAGCTTTTCTCTCTCTCACCAACAGAAGTTGGTCCCATAAAAGCTGTTACCTCACCCACCTTGTCTTGCTAATATCCTGGACCAACACGACTACAACACTGCATACATGTTGATTTTGTATCATTCTATTTACTTCAGCAAAATATCATTTGGTACCAAGACAAATGTCTTATAGAAGAGTAAATATATTACAGCAACACTATTACCTTTATTAACCAAACTTCGAATCTCAATTGAGGTGGCATGAGCTCATAGTAAGCATACCCTGAACTCTGCTGACAAAACCATTGAAAGCCAGATTTTTACATTCTTGACATTTCTAAAGGTAAAAATCAAAGCGGAACACCCCCCCAGTTTGCACCTTTTCAGGCCATATCTAAGCATTTTTAAAAAGCAGCCAAAAAGGGCCCAAGCTCAATTTAAAAAAAGCCTTTCCAGGTCCTGTCCTGCCCCCTCATTAGTTGAAAGCTGCATTTTATACTAAAAAAGTTCTCCATCTTCTTAAATACAGCAGGTCACAATGATCGCTGGTGTAGCACCCTTGATATAGCTCTCTGTCTGGAAGGAAATGTCCCAGTGCACATACAGTAAAACTTTCTTGATCTTAAATCCATTCACGGCCATTTGTGGCAGTATACAGAAAAAAACCTAGACACTAAATTTTAAACTGAGCTTCACACCTGCCTCTAAAAAGGGTAATTAGATAGCTATTCATCCTCATTACTCTCAGACTTATAATTTGGTTTTAGGTATACTAAAAACATAACTAGCTTAAATCATGTGGGGGAGAAATGATCACAGGCATGGTTACAAGGGCATTTTATGGCTCTTTTTGGAAGCCTGGTATGTCACATTTGTTTTAAATTGTGCTTCTGCTGAGGCCAATAGCTGCCAGATAGGGGAGCACATGATGAAGGGTTCTCCCTCCCAACAAATCCAAGAGAGGCATTATTTTATTTGGACCTGACTGTGCATTACAGCTTGAAACTGTGTGAACGTTCCTGCTGAAAATTCTGGTTAAAAGAAAATCCTTGATTTTTACATACTGTCTGTAGTCCTGCCCTTGTGAGCAGCAACTAAATAAAATATTGATTCGACACTTTTTTGTACTCGTGCAACTGTGAGCCTATTTAGGGACTTAAAAAAAAAAAAAGAATCTCAGAGCTTACATTTACACCTCCATACTTGCATTGATAATAATACAATAGTCGGCAGATGAGTAAGTTCTGGAGCAAAGGTTTTAGTTCTGTGCTCCAGTCCACAATTCCTTTCTTCTCTTCCCTTCCTTCCTCCCACAGAGGAAGAAACAAGAAACATCACTACGGGGATAACTAGTAATTTTTCCTAGGGATTTTAAATGAAAAGTTAGGCTGCATTAAAAGACTTCCAGTGTATTTGTTGTTTGAGCAACCAGAAACCTTTGGAAAGTGTTAACAATAAATGTCCAGCTAATTAAGGTCATACTTTTACAATCTAGGGATAGGCCATACCCAGAATCCCACTTCTGAAATCTTTTGAAATTCTTGGGGTTCATAATAGAATCCCCATATCTGAACCTGATCCTGTGGTTTTGATTCCAGGATGAACCCAGCACTAGGCTTGGGCCATGTTCTGATACCATTACTGGCATGGCCAAGACCTTGCAAGAACACCAGTGAACTGGAATGAAAATTCTAACCCTAATTCATCATTCAGTGCCAAAAGCAGTCCTGTGACCTGCATCTGAACACTTCCTCCTCTTCCCACAGCGCATTCTCATTTAAACTACGGCTGTTTTACATAGCCAGAGAAATATAAATGAGAACCTGCCCATCACCCATCTTTATAATACACATTTTGACAAGAATCTTTTCATACTGGTTCTTAGAATGGACTGCAGAGGAACCAGCATAGACGGACAGACTTCAGAAAGTTCAAAGTTTTTTTGAGTTGGTTAAACATCATAAAGTCTGACTGCTAATTCAAAGCTGACCTGAACATGTTTGGTCCAGAGTCAGCAGGATAGAATCATAGAATCATAGAATATCAGGGTTGGCAGGGACCTCAGGAGGTCATCTAGTACAACCCCCTGCTCAAAGCAGGACCTATCCCCAACTAAATCATCCCAGCCAGGGCTTTGTCAAGCCTGACCTTAAAAACTTCGAAGGAAGGAGATTCCACCACCTCCCTAGGTAACGCATTCCAGTGCTTCACTACTCTCCTAGTGAAAAAGTTTTTTCCTAATATCCAACCTAAACCTCCACCACTGCAACTTGAGACCATTGCTCCTTGTTCTGTCATCAGCTGCCACTGAGAACAGTCTAGATCCATCCTCTTTGGAACCCCCTTTCAGGTAGTTGAAAGCAGCTATCAAATTCCCCCTCATTCTTCTCTTCCGCAGACTAAACAATCCCAGTTCCCTCAGCCTCTCCTCATAAATCATGTGTTCCAGTCCCCTAATCATTTTTGCTGCCCTCTGCTGGACTCTTTCCAATTTTTCCACATCCTTCTTGTAGTGTGGGGCCCAAAACTGGACACAGTACTCCAGATGAGGCCTCACCAGTGTCGAATAGAGGGGAACGATCACGTCCCTCGATCTGCTGGCAATGCCCCTACATATACATCCCAAAATGCAATTGGCCTTCTTGGCAACAAGGGCACACTGTTGACTCATATCTAGCTTCTCGTCCACTGTAACCCCTAGGTCCTTTTCTGCAGAACTGCTGCCGAGCCATTCGGTCGCTAGTCTGTAGCGGTGCATGGGATTCTTCCATCCTAAGTGCAGGACTCTGCACTCGTCCTTGTTGAACCTCATCAGATTTCTTTTGGCCCAATCCTCTAATTTGTCTAGGTCCCTCTGTATCATATCCCTACCCTCCAGCGTATCTACCTCTCCTCCCAGTTTAGTGTCATCTGCAAACTTGCTGAGGGTGCAATCCACACCATCCTCCAGATCATTTATGAAGATATTGAACAAAACCGGCCCGAGGACTGATCCTTGGGGCACTCCAGTTGATACCAGTTGCCAGCTAGACATGGAGCCATTGATCACTACCCATTGAGCCCGACAATCTAGCCAGCTTTCTGTCCACCTTATAGTCCATTCATCCAGCCCATACTTCTTTAACTTGCTGGCAAGAATACTGTGGGAGACCGGGTCAAAAGCTTTGCTATAGTCAAGGAACAACACATACACTGCTTTCCCCTCATCCACAGAGCCAGTTATCTTGACATAGAAGGCAATTAGATTAGTCAGGCATGACTTGCCCTTGGTGAATCCATGCTGACTGTTCCTGATCACTTTCCTCTCCTCTAAGTGCTTCAGAATTGATTCTGCTCCATGATTTTTCCAGGGACTGAGGTGAGGCTGACTGGCCTGTAGTTCCCAGGATCCTCCTTCTTCCCTTTTTTAAAGATGGGCACTACATTAGCCTTTTTCCAGTCGTCCGGGACTTCCCCTGATCGCCATGAGTTTTCAAAGATAATGGCTAATGGCTCTGCAATCACATCCGCCAACTCCTTTAGCACTCTCAGATGCAGCACATCCGGCCCCATGGACTTGTGCTCATCCAGCTTTTCTAAATAGTCCCGAACCACTTCTTTCTCCACACAGGGCTGGTCACCTCCTCCCCATGCTGTGCTGCCCAGTGCAGTAGTCTGGGAGCTGACCTTGTTCGTGAAGACAGAGGCAAAAAAAGCATTGAGTACATTAGCTTTTTCCACATCCTCTGTCACTAGGTTGCCTCCCTCATTCAGTAAGGGGCCCACACCTTCCTTGACTTTCTTCTTGTTGCCAACATACCTGAAGAAACCCTTCTTGTTACTCTTAACATCTCTTGCTAGCTGCAACACCAGGTTTGATTTGGCCTTCCTGATTTCACTCCTGCATGCCGGAGGAATATTTTTATACTCTTCCCTGGTCATTTGTCCAATCTTCCACTTCTTGTAAGCTTCTTTTTTGTGTTTAAGATCAGCAAGGATTTCACTGTTAAGCAAGCTGGTCACCTGCCGTATTTACTATTCTTTCTACACATTGGGATGGTTTGTCCCTGTAACCTCAATAAGGATTCTTTAAAATATAGCCAGCTCTCCTGGACTCCTTTCCCCCTCATGTTATTCTCCCAGGGGATCCTGCCCATCAGTTCCCTGAGGGAGTCCAAGTCTGCTTTTCTGAAGTCCAGGGTCCGTATTCTGCTGCTCTCCTTTCTTCCCTGTGTCGGGATCCTGAACTCGACCACCTCATGGTCACTGCCTCCCAGGTTCCCATCCACTTTTGCTTCCCCTATTAATTCTTCCCTGTTTGTGAGCAGCAGGTCAAGAAGAGCTCTGCCCCTAGTTGGTTCCTCCAGCACTTGCACCAGGAAATTGTCCCCTACACTTTCCAAAAACTTCCTGGATTGTCTGTGCACCGCTGTATTGCTCTTCCAGCAGATATCAGGGTGATTGAAGTCTCCCATGGGAACCAGGGCCTGCAATCTAGTAACTTCCATGAGTTGCCAGAAGAAAGCCTCGTCCACCTCATCCCCATGGTCCGGTGGTCTATAGCAGACTCCCACCATGTCATCACCCTTGTTGCTCACACTTCTAAACTTAATCCAGAGACTCTCAGGTTTTTCTGCAGTTTCATACTTGAGCTCGGAGTAGTCATACTGCTCCCTTACATACAGTGCAATTCCCTCACCTTTTCTGCCCTGCCTGTCCTTCCTGAACAGTTTATATCCATCCATGATGGTACTCCAGTCATGTGAGTTATCCCACCAAGTCTCTGTTATTCCAATCACATCATAATTCCTTGACTGTGCCAGGACTTCCAGTTCTCCCTGCTTGTTTCCCAGGCTTCTTGCATTTGTGTATAGGCACTTGAGATAACTCGCTGATCATCCCTCTTTCTCAGTATGAGGCAGGAGCCCCGCCCTCTTGCCTGCTCCTGCTCGTGCTTCCTCCCCTTCCACTTCCCCACTTACCTCAGGGCTTTGG
Source organism: Chelonia mydas (assembly GCF_015237465.2). Lineage (NCBI taxonomy): Eukaryota > Metazoa > Chordata > Testudines > Cheloniidae > Chelonia > Chelonia mydas. The sequence goes on along the minus strand of NC_057850.1, from coordinate 194,746,157 downwards.
TCTCCTTCCCCCGGTGAACCTAGTTAAAACTCTCCTCACTAGGTTAGCCAGCCTGCTTGCGAAGATGCTCTTCCCTCTCTTCGCTAGGTGGAGCCTGTCTCTGCCTAGCACTCCTCCTTCTTGGAACACCATCCCATGGTCAAAGAATCCAAAGCCTTCTCTCCGACACCCCCTGCGTAGCCATTCGTTGACTTCCACGATTCGACGGTCTCTACCCAGGCCTTTTCCTTCCACGGGGAGGATGGACGAGAAGACCACTTGCACCTCAAACTCCTTTATCCTTCTTCCTAGAGCCACATAGTCTGCAGTGATCTGCTCAAGGTCATTCTTGGCAGTACCATTGGTGCCCATGTGGAGAAGCAGGAAGGGGTAGCGATCCGAGGGCTTGATGAGTCTCGGCAGTCTCTCCGTCACATCATGAATCCTAACTCCTGGCAAGCAGCAGACTTCTCGGTTTTCCCGGTGATGAGAGAAACTTTCATAAGCATTTCCCATGTTTTGTGGGTTTGGCTGCAAATTCAACAAGAACATCTTTTCTCATTGGTTTTCCAAATTTTCATTTCCACAGACACATGAACATGTTTTAAGTTATTCGAAGGGGCTTTTTAAATTTTTGTTTGTTTTTAATCTCAAAGCATGAGGTCCCCATTTGATTTTATGGCAAAGGCTTGGAGCCATTTTTACGTTATCCAAATTAGTTCATCCATTCTTATGGACCAACATCATTGCACTGCCACTTCCTCCATTACTGCACATTCCCCAGTTTCAGCCAGAACTCAGCCTGAGGCTGTTTAATGAACTAATGCTTAGGTGTGCACACCATTTTGTTTATGCTCTCATAGGCCATAAAAATTACACTAACTGCCATAAATATTCATTGTACATGCCAATAAATACATTAACAAATGGTGTAGTAGGTTGAACCCTAAGCTCGATGGTTTAGAGTTTTGAACATAGAACTCAACGCCAAGAACTCTTGGGTTCCAATCTTGGCTTTGATACTAACTCCTTGTATGACCTTGGGCTAATCACTTAACCATTCTGTAGCCAGGTTCCCTGGAGTGGCTGAGCTGTGCTTGACTAATGCCTCGAGGAGGAGTGGCAAAGGTGACTTTAAGAGACCTTTTGTTCCTCTGATCCAAGTGTTGGCAGGTGTCATCCCAATTCCCTTCATAACACAGAGCAACCCTTATGCGATTCAGCAGAATGTAATTTCTTGTGTCCAGCCTCTGGCATAGAATACTTTGGCAACATCCCTTTTCCCTGGCCTCAGCTTCTAAATTGGTGGCCGGAAGAAAGGTGGCTGAGGAGCTGCTACCATGATGTTCTTCCACAAAGGGTCATCCTATGCCGTATTGCATGAAGCTATTTTGACATGATTCTCTTATTCGTTACACTGGTATAAATCAGGAGTAAGGACATTGAAGACAATGTAAAACTAATGTGAATTAGAGGGCTGCAATGAGAGAAAGTTAAACAATGCACCCACCCAATAAATCTTTCAGTCTAGGGACAATAGCCCAGTCAGAGCCTGCAGGGCACAGAAAAGAAACCCACAAGATAATTTCTAATCCTGCTTCTCTGCTACTTCTCCTTGAGAGACACAAAACCCCTGTGGCTTCTTCAAACCATGTCTCTGACTATAAATTATGCTCCTTGTGACCAACCACAACTAGCCAATACCACTGGAATTTTGGCTGTTGAGTATTTAATAGCTTTTTAAAAGTGAACAAGAAATACAAATTGGGTGATGGATAGTCTGAGAGCATAAAGAAAATACTACATATGTTGAATAAATTATTTTGTGTTTGTCACATACTCAACTCAGTTAATTTGTGTGTATTAAGAGCTTTGAATCACTATATTAATGCCAAGCTGTATTAATACATCTTTTACTCCTCCTCTGGCTTCCTTAATCACTCCATTACCTAGTCTTATAACCATGAACTCTTTAAAACTTAAAAATCACCCCATAACCTCCCTTTTTCCTGATCTTAGAAATAGTTTGCAATCCATTAACTCCTTAATCCAGGCTTCAAAATTATTTTTTTTCAAAAATTCATTTATTATCCTAATTCTTTTTTTCAGTTTAACAACAAGTATCATACCACATATTACAATCTAAGAACTGGGAGACAGGCACATTAAATATGGTGTATCAAGTCAGACATGCACATAGCTACAACAACAAAATCAGAGTAGGGTCTAGAACTGGTTGGGAATTTTTGATTAGCCTTTTTTCCATTTTGCTGAAAAATGCCAATTCATTGAAACTGTTCATGAAATAGGGATGGGCCCAAAACAAACAAGCAAGCAAACAAAAAAATCCTGACTCAAATTTACTGGAAAAAATATTCTGAAATTGTCAAAATATCCCCTCTTGGCATTTTCTAAATGAAAAGAAGTGGTTTAGTGAGTCCAACAAATGTCTTCTAGTTTTTAATTTTTAGTAAATTTAGACTAAGAAAAGGTTAAAGAAAGAAGGTTAAAAATCAAAATGCAATGTTTGACTTTCCCATACCATTATTTTTTTTTCCTCCCCAGTTTTTTTGGTCAGCGAAAATTTGAGCTATTGACTCTGTCCTTTTTGGGGACAGAGAAATTCTTCGATATCTCAAAAAAAATTATTGGAATAGGAAAAGAGTTTTCTGCCCAGCTCTCCCGGTAACAGTTTCTAATAGAAAAGGAGTACTTGTGGCACCTTAGAGACTAACCAGTTTATTTGAGCATGAGCTTTCGTGAGCTACAGCTCACTTCATCGGATGCATAGCATATCGTGGAAACTGCAGAAGACATTATATACACACAGAGACCATGAAACAAAACTTCCTCCCACCCCACTCTCCTGCTGGTAACAGCTTATCTAAAGTGATCATCAAGTAGAGCCATTTCCAGCACAAATCCAGGTTTTCTCACCCTTCCCCCCCCCACACACACACATACAAACTCACTCTCCTGCTGGTAATGACAGGTTTCAGAGTAACAGCCGTGTTAGTCTGTATTCGTAAAAAGAAAAGGAGTACTTGTGGCACCTTAGAGACTAAAGCTCATGCTCAAATAAACTGGTTAGTCTCTAAGGTGCCACAAGTACTCCTTTTCTCTTTATAATGCACATGATAATCAAGGTGGGTCATTTCCAGCACTAATCCAGGTTTTCTCACCCCCCCCCCCCCACACACACACACCCCTCCAAAAACCACACACACAAACTCACTCTCCTGCTGGCAATAGCTCATCTTACAATGTGCACAGCAATAATCCAAGTTTAACCAGAACGTCTTGGGGGGGGGGGTTGTAGGAAAAAAACAAGGGGAGATAGGCTACGTTGCATAATGACTTAGCCACTCCCAGTCTCTATTCAAGTGCCTCTAATAGGAGGCACTATGCATGCATGCATGCATAGGTAGGGAGATTATTGATTGGCTGAATTACAAAGTGCCCACTGCAGAAAAGTGCAATGTCCATAAAAATAATTCATTTGGATTTGGACTTGGACTTGGGAAGTACTGAACACCTACCATTCCCATGCTCTTAAACTGGGTCCATAACTCACCAGCAATCCTCTCTCAGCTCCAATCAACACAGTCTCAAGATATCTTATTTGTGCACAAAATTAGAGGTAAATAGAAGAAATTAAAACTGACAAATTAATTCAATTTGTTAATTAAGAGAGGAAAGTCTCGAATCCTTGGAACATTCGCAGGGAGACTGAAAGACAGTGCTCAGGTAGTAAATGCTACTGACAAGGCCCAACGCTAGGAAGGCTCTGTCCCAACCCAATCTATATTGAACCTCAGGATGGTAGTAACGAAAACCTACATGATTTCAGTTACTTTGGTGGGACAGAGGATAAAATACTGACGTGATTACTATAATAAACTATAAAATTCTTAAAGGGTATATTGCGGAATCATACAATTAACAAAAGGAAAGTTATGGTAACTTCTTTGATTTCTTACTTGCCATTAGAGTGCATTGAAGTTCTCCCATAAGAAAGTGTGGCTTCATCAAAAAATCAACATTTTCCTCCAGAAAGTGTCAACCTGGGCAATTTTTTGAGTGGGAAAAATTCTAAACCAAAATTTTTGATTTTCTTTTGACTTAAAATGTCAATTCTGTTCAGATTTCAGAAAAAAAAAGTACATCCAGCCTAAGGGGAAAGGAAAGGTTAAAAGAAAGTTATATTTATAATGAACTATCACAGACAGACTAGGTATATTAGAGTTGGTTGTGTTATGAGGTGTGAGATGAAAGTGCATGCTACCTGGAAAAAATGATTGCAAGCATTCCTTTTGAGCTTTTAACCCCATGCCTTTGCATGTGTGTCTCAAAGTATGGACTGAGTATTCTGCAGGCACAATCAAAATTTGAAAATCACTTGTGGAGCCAGACTTTTTTTTTTTTTTTTAAGAAACTAAAAGCCATGTTGACGGCATTAACCGATTCAACTGAGTTTGACTAAATGTTAGTTTTCAAGTAACAAGACTATTTATAACGGTTCCACAGTTCCATCAGTCAAACAACAACAAAAAACACCTCACTTGGGCCATTCAGCACAAGACAACATAAACAATGACAATTGTACAAGTATAGACCTAAGATGAAGTAAGTGTCAAAAATGCTGTATTATTTCCTTTAATCTAAGTCAAGTTAGCTGTAAATGATCACACTCGTCTCCTTTCTTAGGAATAATACACATAGCAGTTAATTTAAACATATAGAAAGGAGTGGGGTGATCTTCCAGCACACAGGGTGGAAGGGACACAAGCTCTGTAAAAAGATTACTCTTATCATCACATCCAGAATAGAGTTTGTGCTGCTGGATTTTAGAAGGAAAAACTTGGAGTGACATACCTATATTTCACTCAAAACCAGTCTAGAATTCCCGAATGGCCAGGTTTTATTAAAACAGCTGAAATCCAAATGGATTAAAGTACATACCAATACCAGTGCCAAACCTTTAGTTAGATTAATGAAAGACACAACAATGTAAATCTGCATAAATATCTGGACTGAAGTGTCTAGTTACAGAAAACTGACTGCATCTAAAGTTTCTTGAAAGTGATATGAGAACGTAATTGAGGATACTAGTGGAGGGGGCAGCTGCGGAATTGAAGAAGAAAATGTTTGACACATGGTGAGAGACTAAGTGAGGAAAACACCCTTTCTTCCATCCAGGGTCCACTGAATTATTGCTCCAGGAGAAGATTAGAACTTCTGTGAAAAACAGCACTGAACTGCAAAGTTAAGACAGGGAGAATACAAACGGTGGGAGAAGACTGTTCACATCTGGATAAGGCTACCATTCAAGGTTTGGGCTCCAGGACAAGTCTGCATTAGAGTTCAGGCTTGGGACTCAGTACCCAAATCACACAAATTGTTCTCAGAATATTTTGTACCCTAACAATAGAAATCTCATAAAATCAGCCAACTTCATGAGCTTTTACCATTGAGGGCCAAACATCTCATGAATGAGAAATGAATATGCTCATACTTATTTTGAATCTTACTCAAAGCAAAAAGTATTTTGAAATCTACAGTAATGTTTCTTCAAAAGCGTGAGGAAAAAAGGTAAGGGACCATATCCTTAACTGGTGTTAATCAGTGTATTTACACAGGTCCATTTACAGCAGCTGAACATTAGGCCCAAATGTGTAGAAGAAGCATCAGCTCTTAAAGTGCAAAGATGAAATCACATACAGATGTTCAAACACAATGAAGTATGATACACTTAAGAATACTACGTAAGAGTCTATATATGTTTCCATTGGCCACAGTCCCAATGGAAAACTGATACAGAGATGACTGATTTTAAATAAAATATATGAAATCTTCATTGTCTAGTGAAAAAACCAAACCAAACCAAACCTTTCTTGGAGCAGTCTGAAAAGGTTTGTCTCTATTCGGAGCACATTTGTTTATCTTTCAGGGCCGTTGCAGCAAAAGGAACCTTTTCCGACTCTTCTTGAAAGTGGATTTTTCTAAATGCCCGCAGGAGACAGCTCAATATGATGAATCTTGTCCTATGCTGTTAATCTCTAAAGGTATTGAGGCTGGTATTTTCACACGAGACATTTAAGAGGTGCTTTAGAAATGTGAAATTATCACAATGTTCATTTCCTGGTAAGTTTTGTGCCACTGCACAGCTGTGCTCAATTAGGGAGACATTTGAAAAGCAGCAGGAAAAAAAGTAGTGAAAATAATGCACTCTTCTCTCCGTAACATCCTCAATTTAAAAAATATAATTCCTAGAAATGGGTCATATCAGAAAAAAAGACTACATGGAAAGTGTCTGAAGTTGTTTGTGACATATTACGCTTTCCTGGGGGAAAACAATGAGAGGGTCTTTCTAGTTCCATTAGTGTCACTGGTTTCCTGTCTTTTTAAGTAAATCTTAACCATAGTCAAGAAGACTACTTATTTCAACATGCGTTATTTTCCCTGCAGTAGCATCCAAAGGCCCCAACCAGGATAATGGCCCCTTTTGCTGTACGCTCTGGTAGACAATCATTCCTGTCTTGAAGATCTTGCATTCTGATTTGAAACAGGACACAACAAATGAGTGTCAGACAATGAGAGGGTCAAGGTTAATGAAAGTAAGATAACACAGCAAGACACATTAGCTCCCTGAAAAAGCTCTTCTGGGATTGGTCTCATACTACACTCATTGAGGGCACCATCCTGCTGAGAGCTAAGTACGCTCCATCTTCCAGTGATTTCCACTGGCTCTTGACACTTCACAGGGCTGGATCCTTACTGGGCAAAATAAAACAGAATGAACATGAACATTTTTCCAAGGGAAAAATAAGTTATTGGTAGAGGTGGGCAAGCCTCAAAAGCTTTAGAGATTGGTTCTGTTCAGCTAAGTTAGGATGCTTCTTTCAGAAGCTATCCGGTTGTGCCAATATGAGATTTTTTCTGTGTGGGAGAATAACTGCACATCCAGTGTATAAACTTTGCCTTTCCTATCCAGTTTCTTGTGAGGGATTCAAGCAGGCAGGAACAGTCTTTTCTTGTTACACACAATGCAGGATTATCCTACTAAATCTTTGCCCTCCAAATCTATTTTTGGTTGGGATTTTAGTAAAAAACTGTAGCTTGTGCATATTTGGAAAGCATAAGGCTATACTTTCACAACTCTAAGAGCCATACTGCTTTCGTACTTTCAGTATGAGCCACTCAGTATTATGGATTAATGTATTTCAAGAAAAAAAACCAAAAAACAAACAAACAAAAAAACACCTGGTGTGTTGGCAGTACATTGCATGAGCCAAGGCAGCCTTGGTCTGTTCTACCCGTTGCTTGGGTTTTCATAGATTTTCCAGGACATGGAAATTTGGCAGAGCAGGTCACAAACATTAACTACTTCTTCATCTCAATTTCCGCTAATTTCCTCTACTATGTGTTCACAGCTAGAATTATCTGGAAGCTGCTCACTGCTCCTCCAACAAAGACAGTTAAACAAGGTAGAGTGGCACTGGCCTACTTTCTCATACTTCAGTCTTTTAATTTTAGTCTGCTGCTGTTATCCTTCTGTTTCTAGGAGGAGGACAAGACAATATAGGAAAGCAATTATCTCTTGAGAGGTACACTTTTACCAACCCCTAGCAGCCCAAAGGAGATTGATGATGTATACAGCGAATCTAAGTAATATTGCATCTATGTCAGATTTCTAGAACATGGTATGATCATTTTTCTAGTATACTAAGCATCATCCTTTGGAAACTTAACCCCAAGACAACAGTGGCAAATAATGTGAGTCTCTTGAAAGTTTAGTTCCTGTCTAAGAGGCATTGAGTGGCCGTTTCAGCACACGAGAAGCTTTTGGTAGAACTGAAATCAAACTGATGGTTGAGGCAATTGATAATAAGGCAATGAGAAAATGGGTATAGCAACTTCTTGCTATATGTAACCAGACCACACTGAAATGAAACATTTCAGGTTCTTATGGCTCCCTCAATCCAGAACTATAAGTATACTACACAGTTTGCAGGTATCTGTAGGTGTAAAAATAATACATATACTTTTGTCTATTTTCAGCCACAGGAGGAAGAGGCGAGGACATGGAACCTGAAAACAAAAGATGGAAGACATTATGAAGCTCAAGTCTTTAAGAGCTTTGACAAGCAGTTGTTTCTTGTACTAACTGATCTTACCTTAAGTCAGTATTTCCCAACCGTTTGAATGCTGAGCCTGCACTTCAGGAAAATAGAACTCCGCTATGTATTGTTAAAGGCCCACACATCTTCACGTGTGCATTTTCTGCGCTCCCATGGCTGATCCTTCCCATTGGACTTGCGATCCTTTACCCCTCACTTTTCAAAATGCTAATGCAGATTTTCATAAGATATTACTTGTCCTTTCTAACATGCAGTGATGAACCGTGATAGTCAACAACTGTCATGGTTAAAGGGCTAACTGCACCTCTGACCCCTTCTCTGGGCTCCCTGAGGACACCCCCACAGGTCTGAGGGCTTGCGTTATCACTTTGCTGGGGCACAGCACTGTGAATCTCCCACTCTCAGACCAAGTGCAGTGCTGCAGTACTCTGTGTACCCACCAGACTTACCCAGTAGGTTCAAGGGGACTGGGTAGCTGTGGTTCTTTCCTTTGGGAGCTATGACCAGTGGTGAATTCAGTGATACAAAACAGCATTCATAAAAGAAAATATTGTTTAATCTTAGCAATAGGAACAAGGCAAACCATAAGGTAAGAGGGTTTTAAAACAACAATAGTCTATATGTAAGTCTCTCATACATAAAGGCGTAGGCAGGCCAATCTTACTCAAGACTCTTGGGATCTGGATGTCAGGTTTTACTCCAACAGTCTCTCTCTGCTGGTACTTGAGGACCGTGTCTTTTTATTCCATTCCAAGACATTCATTCTCTCCTGTGTTTCCTGAGCCTGGTTACACCAGATCAAGTGGCTCAATAGGGTGTTGGAGCTGCACTTCAAAGCAGATCCCTCTGCATTGTCCTTGAAGTGTTTGTTCCAAAGTGAATATCAGGATCCATCCCCACCTTCCTGGGTATATTTTCTTACAAACATGCTAGTGAACTTACTCAATGTATGCATACGGGAAACACCACTGGTCAAGATACAGTATTCATAGATTATTACAGGCAGCTCCAAAATCCATCACAACAATAATTATCACCGATAATAGATAACCCCTTTACAATCAATGGGGCAGTTCATGGCTCAGAGCTACTTTTCAAGCTCTCTGCAAAGGCTGGCAGACTTCTCTTCATCAGTTATATTCCAGGTTTTGAAAGTCCCCCGCCCACACACACTATTATAACTGCCAGAGACTTTGGCGGAGGGTGGCTGTTTAAACAAAAATAAAAACCAAGACTCTGGAGAATAATTGAGAGGTCTTTCTGGATCAACCTTTGCATGTATCCAGCCCACGTATTTATGTAAAGAGCTGCCTCTTAATGAATGTGTTCTTAACAGGGAATGTAATAGTGTTAAAACACAATTTTTAACATTTGAGGTGGGTGACATGATGGTGACCATAGCTGACTTGTGTAGTGTAGAAAAGGACAAGCTTTGTGTAAACTTATTCAGCTTTGTTTAAGCCAGTTGTCAGTAAGTAGTGATCCTAATTAGATTTATTCATGACTAGCTCACGTGATACTGAAAACAATTTGTCTTTGTCTGCACTGACCAGTCAGAATCATGGCAATTAACTCTATTATTAAAAATAGAGTTCAACATTATTACATTTCCTAGTGAAGATGAGGCCACTGAGGACTAGCTGTAGCACTCATTTGTCTCTCAATTTAATATAGAGTTTTCTCTGGGGTCAGTACATATACAGTTCCTTCCAGCCTAGATGTATAAAACTGGTCCACAAGCTTCATTATAAAGCTGTTCTACATAATGATGAGTCTACTGTGTAAACCTGCTTAGCCATAACTCACATTTAACCAATTAGTAAATGCAGAATGGGTTGTTTTCCAAGGAAAACCTTGTTAGACACATTTTAAATTAAATTGACAGCATAATGGGAAAAAGATATTCCTAAGTACCATCCCAAATGCATTTCCTTTGCTTCCTTTGTTTGTCAAGTTCCTTCCTCCTAAGTGGTAAAAATCCAGAAAGCTCTCATGCGCAAAATAAATTCAGATTGAGTATGAATAATGAATAATACATGGACATTTTTCTGATATATTTTCAAATAAATTTTAAGTATGCATATTTTCATATTACACTACCCAGATTTGAAATAATAAAATACCTCTGATATAGCAATTTTCATCAGTAGATCTCAAAGCGCTTTATGGCCTTTTAACATATTGATCCGCACAACACCCCTGTGAGGTAATACTTTCCTATCATCTCCACTCTACAAAAGTGAACCTGAAGCATAGAAAAGCTAAGTGACTTAGCCACGGTCACACAGAAAGGCTACAGCAGAGCCGGGAATTTAACCCCGTTCTCCCAAGTCCTAGACCATCCTTCCTTGAGGACAAACATACAATAAAAACAAACACTTCAAAATCACAATTAAAGAAAGCAATAACACATTGATTAAATGTTAATAAAGGGAAAGAAACAAACATTTAAATGATCAGTTAATGAACATTCACATTATATATAATATGATATATTTTATTAGATTTTAATTACTTTTATAATTTGGGATTATATACAATATTTTCTAGATGGTCTATGATATAGATTATGATAGCAGATCATATAAAGAGAAAATATTTAATACAATTAAAGTACAATTGTGTTAGAGCTCAGCACAATATCCTGGTCCTCCATTTCTCTTTGTTATTTCCTATTTGTCTTTTCTCTTATATGAATTTAATCAATGCATGTATAATTGTTTTCTTGGAATTGTGATTATGAAGGGTTTGTTTTTTGTTGTATGTTTGTTTGTCATTTCACACCTTGGTAGCATAAGAAAATATGTGCATACTTACCTTTTCAAACACACATATCAATTTATGGTTCCTAATTAGACCTGAGTGAATAATGCTTTGTGGCTGAACCAAAAAAAAAAATAAAAATAAAAAATCAGTTCATTTCCAATCAAAACTGACATTTGTCTTTTTCTTGGTGAAAAAGAAACCAAACAAACAAACACTGAAAATTTCATTTGGGTCAAACAAAAAACATTTCAAAAGTCAATGAAAACCAACATTTCAAAATAAAATTTCATTTAGAAACTGTCCGCATTTTGTTTCCAAAAGATAGATTTGGAGCATTTAATTTTGAAAATGCCAAAACAATTTTTTCAGGGGGAAAAATTAATTTGCCCAGTTTGACTGGAATTCATGAATCACTTTTGGTGTCTCCCCAAAATACATTTTTTGGGCAAATTTACTGTTCACCAAAACAAATTCACCCCGTTCAATTCCTGAAAAAGGTTAACTATTGGATGATATTTCTGGAAGCTTATACTTAAAATCTGTGTGTGCATGTAGGTACACATAGAAGCATTTTTTATTAATAAAGTTAACATTTACCCAACATAGAATCTCTCTTTACTTAGAGGGGGAAACAACTGCAGCATTTCAGATACTACTGGGTGGTAACGGTGGGTGAATGTTGACTTCTTATGGCATTCACCATCCCAGTATTCTGGAACTGCAGGAAGTTATTCTGGCTTTTTTATAGGCCTGACCAGTAAAAAGGTTGCTTCCAGGGCCACCCTGAGGCAGGGAGGGACACCAAAGGGGCAGTTAATACTGTAGGAAGACTCACCAACCGGTCACAAACTGTGCTCCTGATTCCAACCTCCTTACCCCCTCCCAGTTATCAAGAAGCTGAAATAAAAAGTAACACAGACCCCTTTGTTGCATTCCAGTCTGTGGCTCCCAAACAGCAAATAGATCCAGTAAAGTGAGAAGTTATGTAAAAAACTCTATTCACTATACAAAGTGTTCTTCTGATTCCCAAAGGGCCAGCCACATTACCAGATCAATACTAGTTTGGATCTTACCCAAAATATCATGTTTCCAGTCAACCCTTTAGTATCTAAAACTAAAGGGTTTATTATAAAATAAAAGAATGAGAAGAGAGTTGTAAAAGCAATCAGATACATACATATGACTTCTGAGTCCATATATCAGGTTCTTAGCAGCATCAGTGAGTTTGCTGGCTTGTAAAGTCCCTTTGGAACACATCCAAAGCTGGGATGGGTCTATCAGTCCTTTGTTCAAAACTTCAGATTGTAGAGAAGTTACTCCAAAGGAGATGCAGCTGCCTTTTATATCCTTTCCCATGAGACTTGTACATCTTTTGTCCCAAACACAAGCTCACAGCACATGGGCCTGGAAATGCTCTTGGAGCCCCTGTCCACAAGCATATCCCTACATGCCCTGCTGACTTATAGGGGTAGCCCCAGGCTTCTCTCAGTGTGTTCATTGTTCAGCTGATAGATGGCCTATCAAGAGTAAACAGGCTAGACTGGCATCAGCACTATCTGGAAACAAAAGCACAGGTTGGAGATGCAGATATATCACACATCTATAACTCATGATACAAAGATAATACATATAAACAAGACTATCATAGTTAGCAAGTTGTAACTTTTCCACCCATACCTTACATGGCATATCTTGTAAGATTCATTGCAATTTTGCCATATTGGTATCAATAGTATTATAAATGGTCACCCATATTCCATACCACATCACACCCCGCATTAGAGAGGGCCCCAAAACTGAGTGCCATTGTGATCTGGCACTGTGACCCCATGCACCGGATCACAAAGCTAGTCACTAAAATTCGGCCCAGTGGCCAAACTTGAGTGCTACTGAGACATCTTGCACTGAGTCACAACACCCAGACTGGGGAGCCAGGCACATTTCAACAGGGAGCTGGGCCACTGCTATAGGGTGAGACAGGTGGGGGCGTGATTTACACACACACACACCCGCACTTCCCTCAATGGTAATTTTTTGGTAGGTTGGGTTGGGGCTGTAACCTAGCAAATATCTATTCCTATAGATGAGGCAAAGGTATAAGTTAAGGCAGTCATGCAATGAGCTTGGAAAGCCTCAAAGCCTGTAAGACAATATTTTAGTCAAACTAATTAATGCATAAGGCTCCAAAACCCTTAGCATAAGTAGTAATCAAGAGTAACCTGAGATCATAAGATATTACAGCATTCTGTCTTGTGATGACTAAACTACTCATAGGTAATCTCAAGATGCTAGTTTATACAAGCTTGGGATATTTTTAGTTAGGGACATCAGCTGATGTCTGACCACAGAAATGCCTTGGTAACTAATTGACATATATGCTGTTAAGGTTGAGATAAATGGATTAATAACCTACAGGAGAAGGGCTCCCCAACATTAGTGGGGTCACGAACTATAAATAAGGAAAAGGGGCTGAAACTCCTACTGAATGCACATTAGGCATAGTGGCTTCGCGTAACACATTATAAAAGCTGTATCCCAGCCTGTGAGTTTTTGCGTGGGCAAGATGTAGCCCTTAGATGCCATGATGACAGCCACTAGGGATGATGATGATGATGGTGAGGGAGGAAGATGAAAACTAACACTTTAGGGCATTTGACAAGGGGTAATGTAAGTATATTGATGCTTAGCTCATTCAGTATTATCTCTGCCTGCCTTGCTGGGTTGGAGTGTGTGTGAATTTGCTATTTGTGTTAATAAAACCATTATAAATATAGTGTGATTCCTTAAGTGAGAACGTTGCAACCATGCACCACTGGGGCTCCCAACTGAACAATAATTCTAATAATACTGGGACTGATCCTGGGACAATAACCTATCAAATTTCAGAGTGCTAATTAGGGAAACTAAAATCAGTAATATAATCGATATACAATCAATAGATCAGGCACCAGGGCCTCAGTTGCAGATTTTGCCCCAGGTACCCCAAACCTCTGTGCAGCCCTGGTTGCTTTATGCTTCCATTATTCCTATTCCCTTCTCGGATTGTACTCTTATTGGACCTACGCCTCTATTTACGTCAATGGGAATTTTCCAGTAATGTTTATTTCATGAATTTGGATCTTAAATATTTCCATAAATTCATGGGCCAGATTCCTCAGCTGGTGTAAATCAATGTTGCTGTATTTACTTTAATGAAGCTTCGTGGGCTTGCAACTCGTGGGGATCTGGCCTCAAATGGGAATCTTTTTTGCCAAGACAAGTATTGAAGGAACCTTAAGAAACTGCATTAACATTAATATTTAATGTCAACATTCCCCTTAGGAGCAGGTCTAGCCTTCTCAGGTAATGATTCCAGGTTCTATTTTCCCCTGTTCTTAGAGATGGTTTTACAACTAATGATATGCCCGTATAACACATAACTCAAAGTCAGATGAACACCGTATCTGGACAAAGTCAAAACTGAAGCATTCATCTGTTCATCTACTTGTGGTAAGAGATTTAAATGCAAAACAAGAAAAAAAAACCCAGCAAACCCTCTTCTCTTTGTTGTTCACCATTACCATGTTCACTCAGTACACATCACTCAATATCATTTTCCTGTCTCTTTGCCTTTTTCCCCTTGAAAGATCTAATGAAAGTTCATCTTCAGAGCTTTGTCAATCCAGCCAGAAAACTGTGTTAGCTCTGAAGTCTTAGATCAGACCCTAAGGTTTATACCTAATCATTGTAATGCAAATACTTTCAGTGATGACAGCTCTAAGTCAGGTCCAAGACCCATAAATCATTGAAGGATTATGTTTGTAAGATGACCATTTGTTTTTCTTGGCCTTGTACTTGTTCTTTACAGCCACTAAAGACCAGAATTTATAGGGCCAGGCCCAGGGGGGGGAAAAAACCCTTAGTCCTAATATGCACAATTACACTGGCAGAAATCCTCTTCTTTTCTATGAAACAAAACAGTGGTACAAAAGGATTAGTCTGTAAAACTGTTACTCATGACATTAACATTTTATATTTTAATCAAATCCCCACATAACGTTATCAAGCAACGTGCACTGAGATCTCAAAGTAAATATAGATAAGAAAAATGAATTACCTTCATTCTACTTGCTTTTTGATTCGCATTTGTAAATTTTACATTTACCGTAGCTGTACCAACACTGAAAAGTGGATTAATGCTGTTATAAAAAGAGGCTCTTGCTTCAGAGAAATGGGATTTCACTGAAAAAAAATTTAAGGCATAATGTGGTTTTGGATAAAGACCCAAATGGAAAAATGTGAAGGCCATGTTTGAAGTTTTGTAGGCTGCTGGATGTTAGTAGTGTTTTAATGTTAGATGCAGAGCAGACATGCCAAACCCACGAAAAAAAACCCATAGAAATTGGGCTTGTTTTTGGCTTAACTGGCTTGCGAGTTGCTTGTTGGCTAGTTTTTGGCTTGTAGCTTGTTGGGCTTGCAGCTTGTTGCTTTTTTTTTTTTTTAATCTGCTCCCATAAAGCAGGGGCAAGAGCAGGAGAGAGTCTGGGGTGCACAGTGAACCCACCACAGTCCCAGACTGCACACTGGGGGGAAAACTAGTCACAGACTGTTGGGGTTCTTAGGGATTGGCTTGTTTTGGCCTTGTTTTGAAATGGGATTAGCTTGATTTTTGGTTTATTGTGAAAGTCAGCATGTTTATTTACCACATGAAAGTTGGCAATTGTGATGCTGAGCTGTATAAAAAGCTCTGTACGTGAATGTGTAATAAAGCCAGCGAGGTTTAGGCTTTTCACCACCTTTGTGGATGGAGGGGAAAAAAAACAAACACAAAAATCCCTCTTTGCTGTTGCAAGGTTCATTTTTTGCTCATGGCAGGTTTCAGTACACAAACATGACACTTGTTTGCCCAGGCAGTCAGAATGTAAATTCCACTCCAGTGACCCTTTTGGAATCTTCCACTCACAGTCTGTGGTAAATAGATACTGTAAAAGAAGGAGCATTCTGACAAGTGTACTGACATTATGGTTGTTATAGTGCTCTTCTCATCAGGCACACTTCAAAGCCTTAACACAGTTAATCTATAACAGACATGCCCTGACAAAACAGAGCACTTCAGCATGTCCGCAAAAAGAGCAGCTGTCCTAGACCCAGATCCAAAACCCACTAAAGTCAATGAGTCTTTATTGACTTCAATGGCATTTGAATCAGGCCCCTAATTCCTAGTGTTCTACTACACAAACTTCCTCCTTCCAGCCTGCTCCCCTCATTCCTCTTAAGTAACAGCACCACAAACATAAAAAGACAACATAATTAAATAACTAATTATACTGCCAAAACTACACTAGAAATTTTACTTTCTTCTCAATATTTAAATAAAGATTCTACAGTTCAAAATGTAGTGAAGTATAGCTAGATATGCATAGCTTTGGTAAAAAATAAAAAAAATCATGCCTTGTTAGCTCATTAAAGTTTTCTGTTTTTGAAAAAAAGGTAATAAATTAGCATATAAAAAATGACCCACTGAAACTAGTTTACTTCTATTTTCATAAATATTTTCAGAGACTGACTGGCACAGTGCAGCCCTGATTTTTGCTGGAAGCTCCAGGCAGTCCTGGAGTAATAACAGCCATCTTCAACAACACATCAGCTGATTGTTGCAGAGAAAAAAATCCTTCTGACTCCTGTGTAGGACATTGCAGAATTGACCTGGATCACATGCATTTTAACATTTCTCTTGAGCATCAGATGTAGGTCATTGCTGGAGGCAGTGTATAATACCCAACTAGCTGGATTATTGGTCTGACTTTTAAGGAAAAACTTTATAGACTTGCTAAGGAGTCAGATTTTGAACAAACTGTTTACAGTGTGGCACCTAATCAAATCATGGTTCTCTTATTCCACCATGGTGAGTGGTGGTTGAATTTACTCCCCACAAATCTTTTTCCTTGTCCATGTTCTCTCCAACTTTGTCATAGTCCAGTGGCTATGCTATTTTTGTTTTGTTTTGATGGGGACCTATTTTTACAAAGACTTTAGTGTACAAGGCAATTGGTCTGGTGTCAAGCATTGTTTTTTTTCTATAAATAACAAAAATAAGTTAGAATGAGCTAAATGTTATATTAGGAAGAACACAAACACAGATTTTTCTTCATCAAAGAAGAAACCTTAAACCAGAAAGTTGACCTGGTACAGAGATTAATTCTAATTAGGGCTCAGAAGAAAGTGAAAAATGGCTGTCCTTTCTCTCTGTTTCATGTGCTCTGTTTCCAGTCAAAAAAGATTTTCTTGGGCTGCAGCAAGGCCTCATTACATAATGTAAGAAAGGAAGAAAGGCATAAGCACAACAAATAATTAACTGTCAGTATTAAAAGACAGATGACTTCAAAAACAATGTTAGCAAGAGAACATTGGCAATGTCATCTGCTGGGGCTCCTTGGACTAATACCATCTGAATTCAGACTCAAGTTGCCTCATACAAATTGTTGCAGGGTGAACAAAAATGTTCAGAACAGTCCATGCGCATTTGTGGAACAGCGAGTTAAGAACTGAAAGACATGACAAGGACGGCTGCTGCTAATTATCACACCACAAAGTACTCTGACCTTGCTATTTTTTTTTAATAACTATAGACTGTATTCCTTAAGGAGTATGTTGTACTACATATAAGAGCCAATATAGGCATAGTTCAAGTATATATGTCCTATTTTAAAATAGCAAGACAGATAGACTTTCATAGCCTTTAATGCCAGAAGGGACCAGTAGATCATCTAGTCTGACCTCCTGAATAACCACAGGCCATTAAATTGCCCCTGTAATGAGCCCAGTAATGTGTGTTGGGGTAAAGCATATTTTCCAGAATGGCATTCCATCAATTTGAAGACATCCAGAAATGGAGAATTCACCATTTCCCTTAGTAGTTTGTTACCCCCCTTGTTAAAAAAATTCTACTTTATTTTCAATTGGAATTTGTCTTCCTTCAGCTTCCAGCCATTGGTTCTGGTTATGTCTTTTCCCACTAAAATAGAGTGCCTTTTAGTACCTACTATTTTCTCCCCATTAAGGTACTTACACACTGTAATCAAGTCTTCTCTCAGTCTTCTTTGTGAAAAGATAAATGGTCTGAGCTCTAAATCTCTCACCATAAGGCATTTTCTTCAGCCCTCAAATAATTTTGTGGCTCTTTTCTGCACTCTCCGTTTTTTCAAATATCTTTTTAAAAATGTTAATCCCAGAACTGTAGGCAGTATTCCAGTGTCTCAGAAATGCTATATACAGGACTTAAATCACCTCCCTAGTCCTACTCCTCTTGAAAAAGAATATCCTGCCATTTTAAAACAGGCAATGTTTAAAAAACTGGCCTTCAGCAGCCCTGAGGGGAATTACCTGAAATGCAAAAGTGGCTGCCAGCATTCTTTCAGCCCTCAAAATTAAGCCATCCTTTCACAAAAAGGATATTTAAAATTGTGGTTGTGGTTTTGCACAGGCTTGGAACAAAAACCATCAAAGGTATGTCTACACTGCAATTAGACACCCATGGCTGGCCTGTGCCAGCTGACTCAAGCTCATAGGGCTTAATTGCAGTGTAGACATTTGGGCATGAGGTGACTTAAGTCCAGCCTGAGCTCTGGGACCCTCCCATCCTGCAGGGTCCTAGAGCTTAGGCTCCAGCCCAAGACCAAACCTCAACACTCAGGGCCGGCTCCAGGTACCAGCGAACCAAGCAGGTGCCTGGGGCGGCAAATGTAAAGGGGCGGCAGGACGTTGGGCTCTGGGGTGGCAATCCACCCTCAGCGGCGGCGGGAATTCGGCGGCTGCTCCATCACAGCGCGTTTTGCGCTTGGCGGCAATTCAGTGGCGGGGACGTAACTCTTCTTCGGCGGCCGCACCATCACTCCGCCTCCATGTTCGGTGGCAAGGGTGTTTTTTGCACCACTTGGGGTGGCAAAAAAGCTGGAGCCGGCCCTGTCTGCACTGCAAGAAAACAGCCACATAGCCAGAGCCCCATGAGTCTGAGTCAGCGAGCATGGACCAGGTGTCTAATTGCAGTGTAGACATAACCTAAATTCCATGAAAAATAGTAATCCTACATATCACCTACCCAGTCAAAACTAGACTGTCACAGAAATCTTATGAGGTAAACCTGAAGTCTCTTGATACTAGGCTAATTCTGTACCGTATTAAGTATTTCACAGGAGGCAGTGAGGAATGGTGCTGTTTGGGTGTTATAGGCAGAGCTGTGGGAATTGTTCACAATAAAACCAGAAACCATGGAAGACTCACCTGGTTTCAGGTTTTCTTACAAACCTGATACGCAGATTCAGGTTTGACAAAAGGTTGCTGAACCTGGTCTAAGTTTTGAGCAAACAGCTTTCCCACCAAATTGACTGAGGCAGGGAATACCATTTATCGATACCTCTCAAATTCAGATCTGGAGTTTGAATCCTCAAAGTCGAGAAGTGTGTCTGTATCAGAGTTTTGATCTAGAAGATTGCTAATAAAAAAATGATGAGAATGTGTATGTGAACATAGAAATGACATGAATCTGGCTAACGGTGAAGGCTGCAACTTTATTAAACTAAAAACCAATGAGGAACCACTCCCTGAACTACCTGGCAGGGCCATTCCAGTGCTTTAATCTACAAGGCCCGAGAACCTCCCCACCATGGCCCACAGAGAAGAGACGCAGACAGACATGCTGCCAGCAATGTCTGGTGCAGGCGCCGCCCCCACAGCTCCCATTGGCTGGGGGACAGGGACAGAAATACCATCACTCGTCGCCAGGCAGAGTCAGCCATGGAGGCAGCTTCACTTTTTTCCCCACAATGAATATAAACAAGTCAAGATACTGAACACAACTATCTGATGCACACCTTGCTGCAATCCTGAAGGTTTCAACTGCTCAGTCACTGAGGCCAAATATCAACAAACGACAGAACTGAAGCATTGCAAGGCAAACACTAAAAACTCTCTGGCAGGTAAAGAATTGTGTAAAGTTGTATGACAGTTCTATTATTTCTAAGAAATTCGAAATAAAATACACAATATAAACCTTTTCTTTTCTGAACACCATCTTCAGTGACATTATTGGCCTGCTGGGAGGATTTGAGGACTGGCACTGGCCATAAGGTAAATTGAGTTTGAGACCCCGATGTACTTAATTTTTGAATGGGAAATCACTGTACACACACACACACACACAGTCCTGGTTATTCCTTTCACACCTCGTTGATCTTTACAGATCTGTCAATTCCTCACCAAATCTGTCTTGGGAGCATCTCCAACCAGACCAAGATAACACTGGAGAAAAGGGCTGAAGTCGGGCTGATCCCTCATTATCCTCATGATCAGTTAAACCCCTTTTGCTATGCCTAAATCAATCTCTCCCAGGTGAATAATGATCACCTGAAGAGCATGAGAAATGCCTTCTGTACAATGGACGAAAGGGGCCATCTAGTCCTGAAGCATGATTCTTTTCCTCTGCCATCTCACACAGGTGGCTGAATTGGGGTTGCTTACAGCTGGAGTCCCCATGTTTGCCACACACTTTTTTCTGACCCAATGAACAATGCTATGGACACATTTCAATAGATGGGGCCTTTCCACCCGATTCTTAAACAGAATGGGTAATAAATTGACCTATTATCCCATGGGGTGGCTGAATGTAGGACCTAAAAACACCTTGACTGCCAATGCTAATAGATTCTCTCTCTTCTGTTCCCATTCCTAATATTGCAGCAGATGTATCCACCCTTCTTCTAAATGAATGAAAGTGGAATTCTGAGGATTTCAAACACAGAAACTTGACTCCCTTCAACACCATGCTTATAAAAAAGGGATAAAGAGTGGACCTGGACCAACAGGCCCAATTGCAATGAATGCTTTCAAAGCCTGCACTGGGCAAAGGTCTGCTTCCCTACTCTCATTCATGAGAATGTCTATACCATGACCAAATCAATCTGGTTTTGATTCATGTAAAAAGCAAGATGATCTTTCCTTGAACCCATTGCAAGTCTCCAGTGGCTAATGCCCTGCCTAACTCAGTTCCTTTGTCCAGAAACTCGCTCCCCATCTTAAAAAGGCCACCCAGGAAGCTTGTCTTGAACAGCATTGCCTTGCTCTGCTACCACAAACCTTGGAGAAGAGTATGGGCACTTGGGGGTAGCTCCCAAAAGGGACTTAGGATCCCAAGTGCTCAGTCTTGTAGGAGTGGCAACTCTCAACCTTTTTAGGTTGCCCTGCCCTGCCACCCAGTGGAATCTTCAGCTGTGAATTAAGTGTCCCGGATCTCTGTACAATGTATGGGGAGAGTTAGGTACCTAAGAAACCAACCACCTCAGTGGGGAACTGCCTAAGCTACCTCACAGGAAATGCTGAGAAGGTAATTAGCACCTAACTCTGGGCTGGAGAAAGCCCCTTATCTCCATTTGGGATTCACAGTCATGAACTCTTTCCTGGAGTTAGGCACCTGTTCAGTCCTTTCTCATGAAAAACAAGTGAGAGAAAGGGAGATCCCCAACGCATTATAGCCGGTAGTCAGGTGGTTAGGGACCTGGGAGACCTGTTTTGAAATCGTTCTTCTGTCCAATTTGTAAACAAGACTTGACCTTGGATCTCCAACATTCCAGATGAGCATCACTGGGCTATAGGGTATTCTGGGACCCAGACATGTGCCTGTCTCTCCAAAAATTTCTGATCTGTTTGTCCCCAGCTCTCTTTTCTTCAGGTTAGGCATGCTATGAGAATGCCTACCAGATTGGGCCCTGCAGGTTAGATAGGCAAGAGAATGCCAAATTTGAAAATCCTTCTAGGGCTTAGGCATGAGCTAGTGTGCCAAGCTTCTTGGTGACATCAGGAATTATGCAGTTTCTGCCGGTAGGCATGCACAAAACTTAAGCACCTACAGGATTAGGGGGCTGATGTGCAAAGGTTTTAGCAGCTCATTGCTGCCTAAATGTTGAATTTAGAAACCTAAATCCCTTTATGGATCTAGCCCTAAATGTCTTAAATTCTGAATAGTGACCAATTTTCTCAAATCTAGAAGGGACCCTTTGAATATGACTAACCTTTTTAAGCAACTTATGAACGATAAATCCCATGCAAGGATTGGGGAATCCCACCACCTTTGTGCGGTGGAAATGCTGGCAAATTGACCTGAAATTGTAGAGGGTGCCAGGCCTTTGTGCACTGACTCCCAAAAAAGAAGAGCTAGCTGAGATTCTGGGATAGGCCATATATAGGGGGAGCCTTGGCACACCCTGAAATCTGTGGTGTCTGGAAAACATGCTGGGTAAGTTCGAAACATCGAGGGACAAAAATAGTTTTCCGTCACTCCGAATAGCGGCAGTACCATTTTAAATCCCAGAAATATACACTTCATGGCCAGGTATATTCATATGCAGGGCACTACAGTACAAACACTTGCAACCACCACCTCATGCTCCAGGACTTTGCAAGCTGAGTTAAATATCCATACCATGTTGTCACTCCAGAAGCTGACCCACTTATTCTGGAACCTGTTCCCTCACATAGTGATCAGCACTAGCATTGGAACCAGAAATGTGATGTGCTCATTGGTGAATGTGCTCATTCTCCAGACACCTTTGAGAACACCACTCTTCTTCAAACTACACTCTAAAGCCCAAGCCACCTGCTGTGTCTGAGTTGAAGCCATAAGGGTTTAAGGCAGGAGCGGGCCATTTGCCCCTGTACACATTTAGGTTGCTTAGCCGTGGTGTAGTTCTGAGGGATAAACAAGTCCAGGGTACTTTTATGGATTTAAAAAGCATAAGTGAGCAAATGTACAACTAAATAAACATATTACTAACTAAAACTTACTATAATTAAAGATGGCATAAAAATAATCAGTTTGAAGTCTCAATCAAAAGTAAAGTTAAATCAATGCAACTGAAATGTAATCAGTAAATCAGTGGTTCAGTCTATCAGTATGTTCAATTAACTCCACAGCCAATTGAAACAAATTATAGGGTTACAAAAAGAATTACTTTGACCCTTCACAGGAGAGTTAAGGGGAGTAAGTTTCCTTCACTTTAAGCTCTCAACCATGTAACGACATCTCTCTCTCTCACCCTGACACACACACGGAAAATTGGGCATTTAGGATGACTCCTTATGCCACATAAGAACAAGTAGTTAGAGTTCTTACTTCTTGTTTCTTGGGATCTTGGACTCGTGATTGTTATTCAGCTGGAACGGGTGACTTGAGCTAGTAGATTCAGGCATCCAGCAGGGACCAGGGCAGGGGGTGCTGATCTCTTCTCTTAGCTGTAGACTTGAGGCTTGGTGCAGCCAGTTGTCAGAATCCTTCACCTCTTCAACTGCATAGCTAGTCCCGAAATAGAGGGGCATAGGTGATGTCAATGTTATGATGGAGAAAACTTCCTTTAAAAAAATCAAAGACCATGTGGAAGAGAAGTGTGGGGGAGTCTGTGCCCTCCCTCACTCAACCTAAGGGGCCAGCTTTACACCAGGCCAATTAAAGGATTCCAGCATATTGCCTGTAATTCAACTTGGCCCAATCCTTTGGGCGGTGTCTTTGTCTTAGGTTACTACAAGATTCCAGTTAGTGATAGAAGATATCTTGCAACATTTGCTGAAGATGACCATGCACATATGTCCTATTCCAAGCAGGACATGCTCTAGCATGGACTGCTCACTTTTGATCCCAGATTTCTGCCTAGCCCAACATCATAAGACCCACGATTGGTCCTTGATAATTAATAGCCATCAGGTAACTTGCAAACTCCTACATACATTCGGCACTCATGACTGTTTCTAGGCAAAGAATTAGGGAAGTGATTTTTGTGCCCAGACTGGTACAAATTTATAAACTTACCCACTAACCTTTGCCTAAAGGCATAAAGCTGCTTTAACATTTCTATCACACTAACTTAATCTGGCATTGAACAATTAAAATTATCCAGGCCAACCCAAATATAGGCCATATGACTTTCAGAGGGGATCTGCAAGTTGGCATATAGAAAACACTCTTCACGACAAAAACATATCCATTATATTCTGCTAAGAACAAGTCCCAACCCTTTAGGTCCTCGCTTATCTCCATGGTCATGGTCATGGTGATAATATAATGGTGAGGCCTAGAGGCACCCATTTTGGATGTTTCCAGCCATGCATTAAAGGTGCAACCAGGAAACATTTTCTTGGCCAGCATTATGGTGGACAACAATTTTTGCAGTTTTTCAAATTTTTCATAAGGAAGATGAGACATCTGCCACAGTATCCAATTCAATACTCAATGTACTAACAAGGTATTAAGCCTTCAAGTTTTCTCCTCTCTTATGCAATTCCTAGCCTCCTGGACAAAGACTGAAATGTTCTCAACAGATCTAACCCCAGTCTCCCTATAAAAGGAAAGTAATTAAGATAGCAAGATACCTGACAAAATCTAGATTTCCTGATCACTGCCCATTTTAACAGTGAATTTTATGACTGCCACACAGAAGCATCCTATGGCATAGTTTTGTCAAAATAAAATTGTGCATCAAATTGAAACCCAGTAGGTTGAAGCTGGAAGGATACACAGGAAACAATCTGAAGCATGACTTAATATGACTTTGGCCATCAGTGCTTTTTTTCTCCACATGGTCTTGTCCTGTTGACTGTAGAATCAAAGAGGGATTAGCGTACTGAAAAGAGACCAGGATCAATAGCGTCTTTCATGGGCTCCCAAATGATAGATTAATTGGAATTCCCCTGGTGTCTTCTGTGGGGAAGACCCACACCAAAAGGGAAGGTTCATTCGTAAATAGAATTTAAATTGGTAAATGAAAACTCAGCTGAGCATTGGATGGGATTTGAACCCAGTTTTCCCATGTGGCTCATAAAAATTCTACTTCTGAACCATCAGTAACACACTATATAAATGATATCCAAAATTAAAAGTGAAAGGCATGGAGGCATGTGATTTCATAAAACACAAAACAAAAGAAAATATTTATGAGAGTTCCTGTGGAATTGAACTGCTAAATTTCACACATACCTCTCCTGTTGTGGGTGTGTTTGTGGGGTGTTAATTAGAAACAGTGCTGCTGAAGTAGTCTGAAAATAGAGTCAGGCATATTCAAGGTTAGAAAAAGAGGGGAAAAAACAGGGAAAAAAAGAGAGATGCTCATTCGCAGTGCAGCATAGTAGCAATAACTGCTACAGAAAATTTGACCATCACAGAAAGCATAACACCAGCAACGCCTTCACTGCCTCTTTGCTCAGCTGGTATGGATAATTTGTATTTTGGCAAGGACTTTTTATTTTAACTTTTCAGGAGTGTATATTGTGATCATTTACTGAAACTCTATGTTAGAGACATATTTGTGCTACCAATCCCATTCATGTCTACAAGCAAGTCAGTATTATAGGTCCCTTCCCGCCCCCCAGCAATTGTCCTTTAGTGTAAGTCTTCCAGGATAAAGAGATGCCACTCACTCTCATAAAAGCAAAAAGAGTCTATAGAAGACAAGCTAGGAGGGGGGTTTCATGTGCAGTTGCCCTCTGTGTATGCCTGCAAGAAAGTAAGTATTAGGACTGTGTTTGTTCTATAGTTCAGTTTGACAGTGGTCTCTGTTTTATGGACCCCAGGTCTTGTAGTCTTTAGTCAGGCCAGAGGAGAGGCTTCAAGGTTAATGAATATCTCACACATTTTAGTCCTAAAGGTTTGATTTTGTTTTGGTACTTCCCTGCTCCACTTGATTATTCCATCCGAACATTCTTCCTCCTGCCATATGCAGCTAGGGTGCTATGCCCAGTCCCAAAGGATCTTGGTCTTCAATAGTCTCCACCTCTGCACTCAGTTCATTACATAACAAGAGGTTGGTTTGTAAAGATACTTTTAGGAATGGTTTTGATACTAATCTTCAGCTTCTCTGTGCCTCTTACACCTGACCGAATCCAGGAACCATATGCAGGTGAAGGCAATTTTCATAAGTATGTTTTACTGGATATATTTAAATCTGTATTAAGATGAGATATGGACAGTGATTCTAAGTCTGAACCCTCAAATTCAGAAGAGTCAGTGTCAACTTCTTCCAGTTCTAAAACTAAAATCAGGCTCCTTAAGCAGCACTGCTTCTAATACATACCCACAAACATGCGCACAACTGGAGATGTGAGATAAGCTTGGCAGTTCAATTTCATAAATATTTTATTTTGCTTAGCATTTTGTGGATTTACTGGCCTTGTTGCATTTCACTTTTAATTTTGGTTTTGAATCTTCCTTGTGTCTGTGTTGACTTGTTTCCTGTGCACTGTGTGTCTCCATATCAAACCTTGAAGTCAATGAGACTTGAAATTAGACGAAGGTTTCTAACCATCAGAGGAGTGAAGCTCTGGAACAGCCTTCCAAGGGAAGCTGTAGGGGCAAAAGACCTGTCTGGCTTCAGGATTAAACTCGATACGTTTATGGAGGAGAAGGTATGATGGGATAACATGCTTTTGGCGATTAATTTATCTTTAACTATTCATGGTAAATAGGCCCAATGGCCTGTGATGGGATGTTAGATGGGGTGGGATCTGAGTTACTACAGGGAATTCTTTCCTGGGTATCTGGCTGGTGAATCTTGCCCACATGCTCAGGGTTCAGCTGATTGCCATATTTGGGGTCAGGAAGGAATTTTCCTCCAGGGCAGATTGGAAGAGGCCCTGGGGGTTTTTCGCCTTCCTCTGCAGCCTGGGGCATGGGTCACTTGCTGGAGGATTCTCTGCACCTTGAAGTCTTTAAACCATGATTTGAGGACTTCAATAGCTCAGACATAGGTGAGAGGTTTATTGCAAGAGTGGGTGGGTGAGATTCGGTGGCCTGCATTGTGCATGTCGGACTAGATTATCATAACAGTCCCTTCTGACCTTAATATCTATGAATCTAAGTTAAACAATTGCTTAGTAGTTCATACCTCAATTGTGGCCTTGATTTTATCATACCCAATTCTGTCAAATCCAAAATAGAAATTTCAAGTCAAATAATTTTCTATTGAGCAAATAGGTGGGTGGCGGTAGAGCAAAGATGATGCTTAAACAACCAATTTTACAATTTGATTCAAAGGTGCCACGGATGAAAAAAATGTAAAACAAAAGTGGTGACCAGAATCAAAGTCCAGTTGTGCTAAATCCTCTGCACACATTCAGGGAGGCCTTGCCTCAAAAGAATTTACAATCTAATCATAATCCCTCTTTACATACCTTCATTGACCCATTATGTGGAAAAGTTAACAATCCTGTTTCTTCTATGCCCAGATTAGGTTAAAGAATCAAACCCATTATGAACTGGAGTTATGTGCCATTTAGTTTAATGCAACATTCAATGGGCTTTAAAATACTCAAACAAGCATCAAACTACGATGCCTGGTAACTAGTGAAATGCTTAAAAAGCGTCAGAACCTGAATGGGTCTTCTGTATACTCCTTGAAGTATCTACTTTAAATTTCACTATCGAGCATCATTGGCTTTGAAGCATTGAACTGTGAAAACGTTGAGCTCTTCCCCTCCTGATTTAAGATGAAATAGTCAGTTCACTCGTGTTTCCTATGACATTCACTGAGGAGCAGTCATTTTGTGACTTCATGCCTCATGTGATTTCAGCCTTGTAAATTACTGGGAATTGACATCAAAACAGAAAACAATACCTTATTCTATGTACTATTAAATTAAGTAGGAGACAGACAGAAAAGGAAGTGATTCCCACTACTAGGCCCTTTTTTGGTACTCTTCTAGAATTTTAAGGAGTCTGCATTTGCTCCCACTAAAGTCACTGACAAAACTTTTAAACTCCATTGAATGTGGGACTGGCCCAGAGTGAGGTTCAGTATTATCTGGGACATGATAAAAACAATAGCTGTCACAGTGTCTCTGCACCCAGTCCTGTTAGGGGGAAGCAGCAGGCAATATCCAGCAATTCTGGATTAACCCTTTGTATTGCCCACGCTAAGATTCAAAATGTTGTCTTTATTCCCACACCACTGCCAGCTGTGACATGGTGTCTTTCCACATTTTCCATAGCTTTTCCAAGCTTTCCTGCTATTAAGTTTCTTTGGTCTCCAATTGTAGTGGTGCACTGTGCTTATATTGTACATTAGTCTGACTTCTTTGACATTTGTCTCTTTTCTTTTTACTATCTCAATATTGTCCAATGCAGTCTCTGTGTTGCTAGCTTGTAAGTCACTTTGCGGTTTCTTTCTTTTTTTTTTTGCATTCTCACTCTTACTATAGTTTTTGCTAGTGAGAGATCTGGGTCTAACTGAAGCTGTGCTGATAAAATGTTTTCTCAACTATCCCGTCCCTTATTTGTTCATAAATTCCATATTTGCAATGTACAGCAAGACTTTTATTACTGCAATTGATAGTCTTAGCTGTTTCCCTTTGTGCCTGGCACTTCCTATTACATTTGGCCATTTCACATCTAATATTCTGTCTGCCTATTAAATGAGTTTCTAAAAGCTTCTTTCCCTTTGGAATATTCTCTCTTTTCCTCATCAGTGAGGGTTAGGGCACACAGGAAGTCATCAGCAGCATCCCCCATGCAAGTTTCAGGGCATTTGCCAGGTATTGTGCGTTTTCTGGTAAGCCAGAAGTCATCTGCAATTGCTCAAATCTGTAGATCCAGAAAGGCCAGCTGCCTGAGCTGCCAAAATTAAACTTCTAACAGCCATTTGTGCTATGAGTTCCCTTGCTGCATTGAGACAGGGCTCTGCCCTCTTCCTCGGGCTGCTTTCACAGGACACCTCCCTGATTTTCCACTTTCCCCACTCAATCACCACTTTAGCAGTTTGGGAGTCTCTTCTTGCCAACACCATGTAGCATGACAACATGAACACAAAGACATGCCTGAAGCAGCAGTGAGAGAACTCCCTAACCAGGAAGGCTATACATTTATTAAACTCCCTGCTGCAATGCATCATGGTCCTCTCTGGTAGCTGTGGAGGACCAGGAACTTTTAGAGTCAATCCTCTCTAGATACTGAAAATTCCACTGATAAAATCCCATAGGCATCCAAAATTCTGCTAGTGAGCATGTGCACAGCAGCCTCAGACCTGACACCACCAAGCAGCTTGGTATCTAATTCCTGCCTAACCTCAGGAGGATTCACAGACTATGCATTCTCCCATCTACCTCATCCATGGGGGCCCAATTCAGTAGGCCTGCCAGAGGCCACCTGAGGTTGTTTCTACTGGATTGGGTCCCACACAAAACACAGATGGAGGAAGAGGTGGTAGTGGCCTCCTTTTAACAAATAGTCCAGTGTTTAGGGCACTCACACAGGATGCAGGAAACCCAGGTTCAAATCCTCACTCTGCCTGATGTAAACTAGGAACTTGAGTCTCCCCCATCCCAGCCGAGTGCCCTAACCACTGGAATATTGAGTAAAATATGGGGAGGGAAGTCACCTCCTCTTCTTCAAGAAGGGCTGACCTGGCTTAGATGCCTAGCTCTAGTAAAGGATTCATGACAGTGAACTGAGAGTTTTGGGGTGCATTCCTCAACACCAGACTTTGTGGCCAGGTGGCCAGGTGCCTAAACTCAGCCTAAGCCCTCCTGGAAAAATCCATATCTTTTTTTCAGCACAGTGGCCTGAAGAGCTGCTGTGACCGTTGATTATGTTGATGTACAATACATTTCTGATCAAATCAAATAAAAATCAGCGCACTTTGAGAGGCTTGGAAAATTTTGGGCAAGTTTAAAAGAAAGTCTGGTGAACTTCCAGCCTTGTCTGAGAAGCCCCAAGTGACAATGAGAAAGGCGCATCTCAAAGTAGCTCTAGCCTGGATGAAACTATAGAAGTACAATGATTGCCATTAAAGTATTCTCACAGTTACCACAGAGTATGGTATCAGAGATTGTTTTACTACACTTAAAATAGTAAAAACAACAATGCAGTGTGGCCCTAGAGATCATTGTATCTATTCTTGTATTTGTGCACCCAACAGACACTGAAGTATCTGAGAAATGTGCACATTAGACTGGCAATAGTGAAGACCTAAGTAGACGTCTTGGAGTCTGTGGCCCTTCTCTATATAGGTTATAGAAAGTGCTGCTTAGAGTAGCTTTTTTTCTCTCTCTCTCTCTTTTAAAAAGGTGTATCTGAGTCATATTTTGATCATTTTGCAAGATAAGATTGAGTTAAGTTACATTCCATTGTTTTCTCCTTTATCACTCCTTCCCACTTAAAGAGCAGTGGCTTGTGTGCTAGGATGGCTTTCCATTCGTATTTTAATATCTAGTCATTCTAAAACCAAAAGGTTCAGACTGAAATTCATCCCTGTGCATATGGCCATCCCCAGGCTTTTGGGGGCTTACGTGAGATTGAAAGGGTCATAGGCCAGAACTCAGCTCAAGGATGAATTTCACCCTGTGAGCCAACATTCTTTTGTCTCTCTCCATCAAAGTCAAAAAGTTTGAGGCATTTTGTAAGTTATTTATTTTACATCAAGGTCGCAAAATTCAGGGATTTGGTTTTTTTCTTCATATTGTCTATTAAAATGTTAGGAAGCAAGATTTTTTTTTTTTTTTTTTTTTTGCTATGTCAAGTTCCTGGCAAGAATAATTCCCTCTTATGTTTTCCACACCTCTTTATTAAATGTTACTGCTGTAAGGGAGGCTTTACCCAGCATCATGATAATCTTCCTACTCATGATGCTTAAGGATAATATTTTCAGAGTGAGTTAGGAGCTTAAGTACCATTTAAAATTGAGGTAGGAGTGTAATTCTTATTGAAAAAAATCAGGTGCTTTTTTTGGGGTGGGGGGGGCAAACCAAACACTAAAACCAAAAACAAACTCAAAAGACTTGAAATGAAGCATTTCGTTTTGTCTGAGCTTCATAAAATGTTGATAATTTTCAAACTAATAAAATTGAGTTTGTTTTGAAATTTACTTCATTTCAAGTGAAAGTTTCATTTAAAAAATGAAAAAAAGAAAAAAAAAACAAAACTAAACATTTTAAGGGGTTTGCTTGGTCAAACAACTCACCAAAAATTCAAATGATATCATGAAATGTTTCAGGTCACCCCAAATCTCCATTTTTCAATAAAACAAAAATTTCAGAGGAAAAAATTCTCCCAGCTCCAATCCTAAATCACTTAAGTCCTATTGAAAAAAAAATGTACCCCAATTTTATGATTGGAGTTTCCAACCTTATGTGGTTGGAGTTGTTACTTCATCTGTGATGAACAATGGGGCCCCTCATAGCCCTGTGTCTGCAGTTCACTTGTAAATTTTCCTCTTCATTCTTCTAATACATATGTAAATAGGAAACAAAATCATGAATTATATATTCATGGAAAACAAAATCATTTCCCACTCTCTCTCTGATGCCTTCATTTCTCAGTCTCTCTCAAAGTACTCTCTCCATCTTCAGTTTCCCCTCTGTCAGTTTCCCCATGTTGGCCCTCATCTGTAAAGGTATTTAGGCACTTAAACACCAGATTTAAGCACCACTGTGATCCCCAAAACCCCTTTTCAGCTGCCACCTGACCCTGTAGGCACCTAAACTCTGGAGCAGAAATTTAGGCACTTAGTCCATAGTTCCCTAGATGCCTACATTGATGCATTTGAGCATCTGCACTGCTGCTTCACTGTAGGTGTCTGGATGCCTCTCTCTCACCTGAGTCACAAACAAGGGGAAGATAGATGGGCAAATGCCTAATGTTGCCTGCAGGACCTGATCCAGAAGGTAGCCTCAGAGCATGCCTACCAGATTAGGTCCCATTCAACAGATTAGGTCCCTAATCCTACCAGATTAGGTCCCATCTGGTTGGAGGTGATGGTGGTCCCCACCTTACAACTTTTAGTCCAGTGATTAGAGCACAAACCTGCATCTCTCACATCCCAGGTGAAACTCCCCCCCTCAGGCTAGGGTTGTCAATTGTGGTTGGACGTATTCTTGGAAGTTTCATCACATGACAAACTATAATTAAAGAGTGATCTTTAATTCCTGGAGATTCCAGGACAATCCTGGAGGGTTGGCAACCCTACCTCAGGCAGAAGGAGAGAAAGGATTTGAACAGTGGTATGCCACCTCTCAAAAACAGGGTATAAGTCCTAAAAACAGGAGAGGGTGGAATGTACACCCAGCACAGTCACTTATGAGTAATAGTTCCAGAAGTACAGGAAGTACTAGGACACCCTTCCAGCTCCCCAGATGGTGTTCCAGCAGAACTTAAGCCCTGCTCAGAAGAGCAACTTAACTGCTGAGCTGTTAAGGGATATTCTCTCCTGTGGAAGCTGTTCCACTTTGGATAAATACTTAAAGTAATTGGAAAAGGAGGACTGGACCCTGAGTCTCCCAGCACCTAGGTGAACACTGTAACCAATAGGCTAGAAAGGCAGTCTCACAATAATGCTAAGAACTGACCCCTGTTTAAATAGTTTCTCCTCCACCCCTCAGGCAGTGAACTGAACACTGGTCATCCACATCCTGGTGAGTGCACTAAGCACTGGGCTAAAAATTTATAAAAGTGGGCACAACCAACATCTCCATCTCTTTGTAGGCAAATGTCTAAATCATTCTAGTAAAAACCCCAACTTAGGCATCTAAGCCCCCTGACTCCAGGAAAGGGGTGCCTCACTATGGATCACAAGCAGAGATAAGTGCAGCCTTACTGCCTGGATTTAGAGGTGGGGCTTAGAATACATTCCTCTAATCACAACTCCCACTGGCTAGTTTAGGCAGCTCCCAACCTAGCATGCTGGCTTTTGTGGATCCCATTCTCTGGTGCCTATCTTCCCCATTTATGTATAGTGAGCCTAGGAGCCTAACTCAGGGTTTGTGGACCCATTGTTGTTCCTGGGATTTTCTAGGCACTTAGGTCCCTTTGTGAATCCAGGCCTTGGTCTCTCCTTCTTTCTAACTGAGATCCTCTTTCTCACTTCCTCCCATTCTTCTCCAATCCATCTCCCTGGTTCTACTTTATCCTTCCCCCTCTCCCCCACTTCTCCCTCTGGTATATAGTTATCAGTGATAATTTCTTTAAATGGGAAGGGAAAGAGGCACAGAGGTGTTATTTTGGGCAAGTCACTTCACAACAGGTCAATGAGAGAGATAGGAATAGACCCCCAGCTCTCCTGAATCGTAGTTCTGTGCTTAAGTACATTGAAGAATCAGAACTTATATGGTTTTGTGATCACAGATACATTTATATTTCAGCGTAACACAGAATTGTTTCCCACTATAATGGACAAAATTCACTAGCTCTCTGTGGAAAGGAGATTTCAGTCCCCTCAGCTGCCAGCCTACATTGCTCTCTGCAGTCGTGAGTCATGAGCCTCTACACTCTGTGTCAGATATATGAATCTACAGAACTCTTCGTGACACAGCCCCCCAAACCAGTTCCTTCATATCAAATTTCACTACATGCATGGAAGGACACTATTCCTTGCAGGAGCAGTTCACAAAGAGTCTTTGAGTACGGTCTTCCAACTAGTTGTGCACTCACCTTTAGCCCATATTTTCCTAGTTTGCTTATGAAAATGTCATATGGGACTGTCAAAATCTTTCTAAAAATCACCCCTCTCCTTGCATCCCTCCACTGGCTCCCCCTTCTGTCACCTCAAACATAAACTGCTCGTATTTATTTTCATAGCCCTTTATGGTCTATCCCCACTAGTCATCTCTTGTTCAGCATCAAAATGTTGACTCACGCCACCAACCAGCCCATGATTCCAGCCTCCATTGCTCACTTGTTAAAAAGTTTCAAATAAACATATTTGTGCTTTCTCCCATTCTGCCCCTTACACCTGGAGGAGATCCCTGTAAAACCCACAAAGCTACCTCATTATCCTCCTTAAAATTCTCCTTTGTCATGAAGCCCACAAAAAACAAAACTTGGTTAAACTAGTAGTGTACTGATATATCGACGATTGGCAAAGGTTTTCCTCATTGGTTCCCTGCACACCCTGCTTGTCCATATCCATTTGTTGTCTCTTTTCTAATACTTAGATTGTAAGTGCTGTGGAGCAGGGACCATCTTGTTTGTTCTGTGATTGTATGGTGCCTAGCACAATGAGGTCCTGGTCCATAACCAGGGTTAAGTACTGTGGTAATATAAACAATAAATAAAACATAGTTCTGCAATCACGGTTAAAGACCAACTTTTAAAATAGTGCCAGTGAGAAAGATTTGATTGTTCTGGTCCTGTACAAAGGAACTAAAGTAAGTTCTGCCTTTTAAGCAGTGTGAATCCTTCTTTACACATCTTGATCTGTGAGAGGTTTAGAGTCACATGCCTAAAATATATGGTCAGTATTCAAACAAATGCTAGCTCTGTATGTAACTCAGACATAAGTAGTGGGGTTTGTTTTATTTTTGTTTTTTCCTTCCAGTGTATCTTATTCTGGCTTCAGAATGCATAATCAGCTCTCTTCATAACTGAAAAGAGGGAATGAATAAATGAGGATCATTTTGGGTTCAATCCTATGTTCCTTTCTACAGGTACTCACGAGAAGTTCTGAAGAGTGGGGCTGTAGAGTTTTTTTCCCTGGATGTTATCTTAGCCAGCTTCCCAACTGGAAAGGAACAGTCACTCCCCCTCCCTCCCGCAATATTTACCACACAATGAGATATTCTGTAGCGTCAGACAAAGGTATCTGTAGAAACCATGTATTAGCTTTTAGTAAATGTTGATCTTTTAATGGACTTCCCCTATACCATTATATAGTTATATCTCCACAAAAATACCAGAGATCCCTGCACATAATCTCAAACATCATTCCATGGTAATTTATTCTAAACAGGTTAAAATACACAAAAATATTGTATATCAAAATTGGACAAGTCTCCCCAAAGATACCAAGTTACTGTCATTGTGAGGTATATGTTTTGGTCATGTAACAGGCTGGTGATCTCTGTAGACCTCTCCACCTTGTGCCGTAGAACCACACTAGTTCTGCTCTAAGTGTCCCCTCAAGATCAATGAAGGATGAGGCAGGATTTGTCCGTCAGAGAAAAATTGTGTTTAACGGCTATAACCCTTGAAATAAATATGTTCCTTCATTCCATACCAAGTTCTAGTGCATGGAAATGTCCGACAGTCAGAATTCTATATTTTGCTTCTAAAACTGTCTGTGTTCCATATCTATGGATGGGATGCCCTCCCTTCATTAACCACGCTGGTTCTAGTTTCATTATGAGACTTCATAGTTCAGATTCAAAGGATTTTAAAAGTTCATTATGACATTCCTTATTTTGCTTTTGAATGACCCCCATATGAATAGTGCTTACTGTTTTCTGTTGAAAAAGAAAAGGAATCTAAGCAGGATAGCAGCATCTCGCATGTTCCACGTATTAGAAATATATTTATCTGAACAGAACACATATGCAGACAAATGGAAAGGAAAGGATTTGTCCATGAAATGGATGCATATCTAGAGATAAAAATCCCCATTAGCTGGTGTACAGTTGAGAGAACTTTGACTGTACTGGGATTTGGTTTTAAAAATTTCCCCTCAAGAATTTCTCAGTCACAGGAGACCAGTGGAGAAAGCTTTGAATATTCACATCCTTACATCATGTTCCCAGTTTTAATGTGTTCCCTTCAGCCTTGTTTTCCTTTAGATTTTCTAAGCCACCCATCGCCTTTTAAGGCCTTCCACAGATGCACACAGATTCTGGTTTAATTTGCAGTCTAGGTGGAAAGAAAGGGAAAAAGGTTTCCTATCATTTGACATTATGTTTGCTTTTAAGAGCCAGAAAATTCCCCTCTGGATGCCTCAGTCTTGAAGAGCGCTGTTCTTCCCAGTAGGGATAGAGGAAACTGGGCACTGCTCTGAATTATGTTCAGTCTCAGGATTCTGACCCAGTGTACTCAATGTTCCACACTCTTTTACAACTGCCCCCCTCCCCCCCCCGCCCTTGCATTTTGGCCAACTGTTTTCTATGCAACAGAATAGGAAACTACTCGGAACGTACAAACAGTATTTTCCCAAGTAAAGGGGTAACTTTTCAACTTCTGGCATTATATCTTTTAAAAATCACCATGGGGATTAAATGTCAGTATTTTATTGCTCCTTTTAGAACACCTGGAAATTGAAAAAAGGAACAAGATGTGAAGTGAAAAGGTACAAGCCCAGCTCTTATAATTGGCCAACTTTTTTAAAGTACGCCTAAGTTTAGGCTCATTAAGTCAATAGGCACCTAAGTGAGTGACCTGATTTTCATAAGTGTAGCACACCCAGCAGTTCACACTGAAGTCATTTGGATGGCATAAAGCCAGGGGGTGCTTTAGTAATGTCTCTGTCAGAGCAATTCCTACACAGCTTCACCTTTAAACTAAGGCCTTGTCTGCACTAGAGGGCTTTGCTACTTTAAGTATACTCGCATAGTTAAAGTGGGAAACTCCCCTAGTGTGAATGCAGTTATATTGATGTTTATAGCACTTACAAGTCCGGGAAATGGAATAAGCTATACCAGTATAAGGAACTATAGGCTGATGAATTACAATTCTAAGGCATATTGGGGTGTAATATGCACTTGTCACAAATGACAGGTTCTTTTTCAGTTGGCCACTTAAAGTTAACTGAGAAGACGAAATATGGTGAAGCACAGAAACTTTGAGGTTTAGTTAATACAGGCAAATATAATTGAAATAGAAAAATCTTCGTAAGTACAAGAATCAGTCAGTACAATGAAGTGGTTTCCTGCATTGTTCATACTTACAACTTTATGGAGACCACTGGAAACAAAGATTAAATGAAAACAGAGGTCCTGATTCAGTTTACACTGTCCTGGGGACCGGATGACATTGAAAATAGAGAACTAGACTGAATCTTTTATCCCCCTTTTTATATAACTCATAAGATACAGAACTACATCTGATCAATTTCCATGACCACAGCAGATTAATACCTGCCCATTATCCACCTGAGACATTCTGGGTGTTTATAATTATATCTCTAATCATTAGTATTAATAAATTGCATTAATAAGTTATTAATACCTATAATCATTGCAGTCTAACTGCCTAGTTATTTCTTAGTAACCAGGTTGCTCTTCTTTCAGAATTCTACAGCGTACCATGCCCTTTGTGTTTATTTGTTTGTGTGAGAATGAGTGTGCAAAATTGATGACTTGAGTTAGTGTTGTAGGCCTGCGCTTCTCCCAGGGAAAAAAAAAAACAAAAAAAACCACACCGCACAGCCTTTGGCATAACTTCTTCCACAAGGACTTGCACTAATGAAACAGGTCTCTAACAAAGCCTACTAACCCAATTGTTTGTGTTCTTCCTATTACAGCTTCAGTAACTTCCATTATTGTAAAAATGCTAAGCAGCTAAATTATATTTTATCTAAACCTAAGGATCCTCCATGAAATCAGGTGTTCATGGTTAGCGGAATCTTTATAACTATGTTCACACTAGGATTTATACTGGTATAACTGTACCAATTAAAAAGAAGTCACACCCCTTATCCACATAGTTATATCAGTATAGCTTTCTGGTGTAGACTAGCCCTAAAACTTCCCCCATTGGAGGAAAACCTGAGGGCAGGTAACAGTGGCAACTAAACCTTCCCCTTCCTTGTGGTGGACCTCCTAGGGCATGGGAGAATTACCTGAAAGGGAGGTGCCGTTTATACCTTCCTGGACCACCTTCAGTCAGTTTCATTAACTAATTAACCCTTACAATACTCCTAAAGTGGTATTATCCTAATTTTACAGACGGAAAATGAAGCAGGGAGACTAAAGGACCTGTTTATGGCCATTCACCAAGATAACAGCACAGCATTAATTAGAATT